>NC_138090.1:48882803-49512803 GCF_964212035.1 Myotis nattereri
ACCTCTGACATGCGTGTCATAGGTTCACCATCACTGAACTAGGAGGTTAAGGTTCGATTCCCGGTCAGGGCACATGCCCAGGTTGTGGGCTCCATCCCCAGTGTGGGGCGTGCAGGAGGCAGCCAATCAATGATTCTCGCTCATCATTGATGTTTCTATCTCTCTCTCCCTCTCCCTTCCTCTCTGAAATCAATAACATTTTTTTAAAAATTTATCTAAAAATAATAATAATAATTCTGGCCAAACACACCAGGGTTTGAATCCCTGCCCTCATCTCAAGGTGGAGTCCCCCTGGGTACCGCAAGTCCTTCATCTGTATAATGTGAAAAATAATAAGACCTGCCTATTTATTCAACAAATATTTATTTAGCCTCTCTTCCCGCCCCCTCCCCCACCCCTTGCGCAAACGCCAAAAACTGTTCTGCCTAGCACCCCATGATGTTGTAGTATATTCTGGATTCTGATTGGTTGAGGGCCTGACATAAACCTGGTAAGCTAATTTTTTCCAAATATCCTTTCTTTTCTCTTTCCTTGTTATCGAAACAGCCTATTTAGCCGGGTCCAAGAGAGCCCAGCATTGGGGTCTATGTTTCCATCCTCTCTTGCAGCTAGGTCTGGTCATGTGACTAACTTCTGGACAATGAGAACAGAGGGATGGTGTAGCTGCTTTTGGAAAATATCATTATAAATCAGCTGTGTTGGCCTTTTATTTATTTTCCTTCCTTCCTTCTGCTGCAAGGATACAGACATGATGGCGGGAGCACTCTCTGTCATCTTGGGCCGCGAAGACAAGGGCCATTCTGAAGATGGTGGAGAGGAAAGATAGTGAGTTCTTGGTGGCTTGACGATCTCCAAACCTCTGCTATGCAAGAGAGAAGTAAATTTCTGTCTTGTTTAAGCCACAGTTACTTGGGGTTTACTATGACTCCTAACACTACAGATGTTTGAGGCATCACTTCAGGTTCATCTGGGTTGCAAATTAGACCATTCATTGATGTTTCTCAATAAGTATTCATTGAGCATATACCATGTGTCATGCACCTTTCTAGATACCAGGGATACAGCCATGAACAAATCAAAATCCCTGCTCCCATGGGGTTCACATTCTAGTGGAAGAGATGGAGAAATGGTTAAAAAAAAAAAAAAAGAAAGAAAGACAACTATCCTGTATAATAGAAGGCTAATATGCAAATCGACCGAATGGCAGAACGACCAGTCGCTATGACGTGCACTGACCACCAGGGGGCAGATGCTCAATGCAGGACCTGCCCCCTGCTGGTCAGTGTGCTCCCACAGGGGGGAGTGCCGCTCAGCCTGCCAGCCTGATCGCCCACAACTGCCCTCCCCTGCCACGACCCACCTCCTCCACTGTGACCTGCCTCCTCCACGCTGCACGGAGCCACAGGAACCCCAGGCCTCACGCAGCCATCTTGTGACGTGAGGGCATGATGACCACCTAGGCTATTATTGGTACAGATTATCGGTAGCTTGGGGATCAGTGTCCTCCTGGAGGCTGTGTCCTGTCTTTTTCAGTCTTGTCAGGAGCATACCCCGGACATTTATTGCTGGAGGACCCATTCTCTCTATAACACTATGGCCCACCCTAGCTCCCCATTGGCTGAGAGGCCACTTTCTCTCAAGGAAGGAACAGGGTTGTTCCCTAAGCCCAAATGGGCTTTAAGTCATATCCCTTCTTCTGAGACTTCCTCAAAGGACTCTCTTAGTGGCTTTCCTGCAAAGGTCACCCAAATGGAAATTGTGTTGTTGACTTTACGTGCAGGGGGCAGAGGTCAGGGTGGCAGAGAAGATCCTAGGCCATGACAACCTTCCATTCCATCGTATTTACTGTGTCCGGCCTTTTAAACCCCATCCCTGTGGCCTGTAGGTACCCAGTTGTTGGGTAGGATGGAATTCTGCTTAGCACCAAGTGATGTCATACTACTCTGTGGCTTGCAATTGGCTATTCTCTCGGGGAAAGGGCTTAGCCAGTGGTTCTCAACCTTCTGGCCCTTTAAATACAGTTCCTCATGTTGTGACCCCCAACCATAAAATTATTTTCTTTTTTTTTTCTTTTTTTTTAAAATATATTTTATTGATTTTTTACAGAGAGGAAGGAAGAGAGACAGAGAGTTAGGAACATCCATGAGAGAGAAACATCGATCAGCTGCCTCCTGCACATCTCCCACTGGGGATGTGCCCGCAACCCAGGTACATGCCCTTGACCGGAATCGAACCCGGGACCCTTCAGTCCGCAGGCCGATGCTCTATCCACTGAGCCAAACCGGTTTCGGCCATAAAATTATTTTCGTTGATACTTCATAACTGTAATGTTGCCACTGTGATGAATCATCATGTAAATATCTGATATGCAGGATGGGCTTAGGCGACCCCTGTGAAAGGGTCGTTTGACCGCCAAAGGGGTCGCGACCCACAGGTTGAGAACCACTGGGCCTTAGTCTATGCTTCCAGATGTGGTGGACCCCACTCAGAACCATTGTTGGGTATTTACTCAGAGTCTTTTTATTCCCTTCTCAGAAACCATCTTGAGATCCTTCTGGAACGGAAAGTTCCTAAATCTGGAACTTTCCGGAAAGCTGTCAGGCTATCCTGAAAAGACACATTCCCGCCTTTTCCAGCCACTGTCCCCACCCCCTCGCTTTTACCCAATTCTTAGGCAACACAATCTGCCTAGCACTTAGTGACGTCATATCATCTCTTTCATTGGATTGGCTGTTTTCTCAGGGAGCGGCAGCCATCTCTGGGCCCCGCAGCTCTACTCGACGCCTACTTCATTTGCCCCTCAGATCCCATCCCGGCACCGATCAGGGGTCTGCAGCCAACATCCCTCAAGATTTAAGACTTTATTGAGGAGACAAGTTTCACGGGACTCAGGCCAAAAGTCCAGCCGGAGCACCAAAGGTCCCGTTTGCGGCCTTGGGTGAAGAGGCCTCCGCGCCTGCACGGCGCCGGCGCCGGCCAGTGACGTCAGAGGCACCGCGAGGTCTGATTGGCTCAGGGACCCTCTCCGGCGAGGTAAAAGGCTCTGCTCCCGGGCTCTTCTTAGCGCACCCGTTGGCTTTCGAGGCCGCCGCTTCCGGGGCGCTAGGCCGGGGCTGGAGGCTGCAGGGCGCGGCAGCCGCCTGCTCGCTCCTCCCGCTGCAGCCGCCGCAGCGGCCCGGCCCAGCGCGGCCTCCAGGGAAGCGCGAGGCCGTGGCGGTCGAGGACCAGGCGCGCGGGGTCGGGGCTGCCCGCCGCGCTGCCCAGCACCAGGTAGTGGGAGCCGGGCTGCAGGCGGAGGCAGCCACAGGCCAGGTCGGCGCCGGGCACCCAGGCCTCCTGGCCGCCGCGGCGCACGGGCTGCCGCGCCCGCTGCTTGTACACGGCCAGCACGTGCAGGGCCAGCCGCTGCCAGGCCTGGCCCGCCGCCTCCGCCTCTGCCGCCCGCACCTGCGCGTGGAGAACTGCGCGGCGGAGAGATGTCAGGCCTGGGTGGTGGGGGAGCCTCCAGGGCCCCGGGGGTCGGTTCTGATGGGGAGGGGCGGGGACCTGAGGGTGGGCTTCCGGGGTCACATCAGGAAGGGTGCGTCTCTGTGGGGATGGGGCCGAGGCCAGGAACAGAGGGAAAGAGGAGACAGGGCTGGCGTGTCATCCGGGCCCCTCTGCAGCCGCAGGCCCTTTTCTCCCCATCACTCACCGTAGTCCTGTTGGCAGAACCTCCGCAGGCTCATGTGTACCCTGGTGCCCGAGACATTGCAGTAGTTGTGGCACTGAGGGTCTGGGGAGGGTCGGGCTGTCTGCCGTGGGCTCCCGAGGCCGGGACCACAGCCTTCTGTCCCTGCCCAGCCCCGCATTCCATCTTGATGGGCAGCTGGGGTGCTCAGACCCCGGGACTGAGCTCAATGGGCCACCCCCGTGTCCCCACTGGGGAGCCCCATCAGCCCCTCTTGCTGGTGGGGGTCTCCACGCCCGCCTGTCTTACCGGAGCCGTAAGCACTGGAGGTCGTCGCCAGGGTGGTTGTTGCCTCTGGGATTCCTAGGAGAGACCGGAGGAGAAATTTGACCTTAGTTCCTGCCCCACTTGACCCCCATCCCCACCCCACCCCACCCCCTAGGAGTCCAGCTGTTCAGGCATAAGAGGGCAAGCGCCCTTTGCCCTTCTCTCCGGACCTTCTTCCTTCAGACCCAGGAATCTGCACCCCCAGCCCCGCCCCCCTCAGATGGAGGAGTCCAGGCCCCCAGCCTTTTCCTCTCCGACACTGAGACCCTGAGACCGACCGAGGAGGCTGGACTTTCAGTCCCTATTTCCCCCCGGAACCCAGAGTCCGGCCTCCTGCCTCTCGCCCCCATCCCAGGACCCAGCCCTCGTCCTGCTTTGTCCACTGGAGATCTGTGATGTCTCCTTCCAACCCCACGCAGGACGGTGGCCTCTCAGGACTCACGCTGGCAGGGCATCCGGGGGGAGCGGCTCTGCTGGTAGCCAGGGCCACAGCGGCTGCACGTCAGGCCGGTGACCCCGATCTTGCAGGAACATTGCCCGCTGGTCTGGTTGCAGGTGCCGCCCGTCGCCCCAATAGGGTGGCACTGGCAGGCTGTGTGAAGAGAGGATCTAGGATGTGGGTGTCTGGGCCCTAGACGCTCCCTCTCTGTTCCCCAGCCCCTCCGGCCTCAGACCCGCCGAGGCTGGGCTTCGGTCTGCACTCACCCCTGCAGGCCTTACGGCTGGTGATAGGCTGGTCAGGGTCCCTCCAGAACCCTGGCTGGCAGTAGTGGCAGTGCCGCCCAGCCGTGTGGTGGCGGCATCGCTCGCAGACGCCGCCACTCCGGCCTCCCGACAGCCTGAACAGCTCCGAGTTGAACCTGCAGCGGCGGGCGTGCTGGTTGCAGGAACAGGCTGGGAGCGAGATGGGGCCCGTCAGACCCAGGCTTTCTGTTCCCTGTCCCCAGTTTTCTCCCACTGCCCTCGGGATACTGACTGAGGCTACAGCGTAAGAGGGACTGCCTGGTGGGGGTACCTGGTTAAGCCTGGGTCTCAGAACCTCTTTATTCTCGTCTTTAAAATGGGGGCTCCGGAGCCGGGTAAGCCCCAGGGGACTGATGAACCTCGATGGTGTGAAACCAGGGGCCTTACAGAGTGGCAGCTCTGGGCATGGGCTATGGAGTCAGACCCTACGTGTTCATGTCCCACTGTGTTCCTTGGGCATTTATTTGACTTCTCCTTTTTGTAGCTCGGCTGCCTTTGCTGAAAAATGACACTTACAATACCTGCTTCGTGCAGTTTAAATGAAACCTAATAGATATAAAGTGCTTAACTCAGGGCCTGACACACCGCATGTACCTGCCCGTTGAGAGCTTCCGCGTGCCAGGTGCCAGCTGCCAGGTGCCAGGTGTGTGGCATTCTCGCGGCAGCTCTGTGAGGCCGGCGCTATCACCATCCCCATTTTACAGATGTGACAACTGAGGCACAGAGAGGTGAGGGCACCTGCCCAAGGTAACTCAGCTAAGGGGCGGTCGGGGGCAGGATTGGAACCCAGGCCTTCGGGCTCCTACATAGGTCACAGGATTCTGTGAGGACTGTGGACATTGACCCGGGAGCCCTGATCAGGTGTCCGAAGGCAGTGGCTCTCAAATCTTACTGTTGATCAGGATTCCCGGGTGAGACGGTGAAAATGAACAATGCAGATTCCAGGGCCCAGCCCCGGGGCTTCTGCTGGGCCCAGGGGTCTGTATTTCTAGCAAACATCCCAAAGTGCGATGCTGATGTGGGGGTCCGAGGACCACTCCCCGGAGCGGTCGAAGGGGCTGTGGACGCCAGGAGGGTGGAGAGGCTGGGCTGGCAAGTCCGAGACCCAGAGGGACAGTGGGAAGGTCATCGGGGAGCCGGGGTGTCTGTGTGTTCTTGGGGAGCTGACGCTGCCTCTCTGAGCCTCGGTTTCCCCCCTGCTCGGTGGGGATCTCAGTTGGTCATCGGGCAGTTAGTTTCCTTTGGGTCCTTTCTGACGAGAGGGTGATCGCATCACCTCACTCCCCTGGGGAGAACTCAGGTGGGGAAGGGGTTCGGGCCACCACTTCCGGGAAGCCTGGAGCTTCACCACAGGAGTGAGCCCATCCTGTCTGGACCCTTCTCCGTCACAACAGTTGGTCTCGTACTCAGGTGCAGAGGGCAGTGCCCTGCTCAGCCTGGTGTGGGGGGTGGTGGAGGGGAAGGGGGTGTGATTCGCAGAGGGACAGCCTCCGCCTGCTCCCAGGTTCTTCCCAGGCCCAGGATGAGCCCCGCTGCACCCCCAGGCCAAGTTAGTCTCCCCTCCCTCCCTCAGATCTGGCTGGTGGGAATGGATCCACTGAACAGAGGCCCTGAGGTGGTGGGGGCAGAGGGTCAAGGAGGACCCCCGTTAGGATGAGGATAGAGTGGGAGCTGAGGACAATGGACAGTCTGTAGGTCAGTCATTGCAGGAAGAAATAGAGGGTGAAAAGGGCAAAGCACGTGGGAGGTAGAGGGAGGGACGTTCAGGGAATTGGAGTGAGTGTGTGTGTGTCTTTGTGCCTCTGTGTGTATCTCTCAGTGGAGTGGGGTCACCTCCCAGGGCCTCAGACAGCTAGCAAGGGCTGCCAGCTGGAGGTGGGAGGAGCAGGGGGGCTGTCTCTGAGGAGGGGCTTCTGCAGGGAAGGGGGAGGGGGGGCCAGACTCAGAGCTGCAGTCTGGGAGCACCAGGCGGGAGAAGGCGCTGAGCGGGCCAGGGGCCAGGGGCCAGGGGCCAGGCCTGGGGAGCGCTGGGGGCTGCACTTGCTGGCAGTGAGACTTAGGGCAGGTGATGGATGCGGGCAGGCCTCGCCTCCGTGTCTGGGGGATGGCAGCATTGACAGAGACCCCGCAAGCTCTTCCTTGGTGCCAGGTGCCCCAGGAGGCTTTACTCCAAGGCAGGGGTGGGGGCCCTTTCTTCTGCCAAGGGCCACTGGATATGTGTAACATCATTCGCGGGCCATGCGATATTACCGACTTAAAAACCAGCCTGCTATAGTTGGCAGACATTCAGTGAACTCATCCCTGATGCCTTGGCAGGGCCAGACCCAATGATTTCTCAGGCCTTAGGTGGCCCGAGGGCCGGACGTTCCCCACCCCTGCTCTAAGGACTCCCGGTATATGAATGAGCTCGTTGAAGTTTCACTGCCGCCCGTAAAGGAGATACTGTTACTGCCCCCACTTTACAGGTGGGAAACGGAGGCAGAGAGAGGTTAGGCCACTTGCGAGGATCACACCAGGGGAGCCGGAATGCGAGTCCTGTCTGCTGCCCGAGAACACAGTGTGACAGTGCCGGACAGGAGCTTGGCAGGGACAAGCCAAGACCCCCAGCCCAGCTTCTGGCCCGGCCACTTACTGGCTGTGTGTCCTTGCGCAAGGGACTTCCCAACTCTAGCCTCAGCCTCCTCATCTGTAAGATGGGCCTGATGACAGTGCCTGCCTGGCACGTAGCGGGTGACAGCTGCACAATGAACGCGTCAGGAAAGGGCCAGCTGCAGTAGGTGCTATCGGAACCCCTGCAGCAAGCCAGGCCCTGGGCTGGGTGTTTATTCGTGTCATTATCATTATCATTGTGATCGAGGATCAAGGAGAGCAGGAGCCCCTATTGGGCAGGTAGGCAGCAGAGAAGCGAGGCAGGCAGCGGGAGGCTGTGGGGGGAGATGAAGAGGGGACCCCCAGCTGGAGAACAGAGAGGGGAGAAGCAAGGAGCAGGCAGCTCTGGGGCGGGAGCGCATCCTGCCCCTTAGGGACGAGGGACCGTGGGCCTGGTGGTGGGTGAGGTTGGGGAGAGCGGGCCCAGGACTCACGTAGGCAAGGGTGGGGGTGCCAGGGTGTGGCAGGCCGCCAGGGCCAGTCTCGGTGGGATGGGCGGCAGCTCTCGCACCCGGGGCCGGTGGTGTGGTGGCGGCAGCGGCAGCGGGGGGGCCGGGCACGGGCAGCACATCGGGCGGCGTGGCCGTGGCACTGGCAGCGTCCTCTCACTCCAGCTGCTGCCAGCCCTGCCCGGCCCCCAAACTCCACCCGGAGGTGACTGGCCACCACGCTGGCCTTAGAGCCTGGTGGGGCACGGAAGGTCACTTTTTCGGGGCCCCCCAAGGCGCCAGGCCAGGCGGGTCTGCGCCACAGCGATCTCCAGGGGCCCCCCGTGGCCCAGGCGGCCGACACGACCAGGGCTGGGGGTCCTGGGGTGCAGAAGCGCAGGCTGACGGACGCCAGGAGGAAGGAGCCCCCCAGGGCCAGGGTCAGGCTGCCATTGCAGGCCGCCCTGCTGCCCTCGGCCCCTGTGGAGAGGGTGCAGGCCTGGGGGCAGGAGGCCGCCACGCCAGCCAGCTGGGTCACGGGTGGGAGGCAGAAGCGGGGGCGGCCCCCCGGGTGGTAGCAGGGGTCTGAGGTGGCCTGGCTCAGGAGGAGCAAGAGGGCGAAGGTCACGGACATGGTCCCAGCAGGGCAAGTACCTGGGGAGGACAGGAGGGGCCAGGCTGGGAGCCTCCGGCTGTCCTCAAGTGTCAGCCTCCACCAGCTCCCTCAGGCCCCCCGAGACCCCGGCATTCCACCCAGCCCTGCCCGAGCCCCTCCCGGCTGCTCTAAGCGAGGAAAATAGTTCCATCTGGGGAGAATTACTGTTTACACAGCCCGAAGGGGAAAGAACGCAAGCAAAATCGAGAATTTTGCCTGAACTAATCCGTAGCTTAACACCCCAGAGTGATCTGTCAGTGTCGGGGGGCAGGGGCCCTGGGGAGAGGGCACGGGGGGAGGGGGGCAGGTGGCGAGCCTGAGGGAGGGCATCAGATCAGGGTAGTGGGTCAGAGCTGGGCCGGGGAGGGGCGTTTAGAAATGGATGAAGCTCCAAGACAAAGGACTAGACCACGGGCCAGGGCACAGCCGCAGAGACAGACGAGAGGAGAGCAAGCCGCGGAGAGACACAGGCACCGAGGGGAGGCCGGGAGGCCCGGGCAGCCAGCGTCCACGGGGAGTCGGGCAGGGCCCAGGGCGCCCACGGGCTGGGACAGACAGGCAGACAGGCTGCGGCTGAGGCATCTGGAATCCAGAGCACAGACAGCCCAGCAGACCCGGCCAGGCCTGGCGGTGGGAAGGGGAGGAGGGAAGGTGCGGGCGGGCGGGCGGGCGGGCGATCAGAAGCTGGAGGCCAGACCCCGGCCCACAGGGATCAGAGTGAGGCCCTTTCCCACGTGGTGCCCTAACCTTGTTCTCCACACCCGGGGCACGGAGGGGATTATCGCCAAACCACTGGGCCTCCCCGCCACCCACCCCCAGCCTCCACGGCCCTTAACCCTTTCCCCCCAGGTGCCAGCCCAGAGAACCGTGCTGAGGGCGAGGACAGGCGGGTGGGGGTGGGGGGCGGTGAGGAGCGGGTGCGGAGCCCTGAGGGGCAGGGGAGGCAGATGGCAGATTCCCCCCGGATGCCCGGTGGGAGGGCCCTGGGCTTGGGGTCTGAGGACTTTCCCATCGGCTCAGCCTGCCGTCTGCCGTCTTAGGCCTCAGGGTCCAGGCATCTGAGCCCCCATGTTCAACACTGATCTCAGGTCCCCCGAGCAGATGGGGGAACAGATGTTGGGGTGGTGTGTGCTGAGGGAGGAGAGCGCGGCAGGGCCAGGCCGGGGCGTCCATGGGGCCAGAAGTCCAGACCTCAGGATGGCAGCTGGGACGGACTTGGTGCTGGGATGCCACCCCTCCCCTCCCGGGCGCGCAGCCCCTAGTGAGGCCCACTCAGGTCTGGGGTCTTGGAGCCTTTCTGGGCCCCACCGCCCAGTGCCCTGGCTCTGAATCGGGACCCGGGCTGGGAGTCTGGGGGGCACCTGGGGGTGCAGGTGGGGTCCCAGCCTCCCTCAGCCCGATCTCACAGTCTCCAGTGTCCCCAGTGCAGAGACTGCCCCTCCCGCCCCCCATGACGGGCACCACCCTCCGCCCCTTCAGAGGAGCCTGGCGCCATTTTGTGCTCTGGCGGCCGGCGTTCGGCATCTGCCCCGAGTCCCTGGGCACCAGCGCGTGAAGGGCCTGGCCCCGCACCCCTCCCAGCTCTCCTGCCCTGCCTGGGTGGCTCAGGCCCTTAGCACCCTGGGCAACCAGACCGTGAGCTCCCCCCCCCGGCCCCCCACTGCCCCTGAGGAACCCAGAAGCCACCCCTGCCCACCGGGGACCCACATGGCCCGCCCCTACCCCTCCTGGAAGCTGGAGCCCACCTCCAGCCCCTTTAAGGAACAGAATCTGGTTGTGCTCCCAAAAGACCCAGATCAAGGGACCCCAGGCAGCGTGGAGGTCCATCTGGGCCTCAGGCTCCTTCCCCGCCCCCCCCCCCCCGCCCTCCGCCCCCCGACCCGCGCCCCCCTGCTGGTTTGCAAGCACCCGCCCTTCACCCCTGACATGGGTCAGACCTGCGCCCAGGCAGAGAACGTCCTCCTCACCAGCCTTCCCGCAGCAGCGCCGGCCTGGGCCCTCGGGAGTGAGCGCCGAGTGGCTGTTCTCAGGCCCCCGGCTAGTGGGGGTTCTGGGCGGGAGCTCAGAGCTGAGCTGCAGAATCCAACACCACTGCCGCCCCCCTGCCCCAATCCCCTCACCAACCGCAGCCTCCCTCTCCCCGCAGGGACCCCTGCCAGCCGCACCACCGCCCGGCCTGCGTGGGCCCTGAGAGCCGTCGCCCTGGGACCGAACCCCCAGGAGGGGGCTCCGGGCAGGTAGGATGGGCCGGGCCTGGGGTCTCCGCACACTCACACTCGCCCCCGGGAACAGCCAGCAGCTCAGCCCCACCACGCGGTGCTGTGGGTCAGGGCCCCTCACACTGAGGTGGGACGTCACCCCAAGCCAGCCCCTCCTCCCTCTGGAACCTTCTGTCAGCTGTGGGTTAACGGAGCGGTCAGGTCAGGGGCTTGCAAGCCCTAAAGCGCGGGGCCCTTGGAAGGCTCGGAGTGGCCGCTGGGGAACCCGAAGCCGTGAGCTGCTTTCTGAGGGTGGGGACGGAGGTGAGGCTGGCATGCTTGGGGCCTCAGTGGCTCTAGCAGCTGAAAGTGGGGACCCTGAGGAGGACAGAGCTCAAAGCCAGCCTCCCCCAGGGCCAGTTTCCAGCGAGGCCTCGGCTCCAGTCGTGAAATTGTCATGCAAATGTTGCTGTCAACTCTATTACCTACTGAATGGTTTTGTCCATCACCTCCACTGAGAAAAGCTAGGGCCTGGGAGGATGAGGCACCGGGATGTGCCGCTGTGGCCTCCAGGACCTCGGCATTGACTGTGACACCGCATGGGCCCGACCCGACAGGGGTCCGGACCTCTGTCCAGAGCCTGCCTTGGACGCGGGAGGCCACATGGTGCAGTCCGAGCAATCCGCGCTTCTGGTTCCGGGGGAGGGGCTGGCTGGCAGGAGCCAGGACAGGGACTTGGGATTTTAAAAATATATATATTTTTAGCCCTAGCCAGTTTGGCTCAGTGGATAGAGCATTGGCCTGCAGACTGAATGGTCCCGGGTTCGATTCTGGTCAAGGGCACATGGCTGGGTTGTGGGACGCGCAGGAGGCAGCCAATCAATGATTTTCTCTCATCTCTGATGTTTCTATCTCTCTCTCCCTCTCCCGTCCTCTCTGAAATCGAGCCTACAACCCGAACATGTGCCCTTGACCAGAATCGAACCCAGGACCCTTCAGTCCGCAGGCTGCCGCTCTATCCACTGAGCTAAACCAGCGAGGGTGGGACTTCGGATTTGAAAGTAAACTGTAATGAGGAGTTAGCTGCCAGAGAAAGGGATTGGGGGCTGTGGCACCCTGAAGTCAGAGGGGGACGTGGGCCCTGAGAGTGGGGGTGTGAGTGACAGGATAAGGAGGTGCAGCAGGCCCCCCTGTGCAGACACTGAGCACAGGTGAGCACAGGTGGACACGCACAGAGCCCGTCCATGTCAGGCTCACCGTCTCGAGCGAGGAGAGGTCGCTACTGGAAAGGAATAAACCATTCGTTCTAGAACATGGTGGAAGGTCAGGGGTCCGAGGGGACGTTTGGGCTGTGACCTGAAGGGCATCGGGCATCGGCGTGGCATCGGGGCAGGAACAGCCCAGGCAGGGGAGCAGCGGGCGGTGCAAAGGCTGGTTTTGCTGCCAGAGAAGATGCAAGGGTAAGGCTTAGGTCTCACATTCTCCTCCCCACCGAGGGACAGAGGTTCCTTACGCTGATGTTATCCGGAGGGGAGCTATTCCTGTCCTCCCTTTTGTTCCTTTTTGCTGTTGTTAACCCTCATCGGAGGATATTTTTTTCCATTGCTTTTTCAGAGGGAGTGGAAGGAGGGAGTGAGGGAGGGATGGGGAGAGAGAGAGAGAGAAACATTGATGTCTCACTGGTTGCCTCCAGCAACCAGTGCCCTGACCCCTGACCCCTGACCCCTGATCCCTGACCCCTGACAAGGGTTGGGAGTGAACCCACAACTCAGGTACATGCCCTTGGCTGGGAATTGAACCCATGACCCTTTGGTGCACGGGTCATGCTCTAACCATTGAGCACACCGGCCAGGGCTCCTTTCCATTCTCAATAGCCTGAGCTGCCTGAGGGGATTAGTACCCACAAAGGTGCCCGGGGAGGAGGAAGGGGCAGAAGCAGCCAGAGGGGGAGGAAACCATCCCCCCCAAGTCGGAAAGGAGACTTTGGGTGGGCGGTTTCCTCAAGTATTGGGCACATCACCCTCATAGCGCCCCGGAACGGAGAGAGGCCCCGCCAGGGCACAGCTCTGAGGTGGCTCAGCAGGGTGGGACCCAACCCAGAACTAGCAGAGGCCCTGTGAGGCAGGCAGGTCCAACCCTCCGTGTCACCCAGGGAGCGTGTGCACCCTCAGGACATGCTCGAAAAACCCAGGACAGTAACTGAGAGCACAGTCCCCTAAAACACACGGCCTGGGTTTCAGTCCAGGCTCCGCCTCCTTCCTAGCTGTGAGGCTTCAGGCAAGTTTCTTAACCTCTCTGTGCCTTAGTTTCCTCATCTGTGAAATGGGCATAAAATGCACCTTTCTCCTGGGCGGTGGTGAGGACTGAAGGAGCGAAGACAGGCCAAGGCCTACAGTCTCGTATCTGAAGCTCTTTGGACCAGACATTCTAGAAGCTGTGTTTTGGCACCATCGTGGGGTACGGGGGCAGCGTGCACGTAGCCCACTGGCTGCGTCTGACAGCATCCCTCAGCAAACGTTATTGTTTCTGCAGCCACACACCCAGCATTCACACTGAGAGACGCCTACAAATGGCCGCACGTGGGGTCAGGCCAGATTTCGTCCGCTAATGAGTTCAGTTCGGGTGGGGGTTTGCCACCATCTGAGGCAGGGGTCCTCAAACGTTTTAAACAGGGGGCCAGTTCACTGTCCCTCAGACCGTTGGAGGGCCGGACTGTAGTTTAAAAAAAACTGAACAAATTCCTATGCACACTGCACATATCTTATTTTGAAGTAAAAATAACAAAACGGGAACAAATACAATATTTGTATTTGCCTGTGGCCCGCGGGCCATAGTTTGAGGACCCCTGAGGGAAGCAGCTGTAAGGACTGTAGCCCAGGGCCGTGAGCGCTGAGACCCGAGCCTGGGCGTGGCGGGACCCCAGGCGCCTCAGCCCTCAGCCTCCATTCCCTGCTTGCCTCGGCCTTTCCGTTGTTCAGCCGATGAGCAGCCAGGAGAGGGAGCTCTTGAGCGTGGCAGCGGGTCTGGCTGCCTGATCTGCACGGCCCTGTGCCAGATGGAACCGTGGATGCCTTGTTCAAACTTACCGAGAATTTCTAGAGGCCCAGAGCAGAGCATTAAACCAAACACAGGGCCCTTTTGCGGTCAGGGCCTGTGTGACTGCACGGACCACACACCGTGGAGGTGGCCCCGGGTGGTGGTACCTTTGTCCTGAGCTGGCTCCTCCGCCCCAGGAGCCCAGGGCCAGTGAGCTGGCTGGAGGTGAAGCCTTCCCCGTGGGGACCCAGGCAGGAGCTGAGGGCAGGCAGCGAGATAAAGATGGGGACAGAGTTGTCCCAATGAGAAGAGGGGCTCTGGGGCAGGTTTCACTTGCTGTTTGGGAAACTAAAGCAGCAAGCAAGACGTTTCTTGCTCCGATGCTGCTGGACTGACGATGGGGTTACATCCGATAAAATTCAAGAAAATGCGTTTAATAGACTTAAACTACCTATGAGCGTCAACCTATGAACCAGGAGGTCAGGGCTCAATGCCCAGCCAGGGCATATGCCTGGGTTGCAGACTCCATCCCCAGTAGGGAGCCTGCAGGAGGCAGCCCATCAATGATTCTCTCTCATCATTGATGTTTCTATCTCTCTCCTCTCCGAAATCAATAAAAATATTTTTTAAAAAAGAAAAATAGCTTAAACTATCAAACATCATAGCTCAGCCTAGCCAGCCTTACCTTAGCCTGCAGTTGGGCAAAATCATCTCGCTGCTGCTCCCAGCATCATGAGAGAGTATCCTGCCACATATCACTAGCCGGGGAAAGATGAAAATTCCGAATTGGAAGTATGGTTTCTACTGGAGGCGTATTGCTTTCGTACCATTGTAAAGTCGAAAAATAGTAATTCGGGAACAATCTGTGCACCTCAGTGGAAGGAGTGTGATGTCATACTTAGTCCTCATGTGCTGAGAGCCAGCTGACCTCGCTGGGAACCCAGGCCACATATGCTTCAGTCAAGGAGGGCCCTAGATGGTCAGATTAGTCAAGGGAGGAGCCCTGGATTATAGGAGGGGAACTGAGGCAAGGCCCACAGAGCCCCAGCATTCAAGGGAGCCAGCGGAAGTAGAGATGGGCGAGGTGGAAGGCAGCTGACCCAGAGTGGAGGCTGCACAGTCTAGGGCTTCTGCAGGGGCTTGGGGGACGCCTGAGCTGTAGCCACTGGGATGACCACAGTGGAGGGGCGGGGGGTGGAGGGGAGAAAGCGGATCAGGACGCACTGGAGACCTGGGAGCCCACGGGGAGCTGGAGGAGAGACCGACTCAAAAAGAAGCAACTCCTGCCCTGGCCAGGGTTTCTTGGTGGTTAGAGGGCCAGCCCCCACACCAAAGGGTCATGGGTTCGATTCCTGGTCAAGGACATGTACCTCGGTTGCAGTTCGAGCCCTGCCCCAGGTTGGGGCGAGAGGGGGAGGCAACCAGTCAATGTGTCTTTCTCATATCACACTGTGTCTCTGTCTCTCTGTCTCTCTCTCTCTCTCTCTCTCTCTCTCTCTCTCTCTCTCTCTTTCTCTCTCTCTTCCCCTCCTCCTCTCCCTCCCTTCCATTCTCTCTGAAAAGCAATGGGGAACACTATCTTCAGCTGAGAATTAACAAAACAAAAAAAGAAGCAACTCCTGAAGAAGGTAACTCATCCCATTACAAGGACAGGAAACCGCGGCTCACGGAGCCCAGCAGAGCCCGGTGGAGTCGGGAGGCGATGGGGGCGGCTCCACCGTGCAGGCTCCACCAGGAGAGAGCACTGCACACTTCCTGTGGGCACATAGACGGGCGTTAGCGAGTGCGGAGAGGGTGTGGAGAAATCAGACCCTCACACGCGGCTGGGAATGGAATGGCAGCTGCTGTGGAAAACAGCCTGCTGGAACTATTCACCGGTTAGCACGTGACCCAGCAATCCCACTCCTGGGTGAATCCCCGGGGGAGTGAGAACGTCGGCCCACACAGATTGGTGCACACGTGTTTACGGCAGCACTAGGCATAAGAGCCCAAAAGGGGGCACAACCAAATGTCTATCGACTGATGAACTGATAAACAAACGAGCACTGGAATAGTAGTTCGCTATAAAAAGAAGCCAGTGACGTACCGGCTCATGTGACAGGATGGATGAGCCTTGAGAACACGATGGCCAGTGTAGCTCAGTCGGTTGGGCGTTGTCCTGGGCACCTAGAGGTCACCGGTTCAATTCCCAGGCAGGGCACATACCCAGGTGTGGACTCGGCCCCCAGTACGGGGTGTGCAGGAGGCGGCAGGATTGATGTTTTGCTCTCACATCAATGTTTCTCTCTCTCACCCTCTCAAAGAGAATATGAGCCGAAACCGGTTTGGCTCAGTGGATAGAGCGTCGGCCTGCGGACTGAAGGGTCCCGGGTTCGATTCCGGTCAAGGGCATGTACCTGGGTTGCGGGCACATCCCCAGTAGGAGATGTGTGAGAGGCAGCTGATCGATGTTTCTAACTCTCTATCTCTCTTCCTTCCTCTCTATAAAAAATCAATAAAATATATTAAAAAAAAAGAGAGAATATGATACTAAGTGAAAGAAGCCAGTCACGAAGAACCACATATTGAATTATTTCATTTATATGAATTATATAGAGCAGCTAAAGCATGGAGGCAGGGAGGGTGGGAAGATTGGGGGGATGACTAAGGACCACAGGGTTTCTTTTCAGGGTGATAAAATTTTTCTAAAAATTGTAATGGTTGCACGACTCTGAATATACTAAAAGGCCATTAAATTGCACACTTTTTAAAAAAATTCTCACCTGAGGATGTTTTTTCCGTTGAGTTTTAGAGAGAATGGAAGGGAGGGAGGGAGGGAGAGGGAGAGAGAGAGAGAGAGAGAGAGAGAGAGACAGGAACATCAGCATGAGAGACAAATCGATGGGTTGCCTCTCAAAAGCACCCCGACCGGGGCGGGGATGAACCTACAACTGAGGCCCGTGCCCTTAACTGGGAATTGAACCCACGACCCTTCGGGCCGCAGGCTGGTGCTCTAACCACTGAGCAACTGGCCAGGGCTGCACACAGTTGATGAGTGAATATTTGAATATCATCTCAATGAAGTCATTACCCAAAACATAAAATGGGTTCATCCCAGACCTTAATATTAAAGCAATGCAGAGAGAATGTTACAGAAGCAGGAGGTGGGAACTGCTGGTCCCTTAAGTCCTGGCCCAGAAAAGGCACAGCCTCACTTCCGCCATGTTTGATTGGCCGAGGCAGTGGCAGGCCCGCCCGGATTCAAGGGCAGGGAAGGGGGAAGGGCCTGACCGGCATGAATCCACCACACCCACCAGCAGCGACAGGAAGCCCTCACCGTGGCGGGGTCTCGGGCGCAGTTCCTGGAGGTGCTATGGGCGACCCCATTGTACTGAGGGGCAGACTGAGGCCTCGGGAGTTAAGTGACGTGCTCAGGGTTGCCCAGCCAGCGGGAGGCAGAGCCCACCCTGAACCTGGGCTGTCTGCGCTCCTGACCTCCTATTGTGCCGCCTTCCTGGCCTGTGAACGTCCCAGAGCACAGCTGCACCAGTAAGTAGCCTGGCAGTACTTGCCTTACACACTTAGCGAGCACTTCCTACGTGCCAGGCACGGCCTGCAAATGACAATGCCACTTCCTTTAATCCTCACGCAAACCTAGTGAGGTGGCCTGTTAGCTCGGACCATGTGCAATGGGGTAAGGTCAGAAATGGGCACTGTCAGACGGTTCAGGAGACTGGATTCAGAGAGGTGAAGTGACTTGACTAAAGTCACACAGCGCCAGTGAGGGCCAGACTGGGACTCGGACCCAGGCCTGAGCGCCCCCGAGGATGAGAGAGTGAGTGAATACATGTATGACCTGGTGGGGGAGGAGTGAGACCCAGAGGAGTGCCCAGCCACCCCTCCTGACCTGGGTCCCTTCTCCCCCCGCAGCCAGCATGGGATCCTGGACCACTCGCCCTTCCTTCTCCACCATCTTCTTCTTCTTCGTCTTTGTGGTGTCGGTCATCTTCCACTGCCTCCAGCGCCTGGCCCTGGTGCCCGCCCCCTGGGCCTCCCGCGGCCTCGTGGTCCTAGGCCCCAGGCACCTCCCCCAGGGGGGCATGTGGACCATCAACTCCCAAGGCCGCCTGGGCAACCAGATGGGCCAGTACGCCACGCTGTACGCCCTGGCCAAGATGAACGGGCGGCCGGCCTTCATCCCCGCCCAGATGCACAGCGCGCTGGCGCCCATCTTCAGGATCTCCCTGCCGGTGCTGCATGGCGCCGTGGCCAGCAGGATCCCCTGGCGCAACTACCACCTCAACGACTGGATGGAGGAGCAGTACCGCCACCTCCCCTGGGAGTACGTGCGCCTCACGGGCTACCCCTGCTCCTGGACCTTCTACCACCACCTGCGCCCCGAGATCCTGCGCGAGTTCACGCTGCACGACCACGTGCGGGAGACGGCGCAGCGGTTCCTCCGGGGCCTGCAGGCCACGCGAGCCCCACAGCTGACCTTCGTGGGCGTCCACGTGCGCCGTGGGGACTACGTCCACGTCATGCCACGGGTGTGGAAGGGCGTGCTGGCCGACCGCGGGTACCTGCGACAGGCCCTGGACTGGTTCCGGGCCCGCCACCCCGCCCCCGTCTTCGTGGTCACCAGCGATGACATGGCCTGGTGCCGGCGGAACATCAACAGCTCCCTCGGGGACGTGGTGTTCGCGGGCGACGGTCGCCAGGGCTCCCCCGCCAAGGACTTCGCGCTGCTCACGCAGTGCAACCACACCGTCTTCACCGTGGGCACCTTCGGGGTCTGGGCCGCCTACCTTGCAGGAGGGGACGCCGTCTACCTGGCCAACTTCACCCTGCCCCACTCCCGCCTCCGCACGATCTTCAAGCCACAGGCGGCCTTCCTGCCCCAGTGGGTGGGCATCGCCGCCAACCTTGGGCCCGCCGGAGAAAACAGCCCCTAGCCCTGCACGTGTCCCTCCCTCATCCTCGGGGGACAGGCGGTGTATGGGGTCCAGCACAGGGGCTCAGAATTGGACCCCCAAGTTTGAATCCAGGCTGCTCTTCTCGGCTGGGTGACCTCGAACAAGTGACTTAACCTCTCTGTGCCTTAGAGTGCCACCTGGGAAATGGACGAAATACAGAAGCTACCTCGGCAGCCGCTCCTGAGAACTCGGTTCTTTAAGAGCCTGGAAACATGGTGAGTGCTAGCGGCCAGGAGATGGGAGCCGAGTTTTGCTCTCTCCTCTGTGGCTCTGGGAGCACAGAGGCCAGATATTTTGCCCTTGCCTCCTGGGAGGGTTTGGCGATGAAGCCATCCCTGCCCTCAACTAAAGGGGAGTGGGTGTTTTTGGCAGCTAAGAATTCAGGCTTCGGGTTTAATGGGGCCTTATGAAAAGACACTAGAGGCCTGGAGCACCACATTCGTGCACTGCGGGGGTGGGGGGGGGGATCCCTCAGCCTGGCCTGTGCCCTTTAGCAGTCTGGGAGCCCTCAGGGGATGTCCAACTGACGGCTTAGGCCCGCAGTCGGACATCCTTAGAGCTGCTGTGGAGGCAGGAGAGGCTCCCGCCGCCGCTGCGCTCGCCAGCCGTCAGCCCAGCTTCTAGCTGAATGGCACTCCCCTGTGGGAGCACACTGACCACCAGGGGGCAGCTCCTGCATTGAGCATCTGCCCCCTAGTGGTCAGTGCACGTCATAGCGGCTGGTCGTTCCGCCATTTAGTCAGTTTGCATATTAGCCTTTTATTATGAAAAGACAGAGAAAACAGGATTTGAGGGGCTGAATCTCAGGGAGATACCCTTGGTGGCGAGGGAGTCCCCTGAATTGGGGGTGGGGGGAGGGCCTCACAGCGATGGCAGGACTCAGGCAGGACTGGCAAAGACACCGCATCCACAGGTCACAGAAGCAGCGTGGGGGAGGGTGGGGGAGGCGCCGTCCACCTGGCTCTCATGCGGGAGCGGGCACGGGGCAGGGTGAAGGTGGCCAGGTGGACGGCGTCCCCTCCTGTGAGGTAGGTCCACAGAGACCCAGAGGGCCACGGAGACCATGGCCAGGTCAGCTGTTGCTGTGTGCACAGGTGACCTCCCCCTCCCCGCTGGGCACTGCTGTGCCCAGGACTTCATCCACTCTGAGAAACGCCAATATGGACCAAAGTTGAATTTAATGATGATTGGTTTTCTGTGTTCAGTGCGTTTTGAAGTGTGGAGATAACCAGTCTTTTTTACTGGTATAATTCTCCTTTTTGGATATTAAAGAAAAACTCTTAACAACAATCATTTATACTCATTTAAAATTTCCACCAAACAATTGCCCTGGTTTAGAAAGCATTTAGATCACATCTCTTTCCCGTTTTAAGTGCTTTTCAAGTGTCTTATTTCTTTGAATCCCCATTTTGTGCATATGTCTGAGGAGGGCACCTCTTCTTTCGTGTATTAATAATATTTCAGCTCCCCAGAGCCATTCTGGGCCTCAGTCTACTTGCTTGAGTCTTTGATGGCGTCGTCAAGGTGTGGGGCCGACAATGAAGAAAGCAGGAGGAGGGTTGGAGAGGAGGGGGAGGGGGAGGGGGAGTAGAGAGGGAGGTCCTGTATTAGCTATCTATTACTGTGTAACAAGTAACCCAAAACCCAGTAGCGTAGAATGACAGTAATACTTTTTTTGTATTGTTTCTGGGGGTCAGGAGTGTGGGAGGGGCTTAGATGGATGATTCCGTTTGGGATGCCCAGTGAGGTTGCCGTTAGGTGCCAGCCAGGGCTGCTGTCATCTGAAGGCTTGACCGGGGCCGGGGGATCCCTTCTCACGGCTGGCATTGGTGCTGGCTCTCGCTCTCGGTCACATCCTCTTGGTGTGAGCCTCCGTGGGGCTGTTTGAGTGTCTTCACCGCGTGGCGCTGGGTTCCGCCAGAGAGAGAAACCCAAGAGGCCAAGGTAGAAACTGCGATGCCTTTTGCAACCGAACCTCACCTGGTCACACACTGTTACTCCGTCTTACGCTATTGATCACACAGGCAGTGATTCTCCGTGGGAGGGGACTGCACAAGGGGGTGAATACCAGGAAGCAGGGATCCTTGAGGGCCACCTGGGGGCCGCCATAACAAAGTACCACCGAGGGGAGGGCTGAAACCACAGAAATTTATTTTCTCACCGTCTGGAGGCTGGAAGTCCAAGATCAGGGTGTCAGCAGGGTTAGTTTCCTCTGAGGCTAAGAGGGAGGGTGTGCCCCAGGCCTCTCTCCTTGGCTTATCGATGCCAAGTTGTCCCTGTTTTACGTCTTCCCCCTGTACACGCCTGTGTCCTGATCTCTTCTTCTTAAAGAGCACCAGTCATAATGGATTAGGGCCACCTAATGAGTTCATTTTAATTTAAATTTGAAGTTTTTTAAATTTCTTTTTTTATTTGAGAGAGAGAGAGAGAGAGAGAGAGAAATATTGATTTGTTGTCCCACTTATTTATTAATTCATTCGTAGATTCTTTTTTCAAAATATCTCTGTATTGATTTCAGAGAGGAAGGGTGAGGGAGAGAAAGAGAGAGGAACCTCAATGATGAGAGAGAATCACTGATCGGCTGCCTCCTGCATGCCCTACACTGGGTGTCAAGCCCCAAACCCGGGCATGTGGTGGGAATCGGACCGTGGCCTCCTGGGTCATAGATCGATGCTCAACCGCAGAGCCATGCTGGCCAGGCATTGGCGGATTCTTGTATGTGACCTGACTGGGAATCTAACCCACAACCTCGGCATATCAGGATGATGCTCCAACCCACTGAGCTACCTGGCCAGGGCCTGACCTCATTTTAATTTAATCACACCTATAACAGTTCTGTCCCCAAATGTGGTCCCAGGCTGAGGTCCTGGGGATCAGGACACAATTCAGCCCGTAACAGCTGGTCCTACAGGCTCCCACCTCCACGCCCAGCCCTCCCCCAACAGTCGGACTGGCTTCACTCCCCTTCCTTTTCCCTCCATTCCCAGCTCCTCGGATGACTGACCTTAGCCAGAGTCTTTCCCCAGATTATCCCTTTTGGAGAGAGACTCAAGCCAGAAGGAGAGAGGACCCGCAGTCCTCAGCCTGGCCCTCGGTCAAGTTCAAATGCAACAACGTTGGTGTACAGACATGGATGGCAGCTGTCCCTCACATTTCAATGAAATATTTGTGGGGTCCCTTCCTGTCAGTCAAGTCTCTACTCCGACTTTCTCCGCCCTGCTCTGTGCCTGGCGGGCTGTCTGATGGACCATGTGCTGTGGGCCGAATGTTTGTGTCCGCCCCACATCCACAGGTGGGAGCCCCAATCCCCAGTGGGGCCTTCGGGAGATGATAATAAGGCTGTGCGGGTAGAGCCTCGACAGTGGAACTGCTGCCCTTATAGACACACAGCCCGCTGGCATGGCTCCGCGGCTGAGCGTCGACCTACGAATCGGGTCACCCTTCAATTCCCGGTCAGGGCACGTGCCCAGGTTTCCAGCTCAATCCCCAGCGGGGGGTGTGCGGGAGGCAGCCGATCAGTGATTCTCTCTCATCATTGAGGTTTCTATCTCTTTCTCTCCCTCTCCCTTCCTCTCTGACATCGGTATATATATCTTAAAAATTTACATATAAATATATATATATATCTTAAAATACATAGAGAAATAAATAATATATTTTAAAAGAGAGAGACACACAAAAGGTAACTTCTCTCTCTGCCAGTCGGTCTGCAAACAAGGAAGTGGGTCTGCAGGCACTGTGACCTTGGACGCCTCAGCCTGCAGCACTGGGAGGAAGCTGTGGTTGTGGTCACAGTAGCCCGAACTGACTAGACAGTGACTGTGGGCTCCCTCACCCCCTGGCTTCTTGTTGGCTGTGGGATTGCAGCTCAGTTTCAGAGGAGAAAGGAGAGTGAAGCTCGGATCTGTCCTTGTGGACCTAGAGGTGCTCCCAGCTCGCAGCGGCTCTCTTAGTGCCCCCCCACCCCCACCCCCTCACCCCACCTACCCACACCTTTGCCAATCATCCTATCAGACTCCTCCCGCCGGGACCCTGAGTGAGGCCACCGGGATTGGGGTGATTTACAGAGGAATTCCCACGCTGGCATTTGGCTCAGACGGAGATCGCTTGCTGAATTTCCTGCCAGCTGAGTGAAACGATTTGTTCTCAAAGTCCAGTTGACTCACAGAAAATAGTGAAGGGATGCGATATTTCTCGTAGACTTGATAGACAAAGATGAACTCGCCGAGCCCTAGCCGGTGTGGCTCAGTTGGTTGGACGTCCTCCCATGCACCAAAGGATGGCCAGTTCCATTCCGGTCGGGGCACGTGCCTGGGCTGCGGGCTCGATCCCCAGTGTGGGGCGCGCAGGAGGCAGCCGATCAATGTTTCTCACATCGTTTCTCTCTCTCCCTCTCCCTCCCTGTCTTTCTAAAAATCAATAAAAACATCTTTAAAAAAGAAAGAAAAAAAAAGATGAGCCCAATCCACATGGCTAGTGGTTGAGCATCGAACCAGGAGATCGCAGTTCCATTCCGGTCAGGGCACATCCCTGGGCTGCCGGCTCGATCCCCAGTGGGGGCGTGCAGGAGGCAGCCGATCCGTGATTGTCTCTCCCCATTGATGTTTCTGTCTCTCCTGCTCCCTTCCTCTCTGAAAGCAATGAAATATCTTTTTTTTTTTTAAATATATTTTATTGATTTTTTACAGAGAGGAAGGGAGAGAGATAGAGAGCCAGAAACATCGATGAGAGAGAAACATCGATCAGCTGCCTCCTGCACATCTCCCACTGGGGATGTGCCCGCAACCAAGGCACATGCCCCTGACCGGAATCGAACCTGGGACCTTTCAGTCCGCAGGCCGACGCCCTAGCCACTGAGCCAAACCGGCTTCGGCAAAATATCTTTAAACATAAAAGTAAAAAGGATGAAACCGAGGAGCGGCCACAGCCCAGCCCCCAGGGCTGCGGAGCCGAGCCCCAGGTTCTTGCACGGCTCTTCTTGCGCATCCGGGGGCGAAGGCGGTGCCGGGGAAGATCCGGGAGACCCGTCCTCACGGCCGTCCTCCATGCGTCTCCCCCCAGAAGGGGCCCGGCTGGTGGCAGCTGCCAGGAGCCGGGCGCCGCAGTGCGACATGCCGTCTGTAGTTCTGTTTCATCTGCACACGGGGGTGCAGCCCGTCCCCCTGTGCGACCTGCCTGACTGGCAAGAGGAAGGTCACAGCCTGTGCTTTATGGGAACCACAGCAGAAGCCGAGCAGCGGCCACTAATCAATCGCACTAACTCCTTCCACAAATATTTACCGAGCTCCTTCCTGGGTGTGAGTCCAAAGCAGAAGATGGCGAGCCCTTGACCTCCACCCCCCGCCCCCCCCCCCCCCCCCCGCTCTGTCAGGTCCCCGAAGACAGAGCTCTCACCGCCAGGGCTCCGGACGGTCTCCAGCGCCCAGTGTGCCTTTGTTATGGGTAGAATCGTGTCCCCCCAAAAAGATATGTTGAAATCCTAACCCCCTAGAACCGCAGGATGTGATGTGATTTAGAACTGGGGTCTTTACAGATGCGATGAGGAAAAGGAGGTGATACCGGAGTGAACGGGCCCTGACCCGGCAGAACGGACCGTCACCCGGCAGGACAGGCCGTCACCCGGCAGGACGGGCCCTCACCTGGCAGGACGGGCCCTCACCCAGCAGGACCTGCCCTCGCCCGGCAGGACGGGCCCTCACCCGGCAGGACCTGCCCTCGCCCGGCAGGACCAGCCCTCACCCGGCAGGACGGGCCCTCACCGGGCAGGACGGGCCCTCACCGGGCAGGACCGGCCCTCACCGGGCAGGACGGGCCCTCACCCGGAAGGATGGGCCCTCACCGGGCAGGACGGGCCCTCACCGGGCAGGACGGGCCCTCACCCGGCGGGACGGGCCCTCACCGGGCAGGACCTGCCCTCGCCCGGCAGGGTGGGCGACACGGCACACACACGGGTCGGCTTCGAGCCTTCAGATCCGTGAGAGAAACATGTCCTATTCTTTGAAGCCACCCCGTTTGTACTGTGCTGTTACAGCAAGCCCGGGGAGTGGATGGTGTGTCAGGCATGTTTACCGAAGGGATTGAGTAGGCACTGGGCCGCTGTGACTCCGGGTTCAGCAGGCCGGCCGGAGACCACACACAGCCTTCCGGCTGCCTTGGCCCAGGGCCTGTGTCCCGGTCAGATCGTGGCTCCCAGTGGCCGGTAACAGGCCTGGCTGAGTCAAGCGGGCGTGACCTGCTTGGACCTGGGGAGCTGCCAGGAGCTGTGCAGGTGTGGACCTGACATGGCAACGGGCCGCCCCCAACTCCGTCTCTCCAAGCTCTGGCCCATCCAGATCACCTGAGAGTTGTTATTTTTTTTTTTTCTTCTAGACCAGTGGTTCTCAACCTTCCTAATGCCGCGGCCCTTTAATACAGTTCCTCATGTTGTGGTGACCCCCAATTTCATTGTTACAAATTGAACATCATGAAAGCATAGTGATTAATCACAAAAACAATATGTAATTATATATGTGTTTTCCGATGGTCTTAGGCGACCCCTGTGAAAGGGTCGTTTGACCGCCCAAAGGGGTTGCGACCCACAGGTTGAGAACCGCTGCTCTAGAAGAAACTCCAGCTTGTTAACTAGATGCCAGGGCCTGAATTGGCCCCTTGGGTCACCCTAGGTGTTGAACCCAACCGGAAATGGACTCCTGGGGGATTCCACCCCCTTGAACTTGACCGAAAGGAGCCAGTAAGGCTTGCTGTCCCTCCCAGGAGCACCCTCCAAGCCTCCCCCCCCCTTCTCCCCCCACAGGCCTGCATCTCCTAAACTCTAAGGGACCCCACACGGCTTGCAACCAGGGCAGCAATGGGCAGTGGCAGCTCATCCCAGACACACGCCCTGGGCCTGTCCTCAAGGCCCCCTGTCCTCTGACTTCTTAGTGAGACAGAGCTGCCCAGCCCAGGTCACTCCCCCAGCCCTTTCTGGTTTCACTGTCCCAGCTTCAATAAACATCCTCTAAAATCAAAAAGGAAGGAAGGAGGGAGGGAGGGAAGGAAGGAAGGAGGGAGGGAGGGAGGGAGGGAGGGCGGGAGGGAGCCAGGGTAGCTGCGTTGCTGAATAAGGTTCATTTCGCAGCTTAGCGGACACTGGGAGGTCCTGTCTCATCCCCGAAAGTTGCAGATAAGGCCCCTTCCCTCGCGGACTCCGCTCCGTTCACGGAGCCCCGCGTGGGATGTGCTCACGTGGTCGCTCGGGGAGGACACACCACTCTGTGGTTCAGCGACTCTGGACACGCTGCCGATTCCAGGCTCCCACGCTCACCAGCTGTGTGGCCCCTGCGCGCGGCTGCACGTGTCTGAGGAGCAGAACAATGCCGGCCAGGACCGCACCTCGCGGGCAATGCCAGGCCAGGCCGGTCTGTAGAGGCAGACGCAGACAGGAGGTGGTTGCCGAGGGCGGGGAGGGTGGGAACTGAGAGAAAATAGGGGGCGAGCCCTTCTTGGGCCCGGGGCGTCTCTGGGGGATGACGAAACGCATTACAGCTGATGGTGGCTGTGGGTGCGCAGCTCGCCTGTTACCGGGCAGGGGCCTGGCCCTTGGGGGGGTCTGCCTAGGGCCGGCCCTCAGTGTGTGGGTTCTTGACTTTGTGCAAGAAAATTTTCACACTGTGAGTCCAAATGAGTTTGAGAGGATTTTTAGGAAAGCTGGGGACAGTACAACAAGGAGGGGCCTGGGATAAGAGGAGAGGGACTACGTGGGGGAGTGAGCTGGGCTGGGTGGCTCTGTCTCACTAAGAAGTCAGAGGACAGGGGGCCTCGGGGTCAGGTTCGGGGGGGGGGGGTGACTGGGATGAGCTGCCGCTGCCCATTGCCGTCCTGGTTGCAAGCCTCCTGGGGCCCCTTAGAGTTTAGGAGATGCAGGCCTGAGGGGGAAGGAGAGGGGGAGAGGGGGAGGGAGGGGAGAGGCACACGCATGTTCCCAGGAGGGAGAGAGCTTGGGGAGACCTTCGTTTTGAGGGGTTTTAAGGCCCCGCATTTAGGGGAGGTCGCAGGGGAGGATCAGTATAATTTTCATCAGCTTGCTCAGCCGGTGTGGCTCAGCGGTCGAGCGTCAACCTGTGAACAAGGCCACAGTCCGATTCCCGGTCAGGACACATGCCCCATTGCGGGCTCAATCCCCAGGGTGGGGCGTGCAGGAGGCAGCCAGTCAATGATTCTCTCTCATCATTGGTGTTTCTATCTCCCTTTCCCTCTCCCTCTCTGAAATGAATAAAGACATTTTTTTTAAACATTGTACAAGTAAGTATACTTTTTACTACATGGAGGTGGAATAATACATTTGCTTTTTTAAAAAATATATTTGTATTGATTTCAGAGAGGAAGGAAGAAGGAGAGAGAGAGAGAGAGAAACATCCATGATGAGAGGGAACCATGGATCGGCTACCTCCTGCAAGTCCCCCCACTGGGGATCGAGCCCACAACCCGGGCATGTGCCCTTGACCGGAATCAAACCTGGGACCTTTCAGGTCACAGGCCAACGTTCTACCCACTGAGCCAAACCGGCTAGGGCATAAAAACATTTTTTAAAAAATCATCAGCTTTATGCTGCGGTACCAAAATGAAACTTACTCTCTTAACTTCATCTGTCCTTGGGTGTGGTCGGCAAACGGCACTAATTGGATTTCTGCTCTCTGTCTCCCTGAGTAGGGTGATTTAAGCTATTTACCCGCTGGTTGGGGAGAAGTGTAAGTAATTTACTTTTTTGGGGGGGTGGAGGGGGGCTTAATCCTCAACCCAGGATATTTTTTCCATTGATTTTTAGAGAGAGTGGGGGAGAGGGAGAGGAGAGAGATGTGAGAGAGACCCATTGATTGGTTGCCTCCTACACACACCCAGACCGGGCCCAGGGATCAAACCTGCAGCCCAGGGACATTCCCTTGACCCCTTTACTGAGAATCGAACCCAAAATCCTTGAATCAGAG
Organism: Myotis nattereri; assembly: GCF_964212035.1. Classification (NCBI taxonomy): domain Eukaryota; kingdom Metazoa; phylum Chordata; class Mammalia; order Chiroptera; family Vespertilionidae; genus Myotis; species Myotis nattereri. Next base: position 48,910,426 of record NC_138090.1, read on the forward strand.
CCCGGTGCTCTAACCACTGACCCACACAGGCCAGAGCTCAGCCATCTGAAGTGTCCTCGGTTAGGGAAGACAGGGTTTACTGGATGTCTGCAAACTGTTCAACTCTCTGTCCCAGTTTCCCTGTTCTGCTTGTCCTGGCTTACCAGCCTGTCTCAGGCACTCATTGCCCTAACGGGTTTGGCTCAGGCACTCATTTTAACTTAGAAGCTCAAAACCAAGGAATTGTCTATTTTAAATGGGTGAGTTTCATAGTATGTGGCTGATATCTTGTAGACTGAGAAATAATATCAACGAGGTGTTTCGTCACCAATGAGGATTTATTCAGGAAAAGGGAAGGGTGGCCGCCCAGGGCACGCAGACACGGCCGGTGACTCCGTGCACACACTCCAGCCTGGGCACCAGATGGAGGGGTGATAACAGAAGGAAAAGGGGGCGAAGAGGAGGGGGAGCTGGCACCCAGAGCTCTACCATAGACCAGGGTTCTGCCTGCAGGGTTCTCGTGATGGCTCCGGATTCTGCGAGTCCCCGCTTTTCCCGTGGACCCTGCCAGGTTTGCTTAAAGTTCTGCATAGTCTTTATCGCTCTCAAAAAGCTGTTATTAAAAAATAACCAGCAGCTGGCTGCTTTGCTCACTGAGAAATGAGTCACAGTGAGCCCGGCCGGCGTGGCTCAGTGCTTGAGCGTTGACCTATGAACCAGGGGGTCACGGTTAGATTCCCAGTCGGGGCACATGCCCGGGTTGTGGGCTTGACCCCCAGTGTCGGGCGTGCCGGAGGCAGCCGATCAATGACTCTCTCTCATCATGGATGTTTCTCTCTCACTCCCTCTCCCTTCCTCTCTGAAATCAATAAAAACATATTTTTACAAAGTCACAAGTGACAGGCTGCTGTCAGTGCCTGGGAGAGACAGAGAAACCTTGCGGACAGGTTCAAGGCCTTCACTCGGCTCCGGAGTGACAAGGGTCACAGGTTCCGATCTGGCTTTAGAGCTGTGTCCGCTTTTCCTGTCGTGTGGGTTACTGCTATCCTAAGCACTTGGCAGTGACGCAATCTCGTTATCTGCCCGAAGGCTCAGTGCGAGGGGCCACTCAGGCGCCCTGCAGTCCCAGGGGACACGCGGCCACTGTGCGCTGCTCCCCTGGGTGCAAGTCTTCGAGCTTAGGAGGTATGTGCCTGTGGGGGAAGAGGAGGGGAAGAAGAGGGGGAAAGGAAAGGCTGGAGTGAGCTCCCAGGAAGGAGAGCAAGCTGTTATACATTTTTGTTGTTGTTGTTAATCCTCCCCTGGGTTTATTTTCCCATTGATTTTTAGGGCGAGTGGAAGAGAGAGGGAAAGACAGAGAAATATCGATGTGAGAGAAACACATCGATTGGTTGCCTCCTGCACTCACCCTGACCAGGACCCGGGTCGGGGAGGTATGTGCCCTTGACGGGAATCGAACCCAGGACCCTTCGGTCCGAGGGCCTATGCCCCATCCACTGAGCCAAACTGGCTAGGGCTGTTACACATCGTTAAATGTGGGTGAGGTACAGACAAGACTGGCAACGTGTGGGAAACGGAGGGGCAGGACTTTGCTGTCCTGTGCTAAGTTTGTGCATGTTGTGCGATTTAAATCCATAAAACATTCTTTCAAAAGTTACCCATTGCCGAAACCGGTGTGGCTCAGTGGGTAGAGCGTCGGCCTGCGGACTGAGGGGTCCCAGGTTTGATTCCGGTCAAGGGCATGTACCTGGGTTGCGGGCACATCCCCAGTAGGAGATGTGCAGGAGGCAGCTGATCGATGTTTCTCTCTCATCGATGTTTCTGGCTCTCTATCTCTCTCCCTTCCTCTCTGTAAAAAACCAATAAAATATATTTTTTTAAAAAGTCACCCATTTGTGCTCCAGGAGATAAGCTTAGGGTGGTCCAGTCCCGGTTCCCACCCTGTAGGGCACCCGTCTGCTGGCCGAGGCCACAGGTAACCTTGATGGCGGAGGTAGAAGAATGTTCGAAAGGAGCCTTCAGTTTTCGCTGAGCGGCTCCTGGCCCAGGCAGAGGCCGCCCGCGCACGGCAGGGGTCCGAGGAGTCTCCAGCGGTTCATCCTCCTCGGCAGTGTCCACGCCCCTTCCCTGCGGTCACAGGGGGCACCCCGCCCACATTCCCACACACCCAGGCCCTCTGATTCCACGGTAATAAGCGAAGCACGTCCTGGGCTCAGATACTTAACCAACAACATTTTCTCCTACAGGCACTTCTGGCAAAGTGTTCCAAAGTCGTGGGGATGCGGGACAGTTCTTCACTTCTGGCGTCCCCCACCCTGGTCATGAAATGAGGTGGTGAGTAGCATGTATTCACCCCGCCTAAACACACACTGTAGATCAGTGGTTCTCAACCTTCCTAATGCCGCGACCCTTTAATACAGTTCCTCATGTGGTGACCCCCAATTTCATTGTGACAAATTGAACATAATGAAAGCGTTGTGATTCATCACAAAAAGAATATGTAATTATATATGTGTTTTCCAATGGTCTTAGGCGACCCCTGTGAAAGGGTCATTCGACCTCCAAAGGGGTCGCGACCCACAGGTTGAGAACCGCTGCTGTAGATACATACATAGAGCCTGGTGGGCCGTTACTGGAATCATGACATCATCCCAAGACATGGACTTCTGAAAATCCATTCATTCATTCATTCAATAAATATGTACAGAGCACCTACTATCTTCCCGGAAATGTTCTAGGCAGTGGGGGACACAGTAGGGAGCAAGTCAGACATGGTTCCTACCCTCAAAGAGCTGTCACCGCTGTGGGAGGTGTGTCAGTTAGCTAATGCTGCGTAACAAACCACCCCAAAACAGAATGGTTTCCAATGCAGAACTTGCTCTTCTCACAGTTCACATGGATCGTCTGGGTCGTTCTCCCCACGTGGTGTCGCCTGAGGTCTCTCGTGCAGCTGCTTTTATTTTATTTATGTCTTTATTTTTGTTCATCCTCACCCCAAGATATATTTTCCATTGATTTTTAGAGAGAGTAGGAGGGAAGGAGGGAGGGGGGAAGAGAGAGAGAGACAGACAGAGACAAAGAGAAACGTGGATGTGAGAGAGACACATCCATCAGTTGCCTCCTACAGATACCCCCACTGGGGCCAGGCAGCAAGCCTGCAGCCCAGGAACGTGCCCTGGACGGGGATTCGAACCCAAGGCCCTTAGGTGCGGAGGCGGGCGCTCTAACCACTGAGCCACGTGGTGCCATCTGAGGTCTCTCCGGCAGCTCCTTTCCCCGGGAGCCGGGCTGGGCCACGTCCCTGGGGCCTTTCTCCCGAAGGACAGGCGGGGCCTCCTCGCCGCGTGGGGGGGCGGCGGGCGTCCTGGGAACCAGGTGTCAGTTCAGGAAATGGGGAGCATATTCGCTCAGGGCCTTGTCTGTGATCACCGCCCGTTACAGGGGCTTCGGTGGCACCGGGGTGGGTTACTCTGAGCGCCGGCCTCCCGGGGCCTCTCCCACGAGGCCTCCCTGCTGAGCCACAGGGCCTTCTGCAGCCGGGCTGGCTGCTTCCCAGGCGGGGGGACGCCACCCTCTCACCCACAGCCCCCCGGCTTCCCTGTGGCACGGCCAAAACTCGAACCCAGGCCCGCGACAGCCAGCGGGCCCGTCCCCTGCCCTGCTGCCCACTCCCCTGCAGCCACACGCAGCTTGAGGCAGGTGCGCGGAAGCCAGGGGGTTCCTGGGCCAGCGGAGTAAGGGAAGTTGACACAATATAATTGAACAAGGCCAAAGAACTCGAGCGATTTCCAGGCAGCTGATGAATCACAGGCCTTATCTTCCCCCACCCAGCACGCGAGGAGCAGATGGTGTGCACTTTGCAGACCGGACCCGCCTCAGTCCCCGTCCTTCTTCAGTGATGTTATTGATGACCTTTTTTAAAAAGAAAATCCAAGCTTTGATTTTTTCTTTTTAATATATTTTATTGGTTTTTTACAGAGAGGAAGGGAGAGGGATAGAGAGTTAGAAACATCGATGAGAGAGAAACACCGATCAGCTGCCTCCTGCACACTCCCTACTGGGATGTGCTTGCAACCCAGGTACATGCCCTTGACCGGAACCGAACCCGGGACCCTTCAGTCCGCAGGCCGACGCTCTATCCATTGAGCCAACCTGGTTAGGGCTGATGACCTTCTTTCAAAAAAACTGACCAGTCTTGGCTGGTGTGTTTGAATGGTTAGAGCACCGGCCCTCACACCGAAGGGTCTCCAGTTCGACTCCTAGTCAAGGGTAAGTACCTGGGTTGCAGGTTCAATCCCTCGCCCTGGTCAGGGCGTGTATGGGAGGCAACCAACTGACACATCTCTCTCTCTCTCTTTCTCTCTCTCTCTCTCCCCTCCCCCTCCTTCCCTTCCACTCTCTCTAAAAATAAAAATGGAAAAATATCCTCGGGTGAAGATTAAAACAAAACAAAAAAAAGAAACCAACTAGAAAATAAACCTGACTCCTCAAGACCAGTGGTAGGCAAACTGGGGCTTGGCAAACCACAGCTCATGAGCCACATGCGGCTCTTTGGCCCCTTGAGTGTGGCTCTTCCCAAAATACCGACTTCTGCGCATGGGCCATGAAGTTTCAATCGCACTGTACGGGCGCTCCTGCGTGTGGTATTTTGTGGAAGAGCCACCCTCAAGGGGCCAAAGAGCCGCATGTGGCTCGCGAGCCGCAGTTTGCCAACCAGGGCTCTAGACCCACATGTGGATGAAGCCACACTTTGAAGGACGCACCTAAAAAGCTCACGAATGTTCTGTTAAGACCTTCCCCTGAGACCGCCCCTAGGATTCCACTGGCCAGAGAGAGATCAAACGCCCCAAGACAGCCCTAGCCAGTGTGGCTCAGTGGATAGAGCGTCGGCCTGCAGCCTGAAGGGTCCCAGGTTCAATTCCGGTCAAGGGCACATGCCCGGCTCAATCCCCAGTGTGGGGCCTGCAGGAGGCAGCCGATGAATAAATGATTCTTTCTCATCCTTGATGTTCCTCTCTCTCTCTCCCTCTCCCTTCCTCCTTGAAATCAATGAAAATACATTTAAAAAAAATAAAAATAAAACCTGTCTCCCGCCCTAACTGGTTTGGCTCAGTGGATAGAGTATTGGTCTGCGGACAGAAGGGTCCCGGGTTTGATTCCGGTCAGGGGCATGTACCTTGGTTGCGGGCACATCCCCAGTAGGAGGTGTGCAGGAGGCAGCTGATCGATGTTTCTCTCTCATGGATGTTTCTAACTCTCTATCTCTCTCCCTTCCTCTCTGTAAAAAATCAATAAAATATACTTAAAAAATTTATTAAAAAAAACCCACCTGTCTCCCTATCACCTTCTGTCAGTGACCGTGAGCTTTGGTGTCTGACGAGAGCAAAGCGGACGTCAAAGCAAAACGTGGAAGCCTGGGGGTGTGCGAGGAACAGGTCGGGCTGGGCAGGCCAGGCTGGGCGATCGGAGGGTGTCAGCAGCGGGGGAAGCGGGGCTCCGACCTGTGTGTGACAGGCATGTCTCAGGCTGATGGAGCGCTCATCCAGGCGCGCCTTGTAAGCGGTTTTTAGGACATTCACCCTGTTATGCAATCCTCACCACTATCGGATTCCCATCGCCTCCAAAAGAAACCCTGTGTCCATTAGCAGTCACTCCCCCTTCCGCCCTCGCCAACCCCTGATATGTTTTCCTTCTCTAGAGACTGGCCAGTCCCGGGCGGGTCCTGGAGTGACCACACAGTGTGTGTCACAGCCTCGGGCTGGCCTCCCGCCCTTCACACAGCGTTTTCAGGGCCCGCCCTGGTCATCGCACGTGTCAGTCCTTCATCCCCTTTGGTGGCTGACTGTCAAACAGGCTTTGGCAAAGTTATGAGTGATTTTATATATTTTTTTTTTTTAAAAAAATATTTTTTGCTCTGACCGGTTTGGCTCAGTGGGTAGAGTGTTGGCCTGCGGACTGAAAGGTCCCGGGTTCGGTTCCGGTCAAGGGCATGTACCTGGGTTGCGGGCACATCCCCAGTAGGGGGTGTGCAGGAGGCAGCTGATCGATGTTTCTCTCTCATCGATGTTTCTAACTCTCTGTCTCTCTCCCTTCCTCTGTAAAAAATCAATAAAATATATATATTAAAAAATCAATAAAATATATGTTTAAAAAATATTTTTATTGAGTCCTGACCAGTTTGGCTCAGTGGATAGAGCGTCGGCCTGCGGGCTGAAAGGTCCCGGGTTCGGTTCCGGTCAGGGGCATGTACCTTGGTTGCCAGCACATCCCCAGTGGGTGGTGTGCAGGAGGCAGCTGGTCGATGTTTCTAACTCTCTATCCCTCTCCCTTCCTCTCTCTAAAAAAAATCAATAAAATAAAATTAAAAATCACCTCTTGGGTAAGATGTGAAATTTAAAAAAGAAAAGAAAAGAAATATTTTTATTGATTTTCAGAGAGAAAGGGAGAGGGGGAGAGAGAGAGAAAAAAACATCAATGATGAGAGAATCGTTGATTGGCTGCCTCCTGCACGCCCCACACTGGGGATCAAGCCAGCAACCCAGGCATGTGCCCTTGACCGGAATCGAACCCTAGACCATTCAGTCCGCAGGCGGACACTGTAGCCCAGGGGTCCTCAAACTTTTTAAACAGGGGGCCAGTTCACTGTCCCTCAGACCGCTGGAGGGCCAGACTATAGTTTAAAAAAAAAACTATGAACAAATTCCTATGTACACTGCACATATCTTATTTTGAAGTAAAAAAACAAAATGGGAACAAATACAATATTTGTATTTGCATGTGGCCCGCAGGCCGTAGTTTGAGGACCCCTGCTCTAGCCACTGAGCCACGCCGGTTAGGACACGGGTGACAATATTAATCGCACGCGTTGATTTCACAAACTCCGGTCGTGTACCGCGGAGAAGTCAGAGGTTCCCATAGCCCTGCTCCCAGGGGGCGTCCGGGACAGAGCAGGTGCTCAGTTAAACAGTTACCCAACGGATCGAACAGAAAGAACCTCTCACCGAGGCTGTAGTCTGGGGACCATAGTGAAGGGAGAGGAAAGGGGGACAAATGGTGATGGACAGAGACTAGACTTGGGGTGGTGAGCACGCAGTACAGTGTAGAGATGTGCTGCATGTTAACCAGTGTCACCCCAATGAATTCAACAAAAAGGGAGAAAAAGAGAGAGTGACAGAGGGGTCAAGCCCCGCCCCTCCAGGCCCCTACTTGACCTGGCCTGTCTCCAGGGGCCTAGAGGAGGGACACCCCCCAACCCCTCCCATCAGAAGCACGGCAGATAAAGGCAGATGCAAGCACCGGTGTGTTGGCTGGTTATTAAGGACAGCCATTCTGTAGAATTAAACTATAGTGGGGCCTTGACTTACGAGTTTAATTCGTTCGGAGACCGAGCTCATTAAGAAGCTTGTTAACTCAAATTACTCTATCAACTCAATGCAAAAATCGGCCAAGAGACAGCTGGTATCTCAAAAAACTCATTAGTCGGGACACTCGAAAGTCAAGGCCCCACTGTACATCACTTTACGCTGAATACATTATATCAAAAACAAATTCACGCCCTGGCCCGTTTTGCTCAGTGGATAGAGCGTCGACCTGCCTATTGAAGGGCCCCGGGTTCAATTCCAGTCAAGGGCACATGCCTGGGTTATGGGCTCGATCCCCAGTAGGGGGCGTGTGGGAGGCAGACGATCAATGATTCTTTCTCATCATTGATGTTTCTCTCTCTCCCTCTCCCTTCCTCTCTGAAATCAATAAAAATATATGTTAAAAAAAAACAAATTCATTGCGCCCTGCATGTTTTACTACAGTTTACTTCTCTCTCTCTCTCTCTCTCTCTCTCTCTCTCTCTCTCTCTCTCTCTCTGTTTTATTTAGACCTGGGTGGAGGGAATCTTCTAGAGCAGTGGTTCTCAACCTTCTGGCCTTTAAATACAGCTCCTCATGCTGTGACCCAACCATAGAATTATTTTCGTTGCTACTTCATCACTGTCATGTTGCTACCGTGATGAATCGTCATGTCAATATCCGATATGCAGGAGGGTCTTAGGCGACCCCTGTGAAAGGGTCGTTCGACCGCCAAAGGGGTCGCGACCCACAGGTTGAGAACCTCTGCTCAAGAAGCAAATGCTGCCTTCGGTGATGTCATGTTGTTTGCTTGACACTGACCACCGTGGGAGTAGTTACACCACGGAAATTGACAGATGCTACCAACCAGGGATTTTTTTCTCCCGACAACTGGCTGTGTAGATTTTGCCCCCTGCCCCCCGGATCCCAACACAGGAGAGCAGAGGTGAGGACCACAGTCCTCCATCTGGGAGCGCGGTCCCCAGGGGCATGTGGGGAATCTGTGGGGGCGTTTTTTATTTTTTTATTTTATTTTTATTTTTTTAATATATATTTTATTGATTTTTTACAGAGAGGAAGGGAGAGGGATAGAGAGTCAGAAACATCAATGAGAGAGAAACATCGATCAGCTGCCTCCTGCACACCCCCCACTGCGGATGTGCCTGCAACCAAGGTCCATGCCCTTGACCGGAATCGAACCTGGGACCCCTGAGTCCGCAGGCCAACGCTGTATCCACTGAGCCAAATCGGTTAGGGCTGTGGGGGCGTTTTTAGGTGTCACAGTGGTTAGCGACAGAGGGCCAGGACCAAAAGTTACATAATGCAAAGTTGTCCGGCATCCCCATGACTTTTGAATATGTGTGAAATGTTCTTTAAGTGTTCTTATTATTTATTGATGAGAGAGAAAGAGAGAGAGGCATTCATTGGTTGATTCTTGTATGTGCCTGACCAGGGATCGAACCCACAGCCTTGGCACATGGGGCCGATGCTCTAACCCACCGAGCCACACCAGCCAGGGCACCTGTCGGGCGTCCTCACAGGGGAAACCTGCTTATCCAGCTCTGAGCGCAGAGTCCGCTTGGCATGGTGTAAGGCTCCCGGCTCTCCCCATGTCATCGGAAGCTGGCAGAAACGGGTCACTTGTCCGGCGAGACTGTCCCACATTCTGGACTTGGCCGACGGCGTCCTCACGGTGTCGGTTCACTGGCAACTTTATCCTCCTGTTTTCTGAAAACTGCGATGACAGGAGAGGCTCCATGGGATTCGGGATCTTTTGGGGGGGGCGGGGAGGGGCGAGGTTGGTGGATGATGCAAGGGGACTCCTGTTGCCTGGACCAGGGGCCAGAGGAGCTATTCGGTTAAGATTGCTAGGGGCGGCCCTAGTCGGTCTGGCTCAGTGGATAGAGCGTCGGCCCGTGGACTGAAGGGTCCCGGGTTCGATTGTGGTCAAGGGCACGTCCCTCGGTTGCAGGCTCGATCCCCGATCCACGGGTGGGAGGCAAGCCAGTCGCTGTGTCTCTGCCTCCCCCCTCCCTTGCACTCTCTCTAAAAATCAATGGGAAAATGCCCTCAGGTGAAGATTAACAGAAAAATTAAATTAAAATGTTAAAAAAAGATTGTTAGGGGCGCCCTGGCCGTGTAGCTCAGTTAGAGCGTCGCTCAGATGCACCACGGTTGCAGGTTCAGTCCCCGCCAGGGCACATATAAGAATCAAGCAATGGATGCATGAATACGTGGAACAATAAACTAATATTCCTCTCTCTCCTCCTTTCTCTCTCAAATCAATTAATCAAAAAGAGGCAAAGATTGCTGGGGCTCTGGCGGGGCCCACCGCATGCCCCCCCCCGCCCCCCAGTAAAATCCGGCACCTGATTTGGGCGGCGGTAGACACGCATTGCCCAGACCCCTGATGTACCATTCGGGGGTGCAAGCTGGTGCTTTCCTACGAGGATCTTTTTCCGAATAAGGGAAACTGAGACACGTTGCTGTCTGCCAGGCGTTTTTCCCAAGATTCAGGCCTGCCTGGTTTCAAATTCCAGCTCCTGTGACTTCCTAGCTGTGTGACCTGGGGCAAGTTCCTCCCCCTCTCTGTGCCTCGGTTTCCACCTCTGCACCACAGAGCTACTGAGGGTGTCTGCCCCCCCGAGTGGCTGCGAAGTCGGAATGAGGTTGATGGACCAGCTAAGTGCTAGCAGTTGTTTGCCAAAATGTAGAAAGACAGGACCCTGAGAGGGCTGAGCGCCAGGGAGAGCCTGGCCCAGTGGACTCCGCCCCCTCCTCCAGGCTGCCCTCCAGGCCTGCCTCTCAGCAGGCAGGCGGGGAGGGAGGCCGGGCTCACCTGGCTCCCACAGCCCAGTCACCCCGCCTCCCTTCAGCTCCCAGAGGCCAGGTGGATCTGGGCGGAGTTTGTCCGCGGCCAGCCGGCGAGAAGGAGGGTTCTGAGGGAAGAGTTGACCCCAAGGGGAGTGAGCCGGCTGAGCGACCTTCCAGACACCTGTCACCCACTCCCAACTCCGGCGCCCAGAACCAGGTGAGCATCTGGAGCTCGTGCACCCGCAAGGCAGGGCGCTGGGAACAGACTCGAACGCGGGATTTGGCGACCGGAGACTCAGTGGTCCCCTCCCTGGTCTCCAGTCCCTTCTGCGGGGAGCGGGGTGGGTGAGGGGGGCGTGCCCACCTCGGGAGGGGGGCCTCCTGAGCAGACGGAGTGTCCATCCCTTGCTGCCAGGCTCCCATCTGTCCTGCCCCCAGCACCCCACTGCCTGACCTCCAGGCCGCCCCCCTCCTTCCCTCGGACCTATTCCCTGAGCACCCACCCCCTCTGTCACTCCCCCACCCAGGCCACCTGCTCCCGCCCCTCCCTCCGGCCACCAGTTCCTGCCGCCAACCGGGGCACGGAGGTGCAGAAGGGAAGGCTGGGGCAGGGCGGTAGGAACCAGTTTCCTGTTCCCTCTTAGGATCTGCCCCCCTCCTCCCTGCCTCCCTCCTCCGGGAGGTTAGCAGGACCCCTCATGGACACCCCTCCCCTCGGACCCGGTTCTCAGGGACCCCAGGCTGCCACCCTCACCGGGAAGCCCGCCGTGGCTCAGAGGCGCCTGATCTCTGGCGCCCTCATCCCACCCGAGTCACCCCTCTGCTCCAGGCCAGAGTCCAGTCGGGGATTTCAGAGTGGCAGCCCCCCTCCCCCCCACCCTCGTTTTCCTAAGCTCCTTCCCAGGCTGTGATGCTGCCCATTTGGGAGCCGGGATGCACGTGGGGGGGTAGGGGGGGGAGTGAGCCGGCAGCTGGGTGGGGACCCAATGGGTGACCTGAGCAGCCAGGGGTGGAGGCTGGGCGGGAGGACGGGCTGAAAGCCGGAACCGGACTGTGAGTCGCAGGGCGTGACCGGTGTGGGCGGGAGGGGGGTCAGCGGCCACTTTGCCTGGGGTGGTCTTGGGGGGGAGCCCTGGGAGGCTGTGGGGGGGGCAGGGCCAGCTCTGGGTGTGGGGACAGAGGTGGGGGAGCCAGGAGGCTGGGCCCGGCTCCAGGGAGAGGAGGAGGCGAGTCTGGGAGAGAGAAGTGGGCAAGATGTGAGTTTAAAGGAAATTTTCAGCAGACGTTGTGGCCCCACTTTTCTGAGCGACCTGGAGGCCGGTTCCTCATTCAAAGTTGGGGCTTCTTTCCGTTCTGCCTGCCAAGGATACCCCCCTTCAGCACGCCCCTCCCTGCCCCCCAGCCTGGCCCGAGTGCCTGGCGCAGCTGTAGGGACTGCGGGCAGGTAACCAGGTGGACTTCCTGACCTGGAGGATTACAGGAGGCTGGCTCCTCCCATTCACCAGGAGCAGCCCCAGCCGGGGCACCCCAAGATTTCCCAATGTCCCCCCCATCCCCGGCCCCACCCCCACCCCCAGCTCCTCGCCCAGCCCCGGCCTTGCCCCAGCCCCCACCCGCCACCCCCAATCCTCTCTGAGCCCCAGCGTTCAGGCCCTCACAGCCAAGCCCCCCTCCCAGGCCCCGGGTTTCTCCCCTCTGGCTCTCCCCACCTCCGCCTCCTCCGCCCCAGCCTCAGTCAAGGTCAGGGGTCGAAGTCTGGAGGCAGTTCCTAACATTCCCCTTCCTGGGTGAGGAGGGGGAACATCTAAGGAGGCCGACAGACGGTGTTCTAGAATGTCCTGCCTTTCTCTTCATCCAAAAAAAACCCCACAACCATCCCTACTGTCTGTCTGCTGTAAACGAATTTCGGGGGACACTCAGGGGCAGTCGCTGCCAGCCCAGATTAAGACGTTTGACCGTGAAGGTCTGTTCTTCCAATATTCATTTTTTCACCTCCTAGGCCAGCGGTTCTCAACCTTCTGGCCCTTTAAATACAGTTCCTCATGTTGTGACCCAACCATAACATTATTTTCGTTGCTACTTCATAACTGTCATGTGGCTACTGTGATGAATCCTGTTGTAAATATCTGATATGCAGGATGGTCTTAGGCGACCCCGGTGAAAGGGTCATTCGACCGCCAAAGGGGTCGTGACCCACAGGTTGAGAACCGCTGTACTAGGTGCTGGGAATGGAGACAAAAAAAAAAAAAAAACACAGGAAAGAAAGAAAAGAGGGGGGTGTAGGGACAGGAGAAACTGGAGCCAGGGCGATGCTGGCAGAAAGCCAGAGACAGGGAGGGGATAAAACAACACGGATGACGCCAGACAAGGGCTAACCTGACAAAGGTGGAGACCGGGTTCTGTTAAAAACAACAACTTCAACAGCCCTGGCCGGTTTGGCTCAGTGGATACAGCGTCGGCCTGCGGACTGAAGGGCCTGGGGGTTCGGTTCCGCTCAAGGGCACATGCCCGGGTTGCGGGCTCGATCCCTAGTGGGGGACGTGCAGGAGACAGCTGATCCATGATTCTCTCTCATCACTGATGTTTCTCTCTCTCTCCCTCTCCCTTCCTCTCTGAAATCAATAAAAAAAAATTTTTTTAAAAATTCAACTGAGTAAATGTATTGATTTGAGAGAGAGAGAGATGGGAACATCAGTGATGAGCGAGAATCATTGATCTGCACGTGTGCCCTGACCGGGAATCGAACCGGAACCTCCCGGTTCATAGGTCAACGCTCAACTGCTGAGCCACGCGAGCCAGGCTGAGCTGAGTGAATGTGAAGATCCTACTGGCTTTATTCAAGGCCCCTGAAAGGGGCAGCATCCCGTCAGCACATAGAAAGGAGGTCTGAGCAGCCATACAAAATGAGAGGAAAGTAGAGGAGGAGGAAGTTACACGAGGCAGAAAGTGGGTTGGTTGTGGCAGGTCGCCTTCTGGGGGGTGGCAGGGGTCTGTTGGGCGTGTGACCACTCGAGCAGGCGATTCCTGAAGGACCCGCTAGGATGCCACCCCTGGAAGAGGCTGACTCTGGAATGAGGTCTCTGTTTGGTGACCTGGGGCTTTAGCATAAGTGATTCTATTGGGAGCCTGTATCTTATTTGTAACCATTCCTTCTGCGTATACGTCCTGGGCACTTACTATGCGCCCGGCCCAGTTTCCAAGGATGGGGTGTGTGTGTGTGTGTGTGTGTGTGTGTGTGTGTGTGTGTGTAGGGAGCAGAGGACGCTGTCCTTTCTTCGTGGAGCTGTGTGGGTCAGCGGGGACGCTGAGAGGGACTGATGGGGAAAGCGAGATCTGGGACGGGGCTGGAGCTGCCGGTGGGACGGGAGGGGACGGTCCATCCGGCCTGCCTCCTCACGTCTCTCTGTCGCACTGCCTCTGTGGCAGCCTGTTGTCCCTTTATTCCTGTCTCTGTCCCTCCCTCCCTGCCTCCTTCTTTTTAATTGTTAATGCTGAAAGTAGCACATATGTCCCCTTTCCCCCATTGACCCCCTCTAGCCTGCCCCCCCCACCCCTCCTCCTCCTCCTCTGTCTGTGTCTCCCTGCTTCTCTCTCTTCTTGACTCTGTCTCCCTTTCTCTGTTTCTTTATGTCTCTCTGTTTCCCTGCTCTTTCTCTTTTTCCATCTCTGTCTCTTCCCTCATTCCCTCCCCCCTCCCTCCCTCCCTCCCTCCCTCATTCCCTCCCCCCTCCCTCCCCTCCATCCTTCTGCCTCCCCACAGCCATGTCGCTTGGCCCCGCTGTCCCATGTCCTATACGTGGCAAATTAGGAGCCAGACAGAGGAGCGGAGTTTCCTCCTTGCCTTCCAAGTGCTCGGTCCAGTTGGAGGAAGGAGGGGAGCAAGGCCCAGGACAGGAGAGGTGGAAGACAGCAGGAGGCCACCCCCAGGGAGCTCCCCCTCCTCCTCGCCCCGCTTCCTCCTGCTGCCCAGTCCCCAGTTTCTCTCCTCCCCGAGTCCAGGGCGGGTCTTAGCGGAAGTGCCAGTGGCCCGGAGAGAACGGAAGCTGGAAGCCACCAGGGCACAGAGATTCTTTCTATCTCTCTCTCATGTGATCTCTCTCTTTAAAAAAAAAATATATATATATTTTATATATATATTTTATTTATATATATATATATATAAAATATATATATATATACATTTTATTTGATTTCAGAGAGGAAGGGAGAGGGAGAGAGAGAAAGAAATGTCAACGATGAGAGAGAATCATGGATGGGCTGCCTCCCGCACACCTCACACTGGGCAACCAAGGTACATGCCCTTAACCGGAATTGAACCCGGGACCTTTCAGTCTGCAGGCCGATGCTCTATCCACTGAGCCAAACCAGTTTCGGCATGTTTTTATTGATTTCAGAGAGAGAGGAAGGGGAGGGGGGAGGGGAGAGAGAAAGAGAGAGAGAGAGAGAGAGAGAGAGAGAGAGAGAGAGAGAGAGAAACATCGATTGGTTGCCTCCCATATGCACCCTGACCAGGGAGCAAACCTACAACATAAATATGTGTCTGACTGGGAGTGGAACCCGAAACCTTTTGGTGTGCAGGATGATGCTCCAACCAACTGAGCCACCCGGCCAGGACAGTTTTGTGTGTGTGTGTGTGTGTGGTTTTTTATATATAAAGGTAGTACTCTTATTGGATTAGAGCAGTGGTCAGCAAACTGGCTCGCGAGCCACATGCGGCTGTTTGGCCCTTGAGTGTGGCTCTTCCACACAATACCACGTGTGGGCGCGCACGTACAGTGCAATTGGAACTTCGTGGCCCATGCGCAGAAGTTGGTTTTCGGCCTGGGCGAGTCTATTCTGAAGAAGTGGCGTTAGAAGAAGTGGGGAGTGTCGGTCGGTCGGTTGATGGGAGACCCGTGAGATTCATGCACGAGTTGAGTGAGCCAGCCAGTCAGCAGTCTCATTGTGCAGTGGTTAGTGCAAATCGTGCGTGGGTGACAAAGATAGACGAAACAAGTACACAAGACGCGTGTGGATGGGAGAGTTGGAAGGGGTCGACCTCAGCGAACGTACCTCCATCAGACTGAGGACGTTTTTAGCAAAGGCCAGCTTAGGAGCACCCTTAACTAAGTTAATAACAAGGTACCTACCTATAGAGTTTAAGTTTAAAAAATTTGGCTCTCAAAAGGAATTTCAATCGCTGTCCTGTTGGTATTTGGCTCTGTGGACTCATGAGTTTGCCGGCCACTGGGCTAGGGCACATTTTAGGGTGACCCCGTTTACCTTGGTCGCCCCTGTAAAGACCTATCTCCAATACGGTCACATTGAAGGGCTGAGGGTTAGGATTTCACCATATCTTTCTTTTTTCTTTTCCTTTTCTTTCCTCACCTGCGGATATTTTCCCCTCTTGCTTTGTAGAGAGAGTGAAAAGGAGAGGAAGAGACAGAGAGAAACATGGATGTAGGAGAGACACATCGAATGGTTGCCTCCCACATACGCCCCACATGCAGCCCACATGTACCCCAACCAGGGCCGGGGATCAAGCCTGCCACCGGTATGCGCCCTTGACTAGAATCGAACCCAGGACCCTTCAGTCCATGGGCAGACGCTCTGTCCACCGAGCCAAACCGCCTGGGCTAATGTATCTTTCTTAGAGGGACCCAGTGCAGCCCATAATAGGCTGTACCAGGGTCTGTGTGCCGGGTGAGCAAAAATGTGCCACCCTAATACAGCCCACCCCTTGTTTGCCCATCACATATACTCTCTCCCATATCTTCAACTCCATTAAAAAAAAAAGAGGAAGGAAGGGAGGGAGGGAGGGAGGGAGGGCAGTCAGCCTGGCTGGTTGGCTCCATTGGCTGAGAGCTGTCCCGTGCACCGGAAGGTGGCCTGTTTGACTCCTGGTCAGGGCACATGCCTGGGTCATGGGTGTGATCTCTGGTCCAGGAGGTGAGGCAGCTGATGGATGTTTCTCTCTGGCATCAATGTCTCTGTCTCTCTGTCTCTGTCTCTCTCTCTCCCTCTCCCTTCCTTTCTAAAATCAATAAAAAACATTTAACTTTTTTAAAAAAATCAAACATCAACCATGGCAGGTAGAATCACGGATGCACTCCCCCATTCCAGAGGGACAAACCCCAAAGTCAGCTCAGTCCCTTGCCGCTGCCTCTGGTGACACGGGGCTGCCCCGGTGGGTCCCAGAATTCACAGCCTCTGAGGGAGGCCGATTCCTCCTCTGGGCCCGTCCCCGTCTCATTCCTCCGTGCCTCCTCCCAGTCCCGTGACCTGTGTGGTGGGAAAGCTAATGGACAATGACCGCAGTCCCAGTGTGGAGAGCGGGAACCCCCCGGTCCTTGGCCCAGAGCCCGCACAGAACAGCGCCCTTCGCTTTGTGGTAACAGCAAAAACCTACTGCACGTGTATGTGCGGGGCGCCGTTTCACTCCTCAGGGAGGTGAAGTCGCGCGCCCCCAGACTCACCGCTGATGAGCGTGGGAGCCTGGGGCCGGCCGCGTGTGGCTGGGGCAGGTGCGCTGACCCCCTGGGTGATGAGGGAAGGGGCCTTCTGGGTTTGGCCCGTAGCGTGGGGGCCATCAGACAGAATCTCCTGTGAAAGAAACCGGTGCAGCAAACGCAGCCTCCCTGCCTCCTTTCATTCAAGTCCCAGGGGGCCGGAGGGGCTGTACCACCCAGGAGTCTACTTCTGGTTGGGCTCCGGGGGCCCAGACCTCCACCAGAATCGGTTAAGTGCAAGTTCAGACACCTCGTGGACAAGCCTGAGTTCCTTCTAGAAAGATAACTTTCACTCTATCCTAATGGGCTCTAAGGCTTTGCGTGACTGCAATTCAGAAGCAGGGATGTTGCTAGGTGAGGTCCCGAGACAATGTTTATCAGCCATAGCTAACTGTAAAGGCCACACCTGCTTCTGGCAGCTTCCCAGGTTCACCCAGGCCACACCCTGCTTGGCTTAGCCCCCGTGCTCTCTTAATGGCCATTAGGTTCAGGAACTTTGGCCCTGAGCCAGACCAACTGGAAAGCTTTTGTCTCTAATCTACCTTCGCGTGGAGGCCTGCTCGTGAGGAAAAGTTTGTTTGTTTTTATAAAAAATATATTTTCTATTGATATCAGAGAAAAAAGAAAAAGATAGAAACATCAATGATAAGATAAGTGAGAATCATTGATCTGCTGTCTCGTGCACAGGGGATGGAGCCCACAACCGGGGCATGTGCCCTGACCGGGAATTGAACCGTGACCTCCTGGTCTACAGGTCAACACTCAACCACGGAGCCACGCCGGCCGGGCAGGAAACATTTCAGAAAGAGTGGGTGGGAAGCTCACACTCACCAGGAAGGAAAGGGGGAGTCTCTGGAAGAGCTGGGCGAGCGGGAGGCCCTCACTGCTGGCCCCTCACGGCTGTCACTCAGGGCCCCGTCTTGCTCATGTGGCAACATGGCGCAGTGTGGGTCCAGCTCGGCTACAGAATGGCAGCGCCCACCAGTCATTCGAGCTGGAATCTTTAGCAAAAATAAAGTCACGAGGCGCCCTGGCCGGTTTGGCTCAGTGGATAGAGTGTCAGCCCAAGGACTGAGGATCCCAGGTTTGAATCTGGTCAAGGGCATGTACCTTGGTTGCAGGCTCCATCCCCTGGCCCTGGTTGGGGTATGTGCATCAGTGTTTCTCTCTCTGTGTCTCTCCCCCTCCCTTCCACTCTCTCTAAAAATCAATGGAAAAATATCCTTGGGTGAGGAGTAACAAGAAATAATCCTATATAATAAAAGGCTAATATACAAATCTACCAAACAGCAGAACGACCGGTCACTATGATGTGCACTGACCACCAGGGGGCAAACACTTAACACAGGAGCTGCCCCCTGGTGGTCAGTGTGCTCCCACAGGGGGAGCACTGCTCAGGCAGAAGCCAGATCATGGTTGGCAAGTGCAGCTGCGGTGGCGGGAGCCTCTCTTGCCTCCGTGGCAATGCTAAGGACCCCTCAGAGGATGTCCAACTGCTGGCTTAGGCCTGCTCCCCAAGGGGTCCCAGACTGCGAGAGGGCACAGGCCAGGCTGAGGGACCTCCCCACCGCCCCCCCCCCCCCATGCACGGATGTTGTGCTGGACCTCTAGTAAATAAAATAAAACCAGTTTGGCTCAGTGAATAGAGCATCAGCCTGCGGACTCAGGGGTCCCAGGTTTGATTCCGGTCAAGGGCATGTACCTTGGTTGCAGGCACATCCCCAGTGGGGAGTGTGCAGGAGGCAGCTGATCAATGTTTCTCTCTCATCAATGTTTCTAACTCTCTATCCCTTTCCCTTCCTCTCTGTAAAAAAATCAATAAAATATATTAGAAAATAAAAATAAAAAATAAGAAAACCCTATAATAATAAAGAGGTAATATGCAAATTGACCATCATGCCCTCACAAGATGGCTTTCTACGACCAGGCCAGCAAGGGGGTTAGTGAGGGACGACCAAACGACTGAAAAAGCAGGCTACGTGGAGCGACCAGGCTGTCAAGGGGGGGCGGTTGGGGGCGACCAGGCAGGCAGGTGAGCGATTAGGAGCCAGCAGTCCAGGATTGTGAGAGGGATGTCCCAGATTGGAGAGGGTGCAGGCTGGGCTGCGGGGACCCCCCACTCGTGCATGAATTTTGTGCACTGGGCCTCTAGTAAAATAATAAAATAAAATAAAATAAAATATAGAATAAAATAATGATGCCAAGCGATAGTTGCTCTCCGTCTCCTTGCTGGCCTCTGGCCACATCATGGTGGATCGGAACAATTCACTTCCTGCTCTACTCCACCCACAGCCGCTCTGCTTAGCCTCAGCGACCGCGTCTTTAAGTCTCATCCTTCTGGGGCCTTTGACTTGCCCTAAGGGTTCCCAGACGACAGATCAATTGACTTGTTCACTCCACAAACCACCGGTTGGAGCTGTAGGTCCAGGGATGCGGAGTTCTCAGTGCCCCTACCTCCTGCGAGTCCCAAGGGTTCTCGGGAGCCTGTGCCGGGCAACCACCCCACTCCTGCCGCTGACTCCTGCTGTGACCCGAGTTGAAAAGAACAGGTTGTGTAATCGCTCAGCTCTCCGGGCTTTTCTGCGATCCCTGGGCCAGGAATTGCAGTTCTGTTGAGAATTCTTTGCACGTCTGTTCGGGTATTTTATGGTTACCAGCTCCCGAGTCTATTCTGCCCAGCGGCTCTGCATGGTCTCAGTGAATGAATGACATTGGTCTTTGAGCCTGGTTCCTAGGAACAGCTCATAAAACCATTAGCATTTCCTGAGTAATAAGGATGATAGGGGTGTTTATTTTTTGATAAGGGGACTCTAAGTAGCTTTAGGATGGGTTGAGGTCAACAGAAAAACCAAGCCTTGATTAGAAGACTGGAACATTCAGCCCCAGCCCTCAACCTCGGGGAAGGGGAGCAAGACGAAGACCGACTTAATCACCAACAGTTGATGATCTAATCATTCACGTGCACATGATGACACCTCCATAAACACCCCACCAATGTTGCACACACCCCTGAGCCTGGAGGTTGTGCACCCCAACTCCACCAGGACCGAGCCTGGTGCAGGGCCCTTCTGGATCAACACCCTCAGTACCTCTCCTGACTGTGCATCATCATTACAAACGGCAGGCAAGGGCCTTGCTGAGTTCAGTGGGCCATTCCAGCCAGTTCTCAACGCTGCAGAGGGCGTCATGAGAACCCCAATTTATAGCTGGTCAGTCAGAGTATGAATGGCCCAGGACTGTTTGCTTGCTTTGTTAATCCTTACCTGAGAATATTTTTCCATTGATTTTCTTTTCTTTTCTTTTTTTTTTTTAGAAAGAGTGTAAGGGAGGGAGAGAGACAGACAGAGAGAAACATCAATGTGAGAGACACATCGATTGGTTGCCTCCCACACAGATCCTGCAACCAAGGTATGTGCCCTTGACCAAAACCGAACCAGATACCCTCAGTCCACGGGCCGACACTCTATCACCCCGGCTAGGGCGGCCCGGGACTTTTGATCAGTGTTTGAAGTTGGGGACAGTCTTGTGGAACGGGACTCTTTGACCCGTGGGATCTGATACGAACTCTATCCGCTAAGCCAAACCAGCTAGGGCTGTTGATACAAACTCTAGGTCAGGGGTCCTCAAACTTTTTAAACAGGGGGCCAGTTCACTGTCCCTCAGACCGTTGGAGGGCCAGACTATAGTTTTTAAAAAAACTATGAACAAATTCCTATGCACACTGCACATATCTTATTTTGAAGTAAAAAAACAAAACGGGAACAAATACAATATTTGTATTTGCATGTGGCCCACGGGCCATAGTTTGAGGACCCCTGTTCTAGGTAAATAGGGTCAGAATTGAATTGAATTGTTGGACACCCAGTTGGTATCAGGAGGGGAAAAGAATCCTCTCATGTGCCAACTGCCTTCTGAGCCTTTTAGTAAAAACTCTCAAGATAAAGAATGGGCCAGGTCATCTTACAGAGCCATAGGCCACAGCCAATGATGGAGGAGCCGCCGTGGAGACAGCCGCGTGTCCACCTCAGGCTCCGTCTGCTGTGTCCGGAGGGCGGTCAGGCCAAGCGGTTCATTCTGGGTGAGCCTGGCAGTTTCCCTTCAGAGGGGATGTAGGTGGCAGGGCGTGCGAAGACAGGCATCTCTAGAAGTGTGATCCCCATCACATAGAGGTTCATATACATGCGCTCACGTATACAGACACCACATATGTATCCTCACAGGCTATAAACACACAAGTAAACATACACTAGAGATGCACATAATGGCTGTCCACTCATATCTCTACACTCACATATACACACAGCCACGTGTTCCCAACCACTGGCACGCGCTCTGTGTGTTACACACACATGTATGTGAAAGGTTCAGAGTGGGCCTGGGTTGTGCACCTATGACCTGAGGCCATAATGTATCAAAAGAAATTTAATTCCAGGCACCTAGGTGCAGGTGGGCCGAGCCTGAGAAGGGAATCGGCGGAGAGGGAAGGGAGAGAGAGGTTTTATTAGTCCTTCTGGCTGCAAGCCGCTCTGCTGAGGGGAGGGGCGGGGCCGGTCCATCCTCGGCTCCTCCCTGGGCCAGATGTCTAGTCATCTGGGCTGTGCGGTGCTCAAGGCTACAAGCTTTCTGCAAGATGTCCGCTGAGCACAATAAGTGTTCTCTGACCCATTTCATTCTCTTCAACCCTTTCAGAGTACACAATAAACACATACCCATACAATGCAATGTACACATGTCCGTTTGTATACACAACTAGAGGCCCAGTGCACGGATTCGTGCACTGGTGGGGTCCCTCAGCCTGGCCTGCGCCCTCTTGCAATCCAGGACCCCTCAGGGGATGTCAGGCTGCCAGTTTCAGCCTGATCCCCGCAGGCTGCTGGTAGCTCAGCCGCAGAGGCAGAGGCAGGCAAGACTCGCGCTGCAACAGCAGCGCTCACCAGCCATGAGCCCAGCCTCTGGCACCCAACAGCCCTCCCGCTATGGGAGCACACTGACCACCAGGGGGCAGCTCCTGTGTTGAGCATCTGCCCCCTGGTGGTCAGTGCGCATCATAGCTACCGGCTGGTCATCTGGTCGCTTAGGCTTTTATATATATAGACTAGAGCCCGGTGCACAAAAATGTGTGCACTCGGCGGGGGGGGGCGGGGGGGGGATGGTGCCTCAGCCTGGCCTGTGCCCTCTTGCAGCCTGGGACCCCTCGGGGGATGACCACCTGCTGGCTTAGGCCTGCTCCCTGGGGGATTGGGCCTAAGCTGGCAATCAGACATCCCTCTGGCAGCCTGGCAGCCCTCAGGGGATGTCCACTTGCCAGTGGGGAGCAGGCCTAAGCTGCAGTCCGACATCCTTAGCACTGCTGAGGAGGCAGGAGGGGCTCCCACCACCACCACTGTACTGGCAGCCATCAGCCTGGCTTGTGGCTGAGCAGAGCTCCCCCTGTGGGAGTGCACTGACCACCAGAGGTCAGCTCCTGCATTGAGCATCTGCCCCCTGGTGGTCAGTGTGTGTCATAGTGACCAGTCAACCAGTCATTCCCAGTCATTCTGCTGTTAGGGTCAGTTTGCATATTACCCTTTTATTATATAGGATAGAGGCCTGGTGCACAGGTGGGGGTCGGCTGGTTTGTCCTGAAGGGTGTCCCGGATCAGGGTGGGGGTCCCGCTTGGGTGCCTGGCCAGCCTGGGTGAGGGGCTGATGGCTGTTTGCATCTGGTCACACCCCCTTCATGGTGGGGGTTCCCACTGGGGTGCCTGGCCAGCATGGATGAGGGGCTAATGGCTGTTTTCAGGCTGGACACACCCCCTTTAGGTTGGGGGTCCCCACTGGGGTGCCTAGCCAGTCTGGGTGAGGGGCTGAGGGCCGTTTCAGGCTGGCCAGCGACTGAAGCTCCCAGCCTCTCCTTTTTTTCTTTTTTTTTTAAATTCTAGGATTCATTTACCTTCTATAATTTAAACTTTGTTGCTGTCACTGGAGCTGAGAGCCAGTTCCTGCTCGCTCCAGCTCTGAGGCCATGGCCTGCTGAAAGCAGGTATCTGGGGTTTGTTTAGCTTTTATAATTGAAACTTTGTTGCCATCACTGGAGCTAAGAGCCAGCTCCTGCTCACTCCAGCTCTGTGGCCATGGCCTGCTGAAAGCAGGTATCTGGGGTTTGCTTAGCTTCTATAATTGAAACTTTGTTGCTTTCAGAACTCAGAGCCGGGCCACGGCAGGCGGGGAACCTTGGCTTCCTCCATTACTGGAGCAAGCAAGCCTCCTGCTCGCTTCAGCTGTGTGGCTGCCGACTGCCATTTTGGTTGGGTTAATTTGCATATCGTGCTGATTAGCCAATGGGGCGTCACGAAGGTACGGTCAATTACCATGTTTGTCTATTATTAGATAGGATGTTAGAAACCCAGATACACACACACACACATGTGTATTCATACAGTGAACATACCATGCACACACACACAATGCATACGTACCCACGTGTGTAAACACACACACAACACACACATACACACATAACACACTCTAAAGACAAACCCAAAAACACATATCTGAGTATTTACACTCATTTACATGTGCACAAAAGGTAAACCCACCCCAGCCGGTTTGGCTTAGTGGATAGAGCATTGGCCTGCAGACTGAAGGGTTCCAGGTTCGATTCTGGTCAAGGGCACATGCCTAGATAGTAGGCTCGATCCCCAGTTGGGGGTGTGCAGGAGGCAGCCGATCGATGATTCTCTCTCATCATTGATGTTTCGCTCTCTTCCTCTCCCTTCCTCTCAGAAATCAATATATATATATATATATATATATATATATATATATATACTAGAAGCCTGTTGCATGAAGATTCATGCAATAGGCCTTCCTTCCCCTGGCTGCCGGCACCGGTTTGCACCCGGGACCCAGGCCTTTGGTCCGGTCACAGCGGAGAAGCCAAGTCTTCACTCTGGCAGGAGCCTTCAGTTTTTGCTCCGCACCTGCGTATGCAAATTAACTGCCATCTTTGTTGGGTTAATTTGCATACTCACCTGATTGGCTGGTGGGCATAAGGGAGTGACACCAATTTGCATCTTTCTCTTTTATTAGTGTAGATATAGTAAACCCACAGGCACACCCACCCACCCATGTCTGCGCACACAACCCCGCACCAGGCGCACGCAGCCCCAGGGCGCAGCCCCGCTAACTTCCCTGCTCTCCCGCCCACAGCCATGCCCAGCACCCAGGGGCCCTTCTTCTTCCCCATGGCCCACTTCGTCCTCTTTGTCTTCACGGCCTCCACCATCTTTCACCTTCAGCAGCGGCTAGTGAAGATCCAGCCCCCGTTGGCAGCCCAGAGGCTAGAGCCCGCGGAAACCAAGGACAATGCCTCCAGCGCCCCCAGCTCCCCGAGCTCCGCGCCCAGGGGCATGTGGACCATCAACTCCATCGGCCGCCTGGGCAACCAGATGGGGGAGTACGCCACGCTGTACGCCCTGGCCAAGATGAACGGGCGGCCGGCCTTCATCCCCGCCCAGATGCACAGCGCGCTGGCGCCCATCTTCAGGATCTCCCTGCCGGTGCTGCAGGACACCACAGCCAGCAGGATCCCCTGGCACAACTACCACCTCAACGACTGGATGGAGGAGCAGTACCGCCACCTCCCCTGGGAGTACGTGCGCCTCACGGGCTACCCCTGCTCCTGGACCTTCTACCACCACCTGCGCCCCGAGATCCTGCGCGAGTTCACGCTGCACGACCACGTGCGGGAGGCGGCGCAGACGTACCTGCGGGGCCTGCGCGTGAACGGGAGCCGGCCGGCCACCTTCGTGGGCGTCCACGTGCGCCGCGGGGACTACGTGCACGTCATGCCCAACGTGTGGAAGGGCGTGGTGGCCGACCGCGGGTACCTGCAGCGGGCCCTGGACTGGTTCCGGGCCCGCCACCCCGCCCCCGTCTTCGTGGTCACCAGCAACGGCATGGCCTGGTGCCGGGAGAACATCGACGCGTCCCGGGGGGACGTGGTGTTCGCGGGCGACGGCGTGGAGGGCTCCCCTGCCAAGGACTTCGCGCTGCTCGCGCAGTGCAACCACACCGTCATGACCATCGGCACCTTCGGGATCTGGGCCGCCTACCTGGCGGGCGGAGACACCGTCTACCTGGCCAACTACACCCTCCCGGACTCGCCCTTCCTCAAAGTCTTCAAGCCAGAGGCGGCCTTCCTGCCCGAGTGGGTCGGGATTGCGGCCGACCTCTCCCCGCTGCTCAAGCCCTGAGACCGGCCTGCCCTGAGCACCCCCTTCTCCTTGTCGGGCTCCCCCAAGACCAGATCCACGCGCGAGGAGCCCCCTGTTACATGGACCAGCACCCTTCCCTCTTGCCTCAGAATACCTCCGGCCGCCAGTAGCAGAGTCCCAACAAACTTGTTTATCTTTTTTATTTATTTTTTAAAAATTTATTTTATTGATTTTTTTTACAGAGAGGAAAGGAGAGGGGTAGAGAAGTTAGAAACATCCACGAGAGAGAAACATCGATCAGCTGCCTCCTGCACACCCCCTACTGCGGATGTGCCCACAACCAAGGTACATGCCCTTGACCGGAATCGAACCTGGGACCCTTCAGTCTGCCGACGCCCTATCCACTGAGCCAAACCGGTTAGGGCCCAACAAACTTTTTTAATTAACATATTCATGTGACCAGACTGGCACACGCCCAAGGTCAGCAGCTCAACAGTGTCACCTGTGCCCCAGTTCTACCCATCATATATATTATTAATTGATTTTATTTTATTATTTTTTTTAATATATTTTATTGATTTTTTACAGAGAGGAAAGGAGAGGGATAGAGAAGTTAGAAACATCGATGAGAGAGACATCGATCAGCTGCCTCCTGCACACTCCCTACTGGGGATGTGCCCGCAACCAAGGTACATGCCCTTGACCGGAAACGAACCTGGGACCCTTGAGTCCGCAGGCCGACGCTCTATCCACTGAGCCAAACCGGTCAGGGCTTATTGATTGATTTTAGAGAGAGAGTGGAAGGGAGAGAGAAACATCAAGTTGTTGTTCCGCTTATTTATGTATTCATTGGTTGCTTCTTTTTAAAAAAATATTTTTATTGCTTTTGAGAGAGAGAGAAAGGGAGAGGGAGAGAGAGAAAAACATTGATGTGAGAGAGAAGCATTGATCAGCTGCCACCTGCACGCCCTCCCCCCACTTACCTGGGATGAAGCCCACCGTCCAGGCATGTGCCCTGACCGGAATCAAACCAGCAACCTTTTGGTGCACAGGATGACACCCAACTGACTGAGCCACACCGGCCGGGCCATTGGCTGCTTCCTGAACGTGGTCCTGACTGGGGATCAAACCCACAACCTCGGTCATTGGAACGATGCTCTAACCGACTGAGCACACCGGCCGGGCCATTGGCTGCTTCCTGAACGTGGTCCTGACTGGGGATCAAATCCGCAACCTCGGGCATTGGACGATGC
This sequence comes from Myotis nattereri, assembly GCF_964212035.1. Lineage (NCBI taxonomy): Eukaryota > Metazoa > Chordata > Mammalia > Chiroptera > Vespertilionidae > Myotis > Myotis nattereri. The sequence goes on from NC_138090.1 coordinate 48,936,498, forward strand.
TCTAACCGACTGAGCCACACCGGCCGGGCCCCAGTCTGTCCGTCTCCTTGAGCTGCTATCATCTCCTCTTAGGCGACTCCCTCGCGGACCGCCACACGCCCAGGACCGTCACATGCAGACAGCCTCTTCCCGAGGCAGCCAACACAGGTTCATTCTCGTCCTGGGTCCCTTTGGAAGAGGGAGGAAAACCTTCCAAAGCTCCAGTGACTCACTGCCCCTCAGGGAGACAGGCCCCTCGTATCTCCTTGGCCAGACGTGTGTCACGCGTCCACTGAGCCGCCACAGGGCCAGATGGATGAAACCCTGGGGTTGGCTTACCTTCACCTCGCTAAGACTTGGCCGCTGCCGCCGAGGATTTGAGCTGCCTCCTGAGGGGCACGGCTGCTTGCAGAGAGAACAGTGGCGTGCTCTTACCCAGGAAGAAGGGGGGAATGGCTGCCGAGAGCAAAGCAGGGAGCCCTGAACTGATGTGCCCGTTGTTCACTACACAAAGGGTCGGCCAAGAAGACAAGTGGGGCTTAAAGAGAGCCCGCAAGCTGCTCTCCAAGCCTGCGTCCTGGGGACCGTGCCTACCTGGAGGGCTCCTTTTTTCTCTTTTTTTCTAGTTAGCCCGCCCAGAGGGGGACCTTTCTTCCAGTTTTCACAAGACTGACATACAGGCTGGTAGCTGGCGTGCCTCCAAGACCAGGCAGCCTAGTGCCCAGGATGAGTATTGTTGAGAACTTGGAGCCCAGCATGGCCCCGTGAACTGGAGGGGGGTCCATTCATTCTCTCAGTCAGCGTTTGTGGCGGCGAACCTAACCGGGCCCCTGCTCCCGGGGTCGCAATAGCCAAACAGAGGGGCCTTCGGTGACGGCGCAGCTGCGTTTACGTGGAGATCAGTTTGGAGCATCCTGGTCTCTGTGTGGCCAGTATAGCTTGGTCTTCCTCACAACACAGCTTTCAGCTTGTTTGCTAGAACGTTCACTCTTGGAGCCATCATCGTCGTCGTCGTCGTCGTCGTCATGTAAGAAATCAAAGTATCGGAAGCCGCCATGTTGTGAGGAAGCCCAGTGTCACTGAGAGGCCACATGTTGGTGTCTGGGTCACAGTGTCAGCTGAGCCCAACTTCAGGTCGTCTCCCCGCAAGCATCCGATATGTCAGTGAGACGCCTGTCGACGCTTCCACAGTTGTCCAAATCAATTTATCATGTTCAGTGACCCAGTTGAGGCTCCCGACAGTGTGTTGTAAGGATAAGCCATATCTAAATCCCCGGTTCACAGGTTCTGTGAACATAATATGACTGTTTTCTGCCACTAAGTTTTGCGGCTGCATATTAGCTGCAAATAATGGGAACAACCAGAACAAGCTATTCTCTGTCTGCAGATACTTTCGTGACTTTGACATGAATGTGGCCAACATGAACTTCCCCATCTGACTTGAGATTGCATGTGCAAAGGTCCTGGGGCAGGGGGGGCGTCTAGTCACACATGGGAGTGAAAGGGGGCCAGTGGCTGGAGCACATGGAGCCAGATGTGGACGGGGACGTTTACAGGGTCAGACCCTTAAAGACCTGTGTACGCTGACAAGGACTTTGGGTTTATTCTAGGGCCAAGTGGGATTATCAGAGGGTTTTAATTATGGAAGTGACGTGATCCGATTTTCTGTGTGAACATAGCCAGCTTCTATGTGGAGAAGAGGCTGTAGGGTTAAGGCAGGTTAAGGCAAAGAGACCCACAAGGAGGCCCCTGTGGCTTTCCCGCAAGCAGTCACGGTGGACCACGGAGCTGGTGGTGGAACATGTGACACGTCTCACGTCAAGGACCTACGAGAGGCTCTCGGGGTCGCTGCCCGTTTCGCTGTCCTGAGAGAGACCATCTGACGGCCTCCGCTGGACTGATGTTTGAGTCAAGCATCTGCCAGGAGCCGATGAGCGGAGGCCCTGGGGAAGGCTCACCTGAAACACACAGGGCAGCCATGTTTCCTTCCAAGAGAAGGCGGTGAAAGAATGTGAAGACGGGGAACACGCTCCCAACATGGGAACACACGGGGGGGGAGCGTGTGCTGCTCACACTGCCGTGACCGAAGCAGGTCGTGTGGTCACACCCAGCTCCAGAGAGGGCCAGCGAGAGTGACCGGCCACACGCCCCACAATATTTATGCACGAGTGACTACCTCACATCCCCCACCGGCTGGCAGTCTCTCTTGGGGCCTCTTTCTTTCTCCCTTTTTTTCTTCTTTCTTTCCTTCCTTCCTTCCTTCCTTCCTTCCTTCCTTCCTTCCTTCCTTCCTTCCTTCCTTTCTCTCTCTCTCTCTCTCTCTCTCTCTCTTTCTTCTTTTTATAAAAAATTGCCTATAGAGAGGAAGGGAGAGATAAAAAGAGAAAAGAGAGAGAGAAACACTGACTTGTTGTTCCACTGACTTATGCATCCATTGGTTGAGTCTTTTAAGCGCCCTGACTGGGGATTGAGCCGGAAACCTTGGGGTATCGGGATGACACTCTAACCACCTGAGCTACCCGGCTGGGGCCGGCGGGACTCCTTTCTTTTGGTTTGGTGCCCACAGAACGGGGTGGCACCATACTCACCAGCTAATAGGCTCTGTCTCAATAACTATTTAAGTAACCCCCTTTCAAATTTCCAGTCTTATTTTTTTTATTTTTAAAAATATTTTGTTTTTAAAAATACATTTTTATTGATTTCAGAGAGGAAGGGAGGGGTAGAGGGAGATAGAAACATCATTGATGAGAGAGAATCACTGGCCAGCTGCCTCCTGCACGCCCCCCACTGGGGATCGAGCCCGCAAACCGGCCATGTGCCCTTGACTGGAATCGAACCCGGGACCCTTCAGTCCGCAGTCCCGGGACCCTCTATCCACTGAGCCAAACCAGCTAGTCCTTAAAATATGTTTTTATTGATTTTAGAGATAGAAGAAGAGAGAGAAACATTGATTGCTGCCTCCTGCACGCCCCCTACTGGGGATCGAGCCTGAAACACGGGCATGTGCCCTGACCAGGAATCAAACTGATGACTTCTTGGTGCATGGATAGCGCTCAGCCAGCTGAGCCCCACCGGCCAAGTTCCAGTCTCACTTCATATAGATCGAATGCGTGGCCGTCATTGGACCAGGTTTTGCTGTTAAAAACAAATAATCGTCCAACGTTAATTTATTAGTTTAGCATTCTCTCTCTTTTTAACGTATGTTTTTAAATGGATTCCACATGCTTCTAAATCAACACAGTGTCGTGGCTGTAGTTCCCAAAGACAGCCATGACCATATCTTGCCTTGATTCTAACCCCTCCAACCTTCCTTCCCCTGCCCACCCCCGTCTCACTATCCTTTCACTTCAGCCAAAAACTTGAACTTACCCTTGATGCGTTCTTGCACATTCCCCCCACCAGCAAGTTCTGTGGGCTCTACCTGCAAAATACACCCTGACCTCGCTCTCCTCCTCTGCTATCGCCATTCAGCCCAGGTCTGTCTCCCTCTCCCTCTCCCTCCCCTTCCCCCTCTCCCTCTCCCTTCCTCTCCCCCTCCCCCTCCCCCCTCCCCCCTCCCTTTCCCCCTCCCCCTCCCCCCTCCCTTTCCCCCTCCCCCTCCCCCTCCCCCTCTCCCTCTCCCTCTCCCTTCCTCTCTCTCCAAAAATCAATACAACATCTAAACAAAGAGAAAGAGAATAGTCCTTAAGGACCTAGCCCAGTTAAGCTACGGTCACTGGGCTGGGCCCTAATCCAATAGGACTGAGGCCCTTGTGAAAAAGGGAGGTTTGGGCACAGAGAGACACACAAGGAGAAAGCATGTGAAGAGGGTGGAGATTGGGGGGATGCATCTACCTGCCAAGGAGCCCCAACAATTGTCCCCAAACCGTCAGAAGCTGGGAGAGAAGCAGGGAAGGGGCCCCGGAGGAGCCAGGCCTGGGAGAACCTGGGTTTTGGACTTCCCGCCTCCAGGACTGAGACACTCGCTGGATGTCTGTGGTTAAGCGCTCAGTGTGGGGTGCTTCCTTAGGGAGCCCCGGGCCTGGGAGAGTGGGCTGGGGGGGGGTGCGTGTTCCTGCCGGCTTCCTGCAGTGTCCCCAGTCCTCCCAGCTTCCGCGGCATGCCCGCTGCTGCCCTGGCCGCGTGTTTGCACTTAGATCACGTTCATGGTCCCGGCTGTTTCTTCCAAGTACTGGCCTCCCCCGGGTTCTATCCGGGGCCCATAGTTCTCCCAGGAGGGTCCCGTGTTCCGCATTCTGTCTATAGATGGCTCTCACATTTTTTTAAAAAAATGTATTTTTATCGATTTCAGAGCGGAAGGGAGAGGGAGAGAGAGACAGAAACATCAATGACGAGAGAATCATTGATCAGCTGCCTCCTGCACACCCTCCTCCCCGACTGGGAATGGAGCCCGCAACCCGGGCATGTGCCCTTGACCGGAATCAAACCCAGGCCCCTTCAGTCTGCAGGCCGACGCCCTAGCCACTGAGCGACACCAGCCAGGGCAGTGCTCACATTTTTATTTTGGGGCCAGAAGCTTCACTTTCGGGGGAGGAGGGGGCGTTAACCAAGAGAATCACTTTTAAAATTCCCAAAATAGAGAGGGCTGAGCCAGGCCAGCTCTACCAGATGTTAAAAAACCATGTTAAGTCTCAATAAATAAAACAGTGTGATCCCAGTGGGTGGGGAAACGGGCGAAAGGAGCCAGTTTGAGAATGTAATGTGTTCTGAGGGTGGCCTTACACATTTGTAATGAAGGGATGGATTCTGAGCAAATACTGAGCCATCTGGGGCGGGGCGGGGGGCGGGGGGCGGGAAAGTCCATAAAAAAAAGAAAAAGAAAAGAAGCTTTAAAAACTCAAAAAATTAAATGAATAAATGTAAAAAGGCCTTAAGTCGTTGCTGCGGTGGTTGTGTTTTTGCACATGGAACCCCCAAACGTGGGCGGCCTGCTTTTCCCTTGCGGCCTGCTCTGTAGGAAACGCCTGTGCCTTTGGTAGTTAGTGGCACAGGATCCATCGTGTTGGTGGTTGGTGGACTGTGGCACGTGCCTCCTCCAGCTGAAAGGGTGGAGGCGGTTGGCTGCTGCTCGTTTCTGTCAATAATGCCCACGAGCCCTGGCCCCTGGCTCAGTTGTTGGAGCACAGTCAGGGCCCATGCCTGCGCTGAGGTTGGGCTGCATACAGGAGGCAGTCAGTCTGCATTTCTCTCTCACACGGATGTCTCTCTCTCTCTCCTTTCCTTTCAATAAACATATCCTCGGGTGAGGATTAAAAATAATAATAATAATAATAATAATAATAATAAGCCCTAACCGGTTTGGCTCAGTGGATAGAGCACTGGCCTGCAGACTGAAAGGTCCCAGGTTCGATTCCGGCCAAGGGCATGTACCTTAGTTGCGGGCACATCCCCAGTAGGAGATGTGCAGGAGGCGGCTGATCGATGTTTCTCCCTCATCGATGTTTCTGACTCTCTATCCCTCTCTCTTCCTCTCTGTGAAATAAATAAATAAATAAATAATAATAATAATAATAATAATGCCAAGGAGAATGTCCTTGTCATTTATGTCTATTGGCTGAAGTGTGGGAAATCTTTATGCATCCTAATATCACTTTTAAAATATATATATATATATTTTTTATTGATTTCGGAGAGGAAGGGGGAGGGAGAGAAACATCAATGATGAAAGAGAATCATGGATCGGCTGCCTCCTACGCGCCCCCTACTGGGGATGGAGCCCACAACCCGGGCATGTGCCCTTGACCGGAATCGAACCCGGGACCCTGGAGTTCCCAGGCCCGCGCTCTACCCACTGAGCCAAGCCGGCTCGGGCTAATATCACTTTTTAAGGATATATTATTGGAAGTGAACTTGCTGGGTCACGGCGCATGCATTTAAACTCAGTGCCGCTGTGTGATCTGTGACAGTGTGATGTTCAGTGCAGGCACGTCTGAGCGCTCATTCTCCCACAGTCTGTGACCCGGCAGCGCGGTGCAGGGGTCCCCTGGGGCTGCTCAGGACTCCCCAGCTGACTTCCGGCGTCCTTCGCCCCCACGTTGGTTCCGCCCTCAGTTTTTCCAACTCCCTCCTCCCCCCCACCCCGCCCGGCCCCAGGGGAGCCTTAGCCCTCTTATGGGGGGAAGGAGGGAGGGACTGAAAGGTCTGGAGAAAGGCTGGCGACACGCCTCACTGCAGGATCAAAGCCGTGCCCCTGGCTCTGGGTTCAAATTCTCACGCCTGCCTGCGCCTCCATTCAAACGCCCGCCCTCAGGAGAATTCCGCCGCCGCCCACACTCTCCGGCTGTTCCCGGGCCCCGCAGGCACTCGGCCCGCGGCTGCCCTCTGCCGGACGCGGGAGAGATGGCGGCAGCGGCAGGGCCCGGAGTCAGGGGGAGACCGGGCAGGTGCACAGGGAGGTAGATCCAGCCTTCCAGCGTCCAGAGCAGCGGTTCTCAACCTGTGGGTCGCGACCCCTTTGGCGGTCGAACGACCCTTTCACAGGGGTCCCCTAAGACCATCCTGCCTATCAGATATTGACATAACGATTCATCACAGTAGCAACATGACAGTGATGAAGTAGCAACGGAAATAATTGTATGGTTGGGTCACAGCATGAGGAACTGTATTGAAAGGGCCAGAAGGTTGAGAACCACTGTTCCAGAGGGAAAGAGAAACAGAGGAGCCCGCCACGCCCCTCCCTGATGTTCCCAGGGCCGGCTGTACCCGCCCCCCACCCCCCACCCCAACCCCCGTGTCCAGCCGGACATGAAGGGTCGGGCAACACCCAGCGGCCACCCACAAGGCCGTGCCCTTCACACCCTCAGCTTTGCACATTCTGCCTCTACAAGGCTGCCGTCTTCCAGGCGCTTCCTCCACCCGCTCTGCCTGGTCCTTGGAGAGTCAGCAAAATCCGCTCCCCGACCCCTCTGCCCACGGCCCCGCGGCTTCTGGCCTTTCCTGGGCGCCACGGCCCTGGGGTCCCACGCGCCCCGGCCGTGAACACCCTCATCACCCCGCAGCGTCAGAGCTTCACCAGAGCAGAGATTGAGGCTCTTTGTTTTTTTAACTCTGAGGACTCAAGCTGTGGGCTCATTAACTGAAAGCCCCACTCCAGCGCAGCCAGCGTGGCTCAGGGAATGAGCGTGAGATCACAGTTCCATTCCTGATCACAGCACGTGCCCAAGTTGCGGGCTCGGTCACCAGCAGGGCGTGCAGGAAGCAGCTGATCAATGATTCTCTTTCATCACTGATGTTCCTCTCTCTCTCCTCCCTCCCTCCCATCTGTGAGACACTGGCCATATCACTCCCCTTCTCTGATCTTCAATGACTTCATCTGCAAAGGGGTTCTTCTGAAGCCCAAAGATTGCCTTTGGCTCAAGCCGGTTTGGCTCAGTGGATAGAGCATCAGCCTGCGGACTGAAGGGTCCCGGGTTCAATTCTGTTCAAGGGCACATGCCCGGGTTGCGGGCTCGACCCCCAGTAGGGGGCGTGCAGGAGGCAGCCCATCAATGATTCTCTGTCATCATTGATGTTTCTATCTCTCTCTCCCTCTTCCTTCCTATCTGAATTAATAAAAAACATTGCCTTTGCTTCATGGTACCCAGCATGCATTCCCTTGCCCTTTTTTAGGGGAGTCGCTCATGTCCAACAGTTTTCCACACGTCGAGGCACTAGGATTGTTGATTGTAAACTAATAACGGTGATCACTATTCATTGGCACGTCTCCCGTGCCAGGCAGTTTGTAGGCACTCTCAGCCACACGGGGCTATAGGTACAGGTGAGGAAACTGACAGCAAGGCAAGGGGACGTCACGGGCTCTCGGTCCTGTCACATGGATTGTCCTGATATCGTGTCCTTTCCCACCTGGAGTGGACACGGCTGGTGGCCAGCCCAGGTCCCCTTACCAGCTCTGTTCATCCAGCCCCCAGCTGCTGTGAGCTCTGTGCATGAAGGATGCCTTGTTCCTCTTCTGTATATACAGTATTTGTGGTGTTTTGACATCTGGGGCTTTGTTGACAGTGGAGGGACTGCCCCCCACAGGGCCAGCTACTTCCTGGAGGTAACAAAGAACCCGCCTGTGCACAGGCCTTTCGTATGCAAACCTAGCAACCCACAGCCTGGACTCCCAGCCACGTCCCAGGACACTGTTCTCTGCCTGATTGCCCCAGGGCCAGGCTCCAGGCACCTGGGGACCCAAGAGCCTGCTGAAATCACTTGCATTAGCCAACCTCACGCGGGCTCACCTGCCTCATCTGTTCCTTTTTAAAAATATATACATCTTTATTAATTTCAGAGAGGAAGGGAGAGGGAGAGAGAGATAGAAACATCAATGATGGGAGAGAATCATTGATCAGCTGCCTCCTGCACGCCCCCTACTGGAGATCGAGCCTGCAACCCGGGCATGTGCCCTTGAGTGGAATCGAACCCGGGACCCTTCAGTCTGAGCCAAACCAGCTAGGGCTCTGCCTCAGCTGTTCCTTCTTGAGGGAACCACGATAAATGCTCTTTTCCTCTCTCCCTTTGCCCCCTGGCTGACACTGGGGCTTCCCCATGTGGCCCTGCATGGCTTGGAAAATTCCCTTCTTTGTCCTTGTTGTTAATCCTCACCCAAGAATATTTTTCCATTGACTTTTAGAGAGAGTGGAAGGGAGGAGGGGAGACACACAGAGGGAAACATCAATGTGAGAGAGACACATCCATTGGTTGCCACCCGCATGCGCCCAACCAGGGTTGGGGATCGAGCCTGAAACTGAGGTATGTGCCCTTGACCGGGAATCGAACCCAGGACCCTTCAGTCCGCAGGCGGACACTCTATCCACTGAGCCAAACCGGCTAGGGCAGGAGTATTCCCTTGTTTTGGGAACTGAGAATAACAAACTCTCTTTTCAATGGCAATCAGATCCTGATCTGTTGACTTCGTCAAACCTGAACAATACTAATATGTACATTTTAAAACTCTGCTGCTAACCAATTACCCTGTGACCTTGCCAGGATCACCCGTGGGGTCAAAGTGCTTGAGAGTTTGTGTCCCAGGCCCCTCTCAGGGCCCATAGCCCATGACTAACTAGAGGGGTGTAATAGCAAGTCTCCAAATACGGCCTCCAATGACTATGCCACCACCACCCTGATATTAACACATTTAGTAGTTCCCTATCCCCGTTGTTACCTCCAGCCCTCTCTATCCCTCCCCCTTCCATATTCAGCCTGGATTGGCCTGACTTGCATTAACCAATAGAAAATGGTGCCCGGCCGGTGTGGCCCCCATGGCTGAGTGTTGACAAATGAACCAGGAGGTCACGGTTTGATTCCTGGTCAGGGCACATGCCCAGGTTGCAGCTCGCCCCAGTAGGGGGAATGCAGGAGGCAGCCGATCAATGATTCTCTCTCATCATGGATGTTTCTGTCTCTCTCTCCCTCTCCCTTCCTCTCTGAAATCAATAAAAATCTATTTTTTTTTTAAAGAAAATGGTGAAAGTTCTGCTTCCTCCCCTAGAAATGCTCACTTTGGGGAGCCCTGAGCTACCATGTAAGGAGTCCCTGCCTCTGTTTGGGGAGGCCACGTGGAGAGGCGGAAGGCGGAGACTACGCAGAGAGCGAGAGAAATGCAGAGGCCCACAGCCCAGGCGAGTCCAGCCCAGTAGCCGTCCCTGCTAAGGCGCAGGCATGTCTGCGAGCAGCATCGTGGATTTTGCAGCCGGTTGGGCCCTAAGATGACTGCAGCCCTAGTTGACATCAGACGGTGCCGAAGAACTGCCTTGCTGAGCCCAGTCCACCCTTGGAATTGTGAGCAATCACGACTCTACGTTTGGGGTGGTTTGTTATTCAGGGATAAAAACCCAAACTGGGATCTCCCTTTGCCTTAAAGGCCCAGTTCCCTTTGCCTCAAGGTGGAACGACCCTGCACCTTTAAAAAAAAAAAAAAAAAAAAAAAAGCCCTGACAAGTTTGGCTCAGTGGATAGAGTATCAGCCTGTGAACTGAAGGGTCCCAGGTTCAATTCCGGTCAAGGGCATGTACCTTGGTTTCCGGCACATCCCCAGTGGGGAGATGTGCAGGAGGCAGCTGATGGATGTTTCTCTCTCATTGATGTTTCTGACTCTCTATCCCTCCCCCTTCCTCTCTGTAAAAAATCAATAAAAATATTTAAAAAATAAAAATAAAATAAAAATATGGTTTTATTGATTTTTAGAGAGACAGGTAGAAAAATCGATGAGAGAGAAACATCATCAATCGGCTGCCTCCTGCATGCACCCCTGCTGGGGAGGGAGCCCGCAAACCAGGCATGTGCCCCGACCGGGAATCGAACCGGTGACCTTTTGGTTCCTGGGTCGACACAGCCACTGAGCCGCACCAGCCGGGCACGACCCTGCAACTTAATTCATCCTCCGGGGTTGGGCTGAGATGGGGACTTCACCTGACGTCACCCTCCTGTTGGTCTTCTCCCCCTCGCTGTCCTAGCTCACCCCTTCCTTTTTGGTTTCTCCTGGGAGCACCTCTTGAAGAAGTCATGGACACAGGAGTGTTGCCTCAGGCTCCGCTCAGAATCTGACCTGGGACACGCCGTTTCTGATGTTCTCATCTCCAACCAGAAGCCAAGGGTCCTCCCTCCCACTCCTCCCTCCCCTCTCTGCACCCCAAAAGCATAGAGAGGCCTCCAGGTGCCCCAGCCACAGGGAGCCCCGCAGCTGGCGGGATGAGAAGAAGACTTCGGAGAGGTGTCTGCGGGAAGCAGCAAGCAGCTTGTTTGCCCGGCCCCCAGCACACAGCCCTGGAGGTCGGGCAGGGACAGTCAGGTGGTTGGCGTGTCCGGCAGCAGTTGAGGGCCCAGGTGAGATGAGAGTTGCTTCTGATCCTGGGTCTGGGGTGGGCGGGGTTCCAACCCCTCCCTCGGGGAGTCCGTCTCTGTGACTCCCTGTCCCTACCGGTTCTCCGTCCCTTGAAACCCTAGAATCCATCACCATGGACCCTCCAGCAGGTCCCACAGCCGGGGGCCGCCGGAGTCCGATAAATCAGCAGAGAAGATGCTGGGGGCCGGGGGGCCGCAGCCCAGCGGAGGACCCCCGCTCAGAGCTTCCAGCCAGTCCAAGGAGTCCGTGGGGCCCCTGGGAGAGGCGGATGGGGAGTTTGTGGGGGACGGGAGCGAGGAAGAGAAGACAGAGCAGAGGCCTTCAGAGTCCGGGGAAGGGGACAGCACGTCGAAGGAGCCAGGGAAGTCCAGGGGGATAGGGGGCAGCAGGTCTGCGGGGGGAGAAACGGAGGGTGAGCTTAGGAAGGCGGGGGTCCGGCCCCCAGCCCCCTAGGGGTTTCCCGTTCCCAGGAGTCCAGAACCTCAGCCCCCCCCCTTTGCCCCCAAATCTAGGAGTTCGGCATTTACCATCAGGCTCGTCCTGACCCTCCAAGATGTCATCGATGCCCCGGTTCGGAAGCAACTGCGGACGGACAGGCAGAAGCGGAGTGAACCTGGGACTCTGGCCCGAATCCCGACCGGAGACCACCTGCCCACTGCCTCTCACCTGCGCCCTCCAGATCGCCTCCTGCAGCTCCTGCTCCAGAGTCGGGGCCGCTGCGGCTGGTGCTGCGGAAGGGGTCGGTTCTGCAGCCGGAGCCGGAGCCGGAGTCGGAGCCGGAGCCGGAGCGGGCACGTGGGTTCCCACGGCACGAGAAAGAGGCGGCGGGGGAGATGCTGGGCTGGGCTTGGACTAGAACCCAGAGGATGGTCCTATAAGCCACGCCCACTCGTGCGACCCCCGCCCACTCCTAACCCGAGGCTCCACCCCCTGTCCCTGGCCCAGCCCTTCCCTCCTGACCCTGGCCACGCCCCTTATTCTCTCATTGGCTTCTCTTCCCCCCCATTTCCTCTTAACCACGCCCCGCGCTTCCCCGGCAATTCCCTTCTCCACCTCCCGCCCGGCCCGCTGCGTCTTCTCCTCATTGGCCCACACGCGCATAGCCCCGCCCTCACCGAGCCGTGACGTCGGGCGGCTGCGAGGGCCTTGGGCCTGAGGCGTGGCCAGGGCGCGCCCGCGGGACCTTCCTCGCGCCGCGGCTTCGGCCGCTCGCGGGATGGGGCGCCTCCGCGCATGCGCTCCAGGAGCGTCGACTTGGTCCCCGACACCGGGAGGCCCCGCAGGCGCAGCTGCTGCCGGAGCTCCGAGACCTGGGGCGGGGCGGGGAGAGGCCTCGCTGGGCGGGCTCCGGGGGCGGGCCGGGCTGGACGGCGGACCCCGAGAGTGACCGGGGACACGCGCGCACAAGCGCACACACACACACACACACACACATTCCCGCTCCTGGGTCACACACACACACACACACACACACACACTCACGCACACACACTCCCGCTCCTGGATCACACACACACACACACACACACACACACACACGTTCCCGCTCCTGGATCACACACACACACGCACACACAGGCTCCTGGATATCACACACACGCACACCCACATACACACCCGCTCCTGGATCACACGCACACACACACACTCCCGCTCCTGGGTCACACACACACGCACGCACACACACACACTCCCGCTCCTGGGTCACACACACACGCACGCACACACACACACTCCCGCTCCTGGGTCTGATGGGCAGAAGCCGCAGGGTCAGCCTCCGGGCCCCCCACGGAGGGAGAGGTCCCCCCGGAAGTTGCCCCGCGCTCACCGTCAGCTCCTCCAGTTTAAGGGTCTGAAGCTCCAACTTGTGCGGAGGCGGCGCGGGGCTGGAGACCCCGGGGAAGCCGGCGGGGAGCGAGGTGGCCTTCATCCTGCGATGGCCGGCGGGCGGGAAACGGGTCAGAAGGGGGACCGGGCCCAGCATCGGGGTCTCCCAGGACCAACCCAGGAGGCCGGCTCCCGGGCGTGGGAAAGGGGGGGCTCGTCTGGGGCTGAGGGGGCCTCCGGGGAACTGCAGGGAGAGGGGCTGGGGACTGGACTCCGCGTCCGGGGGGAAGTGGGGTCTATGGGCCGCCGCCCCTGACCTTGGACTCTGGGCGTGAAGGAGGACAGAAATGGGGGCCATACCTAGGAGGCGGCCGCTGTGCGCTTGTCTCTGCCCACGGAAGCGGCCCCGGGGTCACCCCAGCCGGCCCTGGGGCCTGGGGGTCTGCCCTGGACCCTTGCCTGGGCTCTGGGGGCAGGTACTGGTGGTAGGTCAGGCTCCCCTGGGGCTCGGCCTCCCTCCAGCGCTGGGAGGTCTTGGGGGTCGCCTGGAAAAGCAGGTGTGACGTCATTGCCGCAGCCCTGTTCCTCCTTCCCTGGCCAGCCCCCCGCGAAGCAGGGGGTCAGCTGGGCACCACCAGCGAGGGGCAGAGGCCAGCGGGACGAGGACCGAGGCCGGACTGCCGGGGGGCTTCCCCTCGCTCTGGTGCAGACTCACATTCTTCAGGGGCCTCCAAGGGCAGCGTGGGGGCTCGGGGCGCAGGACCCCAGGACTGGAGAGGAAGGAGGCGGGGCCGCAGGGCGAGGCTGGGATGGGGGCCAGAGCCGGGCCGGAGGCTGAGATCCACGGATCTGGGTCGGAGACTGGAGAGGTGGGGAAGGGCCCCGCGAGGCCTCCAGGCAGCCAGCCGGGCCGGGAGGAAGAGGCTGTGTGGGAAGAAGGGGCCCGGAGGCCTCGGTCACCCCCACCCTCACCCCCGCCCCCAATTGGGGCAGCAGGACCAGGGAGCGAAACCCAATTGGTGGGAGCTGGGAGCCCCGACTTGTGGCTCTATGGGCAGAAGTGCTCGAAAGCCAGACTTTTCCACGCTCCAGAAAGGCAGGAATCCCGGCCTCGGTCCCCAAGGGGTGCGGTGGCTGAGGACCAGGGATTTGGGGGTTTGCTGGAACAGGGGTGGGGCCAGTACTCCTGGCCTTGAGGAGAGAGAGAAGCCGAAAGCCACGTCCTGAGACTCGGGTGTGCACCCAAGGTGGAGCCTGGGGCGTTCTCTTCTGGGTGCACGCATTTCACTGGAAGTGGGGACACCAAGGAGCTCCAAGGGGTGGGGTGCAGGGGACCTGTACTCCTGGGACCTCCGAGAGGATGGGTCTCCGCGTCTCCAGGGCAGAGGGACTGGGGCTCTGAAACCAGCCAGGACACCCGGCAGCTGCACTCCAGGGGCCCCCGGGGGAGAGGGGCCGCCATCCCCTCCCGTGCAGGGCCCACACTTACTCGGGTCCTGATACCGTCTGTGGATCCGGAGCTGGAGGACTGTGGAGGGAAGGAGGGAGTGGGAGGAGAGAGGCGGGAGGGAGTGTCCAGGAGCCGGGCCTGGCAGGCGGATCGAGCTGCTGCTGTTGGCGGGACGCGCGTGCCCAGCCCCCTTACACACACAGCCCTGCGGCGGGCGGTGGGCAGGCAGCCCGCTCCCTTTCCTGGGCCTCCCGCCTGCTCCCTGCCAGCAGAGCGCGGAGGGCCAGAGCCGTTCTGGGGCGAGGTGCCAGCCAGCGTGCAGGCAGGAGGCAGCCCTGCCCCCCCCCCCCCCCCGGCTCCACCTGCCCCCTGGAAAAGTGTGTGCCCACCCACCTCGGGCACAACCTCCCTCTTGGCAGCCTGGCCCATTTGCACCTCGCCCGCCGGATCCAGGCACTCCACCGCCTCGCACGCACTGCGGCCTTCTGCGCTGCCTCCGGGCCTCCCCACAGTCGCCTCCTCTGCACACCCACCTTCGAACGCGCATTCCCCTGGGCCCTAGTTTTGCACACACGCCACTTCCATGCCCTTGTATGTACCTGTGACACTTGCTCCTCACCCTCAGCTCACTCTGGCTTGCCCCTCGCCCAGCCACAGTAGCACACTTACGTGCATGGTCAGGATCTGGTCCCTTCACACATTTCTGCTCTTGTGAACCTGCGCTCTTTGCACGCTCCTTGCTCTTTTGGGTCATTGTGTCTTTGCACCCATCCAGCCGCGTAGCACACTCATTGGCACACTCAAGTGCCTTCTGCCTACTCGGGCATTGACCTCTTGTTTCACTCACTTGCACCCTTTCCACCGACGCTGGGACCTCAGCTACAACGCTGACACTCTCGAGGCCTGGTAGCTCACTGTCCCACCCGGGGCCGCTCTGAAGTCTCTGCTCTGTGCACGTCACTTTGCACGCGTGTCAGGTTAAGCCCCTGTTCCTTTGACCCTTTGCACACCCACCTCTACCCGCCCGCTCCACTCCCCACCGTTCCCAGGAGCATTGCATTAGCCATTTGCACACTCATTGAGCCAACACAACTTGAGGCCTCCTTTAGGCACGAGCGCTCTTTTGCACAGAAAAACACTTACCTCTCGGTCCCCACCGCCCCCCTCCCACCTCACCCCACCCTGCAGACTCCCAGAGTTAGGGTATTCCCCAGCCCAGAGAACCCCCCCCCGCTCTACATCTCACCAGATCGGAACTTGGAGCGAATGATTTGGGAGCGCTGGGAGGAAGCCGCCAGGGTCATGGCCAAGGCTGGGATAGGGACCTGGACAGGGGGGAAGGCAGGACCCCTGCAGGAGGTCAGGAGGCTGCCCCTGCACCTGGACGCAGCAGGGAAACAGCCTGAAGGACTCAGAGACCGGAGAGGCTTTGGGCCACAACTTCTGGATCCTGGGGGAGGAGGAGACCCACCTGGGTCTGAGGGTGGACTCCTGGCTCTGAGGGAAGATGAGGCTGGAAGCCTGGACTCCTGGGTCTGAGGGAGGAGGGGCTGGGGCCTGGACCCCTGGGTCTGAGGGAGGAGGGGCTGGGGGCCTGGACTCCTGGGTCTGAGGGAGGAGGGGCTGGGGGCCTGGACTCCTGGGTCTGAGGGAGGAGGGCTGGGGGCCTGGACCCCTGGGTCTGAGGGAGGAGGGGCTGGGGGCCTGGGCTCCTGGGTCTGAGGGAGGAGGGGCTGGGGGCCTGGGCTCCTGGGTCTGAGGGAGGAGGGGCTGGGGGCCTGGGCTCCTGGGTCTGAGGGAGGAGGGGCTGGGGGCCTGGGCTCCTGGGTCTGAGGGAGGAGGGGCTGGGGGCCTGGACTCCTGGGTCTGAGGGAGGAGGGGCTGGGGGTCTGGACTCCTGGGTCTGAGGGAGGAGGGGCTGGGGGCCTGGACTCCTGGGTCTGAGGGAGGAGGGGCTGGGGGTCTGGACTCCTGGGTCTGAGGGAGGAGGGGCTGGGGGCCTGGACCCCTGGGTCTGAGGGAGGAGGGGCTGGGGGCCTGGATTTCTGGGTCCGAGGGCGGGGCTCAGGGCCCTAATTCCTGGACCCTGGGGGGTAAAGGACTTGGGGTCTGGGACTCCTAGGCCCTAAGAAGGCAAACCCTGGGCCCCTGGGTCTGTGCAAGGGAGGAAGGAGAAAGGGGAGACGGGCTGGAACTCATACTCCGAGGGGCTAGAAGTCAACATCCTCGCTCAAGAGGGGAAGGAGACCTGGCAGGCCCCTGGCGCGGGGAAGCCTCTTCCCTCTGCATTCGGGGAGGAGCGGCTGGCTGCCCGCCACCATGGTCGGTGGGAGGGACTGAGTCCAGAGACGGGACCGAAGAGTTCAGTGGGTCTGACCCCCACCCCCACCCCAGGGGCTTCTCACCGGTGCCTCGGTGTGGCTGTGTGTGCTCTGGGCAGGTTGAGTTCCGAGGTCTAGGCTGGAGGCTGCAGCTCCACCCCACCAGCTGGGGACCCCCCTCTTTTGGGGCGTGCTGGGAGCCCGTGAAGCGGGGCGGGAGCCAGGAGCCCCGCCTGGGACGGTGAGAGGGGCGGGAGCTGGGGCGGAGAGGGACTGGGGCGGGGCGGACATCGGGGTTCCCCGCTCGCTCCTCCTCCCGTCCCGGGGCGGCGGGGCGGCGGGGCGGCGGGGCGGGCGGGGCGGCGGCGGGCGGACGGACAGGAGCAGGTGCGGGGCGTGGCGGCGGGTGAGCCGCGGAGGCAGGTGGTCGCGTCCCGACCCGCAGGCAGGTGCCACCTGTCACTCAGCGTTTCCCTGACGCAGCAGCAGGGGTCGGGTTCAGGGGGGTGAAAAGTGCAACTGGACTCCCGGACTCCGGGCCCGAAGGAGGGGAAAAGGGACCCGCGTTCCTGGGTTGGCAGGAAAGTGGGCGGGGCCGGGGCTCCCGGGGGAGGGGCGTGGGCAGGGAGCCCAGGCTTGCGGGTGCTGGGGATGGATGGGGACTAGAGGTGTTGGGGCTCCGCGGGTCCAGAATGGGCTGGGGACCGACTCCGGGGTCTGAGGGAGGAGGGCGCTCGAGTACGGACTTTGGGGATCAAAGCGAGAGCATGAAAAAAGCAAAACAAAACAAACAAAAAAACCCTGGAGCAGGGCTGGTTCCCGCTGATATTTGGCAGAGCACGCTTCCGAGCTCTGCCCCGAGATTGGTGGGAGGCCCCCGTGCTCCCGGGTTGGATTACGTGCAAGAGGGCAAGCCGAGGCCGTGGTTATAAATACCTCCTCGGAGTCGGCAGGGGCCCAGCGCCCAGGCAAGGGCCCTGGTGCCATATTCCGCAGAAAATCATCACTAACGTTTTCGGGGTCTTAACCAGTGAGACGTTGTCAATACCACAGATGCCTTTATTGCTCCTGGCACTCCAATCCCACACCCATCTACCCACCGTCCCAGCCTCTACGACCCAAACACTCAAACTCCCAGCATTCCAAGCGGGAAAGGAACTACAACTCCCAGGAAGTTCTGCGCTCAGGAGGGCTCCAGTGAGTCGCAGCCCAAGAATTTTCAAGGCTCGCGCGCTCGTTTGCTATTGGTTTTCAAGGGGGCGTGGCCACAGGAGGTCCGTGGCGGTGATTGGCCGGCAGTTCCTGCTGCTCCAGGTCCCAGAGGAGGCGGCGGAGTCTGCGCAGTTCACGGTGCAAGGCGTCGTCCGTCACCGGCCCGGTGAGGCGCAGGCGCGAGCTGCCCAAGGGCAGGATGAGGGGCGGATGGGAGGAGAAGCTTTCGAAGATGTCCCCTATGAGACCGAAAACGCAGAGTTAAGTTCTGAAAATGGACGGTAGGCAGCAGTGTCAGAGAGAGACTAGGCTGCGTCACGTCCGAAGGAAGGAAAAACTTAAAACCCCCCAGCAACTCCTAGAGCGGGGTTCACTCCAGCGCGACTCCTGGAGGTCCCAAGCATCATGGGAGTTGTAGTTCACACTACAAAAGGCCACCGTTGCCTGGGAAACGGGCGATGTAGTTGGGTTCTTGGGTCCACGAGGAAGGAAGGGCTGGAACTTAGTTTTACGTGTTCCTTCGAGTGGAGGGCCTGGAGCCGGGACTCCTGGGTGACGGGGAGGGTAGTTTGTAAGGCAGCGGTTCTCAACCTGTGGGTCGCGACCCCTTTGGAGGTCGAACGACCCTTTCACAGGGGTCGCCTAAGACCATCGGAAAATGTTTTTGTGATTAATCACTATGCTTTAATTATGTTCAATTTGTAACAATGAAAATACATCCTGCATATCAGATTCATAACAGGAGCAAAATTACAGTTATGAAGTAGCAACGGAAATAATTTTATGGTTGGGGGTCACCACAACATGAGGAACTGTATTAAAGGGTCGCGGCATTAGGAAGGTGGAGAACCACCGTTGTAACGGAAAGAAGCTGGGGGTCTGAACCCCTAGGAAAAAAAGAGGGAGCTGGGGGCTTGAAGTCCCGTATCCTGGGGAGAAGGGGGTTGAGGTCCAGAACTTAGATGCTGGGGGAGGAGAGGGCTGGGGGTCCAAATCCTGAGTAAGGAGGAGGAAGGGGCTGGGGCTATGGATTCCGAGGTCCCAAGGACAGAAGTAAGCTGATCGCCCCGATGCCTGTCCCCATTTCTCCTCGCCTGTGTCCACAGCATCCCGGTCTGCAGGGAGAGGCTCCCAAGCAGGTGGGGGCCCGCGGCCAGGGCCCAGCTGGTAGTGGCTGAGCAGATGGTGGAGCTGAGCAGGGGTCAGCGTGGGGTGGTCAGTTCGTAGACTGTTCCATGAAGCCTGGCGGGAAGATGAGGTGAGAAGTCTGTGGTCATTATGGAGCAGCTGAGAAATCCTGAATAGAAAGCCCTCCATAGAGGGGTTGGATGTAGTGGGATGTACGGGTGTCTGTGCAATGTCTCGAGGGCACTGTGAAGCCTGATGTCACTGAAGTGATGGTAGGGAAGGGTGTGCTCTCAGCTTTTTTTTTTTTTTTTTTTTAAGGGATTTGCTGCTCAGCTGGTGTTGCTCAGTAGTTGAGCATCGACCCATGAACCAGGAGGTCATGGTCAGGGCATAAGCCCAGGTTCCAGGTTCAGTCCCCCAGTCAGGATGTGTACAGAAGGCAACCTATTAATGCTTCTCTCTCACATTGATGTTTCTCTCTCTTCCTCTCTAAATATTAAAACATTTTTTTAAGTGATTTGCTGCAGAATAAATGAAGATAGGAGTAGGCAGGGGACGGAGAAGAAACTAACTTAGCTATCCCTTCATAGTGTTGAAGCTGGTGATTGTACCTGGGGATTCATTATTCCACGGCGGCTACTTTTTGAGTCTGTCTGAAAATTCTGACACCTAAGCTAGCTGGCATCGGAATCATCAGTGTGGTCAAAACCAGAGACTGGACCCGGATTGCCTGGGTTCAGAAAACCCAGTTTGGTGAATTAATACCTTCTGGCAAGTCACTGTGCCTCGCTCTCCTCATCTGTAAATTGGGGGAGATTAGGAACTACTGCTAGGGTTGTTATAATGATTGAATATGGCAGATTCTAAAGTACTTAGAACACGGCCTGGTGCTCATTAAATGCTCTGTACAAATAAAAATAAATAAATGAAGTCAAGTCACCTAGCCTACCTAATTCTCAGTTTCCTTCTTGGAGAAAAAATTGTCAATTAGTAACCTGCTTCTTGGGGCTTCACATCCAACCAGAAGTGCTAGACAGTGGCATGTAGTTTTATGTTCAATGAGTGTGATATTTTTATAAATAAATATATATATATATATATATATATATATATATATATATACATATAATTTTTACAGAGAGGAAGGAAGAGATAGAGAGTTAGAAACATCGATCAGCTGCCTCCTGCACAACCCCTACTGGGGATCGAGCCCACAACCAAGGTACATGCCCTTGACTGGAATCGAACCTGGGACCCCTCAGTCCTCGGGCCGATGCTCTATCCACTGAGCCAAACCGGTCAGGGCCAATGCGTGTTTTAACTACCCCATTCCTTGGTCTCGTACCCGACTTCCTGAGTCAGTATGTCTGAGGGTGCGGGTCCCGGAAACTGTGAATCAGTCCCACTGAGATTCAGAGGCAGCCCAGTTTGGACACCTGTTGGCCACTTCCTTCGAGCTGCCAGTGCATCCCCCATGGCGTCTGAGCTGGGACTGAGGGTAGCATGGAGACCACGGGAAGACCCAAGGGTAACCTGAATACAGAGCAAGGCCGACGCGTCAGGGGCCCGGGGTCAGGAATCACCTTGAGCAGGGAGGTGCGAGGCACACAGAGCAAGTTGACAGCCATGGAGAGCTTCCGGAAGAACTCCATGGCAATGTCTCCCAGGCCAGCCCCCTGCAGCCAGTCCAAGACAAGGTCCAGGTTGGTCCGGATTTGGACAGCTCGAGACCACTGATAGAAAGGTCGGCCTTGGCCTGTGGGGGAAGGGTGGGAGCAGCAGTGGGTACATGGGCCCTGCCCTTCTGCTCCCGGGCCCTTCCTGTCGGCTGAGGACCTGGAGCTTGCTTTCCGGAGTGCCTAAGAGTGAGGCCTCAGCCCGTGATAGGTCTGACTTGACCTGGGTCTCAGGGCCTCCTGTCTCTGCCTCCTTGCCCGTCCCAGCCTGACGCTCACCTCGTTCCATCAGTGAGTTGAGAAGGGATGCGTTGGAGAAGAAGAACAAGTAGCCGAAAGTCTGAGACACAAGGTCCGGGTGCAGCTCGCACTGGCTGGTCAGTTCCAGAGCTGCCTGGAACACGCCCAGGGTCGGTCTCAAACCCGGAGGCATGGCCTCCAGCTCTGCGCCAGGTCCCGGAAGCTCTGCCCCACCTGTGAAGGGGTTACTGTCCAGGAGAGCTGGCAGCGTTGAGTACAGAGTCTGAGGAGATAGAGAGATGCCAACAAGATCAGACTACAACTCCCTAGAAGTGTCAGTCAGGGTAGCCGCATAGGAAGGTACTGGGGAGCTCCGCCAGAGGTTTCTGGGAATTGTAGTCCACTTTGCCTTCAACACCCTAAAGATCTCCACGAGTCAATTCCTACTTTCCAGTTGGGTTTCTAGCAGGCATCAGGCCTGGGGCACCTCAGGTCTTAAGGAAGGCTTTGCAGAAGTTTCTTGGGCATTTTAAGACCACCCCGGGTGCCTTACGGGACTTACAGTTCCTCAACAGAGACAACTCAAGGAGGACAAAGGAAACTGAGCAAAGAGGCCCCCTTTAGTCAAAGAAGTATTTTTTATCCAGAATTCCTGAAGGAAAGAAAAAGAATGGAGAGCCAGGAAGTGGGAGTGGGGTGGCCGTCAGCCAGTGAAAAGTGAGATCAGGCCAAGGACAGGAAATAAAGTCAGAGCCAGAAAAAAAGTCAAACCACACTTGGCAGGGATGTACAGGAAGCGACGCCTTCAGGAGAGGGGTTCACCAATCAAGGCTCCTCAAGGAACATGGACTATCTGCCCCAAAGATCCCCTTTCGTTTCATAGATGGGGAGGCAAGCCCGCCATACGCCCAGAAACCCTGAGAGTTCCAGGAAGCAATGTGAAGGTCAAGGGTGGCGGTGAGGAACTGGGCAGCAAACAGGTCCTGTAGGATGGGCACTCCGGGGAGAAAAAGGTCTGTGACTCAGAAAAGGCAGTGAATTCAGTTTCAGAAAGTGAGTTCAGCAAACACAGGAAGTGAGGGCTGGTTAAAGAGGACCTTTCGTTTAAATGACCGTAGCTACCACTATATAATCGATCCATATCTAGAGACCTATATATCCATCTACCGACTTATCAGTGACTGACGAATTGACTCGGGAAAAGGGAGGGAGCTTGAGAAAGTGATATAACCAGGTAGGGAGACTAGACTGTCGCGAGGGGATGGCTGCAGAGACAGGAAGAGAAGCCAGAAGGCAGGAAGTGATGCAGGCACGAGCAGTGATGTCAGAATAACGAAACGGGAGGTGATGTCAGAGAAGCAGGAAATCTTGTGAGGGCCAATCGGAAGTGACATCAGAGCGATGGGATGCAGTCAGCGGGAGGTTACGTGATGCCAACAGGAAGCAAAGGTCAAGGCCCACCTTGGTGAGGTAGTAGACAGACTGCTGGAAGGTGCACATGATGACTTCATCCAGGAGGGCCATGGCCTCGTCACATAATTCCAAGTCATTGCAGAGCTGTGGGTCTGGGGATAGGCGTGGGGGTGAGCGGGAGAACCAGAGGCTGCCGGAGAGGAGCCCAGGCCCCCGGGGCCAGGGAATGGCAGTGGGCTTGGAAGGGCTGGGGTCTGGGTCCGGGCTCACCCTCCTGGTCAGCCTCCTTCTCCATCTCCAGCACCTTCTCCTGCACAAAGCTCAGCAGTTCCGTGGTGTTGGCCATCCACAGCATGAGTGGCCGCAGCTCCACGGACACGGCCTCGGGGGTCAGCGGCTCCTCAGGGACCCCCTCAGGGTGGCTGGGGAAGGAGGGCGGGACCTGTGATCCTGGCCCAAACCCCACCGCAGTGTCCAAGCCCCGAGATCTGCGTCTAATTGCGGGTCGAATCTAACCCGAGTTCCACAGCTGGAATAGCTGAGTAGAAGCAGGAAGAGCAGAAACTTGCGGGAGGATAGGCAGGGGGTGGACAGAACCGACTCCCATCCCAACCCCCACACCCCCCTCGTTTGCTTCTCCCAGAATTTCTCTTACTTCTCTGGCTGACGGTCTCCAATTTCCTTAATCTTTTCCTGTGGAACAGCAAGGTTAGAGTCAAAGGGAGGGGGATCAGGGAGACAGGCCCCGGGTTAATACCCGGGTTTTTCTAGAAGCACCTTTTAGACAGAGACTCTCCTTGCTTTTCAGATGGACTCAAGCTTCAGAGTGGCCTCGCCTCACCTTTTAAAACACACGCCTCTATGATTAGGAGCGGTCCAGCTCCCCCAGGTCCACTTCTCAGAGTTCCTTCTTACCCCCCAGAAGCTTCCTAAATCTAAGAGGCCCAAGCTCTTTGGAGTGCACCCCCTTCCCTGCTTCTCCCTCACCTCTAGGCAAGGCCTCCCGCACCACTTCTGGCCCAGTGAGCTTCCCGCCTCACTCCCCACAATGGCCTCTTCGACTGTTTCCTACCACGGGTTCTCGCCCTCCCTCCCCGCACCTCCATCTCCCAGAATGGCTTCGCCCACTGATCCCACAGCTGCGAAGGCAGACGCTGCACAGCGGACGGACCCGCACCTCCCAGCGTCCCATCGGACCCCCGGCTTCGTAGCCCGCGCCCCTCCTGAGCCACCGCGGGAGACGCGGTGACCACACTGGGGCGAAGGGGGGCCCGCGGAAGGCTGCGCAAAGGACCCGGGGCGGAAGCGGAGCCCGACGGCGGCGGGGGTCGCTCACCCAGACAGACTCCTTGATCAGACGGGCCAGGCGGCCCAGCAGGCGCGGCAGGTGGCCCAGCTCCAGCTCCCGGGCCGAGTGCTGCACGCACAGCGCCAGCAGCGTGGCGGGCCCGAGCGGCGGCAGGTCCCCGGCGCCCGCGGCCGCGGTGCGCACGATCTCCCCCAGCAGCGCCTCCTCCTCGCGCGGCCGGAAGCGCAGGACCGGCTCGCTGCCGTCCAGGTAGGCGGCCAGCGCCTCGCCGCGCTCCTGCAGCCCGCGGCCGCACAGGCGGCAGGAGAAGGCCCAGCCGGGCCCCGGCGGCGTCACCCCGGGGCGCGCGGGCAGCCAGGGCGGCCGCGCGGGCCCCGAGCCCCCGACGCGGGGGTCCTTGTACATGAAGAGGAAGTGCTCGCCCAGCCCCAGCAGGTCGCCGGGGTGCAGCTCGGCCTCCCGCAGCAGGAGGCACCCGTTGTGCGTGACCGGGGCCCCCCGGGACGGGCGCACCGTGGCCGGGCACTCGGGGTCTGCGCGCACCGTGCAGTGGCGCGGCAGGATGTCGGGGGCGTTGAGGAAGGTGTCCACGTACGGGGCCGGGGACCCACCGCGGGCGGAGGAGTTCCCGCCGCGGCCGAACACGTGCTGCACCCGCGTCATCACATAGACCACGAAGTCCTGCAGGGAAAGTGGAGATGCGCTCAGGGAGCGGTCCCCGGGGGATGGATGCTTCCAAAGAGACCTCTGGCCCGGCCGGCCTGCGTGGCTCAGCGGTTGCGCGTTGGCCTGTGAACTAGGAGGTCACTGGTTCGATTCCGGTCACACACCCAGGTTTTGGGCTTGATCCCCAGTAGGGGGCGTTGCAGGAGGCAGCCGATCAATGATTCTCTCTCATCATTGATGTTTCTATCTCTCACTCTCTCTTCCCTTCCTCTCTGAAATCAATAAAAAAAAAATATTTTTAAAAAATAAAATAAATAAAGAGACCTCTTTACGACAATGACAGTCGACTCTCCCATCAACTCCCCCCTCACATGAACACTTCCAAGGAGGTCTCCCCGGATCCCAAAGGACTCACCAATCACCCCCACCCCAGGAGTGCTGGGCTGTCCCCTGACATCCAGCCTGAACACCTGATTCTTCCAAGTCTTTTTTTTTTTTTTAATTGATTTCAGAGAGGAAGGGAGAGGGAGAGAGAGAGAGAGAAACATCAATGATGAGAGAGAATCATTAACTGGCTGCCTCCTGCACACCCCACACTGGGGATGGAGCACAAAAACCGGGACATGTGCCCTGACCGGGAATCTAACCGTGACCTTCCAGTTCATACGTTGACACTCAACCACTGAGCCACACAGTCGGGCCAGGAACCCCCTTCTTGACATGGGCTCTACCATTCCCCTCCCTCAAAAAAAAGTGGATGATTCCCAGATCTTTCTCCAGTAGATTCTCCCATCCTCTCACCTCCCCTGAATGGACTCTTTCAAAGCAATCCCTGCAGTGGACTCTCCCATAATATCCCGCCCAAAGAAGGGGTACTTCCAAGGACAGTGTGCTCCCATTGCTACAATGGACTATTCCATTACCCCCGCCCCCAAAGAATGGACCTTTCCAAGGTAACCTTCTTTCTCCGAGGAACATTCCCATTTCCCTGCCCCTTGCCCCACTTACCCATCATTCCACCCCCATGATGGAGGCTTCCTAAGACATTTCCCCTTCTAAATACAGTTTCTTTCAATATTCCCAAAGCAAGGAGTGGATACCTTTAAAGAGACTCCCCCTTTGAGCAAAGATTTCTTCCATTATCTCCACCCCATGAATGTACACTTCCAAGGAGACCCCCTTTCTACAATGGACTCTCATTTTTCCCCACCCTATGATGGACTCGCTTCCGAGGAGACATAATCCTACAATGAACTCACCTATTATTGGTACCCCCTCTCTCATGATGGGTGTTCCCAAAGATGCTCTCCCATCAATGGGCGCTCTCAATATTCCCATCCCCCAAAAAGGACATCTCCGTATAGTGGCACTTCTAGTAACCCCACCTTATTATTTATTTATTTTTTTTAGAGAATTTAAGAATTTTTTTAAAAACTATTTTTTAAAAAAATATATATTTTATTGATTTTTTACAGAGAGGAAGGGAGAGGGATAGAGAGTTAGAAACATCAATGAGAGAGAAACATCCATCAGCTGCCTCCTGCACACTCCCTACTGGGGATGTGCCCGCAACCAAGGCACATGCCCTTGACCAGAATCGAACCTGGGACCCTTGAGTCCGCAGGCCGACACTCTATCCACTGAGCCAAACCGGTTAGGGCACCCCACCTTATTAATAGATGTTTTCAAGGACCTCCTTATAATGGAGGGCCCCATTGCACCCACCAAAGGAAGAGGGGCCTTGCAGAAGGCCCCTTCCTAAAAATGACTCTCCCATCTCCATCCCAGGAAAACGGAAGTGCTCCGTCCGATCCGCTTCTTACATTACACCCTTCTGTTCTCCATGCATGTCTGAGAGAATTGTCATTCTTTTATTCATACATCCTCTTCCTACACTGAGCTCTCCCATTACCCTTACCCAACGGGTGGACTTTTCCAAAGAGACCCCTTCCTACAATGGATTTGCTCATCTGCCTCTGGAAAAACGGACCTTTTCAGTCTGACTTCTTTCTGAAGGTAGACGCTCCCATTTTCCATCCCTGTCAAAGGAACGGAATGACCCAAAATATATGGCCCTGGTGAAGGGTCCCAGGTTCGATTCCAGTCAAGGGCACATGCCTGGCTTGCAGGCTCAATCCCCAGTAGGGGGCATGCAGGAGGCAGCCAATCAATGATCCTCTCTCATCATTGAGGTTTCTATCTCCTTCTCTGAAATAAAAATATATTAATATATATATATATATATAAAATATATTAATATATATATATATATATATATATATATGAACCCCCTTTCTAAAATGGGCTCTCCTGTTTCTTAAACCAAGAAGGGATGCTTGCATAGCAGACACAATGAACTCTCAGATTATGGCCACCCATGAATAGAGGCGTGCAAATAGATTCCTTTCTATAGTAGACTCACCTCTTACTCCTTTTCCCAAGGAATGGACACTTCTAATCAAGTCTCTTTCTCACAAAGGAATTTCTCATGAACTTCACCCAAAAGAATGGATGTTTCCATGTCTCCCCCTCTTCCCATAGAAGGCTGTCCCATGCTCCCCAAATAGATCCTTCCAATTTGACCACATTCCCAATATAGACCCTTTTTTCTCCAACCTTGTCTGGAGGAATGAGCTGTTATAATATATGCAAACCCCCTTTCCTACCATGAACTTGCCCCATCCTGTTTGTCAACAAAGGAATGACTTCTGTTCTATGCGAACTCTTTTCTGAAGTCTTAAACTCTCTTAAGCTAAGCTGTGAGCCCATTGGATCTTTCTCTGATAGTAGAAATAGGACTGTTCCATTAGCTCACCGCCTCCTACAATGGCTCTCCCATTGATCCCAACCGTACCTGCTGAGCTTGGCTGCCCCAAAGCAGACATCACGATAAGGATGATTCTCCTAATCATCACACAAAAATATGAGTATTTCCACTAAGACATTACAGTTCTGCGGATGAAATAACTTCCCACCGACTCCCAACTGCCAGCCCTTTCTCCCTCTCTGCTCCTTATCACTCCGACAAGTGGATTGCCACCCAAATACGTAAAATAGAAAGATCAGTACCACCTGCCCCCATCAACCATGGTCCAATCGTTCCGGTGTAAGCCACCTTTTAAAAAGGGATTCGTCCACTCCTCTCCTGGAAATAGAGGCTCACCCAGAAGACAGACTCTTCCATTATCCCCCTCAGGGCACTTTTACGGAGATCTTTCTACAACAGGCTGTTCCATTCTCTCTTGGGAACTACAGTGCCTTCCCCAACTTTGAATGAAGGGAACTATTCCCTACTCGTCCCGGAATCTTTCTCAGCCATCTATCCTCCTCCACTCCTACTATCCTCTCCGACAATATCTCCTACCTTGTCCTAACCCAGCGGTTCTCAACCTGTGGATCGCGACCCCTTTGGGGGTCGAACGACCCTTTCACAGGGGTCGCCTAAGGCCATCGGAAAATACATACATAATTACATATTGTTTTTGTGATGAATCACTATGCTTTAATTATGTTCAATTTGTCACAATGAAATTGGGGGTCACCACAACATGAGGAACCGTATTAAAGGGTCACGGCATTAGGAAGGTTGAGAACCACTGTCCTAACCGGTTTGGCTCAGTGGATAGAGCGTGGGCCTGCGGACTCAAGGGTCCCAGGTTCCATTCCGGTCAAGGGCATGTACCTTGGTTGCGGACACAGGAGTGTGCAGGAGGCAGCTGATGGATGTTTCTCTCTCATCGATGTTCCTAATTCTCTCTCCCTCTCCCTTCCTCTCTGTAAAAAATCAGTAAAATATATATTTTTTTAAAATATCTCCTACCTTGCTGGGACCACACCTTCCAGCACACGGTAGCCCAAGGAATTCTGGGGGTTGTAGTTCTGCCGCCCTTCAACCTACGGGTGGGGCACAGGGCTCTCTGGGGGAGAGAGGCTGAGCTCACCTGGGCATCCTGGTAGCCCTGGAGCAGCAGGAAGTAGGGCCGGTTGCTGGGGGCCTGGATGAGGCACTGGGTCAGCTGGTCGAAGTCGCTGGGGTCGGTAGGTACTATTTGGGCGTCGGCTGCCCCCGGAGCCATGCTCAGCGCCTGCTGCCTGCGCTCTTGCTGCCGCCTTCGCCGGCCCTGCAGGCTCAGCTCCGACACGCTTCGCCGCAGGGACAGATTTTCCGAGCGCTCCTTGCCCGACCCAGCCTGGGTACCGGACCCGGACCCCGGACCGGGGCTGGCCAGGGCCGCCCCCCCGGATGCTGCCCGGGAGCGGTTCTTCTGTGGCCTCCACAAGGCGGGGCCTGAGCCTGCGGGGAGAGGAAGAGCAAGAAGGCTGAAACTGGAAAACGACACGGGGAGAGACAGGCTCAGAAAGCGGGAGGTTATCCAGAGACAAAGAGTTGCCCTGGCCGGTTTGGCTCAGTGGATAGAGCACCGGCCTGCGGACCGAAGGGCCCCAGGTTTGATTCCGGTCAAGGGCACATGCCTGGGTTGCAGGCTCGGTCCAACATGCAGGAGGCAGCCAAGCAATGATTCCTTCTCATCACTGATGTTTCTATCTCTCTCTTCCTCTCTGAAGTCAATAAAAATATACTTTTTTTAAAAAAAAGAGAGAGAGAAAGAGTGGGCACTGGAGAGATGAGGCTGCTCTCCACGTTTAGGGGTTGCATATGCTGCCCCCTGCGCCTGGAATATATATATTTTTTCCGCCTGACTCCTACCCATCCCCATCGTAAAGTGTTCACGTCAGAAATTCATTCATTCTTTCAACTAATCTATTTTGAGCATCTATTATGCGCTGGGCTCTCTCCTGGCCACTAGGGACTTGGCAGTGAACAGAGAAGACCCCATGGAAACAGAACACCCTTCCCTGACATTCCAAGCTGAAGCAGAGAATGGCACCCCTGGGCGCGTGGGGCTCTGTCTGGGCCCCGCACAGCCCTGGCATACAGTCGGCGCCTAGTGGATGAGGTGACCCAGTGAACCGGTGTGTTTCTCACAAGGCTGTAAAATCTAGGAGGGTGGGAACTTCACCTGTCAATGTCTCCACTGTATTCTCCCAGGGTCCAAAGTAATGTGTGGCCCAGAGTAGGCACCCAATGAATGCTTTTTGAAGAATAAGAAGCCGAAACCGGTTTAGCTCAGTGGATAGAGTGTCGGCCTACGGACTCAAGGGTCCCAGGTTCGATTCCGGTCAAGGGCATGTACCTGGGTTGCGGGCACATCCCCAGTGGGAGTTGTGCAGGAGGCAGCTGATCGGTGTTTCTCTCTCATCGATGTTTCTAACTATCTCTCTCCCTTCCTCTCTGTAAAAAATCAATAAAATATATTAAAAAAAAGAAAAGAAAAGAAAAAAAGACAATGATGGCCAGCTGGTGTGACTCAGCAGTTGAGCATCAACTCAGGAACCAAGAAGTCACTGGTTCGATTCCCAGCCAGGGCACATGCCCGGTTGCAGGCTCGAGCCATAGGAGGGGGCATGCAGGAGTAGGCTATGATGATCCTCTCTCATCCATGTTCCTATCTCTCTATCCCTCTCCCTCTAAAAATCAATAAAAACATTTTTTTAAAAAATCCTCACCCGAGGATGTTTTTTTCATTTAGTTTTAGGGAGATTGGAAGGGAAAAAGAAAGATAGAGAAAAACATCAACGTGAGAGGAACACCTCTAGCTCCAGGCTCCTCTATTCTGCAGGCCCCGCCCCAGCACCAGAGGCCCCGCCCGTGGGCGCTGCCCTTACCCCAAGGGCTCTGGCCTAGCACATCTGGCTGACCCGGGGCCGAGCCAAGCCTTTCCTCCACTTGACTCCCGTGCTCTAGGTCCGGCCCAAGTCCCTTCCCAGGGGCTTCGCTTCCAGCCCTGCAGGCCTGCCTCGCCCTGGCCGCGACCCCAACCCACCTGGGTCAGCTCCAGCCCCTTTGCGCAGGCCCCGCCCCCAAACCCGACCCATCCCTCCGCCTAGCCCCGCCCCTGGGTCAGCTCCCGCCCCTTTGCGCAGGCCCCGCCCCCAAACCCAGCCCATCCCTCCGCCTGGCCCTGTCCCTGGGTCAGCTCCCGCCCCTTTCCGCAGGCCCCGCCCCCAAACCCAGCCCATCCCTCCGCCTAGCCCCGTCCCTGGGTCAGCCCCGTCCCTGGGTCAGCTCCCGCCCCTTTGCGCAGGCCCCGCCCCCAAACCCAGCCCATCCCTCTGCCTGACCCTGTCCCTAGGTCAGCTCCCGCCCCTTCCCGCAGGCCCCGCCCCCAAACCCAGCCCATCCCTCCGCCTGGCCCCGCCTCTGTGTCAGCTCCAGCCCCTTCCCCCAGGCCCCGCCCCAGGCCCCGCCTCCAGGCCCCGCGGGCCGCCTCACCTTCGCCGTCGGAAGCGCCATAAGCCTCCTGCTCCAGGCGGCGAGCTTCCTCGCGGCCACGTAGCTCGAAACGCCGCGCCCAGCCGGGCCGCGCCCGCCACAGCTCCTGCACCAGCAGCGGGCGCTCCGCGTCGCCCAGCACACGCAGGTGCTCCGCGCGCCACTCGCCGTTCCCCAGGCCGCCCGCCGCGGGCCGGCCCAGCGCGTCGCACAGCGCGAAGGCGTCCACGCAGTTGCTCTCGCCGGGGCCGCCGCCGGGGCTGCCGGCCAGCCCGTAGCGCTCCAGCGCCTCGGCCACCAGCTCGCGGGCCGTGGAGCGCGCCGTGGCCAGCACACTCTTGTAGTTGGCGCCCGACGCCAGCCCGGCGCCGAAGATCTTGAGGACCCCCGGGGGCGCAGTGGCGCGAGTGGCCAGGGGGGGCTCGGGGGCCACGCCCGCCGCCAAATCGGGCAGCTTCTTCTCGCTGGCCCAGCGCTGCGCGCTCCCCGGGGTCCCGGGACCTCCCGCGACCCCGGTCCCCGAGCCCCGGAAGAGCTGGGAGATGCGCTTGGCGCGGCTCCCCGAGGCTCCCCCGGCCGCCTTCACCGCGCCCACTCGCCGCAGCTCCACGTGCGGCGGCGGCGGGGGCAGCGGCTCGCTGCTGCGGCTCCCCGTGTCGGAAGAGGAAGACCTGGGAGCCCGCCGTGGAGCGGAGATGCGGGAGAGAGAGACGCGCAGAGACGCGGGAGTTAGAGAAGGGGGGAGGCGGGCAAAGACCCAGATTGGGGGGGAGGGGGGCAGAGACCCCGAGGCAGAGTGACAGGGACCCATGGAGACGCGACAGAGACGGGCAGAAAGGTGGGAAGCGAGCGTAGGGTGTGTGGAGATGCGAGGTGGGCAGAAGCCGGAGACAAGGAAAGAGAGGAAATTATAAATAAGTAGGCGAGTCCCACAGAAGGGAACCTCAAAGGGTGATCAGGGAAAGAAGTGAATCAAATCGATCGCCTTCTGGGTCCCCATCCTGTGTCCACGCCCAGCACCTCCCCCACCCGGGCCCTGGATCGCCGTGGCCCACTGTGTCCTTCCGACCGACCGACCACCAGCTCACTTGCCCATTCAGAGGTCCCTGGCACTGCCTAGGGCAGGGTCTGGGTCATCGACAAAGACAGGCAGGAGCAGACGGGGCAGGGGCAGGAGTTCCGGGGAGGAGGGCACTCACTTGACGGAGGCTGCGCTGGGCCAGCGCCGCCCCAGCTTGGCCAGCTGCTTCCTGGGATAATTGATCCAAAGGCCCACCGGCAGATGCAGCTTCCCGAAGCGGGGGCTCCCGCCCTCCTTCCGTTCACCAGATAGCATGGCCCTACGGGGAGGGTGGGCAAGGCCCCGACTCCTGAGGCTTTGAGTAGTGGGGATGGGCTGGAGGGGAGGGGAGGGCCTGGACTTGGGTCAGAACCTGGAGGGGACTGGGGCCCAGGCTCCTGAGTCTGGGTAGAGGAAAGGGAAGGGAGTCGGACTCCTGGGTGTGGGACGGGAAGTGACCGAGGACTGAGTCCTGGATCTGAGGGAGGAGGGATCTGGACTCCCGGGTCCCCGGCTCTTACCCTGCTTCGGGTCCCAGCAGTACCCCGGGGGGCCCTGGCTCCGTCGGCCTGGGTCTGCTCCCGACCCCACTGCTCCCGTTCAGCCTTTCCTCTGCCCCAGCTCCCAGCACTGGGTGGGGGACAGGAAAAGGCCAGAGGAAACCCGGCAGGAAGAGCGGGGAGGGGGCGTCCTGTGAGGGGACCGGGCCTGGAGGAGGAGATCTGGGTACTGCTGGCTCTGCCCCACTCCTTCATTCTGGATCGCACTGCAGCCCGCTGGGCCCTGCCAGGACCCACGGGGGGGCCTGGCTCCAGCCCCTCCTCCCTCGGAGAGGAGACTGTCCCCAGACCTCTCCTTTTCGGGGAACCCCAAGTTGAGATCAGTATGGAGGAGTGAGTCAGATACTTAAAACAATCAAATAAATCTTTATTGGCTCCTAGATTTTTTGTCCTTTTTCTCTGGAACGTTGGGGCTCTGAGCTGCCTCCTTGGCAGTGCTGACCCAGGACTTTATGGAATCAATGAAGTATCCAGGATTCTTCTCGGACCAATAGCAGAGCATCCTGGGAGACAGCGGGGTGCACACAGCCAAACCGGGTCAGCCCCCAGCCCCCAGGATAGCTGATCTTATTCTAGCCATTATCCAAGCTTCGCCCTCCTAGGGAAGCCCCAACTGGTGGTCCACACCCCACCCCACCCCCGTGGCAGTCCAGGGCTCAGGGCTCCATAGCTCCCAGACCCACCTCTGGACTGGAAGTCCCGCCCCTCACGCCAAGCCCTGCCTTTCTCTGCAGGCTGCTCACAAGATGACAACGCTGGCTATCAGCACCACAAAGCCCCAGATCAGCAGCCCGACCAGGAGGCTTCTCAGCATGTTCTCCACCGTCGGGGGCTGCGCCGCGGAAGACGGCGACGACGGAGGAGGCGGGATGGTGGTGGCCGACTTGTTGGGCGTCCAAGTCACCTCATCCAGGGTCATATCCTCCGGGTTTGGGATGATGTTTGTGGACGGCGTCTCCTCCACAACTCTTTTGGGCAACACTGATAGAGGAGGAGAAAGGGATCGTCCTGGGAAGGCACCAAGAAGGTCCCAGCACAGCCAGGGCGAGCCCTCCCGGCCCCGGCCCGCCCCAGCAGGAGATAATTAACGCGCCTCCGACGGCTTACACCGGAACCCACCCCGAAGGAAACCCTGCCTACGTGGCCAGAGCCACACGCGGGGCAGGAAGCGACACTCTCCTGGCCTAAAACCACGCCGTGGCCGGAAGTTATCTCCCCGCACACACACACCCCTGAAGCAGGCCGCTCCCAGCCTCGGACCCCTGAATCCCATACTTCCCTCAGCCCCCCCCCCGCCCCCCCCCGCACGGACCTCTGACATGATAACGGATGATCGTGGCGGGGCTGTTTTTCACGGTGTTCAGCTGGCAGCGGTAGATGCCCGCATCTGACGGCGTCGCCCTGGTCTTGGTCAGGGTGGGCGCTGTCCCCTTGTACACCATGCTCTCAGATTTGTTCTTCCAAACCTAGACCCAAGCTCAAGGGGTCACAGAGGCCTGGGGAGTTCAGGGGTTGGGGGAAGTACAGGGGTAAGAAGATCGCGGGTCTCAATGGGGGAGATAGGAGTCCTGTGTACTGGTCGGGGTGTAGGGTCCGGAAGGGGTCATTGGCAGCCACCCCTAGTAGGTCATGGGTCCTGGGGAATGTGAGACGGTGCACACGGGCCTGGGGGCTCGGAGTTCAAGGGGCACGGGGGTTGGAGGGCCCCACCCTGTAAAAGATGTAATCAGTCAGGCCTTCAGAGATGGGATGCCAGTTGAGCTCACAGTCCAGGATCATGTCTTCCATTTCATGGACATTGACTCTGCGCTCTGGGGACAGGGGGTCACCGTGGGACGGCGCTTTACGGCTCTTGGCCTTCCCCCAACTCCCCTCCACTGGGTCAGCCCCCCTTTTCTCTTCTGCTGACGGTGGCCTAGGCCTTCTCTAGACTCAGTCACGCCCCCTTTGCGCCCACCCCTCCTCTAGGGCCCAGCTCTCTCACCCCCGCAATCCATGTTCTTCCGACAAGCGTGAAGCCTCTTCTCGCAGGAATCGCACCAGGTCAGAGTCTGCAACATCATACCTGCGGGAGCAGGGTCAAGGCTGCCTGCGCCCCCTGAGAGGCGGGGCTAAAAGGAGAGGGCAAGGCCCCGGGGCAGGGCAGGGCAGGGCTTGGTAGGAAGCCGGGATCTAACCAGGCTCCGGAAAGAGTGCTCCTGCTCCCCTAGATGGCCTTGGTGCAGAAGGAATGCTGGAGACCCGGAACCTCGCAGGCGCGGAGAATGAAGACACAGGAGACCCAGCAGGGGGAGGAGAAAGGCTGGGCATTCACAGTAGGGATGAGGGAAAGAGGACCATACTCCGTACTCCGTACTCACCGCATTTGTTGGGACAGAGAGCTGCCTCGGAAGAGAAAAAACAAAACACAAAACAATCATATTGTTAAGTTAAAGGGGATGAGAGAGGGGGCAAAGGTCAGGGCTGGTGCTGGAGCTCCCAGCTTTGCGGGAGGAAGGACCTGGGTGCCTGAACCCCTGGGTCTGAGGGAGGAGGGACCCGACTTGGAGAAGCAAGGGGCTGGGGACAAGGACTCTCGGACTGAGGATGGAGAGGCTGGGGGCCCGGAACTCCCATCTTCCCTCACCATCTTTTTGGAACAGAGAAACGTGTCTGCCAAAGGTCTCCTTTTGCTGTTTCAACATCCAGAACAGCTCCTTCACGAGGAGCTCACCTGGGAAGAAGCAGGATGAAACAGAGTGGTCCCCGCCCCGCCTCCAGGTGTGAGCCACAGGAAGTGTGTCTCTCTCTGCAGAGCCTGGCTCTCAGAACAGTGAAACTGAACGGCCACTAAACATACTGGCTAAGCAACGGCTGGGACTAGAGCCCTGTTGTGGTGTCCGGTGTAGGGTGACAAGCTGCAAGGCCACACAGCTAGCAAGTGGCAGAGCCAGGAATCGAACCGAGGCAGTCTGGTTCCAGAGCCCAGTACCTGACCAGGTGTCACCATCGATCACTTCCCGGAGAGATTCTGGAACCCCTCCCCTGTCCCCTCCATGCATTTACCTAGCTTTAAAAATATATATTTTATTGATTTTTTTTACACAGAGGAAGGAAGAGGGATAGAGTTAGAAACATCAATATCATCAATGAGAGAGAAACATCGATCAGCTAGCTGCCTCCTGCACACCCCCTACTGGGGATGTGCCACCAACCAAGGTACATGCCCTTGACCGGAATCGAACCTGGGGCCCTTCAGTCCGCAGGCCAATGCTCTATCCACTGAGCCAAACCGGTTAGGGCCATGCATTTACCTTTTACGTCACTGTCCGTGATGCGTTTCAGTTCCTTCAGAAAACTCCAGGTTCCCTTTTCCAGTGTGGCATCATCTGTGGCGGGGTAGACAGAACCTCAGATTCCAGTGTTAACTGTACGGAGGGCTCACCTAGCCTTAGAAACTACAATACCCATGGGGCCACTGGGCAAGGATAGGCCTGGTGAAGGGACTATCCGCCTGTTGCTTTCTGGGAATCGTAGTTTTGTTGCATAAACTTGCAGGATAAGGGGTAGGGGAACACAGTATTTGCTAGCCCTGGGGAAACCCCCTAAATCTGTACCCAAACCCGGAAGACTCTGCCTCCAGCCCTCTCATCCCTGCACCCAGCAACCCTAGTCCCAGACCCCTCCTTTCCCAGGACCCAGGAGTCCCGGTTCTGCCTGGCTCTCACCGACGACCTCCAGAAAGGATTCGTCGTCCTCAAGCTCCAGGTTCTTGAAATCCTTCACGGCATTCTCTAACTTTTCCATCAGGTGTTTGTGATACTCAGCCCCCAAGTGGTCGGGCAAGTAATCCGTCTCCAAGGATTTTAGAGCCTCCACGACCCTTTGATCACACCAGAGACAACCCAGGGCAGGAAGCAGGCAGCTGCCCAGCGCGGCCACCAGGAGAGGAAACCGCGGCCCCATTGAGGCCAGGGCGTTCAATCCACGCCGACCTCCGGGAAAGGTCCTTTCTCCCGGAGGCCGTGAGCGCTAAACGAAGAGATGCCCTTCCCCGAGATGAACGGACCCCCCCCCCCACCTCCCCCCAGTGTGCAGGGCGCACACTTCTCGTTAGGAACACGAGGAGTCCCGATGCACCCACATCAGCCACTGCCCGATCGGGACTCCAGAGCCTGGTGCCCGCAAACACTAGGGTTCGCGGAAGAGCCGGGGGTCCAGGCTCTGAGGGCTTTGCGAGAGGAGGACCCGGCCACGTCCCTCCACCCTACTATTTTCCCACTACTAAAATGAGGGGTTTTGGTTAGGGGCGAGGGTGAGGTTGGTTGCGTGGTATCGAGAGCATTGGACTGGGGTCAGAAGCACGGCTCGCCCCACGCCACGAGGTACTCCCACAGCCTCCGACTTCCAACTTCCTAGTTGGAGCCCGAATTCCCAAGGGATACTCCCTGGGGGCTTCCTTGGCCCCGCCCAGAAGCTGCACTCCGAGCCTGATTGGACCGCAACAAAGGGAGTCCCCGCCCATCGCGCTGTGACGTCACAGAGGCGGCCGCCTTTTAGACCGGAACTTTCCCAGCATTTACCGAAGGAGTGCCCCTTCTGCTCCGGCTGGCCAGGCACGAGGAACGGGTTCCGGCCTCAGCTTCCTCCCCATCCCGGGCCCCAGGACCCATGCTCCCCACTAGATGCCCAAGACCCCGGCGTCGTCGACATAGGAGGACGCGAGAAGCGGCCCTTTCCAGCCCTAGGAATAGAACTCCCAGAAGGCCCCCTGGTCTCTCTCCAGGGCGCCGCAGCCAACCCCGTGGCATTATGGGAAATGTAGTTCAAGACCTCCTAGACTCTGTGCTCACTTCCTCCGCCACCTTCTCTCCCAGCCTCTGGGGCTGAATGCCAAGGTCCCGGAGGAAAGTGAGGTCTGGGGGCCAGTATTGAGAGGTGAGAATGGAAGTGGGGCTCAGAGACCACACGTCTGACAACAAGAGGCTGCCAGATCTGAGCAGGGAGAATACCCTAAGACATGAGCCATGAGAGTCCCTGGAAGTTCAGCACTTTTCCTCCTAACACACACACACACACACACACACACACACACACACACGACTCCAACAAAATTACAGAGACAGAGTTTGCTGATGTGAACTTTTAATTCATACCTCCCTCTCCCACCCATGGCAGCTGAGTAGGAAATAGCCCCCCTCTACCCTCTCCCACCAAAAACCACCATGAGAAGACTAAAACAAGTCTGTAATAAAAGTATCTACCTTCATCCCCTTCAAAAAGCATCAAGGGGCCCCAGCTGGTTTTGCTCAGTGGTTAGAGAGTCAACCTGCAGACTGAAGGGTCTCAGGTTCGATTCTGGTCAAGGGCACATGCCCAGGTTGCGGGCTTGATCCCCACCCAGCAGGGGACATGCAGGAGGCAGCCAATCAATGATTCTCATCACTGATGTTTTTCTCTCTCTCCCTCTCCTTTCCTCTCTGAAATCAATAAAGATATATTTAAAAAAACAAAAAACAAAAAAAACACTAAGGGGCTCCTGAAATCTGAGTCAAGAATCCGGTCCTCCTTGGCTAGATCCTAGCCAAGCGCACTCCTGCTTGGGTATGAGACTAGTGCAGGGTCTGCATACCCTCGGATCTTTCCACCCCTCACGTGCCCAAGGCCAGAGTCAGTGAATTTAGGGGCAGACAGACAGTGGTTGGCAAGGGAGACAATACCAGCGGCTTTCTGCCAGCCCAGAGGGCACATATATTCCAGTTGACTCCAAATCCATCCCATTTCCCCCAGCCGCCCAGCTGCAGAGGAAAGACCACCCTTAACTGAGAGAGGCATCCCATACTGGGGGGCAACATGTCAGTTTCTGAGCTTAAAAAAAAAAAGTCTCATTACAGTTCTGGAAGTTCCAGCATTTCAGCAGCCACCCCCTTCCTCCACCTCCCACCTTTTAGCCTATCTGCTGGGGGGACGGGGAGTGGTTTTCCCCAGGGGCTGAGAGTGGACTAGAGTTTCACTCGTCGCACAAACTGCCCCAGCTGCACGTAATCTGTCTCCCATCAATCTTCTGGGCAGTGGTGCGGTGCTGAGCTTCTGATTGTACCTTTATTCAACTCTTCACCAAAGTGATCCAGAATTCCAGGACGCTCCCCCCCCCCACCCCCCGATCCCTCTGCAGGGTTCTTCACGGGTATTAGAGCGTGCCCCCCTCTAGAGCAAATGACCCGTCTAGAACCACTCCAGAAACACAGGGGGCGTTGGCCAGCGCTTGCTCTGGAACACCCACGAGTTCCTTCCGTCCTGAGGGCCCAGGAGAAGAAAAACATCTCTTCTAGAAAAGACCTGAGTAGTTAGCACAGGGTAGTTCCCGGCTCCTGGGGGACAGCCATCCACATTGTGGCTAAGGGCTGGGCACCACAGGCAGCCCAGCCCTCGCAGGTCAGGACAATATTTCCTGCTGGTTCTGGAATGTCCAGCAGTTGCTGGAAGCCTCTCTTTCTCTGAAGGTCTAGCCAACTAGATAGAATCACTCTCGAAACGGTGCCCGCCTGCTGCAGGACCGCCACAAGCTCCTCCAGAAGCTGCTAGGCCCCCGGAGACGTAGATTTCTGGAGCGGAGACAGGTCTGCATTAATGCCCACCCACTCGGGCAGGAAGGCGGCCTCGGGCTTGAAGATCTCCAGGAAGCCGGAGTCGGGCAGCGTGAAGTTGGCCAGGTAGACGGTGTCTCCGCCCGCCAGGTAGGCGGCCCAGAAGCCGAAGGTGCCGATGGTCATGATGGTGTGGTTGCACTGCGCGAGCAGCGCGAAGTCCGTCCCCGGCGAGTCCTCCTGTCCGTCGCCGGCAAAGACCACGTCCCCCCGGGACGCGTCCACGTTCTCCCGGCACCAGGCCATGCCGTTGCTGGCGACCACGAAGATGGGGGCTTCGTGCCGGGCCCGGAACCAGTCCATGGCCTCCCGCAGGTAGGCGCGGTCGCCCACCACCCCCTTCCAGCGCTGGGGCATGATCTCCAGGTAGTCCCCCCGGCGCACGTGGACGCCCACGAAGGTGCGCGGGCGGCCGCCGGTGCCCGGCAGGCGGAGCTGTGCCAGGAAACCCTGGGCGCCTTCCCGGAGGTGGTCGTGCAGGGTGAACTCCCGGCGGATCTGCTCCCGGAGGTGGTGGAAGAACGTCCAGGAGCAGGGGAAGCCCGACAGCTTCAGCAAAGGCTGCGGCAGGCGGGCGTACTCCTCCGACATCCAGTCGTGCAGCTCCAGGCTCTGCCAGGGCGTGCGGCTGTCCACCTCGGGCGCCAGCACGGGCAGGGTGATGCGGAACACGGGGGCCAGGGCCGCGTGCATGGCGGGCAGGATGAAGGCCTGGCGGCCGTTGAGCCGGGCCAGGGCCAGGAGCGTGGCGTACTGCCCCATCTGGTTACCAAGCCGGCCGTCCGGGGAGATGGTCCAGGCTCCCGAGGGGGGCGCGGGGAGCTGGGCGCAGGAAGGGGAGGTGTTGAGGGCCATGCGAGCGCCCGGTGGGCAGAAGATGGCAACGGGGGCCGCCACCAGGTGTCGGTCTGCACACAGGAAAGGCAGGTCCAGGCCGCCCGGGAGGAGGCCCTGGTAGAGGTGGAGGAAGGAGAGTCCCGCCAGCACACAAACCAGCAGGAAAGTCAGACACAGGTGCCGGCGGCCCAGGGTCCACATGGCTGCAGGGAGAAGAGGTGAGTGAGTGAGCAGGAGCTCAGAGCCCGGGAGCCTCAGGGAGACTCAGCCCAAAGGAATCAGGGGCCTGAGGCTTTGTCTCACTGGGGGGCCTGAGGGCGGAGAAGCTGGAGGTTTGGGATTTGGGGGTGGGAGGGGGGGTGATTTCCAAAGAGAGCAATCGTCCAGGGCCCAGCACCTGGTCCCCACATCCTGCAGCCTCGCTGCCTCCGCCTGTCAGGCCCACATGTAAATTCCACGGTGGGGCTGTGTTGCAACTCCTCTCCCAGGTGAACCTGTGTGTGTGCTCGGAGGCGACAGGAAGAGACTGAAGGCTGGAGGCCCAGGACTGATAAGGGATCTTGGCCACCACCCCCCACCTCCCCTCACCCCCAGGAGCAGGAACTGGGCTTGTGGGTGCAGGGGGCTCCTCGGGTCATGGGGGTTAGAGGCTGAGATTGCACCTCCACTCACCTGAGCTCCTGGCAGGTGGCTGATCCGCTGCTGGCTTGGCCTGGGCCGAGCGCTGTTCCTAAAAGCAATCAACATCCGGCCGCCCCAAACCGCAGACTCCAGGTTCCCGGGACCCGCAGCCCTGCCCTCCAGCCTCCTCCCCTCCCTGGCCGCAGCAAGGAGAGTGGGCGCGGTCCGCCGGCCTCTACCTCTCCCAGCCCTGCCCGGAGCTGCCAGGCGGAGCCCCACCCCTTCCCCACACCCCCAGCCAGGCTGGTAGTCCTCCCGCCCTGCCCTCTGGGCACCCCCCATCCCAACCCTCCAGCCCCTCCTGGGCTTTGGCCTGGAGGAGGGCTTGGTCCTGGGCGGGCGGCCGGCCTACCCACCCGGCCACCCAGGAGCCCCATCCTCGCAGGACTGGCAGGTGCCATGCTGGACCTGGGCGATCCGGTCCGTCAACCTCTTCGTCTTCCCCTCGGGTCCTGGGCTCCCCACTGTCTGGATGCGCCCAGCCGGCCTCGCCCCAGCCGCTTGGGATGGGGCCCTGACTCAGAGCGGGCGGGGAGGGCAGTCCTGGCAGCCCGCGTCGTCCCGAGGGATGGAGAACCTGTTTGCCAGGTGGAAGCCGCCTCCAGCTCGCAGGGTCGGGCCTGGGGGTGTCCCCGCCCCACCAGGGGCCGCCGCACCCCCCCCCCCCCACATTCCACAGTCACACCCTCAGCCTCTCCTTTGGGGAGATTCTGGGTCTGGTGCTGAACTGCCGCTCTCTAGGCAGGCACCTCCTGGGGGCGCCCCTCCCAAGCACGGGAACCGGAAATGCCAGAGTGGGAGAGCGCCTCTTTCATGCCTGTCACAGAGCCCAGCACCCAGAGCCCAGCACCCAGAGCCCAGCACCCAGAGCCCAGAGCCCAGAGCCCAGAGCCCAGCGCCCAGCGCCCAGAGCCCAGAGCCCAGCACCCAGAGCCCAGCACCCAGAGCCCAGATCCCAGAGCCCAGATCCCAGCACCCAGAGCCCAGAGCCCAGCACCCAGCACCCAGAGCCCAGCACCCAGATCCCAGGACCCAGAGCCCAGTGCCCAGCGCCCAACACCCAGAGCCCAGCACCCAGAGCCCAGAGCCCAGCACCCAGAGCCCAGGGCCCAGCACCCAGCACCCAGCACCCAGAGCCCAGCCCCCAGAGCCCAGAGCCCAGCGCGGGAGCAGAGGCCGGGCTCTCCCGCGCAGGAAGGGAGTTGCCATGGCTGAGGGGCCTGCTCACCTCACCCAGGGCCGCGGCATCCGAACCAGGGACTCTGGAGTAGACAGTTGACCATCACCCCCCAGGCCAGGGCCGGCTGAGCGTCAGGCTGAGGAAATCCAGGCGGCCAGCGCCTTCCTCCTGCAGAACGGGGGTCCACGCTCTTCACCCTTCGCTTCCAAGAAGCTGCCCGTCTCTCATTCCTCTTGGGCTCTTGGCTCACCTGCCCGCCCTCCGCCCAGGCTGTGCTGGGGGCACCTGGTCTGGACTGAGGCCAGAGGAGGAGGCCGGGTGTTCGGGGTGCCAGCTGCTGGGCAGGGCAGGGGAGAGGCTTCTGGCCCTGGACAGCTGTGTCTCCGGGAGGACACGGTGGGCACCTGGTGCTTGGTCGTTTCCTGACGCATCAGGGACCTCAGTGTCTGACGCCAAAGCCTAGATGTTCGGGGGGAACCAGACACAAGCTGCAGCAGTGACTGCGGAGGCAGGCAGCTTACAGGCCCCCAGCCTCCTCCCTCAGACCCAGGGGTCCAGGCCCCCAGCCCTCCTCCCTCAGACCCAGGGGTCCAGACCCCCAGCCCTCCTCCCTCAGACCCAGGAGTCCAGGCCCCCAGCCCTCCTCCCTCAGACCCAGGGGTCCAGACCCCCAGCCCTCCTCCCTCAGACCCAGGGGTCCAGGCTCCCAGCCCCTCCTCCCTCAGACCCAGGGGTCCAGGCCCCCAGCCCCTCCTCCCTCAGACCCAGGAGTCCAGGCCCCCAGCCCCTCCTCCCTCAGACCCAGGAGTCCAGGCCCCCAGCCCCTCCTCCCTCAGACCCAGGGGTCCAGGCCCCCAGCCCCTCCTCCCTCAGACCTAGGGGTCCAGGCCCCCAGCCCCTCCCCCCTCAGACCCAGGAGCCCAGGCCCCCAGCTCCTCCTCCCTCAGACCCAGGGGTCCAGGCCCCCAGCCCCTCCTCCCTCAGACCCAGGAGTCCAGGCCCCCAGTCCCTCCTCCCTCAGACCCAGGAGCCCAGGCCCCCAGCCCCCTCCTCCCTCAGACCCAGGGGTCCAGGCCCCCAGCCCCTCCTCCCTCAGACCCAGGAGTCCAGGCCCCCAGCCCCCTCCTCCCTCAGACCCAGGGGTCCAGGCCCCCAGCCCCTCCTCCCTCAGACCCAGGAGTCCAGGCCCCCAGTCCCTCCTCCCTCAGACCCAGGGGTCCAGGCCCCCAGCTCCTCCTCCCTCAGACCCAGGGGTCCAGGCCCCCAGCCCCTCCTCCCTCAGACCCAGGAGTCCAGGCCCCCAGTCCCTCCTCCCTCAGACCCAGGAGCCCAGGCCCCCAGCCCCCTCCTCCCTCAGACCCAGGGGTCCAGGCCCCCAGCCCCTCCTCCCTCAGACCCAGGAGTCCAGGCCCCCAGTCCCTCCTCCCTCAGACCCAGGAGCCCAGGCCCCCAGCCCCCTCCTCCCTCAGACCCAGGGGTCCAGGCCCCCAGCCCCTCCTCCCTCAGACCCAGGGGTCCAGGCCCCCAGCCCCTCCTCCCTCAGACCCAGGAGTCCAGGCTCCCGGTTGGAAGGACCCCCAGCCTGGTTGCATCACCCGTTCAGGCTGACCTGGCCACGGTGGAATCCGTGCTCCTGCCAAGTGGGTCAGATATCACAGGTCAGGCGTAGAGAAGGTGACTGGGCGGGTCTGTTTGGATATAAATCCTGGAGCTTCGGCATCTCTCCCAAGAGCCTCGGTTGTCCCACGGTCTGGGAATCCACGTGCAAGGAGGACGCAGGCGCTGCAGAACCTGAGCAGCAGTGCGGCCGTCGCTCTGCCGGACGCCCCGGGTCTGAAACAGAGTCCGGACCCTTCCGTGATTCCGACTGCGGGCTGCGACCTCACCTGAGGACTGAGCCGTTGATGGGCTGGGTCAGGGCCTGGTTCCGGGTCCCAGGACTGTGGGTCCCTGTGCTGGCTGTCCTGCTGGGAGCCGGCCAGGCACTCCCCATCCCGGACTCCAGCCCCCTCCTCCAATTTGGGGGCCAAGTGAGGCAGCGGTACCTCTACACAGATGATGCCCAGGAGACAGAGGCCCACCTGGAGATCAGGGCTGATGGCTCCGTGGTGGGATCTGCCCGCAGGAGTCCCGAAAGTGAGTGTGGGGGCAGGGCCAGGGTCTGAGGGAGGAGGGGCTGGGGGCCTGGACCCCTGGGTCTGAGGGAGGAGGGGCTGGGGCCTGGACCCCTGGGTCCGAGGGAGGAGGGGCTGGGGGCCTGGACCCCTGGGTCCGAGGGAGGAGGGGCTGGGGGCCTGGACTCCTGGGTCTGAGGGAGGAGGGGCTGGGGGCCTGGACTCCTGGGTCTGAGGGAGGAGGGGCTGGGGGCCTGGACCCCTGGGTCTGAGGGAGGAGGGGCTGGGGGCCTGGACCCCTGGGTCTGAGGGAGGAGGGGCTGGGCAAAGGCCATCTGAGTCTCTGACCACTCTCTTTCCTCAGGTCTCTTGGAGCTGAAGGCCCTAAAGCCAGGGGTAATCCAAATCTTGGGAGTCAAGACATCCAGGTTCCTGTGCCAGGGGCCGGATGGGACACTGTACGGATCGGTGAGTTTCCGGACACCCTCCTGGGACCCAGTCCTTCCTCCCCCCGGGTCACCATGCGGGACCACCTCTGGCACTGGTGGCCCGGGCGAGGCGGGGTTCTGCGCTTGCTTCAGGGCCGGACCCCCGCCCCGCCCCCCGAAACCCATGAAGCCGGGCTGTTGTTATCCATGTTTGCAAGAAGGGGAAACTGAGGCTCAGGCAGGGACGGATACCGTGGCCCCAAGTCACGAGGCCTGTGAACGAGACACGGAGGCTTGCGTCCCTTAACCCTTGCTGACCCCACCGGCTCCTGGCCGTGCAGTGACCGTGACCTTAGGGGGCAGCCAGACTCCCGGCTTGGTCTGGGGACGCCTCAGCTGTCCCCTGGGCTGGAATGGCGGTCTTTGTGAAGTGGGGTCCGGAAGTGGGCCTTGCAGGACCCTGTAGGGGTGTCCTCGAGGCCGGGGTGGGAGGCCGGACCCCGGGTCCTGCAGCCGGAGGCGTGGCCGTGGCTCTGATCTCGTTCCTGTGCCCTCAGCTCCGCTTCGACCCCGAGGCCTGCAGCTTCCGGGAGCTGCTCCTGGAGGACGGCTACAACGTCTACCGGTCCGAGGCCCGAGGCCTGCCCCTCCGCCTGCCCCAGGGCGACCTGCCTCCCTGGGGGCCCGCCCGCTTCCTGCCGCTGCCCGGCCTGCCCCCAGCGCCCCCGGAGCCGCCCGGGGGCCTGGCCCCGGCCCCGCCCGACGTGGGCTCCTCAGACCCCCTGAGCATGGTGTGGCCA
Organism: Myotis nattereri; assembly: GCF_964212035.1. Lineage (NCBI taxonomy): Eukaryota > Metazoa > Chordata > Mammalia > Chiroptera > Vespertilionidae > Myotis > Myotis nattereri. Next base: position 48,981,164 of record NC_138090.1, read on the forward strand.
TCGTCGCAGGGCCACAGCCCCAGCTACACGTCCTGAGGCTGCTGGCTGTGGATGGCTGGGTCTCCTCCTTATTTATTGGCTTATTTATCTTATTTATATTTTTACTTTTCTTACTTGGAACAATAAAGAGTCTGAAAGAAGGGTCCGCGTGAGCATGTGTGTTGGAGGTCGGGAATGGGAGCTGCCTCCCTGTCTCCCGGCGAACCCCAAAGCCCCTGCTCCCCCCTATTGCTGGAAGGATGCGAGAAAGCCCCAGCCTCCCCCTGGGCCCCCGTTTTCTGCTCCCCTAAGGTGTCCCCAGGGACCCGGGACTACCCCTGCCCTTAGACAGCACAGAACTTATCCCCATTCACTGTATCCCAACCACCTGTCCGTGTGGTGGAACTGTTTCTCAGAGGAACCTCGGTAGCAGGGGGGGTATTTTTTTAATGACGCTGCCTGCACACAGCCTCATGGGAGATGTAGTTTTCTGGGTTCATTTGGCACTTAGAAATGGGAAGGCCTCTTCTCTTGGTCCTCTGAACTAAGACAAGGATTCTTGCATCTCTCTCTCTCTCTCTCTAAAAATCAATTAAGAAAAAAGAGAGAGCCCTGATCGGTTTGGCTCAGTGGCTAGAGTGTCGGCCTGCGGACTCAAGGGTCCCAGGTTCGATTCCGGTCAAGGGTATGTACCTGGGTTGCGGGCACATCCCCAGTGGGTGGCATGCAGGAGGTGGCCAATCGATGTTTCTCTCTCATGGGTGTTTCTGACTCTCTATCCCTCTCCTTTCCTCTCTGTAAAAAAAAAAAAAAAAAAATCAATGGGATATATTTTTTAAAAAACAGAAAAGAGAGAAAGAGATTCTATGGAGTCATGCTAATCTCTGAGGGCCCAGAACATACCAGCACATTCCTTCTTCCCGTAGTCTTTTACTACTGGAGCTTGCGAAGTCACACACGCACACACAGGACGTATGACTGCTGCTGCTGTTGTCATGTTCTCACCCAGCCCTTGACTGTAAGGGCAGCCCCTCCTCCAGGGCTAAGGGCTGGTGGGGGAATTCCAACATCCACATTCCCTTCCCCCCTGTACTGGTACTGGCTTGGCCCCACCACTTATATTTCGGGGTTCGTGGGGCTCCTCAGTCAGCTGGCTTGTGGAAGATCAGTGAACCTCTGCTCTCCTGCTTGTCCTACAGGGGATTTTGGGGTGTGGGGTTCAGGGAGATTAAGAAACAGGCTGCCTCACCTGAGTCTAACAGGGAGGAAACTCCCAGCGAATTCCAATGCGGGGACTTGCTGCCTGGCCTGGACTCAGAAAATGTCAGGGTCACAAAGGAGAAAGAGGACCTGCTCGCGTGAACGGAGACCAGAGAGAAGCCCCTGGGACGCCATTCCAGGAGGAGGAACCTCCCCCCCGCACGTTCCTAAGACACCGGTGGCGTTTGAGTGGTAGATAGGAGGACTCTGTCCACCTTACACTTTCTGATTTCGGTCACCGGATTGTGATTCTTGAAAGGAATGCCCTTGTCCTTAGCAAATACACAGTGAGATATTTAGGGACAAAGTGACATGGTATCGCCAATGTTTTCTCAAAGGTTTCTGGAAATGTGAATATCTGATCTAGAGAGAGATAGAGGGTGAACAATAGAGCAAATGGGGGGTGGGGGATGGTGAGGATTGGGGAACCTGGGTAAAGATACACGGGGTTCCCTGTACAAGGCTTGAAACTTTTCTGTAAGTTCAAAATTAGACCAAGTTCAAGTTACTCCTGCCAAAAAATTCCACTCTGCACCCCCTTTGAGATGCATGGATAAGCTGATAAGAGGAAAAAGAGTTCGGCTGGCCGGCCGGCATGGCTCAGTGGTTGAGCATCGATTCCCGGTCAAAGAGAAGAGGTTGGCCCTAGCTGGTTTGGCTTGGCCTGCGGACTGAAGGGCCCCGGGTTGATTCTGGTCAAGGGCACATGCCCGGGTTGCAGGCTCGATCCCCAACAGGGGGCGTGCAGGAGGCAGCCAACCAACGATTCTCTCTCATCATTGATGTTTCTATCTCTCTATCCCTCTCCCTTCCTCTCTGAAATCAATAAAAATATATTAAATTTACAAAAAGAAGAAAGAGAAATCTCCAGATGCTCCGCCCCCTCCCGCCATGGAAAAAGAAAGATAGGGAAAGGGAAAGGAAGGGGAGGGGAAAAATAAACAACTCCAGAGAGAAATGAAACGGAGCATGGAAAGTGTGACCTGTCCTGCAGTTTCCTGACTGGGACCGCGTTTCAAGGTGAAGCTCTAAGGGCCGGACTCGGTTAAACTCTCAGGAACCTGGAAGCGAGGGAATGCTGCTCTCCTGGAGGGAAGGCAGTTCTGATACACGCGAAGCACATGGATGACCCTCCAGAGACTCAGGGACAGAGGCTAGGAGCCCCCCTATAAAGAAACACCTACAACAGGCACATTCGTAAACTAGGAAGTAGGATGGGGGGTGCCGGGGCTGGGGGGGCAGGGAGCAGAGGCTGCTTCTTGGCCCAGAGGTTCGATTTGGGACGAAGAAGGCGTTACAGTGGATAACAGTGTGAATGTGCTTAACCGCCTCCGAGCTGCACTTCCCATGGTTCACATGCTAGGTGGGTCTCGCCGCAATAAAAAACAAAACACCCCACCAGCCCTCGCCGGTGTGGCTCAGTGGACAGAGCGTCGGCCTGCGGGCTGAAGGGTCCCAGGTTCGCTCCGGTCAAGGGCACGCACCTGGGTTGCAGGCTCGATGCCCATCCTGGTCACGTGCAGGAGGCAGCCAACGGGTGTGTCTCTCTCACATCGATGTTTCTCTGTCTGTGTCTCTCTCTCTCTCCCTCCCACTTGCTCTAAAAATTAATGTTGAGGCCGAAACCGGTTTGGCTCAGTGGATAGAGCGCCGGCCTGCGGACTGAAAGGTCCCAGGTTCGATTCCGGTCAAGGGCATGTGCCTGGGTTGCGGGCACATCCCCAGTGGGAGATGTGCAGGAGGCAGCTGATCGATGTTTCTCTCTCATCGATGTTTCTAGCTCTCTATCTCTCTCCCTTCCTCTCTGTAAAAAATCAATAAAATATTTTTTTTTAAAAAAATCGATGTTGAGGATGAACAACAGCAACCACACCTCCCCCCAAAACTGCACTCAGCACACCTCCCCCCAAAACTGCACTCAGCACACCTCCCCCCAAAACTGCACTCAGCACACCTCAGCGGGGCCTCCTGTTTCCGCTTGAGCTCTGGCCGGGGAGGGTGATTCTGTTCAAAAATCATGTAACCAGCGGGCCGACCGGGCACGTGTGTGTGTGTGTGTGGGGGGGGGGGGTCCGGAGTCACCCCGGGTCGCGGAGGCCGGGGACCCGCTGGCAGCGCCGTTGGACCAGTGACAGGCCCAGCGCTGCCGGCCAAAGCAAAGGTCTCCGGAGAGACGCCACTCAGCTCCGATGTCACCGGGGAAGTCGTGACTGAGTCCAAAATCCAAAGTCACAGAACTCACCGGGGACAGCGCACGTGGCACCTGCCAGGCCCACACCCGCCGCCGCCGGAGCTGTCAGCGAAAAACCACGGTCCCAGATCTGCTCATGTCTTTGCTGGTGTGTTTATTTCTCTTGCTAATCCTCCCCCAAGGACATCTTTTCTGTGGATTGCTTAGATCAGTGGTTCTCAACCTTCTGGCCCTTTCAATGCAGTTCTTCATGCTGGGACCCAACCATAAAATTATTTCTGTTGCTACCTCATCACTGTCATGTTGCTACTGTGATGAATCGTCATGTCAATATCTGATGTGCAGGAGGGTCTTAGGCGACCCCTGTGAAAGGGTTGTTCGACCGCCAAAGGGGTCGCGACCCACAGGTTGAGAACCGCTGGTTTAGAGCGTCCAAGGGAAGGAGGGAGGGGGGGAGAGAGAGAGAGAGAGAGAGAGAGAGAGAGAGATCGATGTGAGAGAGACACATCGATTGGTTGCCTCCTACACTTGCCCCCACTGGGGCTGGCGATCGAACCTGCAACCCAGATATGTGCTCTTGACTAGGAATCGAACCTGTGACCTCGCCGTGCCGGGGCCGATGCTCTAACCACAGAGCCACGCTGGCCAGAGCTCAAGAGCTTTAAAAAAAAAAAAGTTATGATCAAATACACACAGCATGAAATGTGCCATCTTAGCCCCGGCCGGGGGGACTGAGTTGGTTGGAGCATCAGCCGGTACACTGAAATGTCACGGGTTCGATTTCCAGTCAGGACACATACTCAAGTCTCAGGTGTGAACCCCTGTGGGGGCACGTACAGGAGGCTGCTCAATGCTTCTCTCTCACATCGATGTCTCTCTCTCTCTCCCTAAAATCAATAAAAGCATATCCTCCGGTGAGGATTAAAAATAATATGATCAGCCCAGCTGGTGTGGCTCAGAGACAGCTGGTTCAATTCCCAGTCGGGCGCATGCCCAGGTTGTGGGCTCCATCCCCAGTAGCGGGTGTGCAGGAGGCAGCGGATCAATGATTCTCTCTCATCATTGATGTTTCTTCTATCTCTCCCTCTCCCTCTCTGAAATCAATAAAAATATGTATTTTTTTAAAAAGCGGACTTGAAAACACTGCTTAGTTAGTGAGTTAGTTAATCCTCACCTGAGGATATTTTTAAATTGATTTTTTAAAAATATATATTTTATTGATTTTTTACAGAGAGGAAGGGAGAGGGATAGAGAGTTAGAAACATCAATGAGAGAGAAACATCCATCAGCTGCCTCCTGCACACTCCCCACTGGGGATGTGCCCGCAACCCAGGTACATGCCCTTGACCGGAATAGAACCTGGGACCCTTCAGTCCGCAGGCTGACGCTCTATCCACCGAGCCAAACCAGTTAGGGCTAAATTGATTTTTAGAAAGAGTGGAAGGGAGTGGAACATCGATGTGAGAGAGACACACTGATGCCTCCCACACTTGCCCAGACCATGGCCTGGAATTGAGCCTGCAACCAAGGTACGTGCCCTGGACCTGAATCGAACCGGGGGACCCTTCACTCCGCAGGCCAACGCTCTCTCCCCTGAGCCAAACCGGCGAGGACCCCCCCTTGCCCTTTTGCAGGCGGGTACCCAGTTTTCCCAGCACCGTTTGTTGAAAAGATGATGATGAAATCTCCTCATGTGGGAAGAGCTTCTGTGTATGCACACAGCTATTCACAACTATTTGTTTTCGGGGTAATGATTAATTAACTTCTAAACCATCAACTTTCCTCTGATCACTCACTGACTCATTCCACGGCTAAAAATAGCAAGCCACGAATTTCACAATCCTAGATTCCCCCAAACACTTGCACATGGATGGTAGGTTTAATCAATGAACTTTTAACAGTCTGGTATCGCAGACTCCTCTACAGGTGCCTTGAGTGGAGGGATTAGGAAGCACAGATTGCCGGTCGTAAAGGCAGTCACGGGGACATGAGGCACCCGTCGGGCACACGGTCACTCATGTTGTAAGGACTGTGAATGGCGTCAGAGGGGCACGTATCAGGGTGATCACCTCATAGGTCATACAAATGTCTGATAACTACGGCATCTACCTAAAATTAGTATAATCTTGTATGTCAATTGTAATTGGGAAAAAAAAAACTTGAGCCCTATTGGCTCAATGCATAGAGCGTTGGCCTGCGGACCGAAGGGTCCCAGGTTTGATTCCGGCCAAGGGCACATGCCCGGGTTGCGGGCTTGATCCCCAACAGGGGGCATGCAGGAGGCAGCCAATCAATGATTCTCTTTTATCATTGGTGTTTCTATCTCTCTCTCTCCCTCTTCCTTCCTCTCTGAAATCAATAAAGAAATATATTAAAAAAAAACAACAACAATAGCCCTGACAGGTTTGGCTCAGTGGATAGAGTGTCGGCCTGCGGACTAAAGGGTCCCAGGTTCGATTCCGGTCAAGGGCATGTACCTTGGTTGCTGGCACATCCCCAGTAGGGGATGTGCAGGAGGCAGCTGATCGATGTTTCTCTCTCATCGATGTTTCTAACTCTCTATCCCTCTCCCTTCCTCTCTGTGAAAAAAATCAATAAAATATATTTTTTAAAAAAACAACAATAGTCCCTTTAAAAAAAAAAACTTGAAAAAAATACCAGTACACGGAGAGAAAGTGCCTTGAATAGAAGAAAACCAGTAATATAATCCTTTTTAAAAAATATATTTTTATTGATTTCAGAGAGGAAGGGAGAGGGAGAGAGAGAGAAACATCAATGAGGAGAGAGAATCATTGATCGGCTGCCTCCTGCACGCCCCCTACTGGGCATGTGACCTGACGGAGAATTGAACCGGGACCTCCTGGTTCATAGGTCGACACTCAACCACTGAGCCATGCTGGTCTGGCCGGTAATATAATCTTGATCATATTTTTTTTAATGTTTTTACTGATTTTCAGGGAGAGAGAAAGGGCGAAGAGAGAAACATGGACGCGAGGGCACAAACGTCGATGGATCAGCTGCCTCCTGCACACCCCGGGCGGGACCGAGGCTGCCCCCAGGCATGCGTCCTGACCAGGAATCCAACCACAACCTTGCGGGGCCTGGGAGGACACCCACTCCCCCCAACCGAGCCACACCAGCCAGAGCCTGCTTCTTCCTCTTCCCTGGGATCTTTCTCACCCAGAATAGAGTTCTTTTAGGGAAGATTTGTCTTAGTAGTTGGGCTTTGCTCATCCACCAGGTGAGATGAGGTTTGCAGTTTGATGGTTGAAGGTTCGGCCCTGGGTCCCTCCCCAGGGGAGTCTCACCCAGTTCCAGGAGGAGACCCGTTGCTGTTGTTGTTTTAATATAGTTTATCGGTTTTTTACAGAGAGGAACGGAGCGGGATAGAGAGTTAGAAACATCGATCAGCTGCCTCCTGTACATCCCCCACTGGGGATGTGCCGCAACTAAGGTACCTGCCCTTGACGGGAATTGAACCTGGGACCCTTCAGTCCGCAGGCCGACGCTCTATCCACTGAGCCACACCGGTTAGGGCTGTTGTTGATTTTTGTGTGTGTCCCGCCCCCCCCCCCCATTAAACAGTCTCATGATCACCTGACTTAGGAAGTTGGTTCTGACAATCCTGAGTTATCTCATATCTGTTTTCTCAGTGTCCGATCTTTTTTTTTTTTTTTTTTTCAGCGTCCTATCTTTATAGCAGGGCCTGGAGAACATGTCCTAAGCGTCATGCTTTTATTGCATGTGTCGGGGTGCCCTTGGGGTTAATAAAACTCCGTAGGTTTCCCGTGTACAGTTCTATCCTACGTCACCTGCCCAGAGTCACCTCACGTCCCCAGCCCGGGTGGCCAGGTCGCTCAGCAGCTGTCTGCTTTGGGGTCTGCTCTGCAGAACGCCGGGAAGGGTGAGGCTCTAGGGCGCACCCAGGCCGGGCACGGCCCCTGCCTGTTCAGGGGAGGCAGCTGCTTTCTCTTCTGCGCGAGGCTCGCCTTCCAATTCTGCGGCGCCCTTTGCTGGCCAACGAGAGGGGACAGGGACGGGGAGGCCCGTTAGGAGCCCGGGAGGCAGGCGGTGGGACACAAGGCCTTCTTTCCGCCTCCCGTCCAGCCTGCGCCTGGCCAGCAGCCACTGCTCGCTCAGCCCTGCGCCCCCTTCGGCAGGGGCACCGTCCCCAGACACCAGGCCGCCCTGGGAGTCAGCGCTGCCCGAGTCCCACGGGTGAAGGTCTGAGTTCTGCCCTGCGGGGCCGGTCCTCCCAGGGCCTGCGGGCCACAGGGGTGTGAGCTGTTCCTGGTGACGGCTGCTTCCACCAGCCCAGGAATCGCCATGGCGCCCTGGCCCCGCGGCTCCATTGGTTGGGTGTCGTCAGGGCACTAACTTGAGGGTTAGGTCTCTGGTCAGGGCACATAAGGGAGGCAACGGATCGATGTTAGTCTCTCTCTCTCTCTCTCCCTCTCAAAATCAATAAAAACATATGTTTGGGTGAGGGTTAAAAAAAGAAGAATTGAGCCCTGACCGGTTTGGCTCAGTGGATGGAGAGTCAGCCTGCGGACTAAAGGGTCCCAGGTTCGATTCCGGTCAGGGACATGTACCTTGGTTGCGGGCACATCCCCGGTGGGGGGTGTGCAGGAGGCGGCTTGAATCGATGTTTCTCTCTCATCGATGTTTCTAACTCTCTATCCCTCTCCCTTCCTCTCTGTAAAAAATCAATAAAATATATTTTAAAAAATAAAAGATAAACACACTCAAATGTCTAAAGACATTTTTTAAAGGATCAGAAATGAGAGAAACCAAGGCATTATTAAAAGACCATGCAGGTTTTGAAAAGAACAAAATAGAACTTCTAGCAGGAATGAAACACACATGGGAATGAAATCGTCTCTGAAATGCCAAAGTCATCGGAAGAGCCGAACAGCAGATTAGAAACAGCTGAAGGGAGAGTCCAGGAACTGTGTCTTTCCCAGGAGGCCACCCAGAGAGACAAGTCGCTGAAAAAATGGAAGAAGAAATGCAGAGGCAGGAAATAGCATGAAAAGTTGCAATAAACTTCCGGAAGAAAACATAAAGCAGAGGGGAGAGGTAACCTTCATAGCTGAGGCTGGCTGGTTTGGCTCAGTGGATAGAGCATCGGCCTACAGACTAAAAGGTCCCAGGTTCGATTCAGGTCAAGGGCACATGCCCAGGTTGCAGGCTCGATCACCAGTAGGGGGTGGGGGGTACAGGAGGCAGCCGATCAATGATTCTCATCATTGATGTTTCTATCTCTCTCTCCCTTTCCCTTCCTCTCTGAAATCAATAAATATCCTATATAATAAAAGCATAATATGCAAATCAACCGAACAGCTGAACAGTGGAACGACCATCCGGACAACCACCCGGATGACCATCCAGACGTCCACGCTATGGCACCCACTGGCGCCAGGCCAGCCAAGGCAGGGGCAATGTGATTGGTCGGGGGCATTCTGGGCGGCAATTTGGCAACATCTATAACAGTGTAAATGTGTCCTTTGGCCTAGCCATCCTATTTTGTGGGACTTAGTGTATCTATACACACCCCTATATATTAGGTCTATACACACACACACACACACACACACACACACACACATATTAGGTATATGTACCTTTATAGATCTCCATATCTATTTATGTATATGTTTTTATGTATTGATCTGAGAGAGAGAGGGAGACATCAGTTTGTTGTTCCACTTATTGATGTGTTCATTGGTCGATTCCTGCATGTGCCCTGACTGGGGATCGAACCTGCAACCTTGATGTATTGGGAGAGGGCGCTCTAACCAACTGAGCTACCTGACCAGGGCTTATCTATAGAGATATAAAAGGCTAATATGCAAAGTGTCCCCTTGGGAGTTTGACCGGGAGTTTGATTGCTCACTATGACATGTGCTGACCACCAGGGTGCGGTGCGGAATGAAGGAAGGCCCCGGGCCGGCAGCCGGAAGGCCCTGATCGCAGGCCAGCCCTAGGGACGCTACCCGTGCACGGATTTCATGCACTGGGCCTCTAGTTTGTGTATATTGAAAACCGTGAATTTATAATGCGATATCCAATTCAAGTCCAACACCTCTAACTTGTTCCCTTTTTGTGCTTATACCCCCCCCCCTTCTCCGGACGTGAGGAATCTGACATCCATTTTCCTTAAATTGCTTCTTTGATCAATTCCCCTGTGTGTCCCCCATCCCCTCCTCCACCCTCTCCCAGGCCCTCCTCGCCCAGTGTGGGTTTCCACTCCCCTCTCCCACTTGGGAGCTTCCCTCTGTGCTCAGCTGCCGTGTGAGTGGATGCCTTCCACACCCCTCTACGGTCCTGACCCCCCTTCGGGGCCACAGTCCCACCCCATCCCTAAGCTGGCCAGGCCTCCTCCGCCCAAGGGCCTCTGGACTGTATTGTTCAGGAAGAGAAGGAAGGGGAAGAGGGAGAGTGTGTGATCCTATGTCGTGCATTTAAACGTATCAGTGCTCCTGTGTGTTCGTTTGGTTTGGGTTTTTTTGAGCCTCCTGTGGGGTTTTTTTTTAATGGCTTTTGGATTCTGAGTTCAAAAGCTTCTCTCCACACCCAGGTTGTAAAGGAACTTTCTAGTGTTTACTTCTCACTCTTTTATGGTGTCACATGTTCCACTGAAATCTTTGATCCGTGTGGGGTTCAATCAGCGCCTTATTTCCCCCCCATTCCTTCCTTCTATTGAGCGGGGAGGGTTTATTTTCCTTTTTGGGTATTTATTCTCTTTATCAAAGTTACATGGGCACACAGTAAAGTCACCAAATGCTACGTGTTCAGTTTAAACTTCTACATCCTGTCCCTCCGGCCATTGATCCCTGTATGAGATAACCACTGAGGCAAATAAACTCTGAAATACCCGTGGCTTCCACCACGGAGTTTTTTTTTTTTTTTTTAATATTTTATTGATTTTTTACAGAGAGGAAGGGAGAGGGATAGAGAGTTAGAAACATCGATGAGAGAGAAACATTGAGCAGCTGCCTCCTGCACACCCCCTACTGGGGATGTGCCTACAACCAAGGTACATGCTCTTGACCGGAATCGAACCTGGGACCCTTCAGTCCACAGGCCGACGCTCTATCCACTGAGCCAAACCTGGTTAGGGCCACCATGGAGTTTTATTTCTCCTTCGTGTGAAGTCCAATCGGCAGAGGGGCAGAGGGGCAGAGGGACAGAGGGGCCGGAACCCGGGCTGATGGCAGCTGTGCTGTCTTAACACGCGACTCCCAAATTCTCCCTGGGGGTGGCAGCCGGACTCCAAGATGAACCCCAACAATCCCCACCTGCTAATAGCCACTTGCTGCCTCGTCCTCTCCCACACTGCACGCAGGTTGGCCTGTGTGACCCGTAGCATATAGAAGAGGCGATGGGGTAGCGATGGGGTATTACCGCTTAGAGCAGCGGTTCTCAACCTGTGGGTCGCAACCCCTTTGGCAGTCGAACGACCCTTTCACAGGGGTCGTCTAAGACCATCCTGCATATCAGATATTTACATTACAATTCATAACAGTAGCAACATGACAGTTATGAAGTAGCAACGAAAATAATTTTATGGTTGGGTCACCCCATGAGGAACTGTATTTAAAGGGCCAGAAGGTTGAGAACCACTGTCTTAGAGTAAGTTATAAAGGCTATGGCTAGCCCTAGCTGGTTTGGCTCAATGGATAGAGCGTCGGCCTATGGATTGAGGAGTCTCCGGTTCGATTCCAGTCAAGGGCACATGCCCGGGTTATGGGCTTGCTCCCCAGGCGGGGGCATGCAGGAGGCAGCCGATCAATGATTCTCATCCTTGGTGTTTCTATCTCTCCTCTCTTCCTCTCTGAAATCAATAAAAATATATTTTTTTAAAAGACTATGGCTGCCTCTCTCTCTCTCTCTCTCTCTCTCTCTCTCTCTCTCTCTCACCACTTGCTATGGGAGAGACTAGCTGCTGTGTCATGAGGATGCCCAAACTGCCTATGGGGAGGCCAACTGGCAGCAAGGAACTGAGACCTCCAGCCAGGTGAGTGAAACCAGGTGAGTGAAGCCAGGTGAGTGAAGCCAGGTGAGTGAACTTGGAAAGAAACCCTTTAGCCCAGTGGTTCTCAACCTTGGCTGCACACATGAGAATCACCTGGGAATCTTTTTAAAATCCTGATTTCTGGGCCTCATCCTCCAGAAATTCCGTTTCTTTGTTACTAATGTTGTGGCCCCCACCCCATCACAAAGGAACAGAATTTCCGGAGGACGAGGCCCAGAAATCAGGACTTTAAAAAGATTCTCAGGTGACTCTCATGTGCAGCCAAAGAACCACTGCTTTAGCCCGTTGAGCCTCCAGGTGGTTTCGGTCCTGGTTACGCTTGCCTGAGCCTCATGAGGAAGCCGGAGGCAGAACCACCTGGCGAAGCCGCTCTGGATCCAGACCCTCAGGAACCATGGGAGACAGTCCATGTTTGTTATGGGAAGCTGTGAGATCTGGGGGGCGACTTGTTACGCGGCAGTCGATAGCTGATACGCCGGCATCCACGTCCCATGAGCAGGTGGAGAAGGGAGAACGAGACGACACTGGGGCCAGTTCCCTCTGCTCCTGTCTCAGTCACACCCACTTCCAGTGTCTGGGGTTGTTGGCAGCCCCAATGGTCCAGAGCTCCCAGGGCCAGCTGGTCCCGGACCGTGTCCCAGGCACAACCGTCCTATTTAATCCTCCCAATGAGCCTATGAGTGAGGTGCTGTTAATATCTCCATTTTATAGATGGGGAAAATGAGGCCCAGAAAGGGAGTCACTTTGCCCAAATCCACACAGCTACACAACAGAGGAGGGAGGGCCTTCTCAGATATACGATTTGCAAGTATTTTTAAAAAAATATATTTTATTGATTCTTTACAGAGAGGAAGGGAGAGGGACAGAGAGTCAGAAACATTGATGAGAGAGAAACATCGATCAGCTGCCTCCTGCACACCCCCCACTGGGGATGTGCTGGAAACCAAAGCACATGCCCTTGACCGGAACCGAACCTGGGACCTTTTAGTCCGCAGGCCGACGCTCTATCCACTGAGCCAAACTGGTCAGGGCCAAATATTTTTTTTCTTCTTTAAGAAATCCCTTAAACAGTTCTTGTCATACTGATTTGGTGGTGATGAACCCCTTTAGCTTTCTCTTTTCTGAAAGCCTCAATTTAATCGTGTTTTTCTTTTTAAAATATATTTTATTGATTTCACAGAGAGGAAGGGAGAGGGAGAGTTAGAAACATTGATGAGAGAGAAACATCCATCAGCTGCCTCTTGCACGCCCCCTACTGGGGATCAAGCCCGAAATCAAGTTACATGCCCTTGACCAGAATCGAACCCAGAACCCTTCAGTTCACCGGCCGATGCTCTATCCACGGAGCCAAACCTGTCAGGGCCTCAATTTAATCTTTTCTTTTAAATATGTTTTTATTTATTTCAGAGAGGAAGGGAGAGAGAAACATCAATGAGAGGGAATTATTGATCGGCTGCCTCCCGCACGCCCCCTACTGGGGACTGAGCCCGCAACCCAGGCATGTGCCCTTGACCTGAATCGAATCTGGGACCCTCCAGTCCACAGGACGACATCCACTGAGCCAAACCGGCTAGGGTTCAATTTAATCTTATTGTTGTTTTTTCTTTTAACAAGGAAGTTAAGTACATAAGTGAATACTTTTTATTACCACTATTTTTATATGATACTAGGTGTTCCTGAATAGAACAGAATTGATTTTATTAATATTCTTGGTCATTCATTAACTTAGAATTGGTACTTAGCATTCACAATTAGTTAGACTAATCTGATTGTTTGGGGACTTATTATGGATAAGTTTTTGGTGGTGGTTTTTTTTTTTTTTTTTTTTAGAAACCAATAAAAATGTTCACATCTAAATGCAATATTGTTGAACTTGATTAGCAAAATTAAAACGTTTAGATTCAGAAAATCAAATTTGCAAAGTGGCTTTCGTACATGAACCCAAATACATTTCTGTGAATTTTTCAGGATCCTGATTACTAAATTAAATGGAAATTCACATTTTGGTTCTTGCCACTTAGTGCACAGTTATTATTTCAAGTGAAGAACTTCCTGAAGCCTGAATCTGGCTTGAAATATGTTGAAGAAAGTCAATTTTCTGAATCCATGAAGTCCCCTAAGTATCGAATAATTAAATGCATCCCATCTTTACAGATATCCATCTTCGCACACAAATGAACAACTTTTTGGAGAAAGCTAAAACATGACAAGGCAAACTCAGTTGTCAAAAATAAGAGCAATTTGCCCTAACCGGTTTGGCTCAGTGGATAGAGCGTTGGCCTGCAGACTGAAGGGTCCCGGGTTCGATTCCGGTCAAGGGCATTTACCTTGGTTGCGGGCACATCCCCAGTAGGGGGCGTGCAGGAGGCAGCAGATCGATGTTTCTCTCTCATCGATGTTTCTGACTCTCTATCCCTCTCCCTTCCTCTCTGTAAAAAAATCAATAAAAAGTATGTAGATATAAAAAAAAAATAAGAGCAATTTTAAGCGCTTTCTACACGCCCCGCCTGGTCCCAAGCACTTTACATGTAAATCATTTTACCCTGTTCGGCCTTGGTGGGCGGGCCCTGTTTTCTTTATTTTAAAAACGAGAAAACGGGGGCTCAGAGCCGTGAACGCACTTCCCCAAGGTCAGTCACTAGGAAATTCTTTTGGTGAGAGGTGATCTCTAACTAGGCAATGTAAGAGGGTTCCCTGGCATGTGACTATGTGCACCCCCATATTCTCCTCTGCACCCCAAGTGTGGCCCGGTGACTGCATGCGCAGCGGGGCTGTCCCCACGATGGGGATGGGGGTAGAGGGCGGCGCAGGTTGGGGGGCGGGAAGCTCAGTTTGTGATGAAGGAAGAATTTCCCACGTCAGAGAAACCGCCGGGCATGGGGGGCTCGGATGGAAACTGAACCCCGGTTAGGACCCCGGCGTCCCTGAGCGGTGACATCACTGGAGAGGGCAGCCGAGGTCGTGTATTTGGCATTTTATTTCAAAACTCCAGCAAGAAGAAGAAGAAGAAAACGGCGGCACTAGGGAGATGGGCCTGAGAACGGAGAGGTGCGGAGTCCGGGCCAAGGCGCGTCCCGGACCCTCGGCGCGGAGCAGCGGGGACCCGAGTCCCCAGGCCTGAGAGCGGAGCGGGCGCGGCGCCTGGCCCGGCCCGGCCCGTATGGCTTTGGGAGTGTCGCGGCCACGAGGGGGCGCCCGAGACCCAGGCGTCCCGGCCCGGCCTGTGGTTTCGTATTGCACTTGAGGTTGAGTCATTGGTAGCGACGTGAGGATCCGGCGGGGCTCGATGCTGCGGCCGCTGGGTCCGTCTGCAGCGTCACACCCGGAGCGCCCACTCGTGGGCCTTTGCTCCGTACTGCGGGCAGCAGAGGCAGAGCGTGAGGGAAGCCGCCCTGGGCTCCCCGGGCTGGGGCGTCCCAGGCAGCGCGCGCACAGCTGCGCCCCGGACGCTCCTAGGAAATGCCAGCAAGTGGCGGGGGGCGGGCGGGCAATCATTGCAAAGGTGAGCGGAGGCTCCAGGGAGCGGTGGTTCTGCAGAGGAGCTACTGTACGGCCCGAGGACCGGGGAGAAGGCCCGGGTAGCGCAGCTCTAGGTCCCCATGCGCGGCTCACAGCTCCCGGGAAAGAGGGCTCTGGGTGAGCCGCGTGCCAGCTGCGCCCAGAGGTTCGCAGGGAAGATCCCGCGGCCCAGCGAGCGGAAATGCTCCCAGGGGGTTACAGGCGGCAACAGTCCCGGCCACCGCGGGCCCAGAGGCTTGTGGGCGAGAGTCCTCAGGCCAAAGGGACAGCCCGGGGCTCCGGGGGCATCCGCGGGGAGTGGACTTCCCGGCTCGAGGTCCCAGAGGCTCGTGGGAAGGGGATGCCCCCCACGGGAAGGACACCCGGGGCCCAGGAGGTGTCCTAGGCCACGGGCTGCAGGGCCCCAGGCCAGCGGGAGGGCCCGGTCACCTCCTGGGACTGGGGGGTTGGGGGGTGGGGGGCCCCTGGGCGGGAACCTCTGGGGAACCAGCCACCGGCCGCCTCCCAGCCAGTGCGCCTCACCTGGATGGCCTTCAGCTCCTTCTGGAAGCGGAGGATCAGCTCGGGCCCGTGGTCCATGGTGGGAATGTGGAGGTCCTGGAAAGACAGCGCCGTGAGGACGCAGGGCACCCCCCCCCCCCAACCCCCGGCTCTCCCGCCTCCAGGGCAGCCACCTCACCTGGCCTTGGTACAGGACTCGATGCACAGGGCACACCTGGCAAGCGGTGCCCGAGCCGAAGACTTCCCGGACCCGCCGCTCCTCCAGCGCCCGCAGAAGCTCCTTCATGGTGATCTTCCGCTCCACCACGCGGAACTCACCCTGCGGCCGGAGGCGGTGCCGTGAGCCGGGCGGCAAGGCCTGCCGCTCCCGCCCTAAGGATGGGGGGGAAAGACGGGGGCCCCGGGGGGGGGAGACAGACACCCGAGGACCAGAGGAGGGGGACAGAGACAAGCCAGTGCGCCCCCCGCCCCCATGCCCCGGCCCCCGCCTCACCCAGGAGTGAGCCAGGTCCAGCAGGCTCTGCCTCACGACTCCCGGCAGGATGACACCCTCCAGCGGCGGGGTCACCAGCTCCAGCACTGGGCCAGGGGCAAGGATGGGGTGTCACCTCACGCCCTCAGGCCCCTCCGTCGCCACCCACCCCAACCCCCGAGACCAGCCCTCTGCTAGGACTGCACCACCCGCCTCCAGCAGGGCTCCCGGGGGAGTGGGTGGCGGGTGGGCTCACCCCCGTCCTCGTGGGTCCAGTAGACGAAGATGTTCATGGTGCCCACCTCGGTGAGCTGGTGGTCGGGCCCGTACAGCCAGAGGACCTGCTCGCAGCCCTTCTTTTTCGCCTCCTGCTGCACCAACACTGTGGGCCCGTAGTTCCTGGGGGAGGACAGCGTGGTCGCCGCGGGCAAGGGACCCAGCCTGCTCCTCCCCGGCTCACAGCCCGCCCCTGGTTCCCCGAGACCCAGGACCCAGGACGGCTGCTTGGGGCCAAGGCTCTAAGCAGTCCGTCCTCCCTTCTCCAGGTCACAAGTGCATCCCGTTTCCTTTTTGTTTTTTCTCTTTTTAAAAATATATGTTTTTTTATTGATTTCGGAGAGGAAGTCAGGGGGAGAGAGAGAGAGAAACATCAATGATAAGAGAGAAGCATTGGCGGGCTGCCTCCTGTACGCCCCCGACGCAGGATCCAGCCCACAGCCCGGGCCTGTGCCCTGACCGGGAATGGAACCGTGACCTCCTGGATCATAGGTCGATGCTCAACCACTGAGCAACACTGGCCAGGCCCTGCTTCCTTTTCTGGGATCACCTTCCTCATCTAACACCCCAGTGTCCTTCAAAACCCCGTGATGGCACCTGCTCTCGGGGCATTTCTGAACCTCCAGGCCGGGTTGCAGGCCTCCTCTGCACTCCCCAATACACCGGCCGCTCAGCGATTTCCCACCTCACTTTGTTTTAACTCCGCCTCTCCCCCAAAGCCCGCCTCACCCACCGCCTGCTCGCAGGCCTCCCATGGCTCCCCATCATGGGGACAAGACCACATGCCCAGGTTGTGGGCTTGGTCCCCAGTGGGGGCAGGCCGGGGCAGGAGGCAGCCGATCAATGCTGATATTTCTCTCTCTCCCTCTCCCTTCTTCTCTCTTTAAAATCAGTAAAAACATATTTTTTTAAAAAAGAAGAAAAAAAGATCCCAGCGGCTTAGCCTGGTAGCCAGGCCCGGCCTGCTCTGCACCAGACTTACTTCCTCCCGGACAACCCCCACGACGGCCCCTCCGCTGCCCCCAGCACGTGGGCCCAGATGAGCAGCTGTGCACCAGGGTCTGCACCCGGGCCATCGCCCTCCCACCCTCGGGCTCCCTGAGTCACCACCTCCTCTGTGAAGACGGGCAATGCCCCTCTCACCCCCCCCCCCCCCGGAGCACACGCGGCCCTGGAAGGGGGCGCCCCCAGCTTCACTGGGCACAGGGCCGGGCCCCAGCCGGCCTCAGAAGATGTGTGTTTGGAAGGATCCGAGCGAACCCCCAGCTGCGACCACACTCGCTGTCCCCACACCCCCGGACCCCATCCTCCGCCTCCATCCTCCCCTCCCTGCCGGCCCCAACCGAGGCCCTGGTGACAGTCGGACACAGGCAGTCCCCACGCAGGTGACGGGCGTGCGGCCCAGGGGCCTGGGAGCTGGGGAGGGGAGGGGGGCGAGCCTGGGTGCTCAGGGGAGGCCACTGGGGGTGAGACCAATGGACTAAGTGTAAACTTTATTGCTGGGGGCTTCCCAAGGGCCAATCCTGGTTTCCTCACTGACACCCCCCCCACACACACACACCCCGCCCTCACCACCGGGGTGCCAATGACGTCACTTCCCCATGTATGGGCAGAGCTGTCCCCAACCATGTGAACCAGGACGGGGAGGGCAATGGACATCCAAGGACACCCCCAAAGCATGGGCGCTACACCCTGAGACTCTGACTCCCAGTGGACCAGAGGTACAGGAGCAGGGCGGGGCGCGGTGGGGGGGGGCGGTGGAGAGAAGTGGGGAGCAGCATGGGGGGGTGGAGAGAAGTGGGGAGCAGCGGGGGGGGGGGGCGGGACTACTTACCCGCCCACCTTGTAGTCCCCGACGCCACCCATCCAGGCGCGGATGAACCTCGGGTCGGCCAGGAGGGACACCGGGGTCATGGCGTCTCCCGGGAAGTACGAGCCCACGGGGCAGAGGATGACGTAGAGGAGGGCTCGGCTGGCGCTGGAGACACCCAGCGAGGGCTGCGGGGGCACGGGGGGCACCAGGACCCCGGGAGTCAGGCCTGCAGCCCCCCTCCCCTGACCCAGGGGTCCGGGTCCCCAGCCCCCCGCCCCCCACGCTGCCCCCACCCCGACCCCCAGCGGAGCGCGCCCACCTCGTTCCCCAGGAGCACGGGCCGGATGTAGAGGCTGGCGCCCGCGCTGTCGGGGACCCAGTCCTTGTCCACTTCCACGAGGCGGCGGATGCACTCGAGCAGCTCGGCCTTGTCGAAACTCTGCGCGGGATTCCCACGCGTCAGGGCCCGCGGCCCCCGCCCCGCGCCCGCCCCGCCCGCCCCGCCTGCCCCCGACCTCACCGGCAGGCAGAGGCGCAGGGCCGAGCGCAGCATGCGGTCCATGTTGAGCCAGGGCCGGAAGAGGCGCACCTGCCGGTCGCCGCCCTTGAACGCCTTCATGCCCTCGAAGAGCTGCGGGGACAGGGGCGCGGCTCGGGCAAATACACCCGCGAACTGGGGGCAGGGGGGGGGGGAGGGGGGAGGGGGGGGAGGGGGACAGGGCTGGGGAGAGGCCGGCCGCTGAGCGCACGCAGGAGGCCAGGAGGCGACAGAGACCCAGAGGGACCAGACACAGAGACACTCGAGAAAGCAAAAGGGAGACCAGCCCTGGCCGGTGTGGGTCAGCGGGTAGAGCGTCGGCCTGGGGACTGAAGGGTCCCGGGTTCGATTCCGGTCAAGGGCATGTACCTGGGTTGCGGGCACATCCCCAGTGGGGGGTGCGCAGGAGGCAGCTGATCGATGTTTCTCTCTCATGGATGTTTCTGGCTCTCTATCCCTCTCCCTTCCTCTCTGTAAAAACATCAATAAAATATATTAAAAAAAAAAAAAAAAAGACAGTGACCAGCCATGCTAACTGGTGAAGCAGGGTGATGGGGGGCGGGGGGGGGGGTGAGGAAGGGGACAGGTTCTATGGCTCTACTTTTTTTTTTTTTTTTAATATATTTTATTGATTTTTTTACAGAGAGGAAGGGAGCGGGATAGAGAGTTAGAAACATCGATGAGAGAGAAACATCGATCAGCTGCCTCCTGCGCACTCCCTACTGGGGATGTGCCCGCAACCAAGGCACATGCCCTTGACCAGAATCGAACCTGGGACCCTTGAGTCCGCAGGCCGACACTCCATCCACTGAGCCAAACCGGTTTCGGCAGAATGGCTCTACTTTTACGTTTGAAGTTTCCCATAATATAAATACTTTTTAAATACATTTAAAAAACAAAACAAAACACGTTGGCCTGGCCAGGTGGCTCAGTTCATTCAAGCATCGTCCTTTACACCAAAAGATTGTGGGTTCGATCCCCGGTCAGGACACAGACCAGAATCAAAGAATCAACCAATGAATGCATGAATAAGTGGAACAACAAACTGATGTTTCTCTCTCTCTCTCTCTCTCTCCAATCAATAAATACATTTTAAAGAAGGCACGATGCCCCCCAGTGAGTATGACGTGGGCTGCCTTTTGTGTGAAAAGAATGGGAGCAAGTGCACACATGGGTGCTGCTACCCAGAAAGCAGAGCTCGGGGGGAGTGGGGAGAGGTGTGGGGGCCGCTGCGGGAGGGCAGCTGGGGGGCTGGGGGCTGGGGAGGTATGTTCCCTCTTTCACACTTAGAATCCTGAACTGGGTGAATATATCACCATTTGTAAAAACATATTTTAATTTAAAAACACTCCAGCCCTAACCAGTTTGGCTCAGTGGATAGAGCAATAGCTTGCGGACTGAAGGGTCCCGGGTTCGATTCCGGTCAAGGGCACGTGCCTGCATTGCGGGCTTGATCCCCAGTGGGGGGCATGCAGGAGGCAGCCGATCCATGATTCTCTCTCATCATTGATGTTTCTATCTCTCTTTCCCTCTCCCTTCCTCTCTGAAATCAATAAAGATATATTTAAAAAAATAAATATAAATAAATAAAAACACTCCCAATAAAATTAAAAAATTTTAAGTAAGGGGGGGGGGATAAGGACAGGAAGCAGATGTTATATGTATCATTCTGGGTGTGTATTATTACAACAACAATAATAATAAAACAACAATACGGGTGGTCCATTTGCTATTCCACACAGGCCCAGTGTGAAGACGACACAGGAAAGGGGTTTTCCCAGGCCCTGGGCTCCTCACATGCTTTAAACGAGAGGGATCACAGAAAACCTATGTTTTGGTCCTGGCCAGTGCGGTTCAGTGGGTTGGGCATCGTGCCATGAAAGGTCGCTGGTTCTATTCCCGGTCAGGGCACATGCCCGGGTTTCTGGCTTGATCCCTGGTAGGGGGCGTGCAGAAGGCAGCCCATGGATGTTTCACTCTCACATCAGTGTTTCTCTCTCTCTCCCCTCTCCCTTCCTCTCTCTCTAAAAAATCAATTAAAAATCTTAAAAACAAACAAACAAACACAAAAGTGTATGTTTTGTGTGCCGGGGCCTCCAAACCCTTTCCCTCAGCTGCCGGAGTGGGTGCTGGGTCCCCGGCCGGCAGACAGAGAGGCAAATAGATGGTGGTTTCCAGAGAGCAGCTCTCTGTGGTCAAAATCCCCCGTCCAGCCTTAACTCCCAACTGCCTGCCTCCTCTGCACAGAGCTGGCTGGGTCTAGTCAAACACCCAGAGGGGAGGGGAGAGGGGGGAGAAGCCCTCAAAATTCTTTTTTTCTTTTAAATATATTTTATTGATTTTTTACAGAGAGAAAGGGAGAGGGATAGAGAGCCAGAAACATCGATGAGAGAGAAACATCAATCAGCTGCCTCCTGCACACTCCCCACTGGAGATGTGCCCGCAACCAAGGTACATGCCCTTGACCGGAATGGAACCCGGGACCCTTCAGTCTGCAGGCCGATGCTCTATCCACTGAGCCAAACCGGCCAGGGCAGCCCTCACAATTCTTAAAAGCATACCTCATGCCACAGAACCATCTCCAAAGGAACAGAAATTACTCAAACCGCAGACCAGCGACTAGAGCTGTAATATGTCCATTCAAGTCCCCTCACAGCTAACGTCTCCGCAGGAAGGCCGTGCGCTCAGCCAGAGCTTTAAGTCGCGAGCCAAACGCCCTGGCTCTCTCCTCACAGGCCCTCGCCGGCCCTGCAGAGCCGACCCGCCTCCTGAGTCCCCATATGCTCACCGTCCACGGACCTCCTGGTCCCCCAGCCAAACCACTGGGCGCCATCCTCAGCCCTCCGCTCTCCCCTCGTCCAGCCTGCAACCCCTCAGGTCCCTCCGTCCAGGGCCCAGCTCCAGCCCCAGCGCGGGCCTCCTCACCTGAGCCTTTGCCCCAGCCTGGCCTCCAGCCTCCCGCCCCACCTCACCCTCCACATGGCGCTGGCCCTGCTCGGTGCCTGCTCAGCGCCCATGGCTCCCAGCCACTCAGGCTCTCTGCGGCCCTGAGGCCTCCTCGGCCGGTGCCCCCCACTCCCATCCCACAGTCCCCCCAAAGATGCCGGGCTCTTCTTTGCACCGTGTCTCTGTACTGGCTGTCCCCTCTCCCTCTAGTACCCCACTTTCTTTCAAGTTAGAGGCAGAACTGGGTCCCTCCTCTGGCTTCCCGCAGTGCGCTGGCCGCCTCCATCGGGGCTCAGGTCGCACTAGCTTGTAACCAAATCCTGGGACTTTTTTTTTTTTTTTTTAGTTCTCACTTGAGGATAATTTTCCATTGATTTTTTAGCAAGAGGGGAAGGGAGGGGGAGAGACAGAGAGAGAAAAACATCAGTGTGAGAGAGACACATTGAAGGGTTGCCTGTCACATGCGCCCCGACTGGGGCCGGGGATCGAGCCTGCAACCGAGGTTCGTGCCCTTGACCGGAATCGAACCCACCGATGCCCTATCCACTGAGCCAAACTGGCCAGGGGCAAATGGTGGGGTTTTCAAGGGAAGGAACTGGATCTGCTCATCGTGGGGAACCTCAGCATCAGCCAGCACAGGGCCTGGAACATGGGGAGCCTCAGAGAGCAGACGATGGAGACGCGGAAAGAGGAGACAAGAAGCAGACACAGCGGGAGGGAAGAGATGAGAGAGCAGAGAGCAGAGAGCGACGGGGACAGAGGCGGGCGGCCATGCCACCTGCAGCGAGTAGTGCAGCGCGGAGCAGGCCGGGTGCAGCGTGAGGCTCTGGAAGGGCTGGATTCTGGGGTGGCTCCAGCCCTTCTTCTCGGACCACTCCACCATCAGCATGTGGTCGGTGAAGGTCTTCCCGAACACCAGCGTCTCGTTGGGGTCAGGCTTCTTATGAGGCTTCTGTGTCATTTCCAGCTGCAGGTCCGCAGCCTGAGAAAAGAAAGGGGACCTGGGTGTCCTGGAATCGGCCACAACCTCCAAACTGGGGGGGGGGGGGAGGGGGGAGGAACTACAACTCCCATGAACCCCTGGGGCTAAGACCCAGACAGAAGAGGGTCCTGTGGCTCCAGAGGCTTCTGGGACTTGCAGTTTCTACTCTTTCCCACAGCCTGGTGGCAGGCAATCAGGCTAGCCAGGGGTGGGTAAACTTTTTGACTCGAGGGCCACATGGGTTCTTAAACTGGACCGGAGGGCCGGAACAAAAGCATGGATGGAGTGTTTGTGTGAACTAATATAAATTCAAAGTAAACATCATTACATAAAAGGGTACGGTCTTTTTTTTTTTTTTTTTTTAGTTTTATTCATTTCAAATGGGCCGGATCTGGCCCGCGGGCCGTAGTTTGCCCACGGCTGGGCTAGCCCATTGCTGCCCACCTTGACCTTTGAACCCTGGACCTTTTGGAGATTCCCAAATCCCACCTTCAGCCCCCTCCTGCCTCGGACCCAGCCGTTCAGGCCCCAGCCCCTCTGCCTTGGGATCCTTCCTTTTTACCTTGAAGCTGGAGGAGGCATATCTTCTGGGGCCACCCAGAAGCCAAGGGGCAGTGAGAAGTTTTCGGGCCCAAACCTGGGGGTGGGGACAGAAGGAAGGTGGTGAGGCAGGACAGAGGGAGGGCAGTCCTTTGCTGCCTCCTTCGCTTGGGAGGCCCCCCTGACCTGTTCTTTCCAGGCCCAGGGCTCCCTAACGGGCCGTGTGGCCTGGCCAAGTCTTGCTCGGCCCTGACCAGCAGGTAGCAGGAGGGGCTCCTGAAGCAGGCCAAGTCCCTCCCTGGCCCTAGGAGGGCCACCCCTAGGAAGAGCTGAATCAGCTCCCATTCCCTCCTCCATGCTGGGCAAAGTCAAACGCAGGCACCTCCCACCCCAGGGAACTTTGGCCCCAGCCCTGAGACCAGTTCAGACAGAAGGCGACAAGGGAAAGTACACAGGTAAGCGAGGGCCTCGCCAGGGGACCCAAATCCCGATAAGAGTGGGGGACCTAAGGTCATGCTCCCCCAGAACCCAGGAGCTACACCCCCACCTCCCTCCGACCCAGGAGTCCAGGCCCCCAGCTCCCTCTTCCTTCAGATCCAGGGCCAGGCCCCCAGCCCCAGGCCCTCGACTCCCTCCTCCTTTGGACCCAGGAGTCCAGGCCCCCAGCTTCCTCCTCCCTCAGACCCAGGAGTCCAGGCCCCCCAGCCCCTCCTCCCTCAGACCCAGGAGTCCAGGTCCCCAGCTTCCTCCTCCCTCAGACCCAGGAGTCCCAGTCCATATTCGTTCAGGGTATTAGACCCACCGAATTCAGATTACTTGAAGCCCCCAGCCCCACGCTTTGGACACCAGTGATTCCAGTTCCCTTCAGATCCCAGGGCTGAGGGGCAGCCATGCAGACGTGGAGGCCACCCCAGGCGGCCATCGACACTGTCCAGATGAACACTTCCCTGTGGTCCTGCCCGAGGCAGCAGGGGAGCGCAGGTCTGGCTGTGCCCAGCAGGGTGGCCTCTGCCCAGCATCCTTGGGCCTCACAGCGCCTCTTTCTCCAGCCCAGTGGGAAGGCAGCTGGGTCGTGAGGCTCGGGGAGACCACAGCCTCGCCTGCCCCTGCCCCGTGAGCTGGGTGAGCTGACGCCAAGCAGTGAGAAGGGATGTGAATGGCGGCCGCGACTGGTCCGCAGGTGAGTCATGGGCAGAGGGGGCCGCGGGGCTTCCATGAGGGACAGTCGGGGCCATGAAGTCAGAGGAGTAGCCTGGATGGCGGGGGGCACCGGCTGCTGGCAGGCTCAGGGTGTTGCTCCCACACGTGGCCGCTAGGTGGCGATGTGTGGCCGGCATAAGCCTGTGGCCATGCCTCGGTCCAGGAGGGAACCGGACACCCACAGTACCGAGTCTGAACACACAGGGCAGAGGCAGCCCTCAGAGGGCGCAGAAATGGGAAAGAATAAAAGAGAGTAAGAGAGCGAAGCTCAACAAGGAGAAGAAGAGCCCTGCCCGGTTTGGCTCAGTGGACAGAGCACTGGCCTGCGGACTGAAAGGTCCCAGGTTTGATTCCGGTCAAGGGCACATACGCGATCCTCAGCAGGGGGCGTGCAGGAGGCAGCCAATCAATGATTCACGCTCATCATGGATGTTTCTGTCTCTCTCTCCCTCTCCCTTCCTCTCTGAAATCAATAAAAATATTTTTTTAAATAAAAAAGGAAAGAAAAGGAGGAGAAAAAGAGACAGAGGGGAACCAAAATGGAAAAAAGAATAAGAGAGTATGAGAAGGGAGAGTGCCCGGCCGGTATGGCTCAGGGGTTAAGCGGCAACCTATGCACCAGGAGGCCAGGATTCGATTCCCGCTCAGGGCACATGCCCGGGGTTGCGGGCCCCGATACCCAGTAGGGGGCGTGCAGGAGGCAGCTGATCAATGATTCTCACTGATGTTTCTATCTCCCTCCCCCTTCCTCTCTGAAATAATAAAAATATATTTTTCTTAAAAAGAGAGGGAGAAATAAAAAATAGTAATAAAATAATTTAAAAATTAAGAAAAGAGAGGGAAGAGCAAGAATGAGAAAAACAGACAGAGAAATAGGAAACACACAAACAGAAAACAAGACCAAGAGATGCCAAAACAGACTGGAGAGAGAGAGACGAGAGAGAGAGAGAGAGAGAGAGAGAGAGAGAGAGAGAGAGAGAGAGAGAGAAGAGGGAGAGAAACTCAGGGATAGAGCCTGAGAAATCAGGAAAAATACTGAGTGGAATACAGAGAGGCCATGACAGAGAGAACGAGGAAAAAGGAAATCCATGAAGCCCAGACTTCAGCAACGGAGCACACAGTGAAAGGGAGACCCTAGAGATGAGGAAGGGCTGCGTGAGAGGGACGGGAAGATGCCACGACCTGGAGAGACACCATCTCCATGACGCTTAGAGACAGACCATCCAGGAGAGAGCGATACACGGGGCAGAAAGACACACCCACCGGGCAGGGAGGGTGCCGGGCGAAGTGTCCAGAGGCGCTGCCACACTGGGAGAAGCTGCCTTCCCCCTCCCAGGACATTCTTGCGGGGCAGGGGTTGCACCTCTGCTCAGAGAAGGTGCCCCACCCTCTGACACCCCAAGCCATAGGGATTGGGCCTAAAGGAGACTCTCGGGTGGTAGATGGGCGTTTGGGACAACAAGTGTGAACGTATGGGGCTGAATTAAGGAATGAGGCAGGGCCCTAGCCGGTTTGGCTCAGTGGATAGAGCGTGGGCCTGCGGACTGAAGGGTCCCGGGTTCAATTCCTGCCAAGGGCATGTACCTTGGTTGTGGGCACATCCCCAGGAGGGGGTGTGCGGGAGGCAGCTGATGGATGTTTCTAACTCTCTATTCCCTCTCCCTTCTTCTCTGTAAAAAATCAATAAAATATATTTTAAAAAAAAGAAAGAAATGAGGAAGGTCAGGGGGGAGGGGCATCAGGGGGGAGGGGCAGCGTGCACAGAGCAGGGCTCTGTAACATCATGCAGCCTCTGCCATGTCTCATTACGGCCGCGACTGCCCCCACCACGATCCAGGGCTGCCCCCACCACATGGCCCAGGTGAGTCACCACCAGAGCCCCGGGTGGTCTCCGAACTAGCCCAGCACTGTCTTTCACACGCAGGCCTGTCCCCAAGTCACAGCAGGGCGTCCCCACCATAGAGCCCAGGACTCCCCCATCCCAGACCAGAACAGGCCTGACAGCCCAAGACTCTGCACAGCCCAGGCTGTCCCTACCGGTCCCACCACGGTTCCCCAGGGCGCCCCAGCCCTAGCCCAGGCCTGTCTCCACCGGCCGCTGAGGCTCCCCGGGAGGACACACCTGCCCTGCCCGCCATCCACCCAGCTGGGCTCAGAGACCGGGTCAGGTGCAACGTTAGCAGGAAACACGTCTCCAAGGTTATGCTGTAGCTGGCGGGCGGCAATGGCCCCCCCCCGCCCCCCTCCTTCCTACACTTGTTACTGTTTCCTTTCCCAAATCACAGGCTTTGCGGAACGCCGCCGGTTAGCATCTTGGCAAGAACAGGACTATCTCAGTCTTGCCCGGAGTAGCCCTGTCGCTCTGACAAGGCGCCGCTGCCTCGATTTCCAAGCCAGGTGGGGAGCCCAGATAAGGGGTTCGGGGGCGGGGGGCCCAGCTGCCCACATCTCTCTTAACCTTTAGTTCCAACAAGACCAGACCTGAGGATGAATTCCGCGCCTTCATCCTACCCCCCTCCCCTACAGATCCCGGGAGCCCCTATCCCGCTACCCTCACCCGCTCGCTAGTCCCGTCTCAATCCCCACCCAGCCCCGCGCCTCTCCGGTGACTGTCCCCCGCTCCTTCCCAGACCCCGGTCCGGGTCTCCAGCCCGCCAGTGAAGCCCCCCATCGCCCCTAAAGCCCCGCATTCCTTTCCAATGGGGCCCCCTCCTCCTCCTCCTCCTCCTCCTCCTCCTCCTCCTCCTCCTCCTCCTCGGCGCCTCGCAGCGGCCCCCGGGAGCCGGAGGGACGGCGCCCAGCGGGCGGGCTGCGGGCGAGAGGTCCTCCGGGAAGCGCGCCTCCCGCGGGCTCCGCCGGCCCCGAGCGCGGCGCCCCCCGCACCCACCTGCCCCAGCGCGGCTGCCGCCATCGTCGTTGCGGCGGGTAACTGCGCCCGCCCCGCAGAGGACGTCGCGGCCCCGCCCGGTCCACGCCCCCTCCCACCCGGCGCCCATCCTCGCCCGGCGCCCGCGGGGAGCCCGGCCCGCCGCAGCGCGCATGCGCCCCGGGCGCGGGGCGTCGCTCCAAACCCCCCGCCCCGCCCCCACCGGGGTCGGCGGCAGCCGCATCCGGGCTGCTCGCGGGCAAAAATGCATTTCGGTCGCTCCTGCCGCGGAGCGCGAGCGCGGAGGAGCGGCCCGAGGTAAGAGGGGGGAGGCCGGGACCCCGCGCGTCTCCATCCCTGACTTGGACCCGTGCGCCGTGCAGGTCACGTGGGTGAAAAGGGAACCGGCTCCGGGGAGAGGCCTCCGAAGAGGGCGGCGGGCAGGGCCGGGGGCCGGGGGCCGGGGGCCGGGGGGGGGGGGCAGTCCCCAGCCCTGTTTGCATATAGTTTTCTTTCCAGCGAGAACGTGTGTGTTCTTTGCAGCTTCTTAGGCGGTAAAGACGCACGCGGGCCGCCGTGCCTCCTCGCAGCCCCCTTCACCGGTGGGGCCGGGAAGTTTCCACTCCCCCAACTTATCAATGAGCCTCTAAGCCTGGGTCCCAGGGCAGGATTTCCTGGTTACGCCCCTTCCTGAGTCTCCCCAACTTCATGGCCCAGAGGCGGAGGCAGCCCATGGCTCTTGCGTCACTGTGCCGCCCAAACCTCCTGGGGTCAGAGCGCCCCAACTCCTGCATCCAGGTTAGCATGACCTCACACTCCGGCCCTGAGCCTCGCTGCCTCCGTGATTCTGCTCTGGGTCATCCTCCCCCTCCCCCCTCCCCCCTCCCCCCCTCCCCCCAAATGCTGTGCCCCGGCCCTAACAGCCGGGGACCCCGGCGAATTCCGAGCGTTCCTCCCGCCTCGCCACCGCGCCTGCGGCTGCAGGGGTGTGGTGCCCGCCAGGCTGCCCGGCCCCGCCCCTGCCAATCGGCGCTCGCCGCACACCCCCCTGCAGCAGCCAATCCCCGGCGGCCCTGCAGCTCCACCCCCACCCCCACCTGGGGTGCAACCCCCGCCTGGGCCCCGCGCCCCGCGGGGGCAGCCCGGGGGCAGCCCTCCTACGCAGAGGGGCCGCGAGCCCCAGTTTCCGACCCGCCCGTTTCCTCTCCTCCCAAACCCCCAGCCTCCTCTCCCCGCAGATCTTCCTGCTCCGCGGGGCAGCGAGGTCCAAACCCCTTTCCCCTTAGGGCCTAGAACAAAGGGGAGGCCCTTGGCTCCCCTCCCGCGTGATCTCCTAATTAGAACTTAATTTCCTGCCCCCTGCGGACCTCTTAACTGGGCCACTGGCGAAACCGCCCTGCAACCTCTCCCTGGAGCCCCGGGCGAGAGGCTCCTGCCGCAAGGTCTGCTGGGAGTTGCAGTCCCTGGGGTGCAGGCTGCTCCAGCGCTGGGGTAACGGGGACAGGGGGGGCGGGGACAGGGGGGGCGGCGGTGTGGCGGGACTCGTAAAGGACGGAAAATAAATGCAACGATGCCCCCCTCCTTCTGGCTGCCCGTTGCTTTTGTGGGGACCTGTGGGGTGTGGATTGGCGCGTTGGTGGAGTTGGGGGTGGCACCCCAGAGGCAGCGCGCAGCAACCTGAACGTGGGAGACGGAGTTTGGAGAGGGACAGTCCTCGGCAGGGAAGCCCACGCGCAAATGTGGCAAATCAGGAAGGGGTGGCAGGGGCCTCCACGGGGGAGCCCCGCCTGGCCTGGCACCCGCACCCCAGCGCGGCACCCCGGGTCACCAGATCCGGTGCAGAAGCTGCCTTCCGGGGCCAGGGGCTGGGGAGAGATGAGGGTAGAAAGGAGGTCATGAGGAGCCCTCACCTGGAGCCCACGCACCGCACCACCTGGCCCTGGCTCCCACGCCCACCTGGGCCATTGCGCCCTCGCAGACTGTGGCTTCCGGGTCAGGTGTTGGGGCTGCCAGCTCCTTCCACGGTGGGGTCCAGATGTTTCCTGGGGAGACCCTGGGGAAGGGAGGAGAGAAGCAGGTGGGTCTGCCGCAGACACTGCTTCTTGGGCTCACTGCATCTTCCTCCCCCCCCCTGCACCCCCCAGGCTCTCCGTCCACGGGAGCTGCTCACCAGTTGACTCCCACCCAAGGCCAGGCCTTGGTCAAAGCTATTAGCGCCCGGGGCAGAAGACAGGGCCACCTACAGTAGACAGGGCCCGGGAAAGCTCAGTCCAGGGAATTTGAGGCTCCTCCCATGCCCTCTGCAACCATGGGGTCCAGCAGGGGCATCCGGGTGGGGAGGTCCCGCCCTCCCTGCAGGCTATGTCGGCAAGCACCAGGCTCTGCTTCTTGGGAGACGCCTAGTGCATAGCAACACGTCACAGGTTTTTCTTAGTGTGTGTTTTGAAGATATTTTAATTGATTTTTAAAGAAAGAGCGAGGGAGAGGGAGAGAGAGAGAAACATCAATATGAGAGTGAAACAGCAGTCGGCTGCCTCCCACACACCCCCTACCGGGGATCTAGCCAGAAACCCAGGCATTTGTCCGGACCGGGAATCGAACCGGCAACCTTTTGGTGGACAGGATGGTGCCCCCTGAGCCACACCGGCCAGGGGGTTGGGGCGCATCACAGGTTTTTATGCCTCAGGTCTGAGCCCCTAGGGAGGGAAGGACACAGCAGGGAACCCTGATGGCCTACCGTGGTGGCCACATAGAGAACTGCCTGGGACTAGCCAGTTGCCCCCATCAGGCTGGAGATGTTGATGGCACACACACACCCTTCCACAGGTGGGGGAGGGTAAGCCTCCCCAGGCCCTGGATCTCCCCCAGCCCCCGGAAACACACCCCAATGTCTGGGACAATGGCCGTCTCCCTGGCATGCTCACTAGGTGACCTGGGTGCCGGAGGGACAGCATCCGACCTCCAGCCCACCTTATACCTTACGTCCTTCCCCCATCTCTCCCCCACCTCGCTGGGTCGCTGGGTCCCTGTATCCCTCTCGCTGGGTCTTTGTTTGTTACTCAAACTCCTGTCCATATCAAGACAGAATCATGCAACACAGCTGCATTGTTTGCAAAAATAGGAGGAAGCTCTGTTATCCGTGGAGGGAAGGACAGTGTCTGAGTTTCAGGGAGAGCTCCGTGGTCAGAATGTGACGGGGAGGCCTTCGTGGGATGCACCTCTATCCTGCCAACTTCTCCCCTAAAACTCCCTGGCTACCTGGAGGTCCCTACACTAGCTCTCTCCCCGCTCTCTCTCTCCCTCGCCCTCCCCCTCTCCCTGCCTTCCTCTCTTGTCTCCGTTCTTTCACCAGCCATGACCTTGAAGAAACTCAACTTCTGCTCCTCCCCTTGTTTGCTTTGGGCAGCTGACCTGGCCAGGCAAGCCTGTCCCTGCCACTGCCTATTTGCATGCACAAGCAGCCCCCGCAGGGGTTCGCAGGGTGGGGGCCCGCACTGGCTCCCTCGCCGGGTCACCCACCAGCTCGTTCAGACCTCCTTTACCCTCACAAACAGCCCCCACCGAGTTCCCAGTGCTGCGTCTGCATATGCGTCCCGAGTGTGCCAACCTCAGGGCCTTTGCACGGCTGTTCCCTCTGCTGAGAACGCTTCTCCTCAGATAGCCACGCGACTCACTCCCAGGTGAACAGCCACCCCTGCGTGGCCGGGACCGAAGGGTTTCGGGGGACATGGGGCCTTCAGCCCACAGTTTCAGTGCTAAAGTAGGACCGTCCTGGGCAAACCTACTCCCTCAGCAACTTCACATCCCGTTCACATGTCACCTTCTCAGTGGGGCCTTCCTTCCCTGGCCTGCCCATCCCCTGGGTCCCCATTTGTTCCTGGTTCCTCTCCTCCGTGGCGCTCGTGCCCTTCTGACGTGCCATCTCTATTTGACTTACGTATTTGCTTATTGTCTGTCTCTCCCACCAGAACGCAAAGACCCGCAAGGGGACCGCTGAGATTCTTATTTTGCTACATCCCCAGTCCTCAGGTGTCTGGCACATAATAGGTGCTCAATAAATACCCTTTGAATAAGGGCATGGATTCATTGAGGATCTATTCTGTGCCTGGCCCCGGTTTCAGCAGTTTATGCAGATTAGCTCATTTAGGAACCGAAGGGCGAGTGATGCACACAGAGGGTCACGTGACACCTGACCGGCCAAGCAGCCTGAAACCAAATAAGAGTAAGAATTTCTGACAACTCTGAGATAAGAACCTTAGGATACAGCCTGCGTGTGTGGGCCTTGGGGGTGGGTGGAATTCTAATCCTCCAGCCTCTCCCCCAGGAACCCGCCCCCCCCCACCCCCATTCATCTTCTCCTTCCCCTCACTCATCAGCCTGGAAACCCTCCCTCTCTCAGGCTGGGGGGGGCTCGCCCAGCCCCCACCCCTGGCCCTGCTCCAGCCATATTTCTCTCCTCGATCCAGCTACCTAACTCCCTCCCCACCACCACCCTGCGAGCTGAGGCCTATGAGGGCGGAGACACGGTTCATTGGCCGCCCTCTCCCCAGCACCGGGACACAGCTGCCACCAAGCACTGTTTGTCCCGCGTTCCCTTCCCAGCCTCTCACACATTCCTGGCCACGTCCTCCCTGCCCCCCTCCCCCAAGGTCACCTGGGAACATCAAGGACCTGCTGGACTCATTGGCCTGACCCCCCTCTCTCCCTTCAACACCCCACGGGGAGCCGGCTTTCCCCGATGCCCCAAGGCCTCGCTCTGGCCTGACTCCGTTTCCTCTAATGTTGGGGGTCCTGGGTCCCTCCCACTCTCCCAGCTCTGCCTAGGAGCTTTCTTGCTCAGATCCCTTCCATGGCTCCCGAGTGCTCTTGAGATAAAGACCAGGCATGGCCCTCAAGGCGCCATGTGACCTGCCCCCTCAACCCTTCCCTGGGCCACCCCTTCCCCTCCCCACTCAGCCCCTCAACGGCACCAAACCCTCTCTCGCTGCCAGGCCTTTGCACCAGCTGTTCCCTCTGCCAGGAACACTCGCACCCGCACCTCCGTGCAGCTCCATCCAGGACCCGCCGCACTCGTATTGGTCTGACTCTCCCTGCCCTCCCCGCCCTTTGGACACCGGATCTGAAGCGCCCCCTTCACCACCCCTCTAGCTAACGCTGCTCATCATTTGCTTCCTCCAGGAAGCCCACCCTGATCCCCTGAACAAGCCAGGCTCCCTGTCACACATCTCCCAGAACCACACTCGTCTGGCACAAAACACCCCCCATAAGCTCACGTCTGCATTGATTTAATAACGCCTGGCTGCCCCACGGCTAACACCACAGGGGCAAAAACCATGTGGTGAATCCCTGGCACCTAGAATACTGCCTGACACCCACCCAGGTCTATGTATCTATATATATAAAAGCCTAAGTGACCGGCCAACCGGCCGGTAGCTATGATGCATAATGACCACCGGGGGGCAGACGCTCAACGCACAGGCATGGAAACATGCAGCGGGCTGATGAATCTCAGAGGAAAGGGAGGAGGGGGAGGACAGGAAGAGATTAACCAAAGATCTTATATGCATACTAGAGGCCTGGTGCACAGATTCGTGCACCGGTGGGGTCCCTCGGCCCGGCCTGCGGGGATCGGGCCAAAACCAGCTCTCCGACATCCCCCAAGGGGTCCCGGATTGCAAGAGGGTGCAGGCCAGGCTGAGGGACCCCAGCGGTGCATAAATCCGAGCACTGGGCCTTTAGTTGATCAATACATAGATGAATGAATGGCTAGTTCTCTAAGAACCAACCCAGCTCTGAGAGTCTACGGGGGACACTCCTTTTCTCAAACACCTTCTGTGGATCCTTGCTGCCTGCAAGATCTCATGTCCTTGGGCGTAGAGAGACCCGCTAATTCCTCCACCGTGTTCACTAGCCGAGGGAATCCCCAACTCTGCTTGTGTCAGAATCCACCAGGGAGGCCAACGATGCAGATTTAGGAGGTCTGGGCTCGGGCCCAAGAGTCAACATTTCAGGAGTTTCCAAGGGATGGTGGTGGTGATAATGATGTTGATGGTGATGAAGACTATGATGGTGATGATGGCCATGATGATGGTGAAGATGATGATGATGGTGATGGAAGTGATGATGATGGTTATATCGATGGTGATGATGGTGAAGTTGATGATGATGGTTATATCGATGGTGAAGTTGATGATGATGGTTATATCGATGGTGATGATGGTGAAGATGATGATAATCGGGATGGTGGTGGTGAAGATGGTGATGATAATGGTGATAGTGATAATGATGGTGATGGTAGCCATGATGATGGTGAAGTTGATGATGATGGTTATATCGATGGTGATGATGGTGAAGTTGATGATGATGGTTATATCGATGGTGATGATGGTGAAGTTGATGATGATGGTTATATCGATGGTGATGATGGTGAAGTTGATGATGATGGTTATATCGATGGTGATGATGGTGAAGTTGATGATGATGGTTATATCGATGGTGATGATGGTGAAGTTGATGATGATGGTTATATCGATGGTGATGATGGTGAAGATGATAATAGGGATGGTGGTGATAATGGTGAAGATGATGATGACAGTGATGGGAGTGATGATGATGGTTATATCGATGGTGATGATGGTGAAGATGATGATAATCAGGATGGTGGTGGTGAGGGTGATGATAATGGTGATAGTGATAACGGCAGTAACTTGCTCATTTTGACATATCTCCTTGCAACAGGCACAGTTTTTTATCTTTTTGCTAATAATTTTAAATGTTTTATTTATTACTTTTCTATTTTTGTTGTTGTTGTGAATCCTCACCTGAGGCTATTTTTCCATTGGTTTTTAGAGAGAGCGGAAGAGAGAGGGAAAGACGGAAACATCCTCACACATCGATGGGTTGCCTCCTGAACGAGCCCTGTCAGGGCCCGGGCCGGGGAGGAGCCTGCAGCCAACGTGCGTGCCCTTGACCGGACTCGGACCCGGGACTCTGTGGTCCGCAGGCCGATGCTCTACCCACTGAGCCAACCGGCTAGGGCCAGGCACAGATTCAGGTGCTGGGATGGAGGCGTGAACAAGAGACAGGAGTCTTGCCCTCCGGGAAACCAGATGTAATGCGTGGACCGCCTCCGGAGCTTGGCGTGAACAAACCAACTGTAATAGGACATTTGGGGACAATGGGGTGAGTTCAGATCGGGCTTGGGTATTCAGTGGCAGCAGTAGTAAAACACTACCGTTAAATTTCTTAGAAGGCCGAATGGCAGTTTTTATGTTTAAAAAAAAAAAGTCTTAATTTTCATTTTTAACATAAAGTTGAAAGTATTTTAAAATTAAAGCCATTGGCTCTCCCCCACCTCTTGGGTGGGGCTGACTGTGAGGCGCACACTTCTCTCTGACTCCCAGAGTTCCGTGGGACCTGCGCCCACGTGCCCCCGTGGTAATTTGTTCAGTGATGCCCTCCACCAGCTGCCTTGCCTCTCCACCCCCACCCCCACCCCCACCCCCACCCCCACCCCCAGGGCAGCACTTCCGGGGGTCGCCTCCCACACACCCTGCACTCCAGCCTCGCCTGGGGTCTGCTTCCGGGGGATCCCCAACTAAATCCAGTGTGGCCAAGGACCTGTGATGACAAGAATTCGCATAATCTGCCCAGCCAGCGGGACTCAGTGGTTGAGCATCGGCCTATGAACCAGGAGGTCACGGTTCCATCCCCGGTCAGGGCACATGTGTGGGTTGTGGGCTCGATCCCCAGTGGGGGACGTGCAGGAGGCAGCTGATCCGTGATTCTCTTGCATCATTGATGTTTCTATCTCTCCCTCCCTCTCCCTTCCTCTCTGGCATCAATAAAAATGTGTATTTAAAAAAAAAAGAATTCTAATAATCTGAATAGGAAGGTTAGCTAAGACCATGGGGTCAATGTGAAGCTCATGGATTGTTCTTGTGTTTAGGAAATGCACTCCCAAGTACTAAGGGATGAATGGACATCAGACCTGCAACTTACTCTCAAATAGAGAGACGGAAAAGTCACGCCAATGTGGTAAAATATACACAATGGAGAGTCTGGGTATATGGGAGTTCTCTGTACTATTCTGGCAATATATTATAACCTTTAAATTATTTCAAAATAAAAATAAGCTTTGTAATCCACTGGTAGTATTTATGAAATTCTTACTGATGAAATTATATGATGCATGGGTAGGAGATTACAGGAGGCAATGGGTAGGACAAATTTAACTTAGTGCTTGTAATTGCTAAGCTGGAGATGGAGGTGGGGGGTTGGTTCTCTTGTTCTTAGAAGATACTCAGGTGTTTCTGCCCCGGGGCCTTTGCACATGCTTTTCCTAGTGAGTGAAACACTCCGTGCCCTATTTCTCCACTTCCCTTCCTCCCACTCAAGGTCCAGCTCAAATCTCACCTTTTCCCTTTTACTTCTCCCAGGTTTCATTTGCCCAATATGTACCTCAGAGACCTCAAACTGAGGCCCTAGCCAGTTTTCTCAGTGGATAGAGCAGTGGTTCTCAACCTTCCTAGTGCCGCAACCCTTTTAATACAGTTCCTCATGTTGTGGTGACCCCCAATTTCATTGTTACAAATTGAACATAATTAAAGCATAGTGTTATAAACTTATGAACAATCATAGATACAGAGGCAGAGCTGCCTCAAACAGATTGTCAAACTGCAGCGGGAAGGCCGGGGAGGGTTGGGGGGCAGGAGGGAGGGGGGTAAGAGATCATCCGAAGGACTTGTATGCATGCATATAAGCATAACCAATGGACATAAGACACTGGGGGGTAGGGGAGGCCAGGGGATTGTCAAGGGCTGGGGGGGAAAAAAAAAGGACACATATGTAATAAATACTTTAAGAAATAAAACAATAAAAAAATAATAATAAAAAAGAAAAAAAAAGCATAGTGATTAATCACAAAAACAATATGTAATTATATATGTGTTTTCCGATGGTCTTAGGCGACCCCTGTGAAAGGGTCGTTCGACCCACAGGTTGAGAACCGCTGGGTTAGAGCGTCAGCCCATGAACGAAAGGATCTCAGGTTCGATTCCAGTTAAGGGCACGTACCTTGACTGTGGGCTTGATCCCCAGCCCTGGTCAGGGCCCATGTAGGAGGCAACCAGTTGATGTGTCTCTCTCACATCGATGTCTCTCTCCCTCTGTCTCTCCCCTTCCCTTCGACTCTCTCCAAAAAAAAAAAAAAAAATCGATGGAAAAAATACCCTCGGTTGAAGATGAACAAAAAACAAAACAACTGAGGGAGGTAGATTAGCCACAAGAAACAGAGTGGGACAAGGTTGGTGATAAACAGTAAGAACCTGCACACAGCCGAAACCGGTTTGGCTCAGTGGATACAGCGTCGGCCTGCGGACTGAGAGGTCCCGGGTTCGATTCCGGTCAAGGGCATGTACCTGGGTTGCGGGCATATCCCCAGTAGGGGATGTGCAGGAGGCAGCTGGTCGATGATTCTCTCTCATCGATGTTTCTAACTCTCTATCTCTCTATCTCTCTCCCTTCCTCTCTGTAAAAAATCAATAAAATATATTTAAAAAAAAAAAAAAAAAAAAAAGAACCTGCACACAGCAAGCTCTGAGCCAGGCATGTTCGACGGGCTCGGCGGGTGGGTGTTTCACTGAACCTCATTGCATTCTCAGAACAGCCCTGTGAATCAGGTACCATGATTAGCCCCATTTTACAGATAATAAAGTTGAGGCCCAGGGAGATTCACCTGCCCACTGCTGCCAGGAGGAAATGGCAGAGAACTTAGGCAGGTGCAGATCTAGACCCTTTACTCCCACCCACTCACAGGTAACAGTCAGGCAGCCAATCAGGGGAGGCAGGGGCTGGGTTCCCAGAGCCAGGCCACACTTGGCAGAATGTCGCCTGCCCCTGAAAAGTGTATCAACTTTTCATGAGAAACCGGAAATCCAGTTGTTATGTAAAATCACTCTCTTTTTAAATATTGGCCACTAATGAGAGAAAAATACAGACAGACATTGTGTGTGTGTGTGTGTGTGTGTGTGTGTGTGTGTGGTCCCAAAATTCACGGAAGAAGTAATTTTGATAGAAAACACAGGTTTATAATTAAAAATTGTAAATTTTTTATTGATTCATCAAGGATACAGTCTAGGGTTATGTATGGAATAGTATATCATCGGGTAAATGGCCTCCACGGCTTTGCTGGCACAGACGCAAAGCCGTGGTCTGCATTGGTCTTCATTGTCCCTGCTCCTGGGCCATCATTGGCACTTGGTCATGCTGATCAAATTGAAGGGATTGAAATCAAAGGGCAACAGATATTAGAATCTGATTCAATAAACCAAGTAAAATTAGGCTTTTATTTATTTTTTGTTGTTGTTGTTAATGCTCACGCAAAATTCAAATCTTGCGTGAATTTTGGGACACCATATATATCTCCACACACACAAATAAAAGCCCTCACAGGCTGTGGCATATGTGTGTATTATTGTGGGAGATGCCAGCCTTCGAAGGTGACAAACCGGGGACAGGAGCCAGGGTTCACCCGGCAGGGGATGACCCAGTTGGGGACATTCCACCTGGATCTCGGATCACACCTGGGTTTCCCCACGCCTCTGACCCCTGGCCCGCTCTGTGGGCCTCTCCCCGCTCTGTCTGCACTCGCTTTCTGAGCTCCTCCAGCCTCAAGCCGGTGAGCTCCAGACCTGGACCCTCGGCCCAGACCCACGATTCCCACTCCACACGTCCCCCACCCATCTGCCCCCCCCCCCACAGTCCTGGTAAAATATACAAACAAACAACAACCATTTCTTTCTTTCTCTAGTTCACCCCCATCTCTAGTCTATGAGGAAAACCTGACATTTCTGCCTTCAAAACGGACCCAGAATCAGGCCACTTCTCACCAAATCCACTGACCACCAGCCTGGCCAGACCCAACATCACCTCCCGCCTGGACCATCCCCCACAGGCCCCTGCCTCAGTCTCCACCCCCCCCCCATCTGTTCCCTAGGCGGCCACCAGGGGGGCGCTAGTTCCCACTTACAGCAGGTCACCCCCTCTGCTCAGAGCCCTCCATGGCTCCCCGCTCACTCCCTGTCAAAGCCCAACCCTCCCCCTGGCTTACAAGGCCCCATACAATCTGGGTCCCATTGCCCGCACTCTACCCTCCCCTTGCACCCTCTCCTGCTTGCTCATCCTGCTCCAGTCCCACTGCCCCTCTTGCTGTTCTGCACACCACGCAGTCCCACCCCAGGGCCTGTGTCTCCACTGGACCCCTATTCCCCACGCACACAAATACACAATTTAAAATACCCCCTCGCCCTGACTGGTGTGGATCAGTGGATAGAGCGTCGGCCTGCGGACTGAAGGGTCCCAGGTTCGATTCCGGTCAAGGGCATGCATGTACCTTGGTTGCGGGCACATCCCCAGTGGGGAGTGTGCAGGAGGCAGCTGATCGATGTTTCTCTCTCAGCGATGTTTCTAACTCTCTATCCCTCTCCCTTCCTCTCTGTAAAAAATCAATAAAATATATTTAAAAAATAAAATAACCTTCATCTGGTAAAGATCATACTGAATTATTTACAGGTAGAAATATGATATCTGGGACTTACTCTAAAATAATCCAGAAAAAGAAAATTAAGGGGTCTCCAAGAAAGCAAGAACGGCAGAATGCTGGTCATTGTTGGCATCGGGTGACGACCAGGTGGGGTTCAGCATATGATGTCTGCTTTTGTGTGCACTTGCGAAATGCATCATAAAAAAATAAATAAGACGCCCCGTAAAAATAAAATAGCGTTTGCACGTACCCCTCACTCATTATCCCCCTTCCTTCCTTCGCTTTGTATCTCCTTGCCTGCTGTCTGTCCCCCGCGGCTAGAATGTCTGGGCAGGAATGCCTTAGCACATGGCTGGTGCTAAATGAACGCTCGTTGAATGAATGAATGAATGAATGAATGAATGAATGAATGAGAAAGTGCTCTGATGGAAATAGACATGCTGTTATCACAGAGCATGAGTATGGAGGTGTAAGTGCCACACAAGCAAGCGTGGCCGGGAAAGGCCTTTCGGAGGAGGTGACCTTCGAGCAGAGCTGATAAGCGGGGGGGGGGGGGGGGGGGGGGGGGGGGGGGGGCAGTGTGGGAAGGTTGAGAGAAGCATGCTCTTGGCTCCTCATAACTACTGACTGGGTGGCAAAGCTGCAGCTGCCTGTCACTGCCTCCCTGTCTCAACCCTCCCCCATGTCCTTAACATCCCCCTCTGCCGGGGTTCATGTCCGGGCATCAAGAAGGGTTCAGGAATCTGAAAAAAGGGGCTGCGCGTAGATGACATAGAAATCAGAGACTAATAAAGAGTCCGGAGACGAGATATCATTTTGAAAGGCATTGGGGGTCAGAGGACCTTCAGCTAAAGGAACTGAAGACTCCCTCCTTGTCCAGGACCCTTGCTTTTATTAACACAATTTGTCCTAAGGCAAGGTGGAGATGATACACCTCAAAGGGTACAGGAGCATTGTCAGTTTGGGGAATAGCCTACGGCTGCTCAGGTGTTTGGCCAACAGGAGGCAATAACATGTAGATTAAGGTGCCCTGTAATTGTCTGGCAGCCACAATCCCTTTCCTATACAGGTTTGGGGAAATGCCTTTAGCCATTCCCAACAGGTGACTCCATGTGTGGCTCAACCCTGTTGAGTCCCCAAGTTTCATCAACCTTTTGATGAAACTCTCAAAATTATGACATGCTGGCCTTGGCCTCCGGCACCCCTCCCCCCGCCCCCGCCCCCACCAGGGCACCACTTTGAAAGGCTCATACGAAGTCTGGGTTCTGTACCCACCCAGGCAGCTGGTGCTGGACGTAGGCATTTGCGCTAATTATTTTCTACCAAGATGGAGGCCCTGGGGAATAAGATTTAACAGAAAACATTCCGCTCCCAGTGGGTTTGGCAATCTCATTGTCAGGAGGCTCCCTGGCACCTTTGGTAAAGGCTACGGCCCCAGCAGGTTCAGCTCCAGCAGCGGCCAGAAGCCCTGGGCGGAGGTCTCCTCAGGCCACTGCGGAGGGGGGTCTAAGGGCGGGGTTTGGGGAGAGAGGAGAGAATGAGGGAGGCAGGTGTGCTGAGGTCCAACCCCAGCAGGTCCAGGGGTCCCCAAAGGTGTGGACGGAGTTGGCGAAGAAGGAATGACATGGAGACAGCGTTCAGTTGATCAGCAGCCTAGCCAGGATCTCCAGCCAAGTTCTGTTCAGGATCTCCAGCCAGGTTCAGTCACCAGGTTCTAGTCAGGTTCTCTTGCCAATTTCTGTAGTCGGGTTCAGTCCAGGTTCTTTGCCATGTTCTCTCGCTAGGTTCTGTCTCTAGGTTCTGAGGCCAGTTTCTGCCCAGGATCTTTTGCCATGTTCTGTCTCTAGGTTCTTCTCTAGGTTCTGTGTCTAAGTTCTGTGCCTCTTGGTTCTGTCTTCTAAGTTCTGTGTCTTGCTGTCCTGTTACATCTGTATTTATACCATTTGATTCCAATCCTATCAATCTCTATTCCAAAGGTTAGGGCGTTTCTTATCTCCATTCCAGGGAGTAAAGATTATGTAGCTTAATCGTGATTGTTCGTAGTTAAAGTGATTAATTACCCGCCTGGCACTTAGTTGAGGGGTTTTATTCCCTCCCTAACTTCAGGGGGAAATCCCTACCTGGGGAAACAACCTTTCTCAGAGAGGAGACCTTGGTTAAAACACATAGTGCCAAGAAGGTGAGCAAACATTTTAAGAACAGTATGCCATATACGCCAGGTCCTTTGAAACAGCAAGGATGGACCGGCTCCCGGCACAGGTGGACAGGAGAAGCGGAGGGAAGTTGGGGCGGGGGAGGAGAGTGGGGGGCCCAGGTGCGGCGGGCAGACGAGAGGGTCAGTGATGGTGAGAAGAAGGGAGGCTGCACAGCCATGAATAAATAAAGCCGTGTCCGGGGCCAGGAGGCCTGGGTTCGAATCTCAGCCCTGCCATTTCCTGGCTGCGTGGTTTGGGGCAAGTCTCTTTGCCTCTCTGTGCCTCTGTTTCCGCATCTGCAGAATGAAAATGACCCGCCGTGAGCTTTGAAATGTCAAAGTCAATATCTGTGCCTGGCCTCCTGCACGCCCCCTTCTGGGGATCAGACCATGGTTCGGTGGTTTGTGAAATATGATTGACGCAGGATTTAACTCCGCCGGTCCACGTATACACAGCACTTTTCAATAAACATACAGTCGCCCCTCTGTATCTGGGTTTTGTATCTGTGGATTCAGCCAACCGCAGATCGAAAACAGTAACATCTTCTTCTTTTCTTTTTTAAATGTATTTTTATTGATTTCAGAGAGGAAGGGAGAGGGAGAGACGGAAACATCAATGATGAGAGAGAATCATTGATTGGCTGCCTCCTGCACGCCCCCGACTGGGGACCAAGCCTGCAGCCTGGGCATGTGCCCTTGACCGAGAATCGAACCTGGGACCCTTCAGTCCGCAGGCCGACGCTCCATCCACTGAGCCAAACCAGCTAGGGCAATAACATCTTCTTTTTAATTTTTTAAATTATAATTTACATTCAATATTACTCTGCATTCGTTTGGGGCGTACAGTATAGGACAATAGCATTTTTGACCCACAGTTGAGAATAAATGGCACCGCGGACCTGGTGCCAACCCTCGGCTTCCCCCAAGTGGGACACAGGCCTCACCACCACCCCAGAGCGACACCCACCAAATCGCAGCCAACGCTGCCAAGACCCCATGGCGTAAAATGCGGCCCACAGCCCAGCCCAGCCCAGCCCAGAAATGGTGGCTGTGGGAACTGGGTAATGACCTCACATAGCAATGCCCGGCTTCCTCTCCCTAGCAACTAGCCTCCGTGGAGTTTCTGCAGCCCAGGAACATGACTTGCTTTATAGCCAAGTGGAAACATTTTACACTGTAACCAAATGTCTGTGAAGCATTTTCTCATGCCTCATCTCATTTGATCCTCACAGAAGTCCTGGAGTAGGTAGATAGGAGACTGGGTGGAATCCTATTTTCTTTTCATTAGCCGGAAAATGGAGATTTAGAAAGCTTAGAAACTTGACCCGGCTGAAAAGAAGTAAGAAATGGTGGACCTTGAAAATGACTTCAGGTTTTCTCACTGCGCAGAATATAGTCAAACCCTGCTGCAGTTAAATATTTCACCCTTTGTTCTCCCTGTGTGATCTACAATACTAATCTGCTTCATGTTGATATTTACGGCTGTGTTGCTGACAATTACCTGAAAGAGAAGTTGGGGTGCTTCACTGGGCTGGAAAAAGCTTAGCTAAGTCAAAAAGCAGATCAGATGAAGCAAGTTTATTCTATACATATTAAAGGCTAAGTCAACTCGCACATGCACGATACAGCGCTCACTGGCGCCAGTCACGTGTGTGTGTGTTTTGATCTGTCATTGTTAATCGTGAATTGGGTTGACACTTCTATTATAGAGAAAGGGCGAATATCGATATTAAAATATTTCTTCTAATTAATTTCCTTTCAATGTGCACAAATCCGTGCACCGGGACACTAATATATAATAATATGAACCTGCTATGGACTGAATGTTTGTTCCCTCAAAAAATTCATGTGTTGCCCTGGCCAGTGGCTTGGTTGGCTGGAGCATCATCCCATACACCGAAGGGTAGCGGGTTCGATTGCCAATCAAGGCACATACCTAGATGTAGGCTCGATCCCCAGTCAGAGTGCGTTCGGGAGGCAACCGATCAATGTCTTTCTCACACATTGATGTTTCTCTCTCTCTCTCTCAAAATCAATATAAACATATTCTCAGGTGAGGATTTTAAAAAAAATGTATATGGTGAAATCCTAACCTTTAAATTGATGGTGTTTGGAGGTGAGAGTTTTGGAAGGTGATTCGGCCATCAGGGTGGGGCCTTCATGAATGGGATTAGTGCCCTAGAAAAGAACCCCATCCCCCCTGAGGCTCCCTCAGCCCGCCCACCTGTGAGGAC
The DNA here is from genome assembly GCF_964212035.1 of Myotis nattereri. Classification (NCBI taxonomy): domain Eukaryota; kingdom Metazoa; phylum Chordata; class Mammalia; order Chiroptera; family Vespertilionidae; genus Myotis; species Myotis nattereri. The sequence goes on from NC_138090.1 coordinate 49,024,255, forward strand.
ACAGCCAGAAGCCAGCTCTCACCACACACAGAATCTTGGACCTGGACCTGCCAGCTTCCAGAACTCTGAGAGAGAAATGCTTGCTCTGTGAGTCACCCAGCCTGTGGTATTTCTGTTACAGCAGCTGGAACAGGCTAAGACGGTGCCTGTATGTGCACGTATATGTATATGTATATGTATATGTACACATATATAGATACATGGATATCTAACATAGATTGTCATCTTAAAGCTAGAACCAACTCAGACTGGTTAACTCTATTTTGTTGATTTTGCAAATAAATACATTGCCTGAGGCTGACCCCCCTCCCCCAGGCACCAGCCCTGAGATTCAAACCCGTTCTGCAGCCCCAGAGCCTGAGCCCTTGGCTGCGCCACCCGCTCCTGTCTGTCCTCCGGGCATCGCTCTGCCTGACACCTGAAATCAGGGCAAAGTGTCCTCTTGCTCAACCTCCGCTGGGAGCAGCACTACAGACAACTCACAATCCTGCCGCTCTGCGCATGTCCGCGGAACCTGGAGCCGCACCCTGAGCGCTGCTGATTCTGGGGTAACAAGGACTTTTCTGGCCCTACTGGTTTGGCTCAGTGCAGAGAGCATCGGCCTGCGGACTGAAGGGTCCCGGGTTCGATTCCAGTCAAGGGCACATGCCTGGGTTTCGGGCTTGATCCCCAGTCGGGGCCATGCAGGAGGCAGCCGACCAATAGTTCTCTCTCATAATTGATGTTTCTATCACTCCCTTCCTCTCTGAAATCAATAAGAATATATATATATATATATATATATATATATATGTATTTTTTTTTAAGAACTTTTTTGGCAAGTGGGAATTCGCAAATGTGGAATCTGTGAGTAATGAGAATTGCCTCCCGGCCAGGTGGCTCAGTTGATTGTTGTCCAATGCACCAAAAAGGTTGTGGGTTTGATTCCCAGTCAGGGCACATACCTAGGTTTCGAGTTTGATCTCTGGGTGGGGCACGTAAGGGAGATTGATGTTGCTCTTGGGCATCAATGTTTCTTTCTCTCTCCCACTTCCTCTGTCTCTAAAATAAGTAAAAAAATATCCTCGGGTGAGGATTAAAATAATAATAATAATAATGAGGATCACCTGTATTTGTCTCCTTGTCTATTTCCTTCTGTTTTCTTACTCTAGAGCAGTGGTTCTCAACCTTGGCTGCACATTAGAATCACCTGGGAATCTTTTTAAAAATCCTGGTTTCTGGGCCTCATCCTCCGGAAATTCTGTTTCTTTGTTATGGGGTGGGGCCACAACATTAGTAACAGGCTGCGGGCTGGATCCCCAGTGTGGGGCGTGCAGGAGGCAGCCGACCAATGATTCTCTCTCATCGCTGATGTTTCTTTCTCTCTCTCTCTCTCTCTCTCCCTTCTTCTCTGAAATCAATAAAAATATATATTAAAAAAAAAAAAAGAGGACCTACCCAGGAGACACAGCCCACCAGCCGAATCAGGGAGGGAAAAACACTGAGCTGAAACCTCCAGGGCCTGAGCAACTTAGCCCAAAGAGGGAAAGGTAGAGGGAACAGCATATGCAAAAGCCTAGAAGAGAATAAAGCGGGAGAGAAATTGGACATAGGGAGGGGGGACAGAAAATACGCTCACCCTCACACCTTCCTCCTGAGTCACTCACAGGGCCCGGCCCCCCAACTCTGCAGGGAGGAGGGGCTGAGGCTGAAGACTGAGAGATCCTCACAGGTAAGCACGTGGGCCCCCATTCCCACTGAGCGTGGGAAGGGAAAGGTTACCCCAGCACAGACCTTGCTGAGGCCTCTGCTGCCCCCTTGTGGCCACCTGGAGCGGGCCCATCAGCCAACTCGGTGCCCCTGGTGACCCCAGTCTCCTGGTGACCCCCCCCCCCCCCAGGACAAAAGGCTGAGGCCCGGACACATATTCTCCTTCGCGACTCCAAGTGCCCGCTGGGGTTCCTGAGACCACCCCCGCCCCCATCTCTGGCTTCCGGATACACCCTAAATCTGCAAGAGACATACCCCCCCCCAAACCAGCCGTTTTGTAGCCCTAATAGCGGAGACCCAGAGAAAGGGAGTGAGGGTTTGGCACCTGCCAAAAACCCCGGCTCCAGGATGGATGCCACTCCGGCGCATTCCTCAGCTTTGCAAAGGGGATTTTATAAGAAGAATCGGGACTCCTCTTTCCCACCTGCTCGCTCCTCTCCCGGAGACCCCCTCCCCGAAGGCTCGCACGATCCCGGCTCCGATGCCGCGTCCCCGCCCCCCAACCCCAAGGACCATCTTCCCGGCATAGCGCGACCCCGTGGGCATCCCGCGTCGGTCAGTTTGTCTCTCCCTCGGTCACATCGGAGCCCCTCCCTCCTCCAGAGTCCGGTGGGTTGGGGGAAGGACGGGGGGAGGGGACGTTGCTAGGAAGTCCCGATGCCTGGAAGTTCGGCCGCAGACCCCTCGGCCCCCCTCCTCCTGCAGCCCTAACAAGTCCGAGGTCCCTGCCCTTTCCTCCCCGGGGACCCCGAATTCCAGCCTCCAGCTCCGCCCTTCAGAGTCCCCGGGGTCCCAGCCCCAGACAGCCAGACAGAACGCTGTTAACTAACAATGCAGCGTTTTAATCCCGATTTGGACAAGTGCTGGGAAAACCCATAGAGACCCCTCCCTTGCGGGCCACCGGGGCGGACCAGACAGGGTGTCTCCAGGTCTCCGGCTGGGGACCGCCAGGCCACGCCCTCGCGCTCCTATTGGCTGCCGCCCGGGGGTCAGAAGCTGGACTGCAGCAGAGTGACGCGCAGAGGCCACGCCCCCTCGTCCTGGGTCAGGGCGAGAGGGCCCGCCCCCGAGTCCCACGTGGGCGCCCAGGAGGCGGGGCCGGCGCCACGCCCGCTGCCCCGGCGGGAGCACCCGGGGGAGCGGGCATTGGCCACCGGAGGAGATCGTGGGGGCGAGGGCAGCGGGGGCTTGGGGTTTGACGGAGGCGGCGGCACCGGGGGAAGAGGTTCGCCTCCGGAGTCCAAGTTTCCACCTGGAGAGGACGAGGGAGGGGTGAAAAGGGCAAAATGGGGGGCCCGAGGTTCCGGACCCCCAGCTTTTCTTCCCTCCGACCCAGGAGCGCCGGGCCCCAACCCCCTGCTGCCTGGGGTCTAGAACTCCCAAACGCTGTGCAGCTCTATCCTCATCGGGACAAAGAATTTCCAGGGGCCCGCGATCCCTTCCCACCAGGAGCTAGGATTCCAGGCCTCAGGCTTCCCCTCCCCTAAACCCGGAGCCCTAGGTCCCCAGCCCCTCCCCCCGCCCCCCCCCCACCTGTCATCATTCGGTGCCACTGCGAGGCCTCGGTGGCCAGAGCTTGAGAGAGGCTGAGGACTCGCTCCCGATGACCTTCGGACATGGGAATATAAGGGGCGGTGTTCCTCGAACTAGAAAAAAAGATTTGGGGGAGACGAGCAGTTAGCCAGGACAGTGATTACTGCGGTGCCCCCACGTGTCCTTCTGGGAGTTGTAGTCCTCAGCACGTGTCTTCAAGGACTTTAAAAATATATTTTATTGACTTTTTACAGAGAGGAAGGGAGAGGAATAGAGAGTTTAGAAACACTGGATGAGAGAGAAACATCGATCAGCTGCATCCTGCAACCAAGGTACATGCCCTCGACGGGAATCAAACCCGGGACCCTTGAGTCCGCAGGCTGACGCTCTATCCACTGAGCTAAACCAGTTAGGGCAATCTTCAAGGACTTTGAACCTGGACAGGCCGGCAAAAAAAGCTCCTGTGCACCATGGAATTTCCCCTCCCGTCACCAGTAACTTTCACCCCATTTCCAGATGGTCGGGGGAGTTGATATCCACCCAGGGTTGCAGTTTGGGGGACTGCTGTTCTCACTGGGGATCCAGGGCTTTCTGATGCCCCAGGAACTCTAGAAGGTTCTGCAATCATCCTGGTCGGGTGGTTCAGTTGGTTGGAGTGTCATCCCGTAGACCGACAGGTGGCGGGTTCGATTCTAGGTCAGGGTACATACCCAGGGTGCAGGCTTGATCCCCACCCAGTCAGGGCGTGTGCAGCAACCAAGAGATGTTTCTCTCTCTCTCCCTCATGAATTTAAAATTTAAAAAAATAATAATAAAAGGCTGCAATCTGCACTCGGGGGACATAAATAACAAAGCTACTCGCCTCCCCTTGGGAAATTGATTTCCCTGCTCCTCGAAGGCACCCCAGTTCCTTACCTGCTCCAGGACCCGGAGCTTCTGAGCCATTTCTGGGCTCCGGCGTGTCCCAGGCCAGGCTGCAAAAAAAAAAAAACGGGGCATAGTCCTCCTCACCTGGGAGCCCCCACTTCCCACTGTGAGGGTGAAATGTAGGAGGCTCAGAGAGGGGCTGAAACGGCCTCAAAACACTGGCAATGATTAACTTGACGCGTAAAGAACCTGCTTCGCCGTAGACCTCAGGCAGACACAGAGGCCCGCCCCTCGCTCACCTGTGACAAAGCCAGAACCGACCCTGCGATTCCCCCTTTACCTCCTACAGGACTGGCTGGACGGTCTGTCCCCCCAAACCGGCTAGACAGAGACACACGTTTGGGTTCGTCTGGCTGAGAGGATCCCCTGATTGACAAAAACAATCCTACCCGTAAAATCACCCCACCTACAACTCGTCTAATTCCTCCCTCGAAAAGTAAGATGAAACCGCCCTGGGGAGCCACTCTGATCAGGTCTGGAGCGCTCTCCTCGCTGCAATAGAATGAATTAACTCCTTCCTTCCTTCCTTCCTTCCTTCCTTCCTTCCTTTTTCTTTCTCTCTCTCTTTCTTTCTTTCTTCTTTCTTTCTTTCTTTCTTCTTTCTTTCTTTCTTTCTTTCTTTCTTTCTTTCTTTCTTTCTTTCTTTCTCTTTCTTTCTTTTTCTTCCTTCCTTCCTTTCTCTCTCTCTCTCTCTCTCTCTCTCTCTCTCTCTCTCTCTTTTTCTTTCTTTCTTTCTTTCTTTCTTTCTTTCTTTCTTTCTTTCTTTCTTTCTTTCTTTCTTTCTTTCTTTCTTGCCTTTGACAACAGAGAGTAACTGAAAAGAAAGCTCGGGTTTGCAATCTAGACCCTAGATGCCTGGTGAGCTGGGGATGTTGTATCTGCCCACCTCCGTCCCCCACCGAGAAGGGGCCCGGACGCTGCCCTTGGCACAGGTACAAGCCGGGTGGAATTGGGAACCCCGGTTCTGGGTAGGAAGGGAGCACCCCATTTTCCGGAGAGGGACAATGAGCCTCACACCAGGAGCAGAGGACCCCGCCGCCCCACCGCCCCCTCTGCTCCCCTCACCCTTTGCTCCACGTCAGGCTGGCATCGTGCGGGGGACAGGGTCCTCCCCAGAGTGAGGAGCCGCGGAGAAGCGGGGCGAGGGAGAGGCCGTCCGCACTCCTGGTTCCTCCGGATCCGCTCCAGCTGCTCCTGAGCACTCATCCGGGGCCGGGCCTGGGGGGGCTGGAGGACGAGAAACGCCTCAGGACCCCCAAGCTTGGCTTCCGTTTCATCTCTTCCCTGAACCTCTTAGCCTCCAGCCCTGCCCTTTCCAGTAAGTTCACCACCGGATCTCAGAGGGCTTTTTCTACACCCGGAGCTGAGGCTGTCCCTCCTCTGCCGGCCGTCCCCCCCTCCCCCCAGGATCCCCAAGCTCAGCACCCTGGGGCCAAGGCCTTTGAGGCCGTGAGGCCTGGTCCCCACCCCCCACTCTGCCTCAACACACACACACACACACACACACTCAAACAAAAACCTCTGAATCAGCCTTGAAAACAACAGGAGGAATAGGATTGATTAATTAAATTGTCCCGAGGATGAGCTCGGGTGGGCCTGAGAGAGGACCGATGAGCGCTGTCTTGCCCTCAGAACCAGGGTGAAGACGCACACAGAGAGAATGCCATGTGCCAATCGGAGCTACATGGCCACAAGCCAAGGCACCGGCTCGGAGCTGATCCTTCTTCCCCAGCGCCCTCAGAGGGATTACAGCCCCTCAGACACCTTGATCGTGAACTTCAGCCTTAAGAACATAAAATGCAAGAGGACAGCGATAACGCGCAAAAGAAATTGTTCAGCGAAAGGAAACGGGAAATTGAAGGCTGGGGCGATCGGTGCTCGGCCTGTTCACATGGCAAAAAGGAGAAAGCGTGTTCTGGACAGAACGCCAAGGGTGTGGCCGGACAGCCGTTTGCTGAGCGATTTAGGCATGTGGCCTGCGGATCCAATACATGGTCGCAGCAGAAACGGTGCCAACTTGCACTGAAGGGGACAGAGATGGGACTCAGAGAAGATGGGCTGGGATGCCGCAGGCAGGAAAGGGTGGTCTGGCTGAGAGCATGTGATCCTGCAGGAAAGGGGGCAGTTTGGACACAGACTCGCATCCCAGGAGAGAGCCACGTGACCTTGCAATTGTGCGGCCACAAGCCAAGGAAGGGACCTGGAGCAATCCTTCCCCAGGCCGAGAGCATGGCCCTGAGGGCACCCTGCTTCCGGGCTTCTAGCCTGCAGAACTGCGAGTCAATAAAGTGTTGTTTAAGGGGAAAAACACACAAGACAAAACAAAACAAAAAAAACAAAGGGCAGAGAACTCCTCACTGCAGGCTGCAACTAGAACATTCTAAAAACTAGAAACAGCTTGGATCCATCTGTTGCTCAAGGGGGGGCCAGTCAGTTTTACTCCGATTTGGCCAATCCTGAGTCGCACGCCCACCTGTTGGACACAGTCCCCCCGCACATGGCCCTGTGTCGTTTATTTCTTCACAGCGGGCCAGACCACTGGCCCCAGAGCCTGCCAGGGCCCAATCCAAACTTCTACACCTTCACCTGTTTCAAATATAGCCGTCCAAACAGGCAGCTATTTTTAGCCACTTAAAGCCTGCCTGTTTTGAATAGTCCACGAAGCTGTGCCCAGCATCTGCTAGCCGGAGGTAAGGTGAACCTGCAGCTATAAAAGACTCCAAGCGGCCCTGGCCAGTGTGGCTCAGTTGGTTGGGCGCCATCCTGTGCACCAAACGGTTGCCAGTTCTATTCCTGGTCAGGGCACCTGCCCGGATTTCGTTGGGGCCTTGAGGCCTGGTAGGGGGGGCGGTGCAGAAGGCAGCCAATCAATGTTGTGCTCTCACATCGATGTTTCTCTCTCTCTCCCTCCCTCCCTCTAAATAATAAATATTTATTTATTATTGAATTATATTATTTATTTTTAATGTTTTTATTTATTTTTAGATAGAAAGGGAGAAAGAGATCAAAACATCAGTGACAAGAGAGAATCATTGATGGGCTGCCTCCTGCACCCACCCCACTGGGGATTGAGCCTGCAACCTGGGCATGTGCCATGACTGGGATTTGAACTTGACCTCCTGGTTCATAGGTTGATGCTCAACCACTGAGCCACGCTAGCTGGACTATGTATATATTAGAAGAAAGGAAGGAAGGAAGGAAGGAAGGAAGGAAGGAAGGAAGGAAGGAAGGAAGGAAGGAAGGAAAAGGGAGGAGAAGGAGAAAGAAAATATACCCCAAGCGGCCGCCGCCTAAGGAGTCTCCCTGTGCCCTGAGTGCTATCACCCTGCCCCTTAATCCCCTTCTCAGACCTCCACGCCCCCCTCTCCTTGGACAGTGGCTCCCCCGCAATAACCTCGGGGTCTCAGGTCCTGGCTTCTCCCACCCACGGGCAAACCTGTCCGAACGTGGTCAACAAAGCCCGTGTGTCTACTGCCACCTCGTGGTCATGTCTTTGCCCTGCTCGGCTCTGCAAAGCCTGCGCCCCCCGCCGGGGAGCGGAAGAAGCCATTCCCCAAGCAGCCCCCACCACCCATGTCCGTGCTGCACACCGCGCCCTTCCCGGGAAAGACCGAGTGTTTGGTATCCACGACAACGAGGAAGCACCGGAAGTGCTCTCAAATCGGCTAGGTCGGGTCATCGCCCCAACCGCGCTTCTCGGAAAGCCGGCCAGCCAGCCAATCGGGGCTGGCCCCGCGTTTCTGAAAACCAGCCAATCAGCAACAGACACAAAGCCTCCCCCCCCCCCCCCCCCCCCCCCCCCCCGCTTAAGGGCGACCAATCCCCAAACTCTCCGGGTCGGCCTGGCTGCCTGGCTTAAGCAAAGGAATACGCTCAGCAATGTTTCTGCATCACCAGCACCTCCATGCCGTTCCCTCCGCTGGACTTCCCTGCATGGACAACCTTTTCTCATTCACCCGGCCTCAGTTTACCTATCCTTTAAAAGGCTTCCCAGCCCTGACCGGTTTGGCTCAGTGGATAGAGCGTCGGCCTGCGGACTCAAGGGTCCCAGGTTCGATTCCAGTCAAGGGCATGGACCTTGGCTGCAGGCACATCCCCAGTGGGGAGAGTGTGCAGGAGGCAGCTGGTCGATGTTTCTCTCTCATCGATGTTTCTGGCTCTCTATCCCTCTCCCTTCCTCTCTGTAAAAAATCAATAAAATATATTTTTAAAAATAAAAATAAAAGGATTCCCTGCCTTGGCTGGTTTGGCTCAGTGGATAGAGCGTCGGCCTGCGGACTTAGGGTCCTGGGTTCGATTCCCGTCAAGGGCACATGCCTGGGTTGTGGGTTCAATCTCCAGTAGGGGGCTCTCTCATCATTGATGTTTCTGTCTCTCTCTCTCCCTTTCCCTCTCTGAAATCAATTTTATACACACACACACACACACACACACACACACACACACACACATAGTATATGGCTTCCTAGCCCTAACCGGTTTGGCTCAGTGGATAGAGCGTCAACCTCCGGACTGAAGGGTCCCAGGTTCGATTCCGGTCAAGGGCATGTACCTTGGTGCGGGCACATCCCCAGTAGGGGGTGTGCAGGAGGCAGCTGATCGATGTTTCTCTCTCGTTGATGTTTCTAGCTCTCTATCCCTCTCCTTTCCTCTCTGTAAAAAATCAATAAAATATATTTTTTTAAAAAATAAAAGGCTTCCTAATGCTGCCAGTCCCTGTGTGAAACCGCTTGTTGCTGTCAGACTCGTATGAAGATCGCATTCGTGCCTTCCCTCCATCAGACTCGAGCATCAGGTCTAATTTGTGGCTGGCCCCCCAACACTTTCCACAGGGCCTGGCCTCTAGAGGGCTCCGGAGAGAGATGTCTAGCAAATAAGGGAGTTTGGGATTTTTTTCCTGCAGTGGCCACACCTCAAAGCTTAGGGAGGACAGGGCAGGTGGCAGCTCCCTGGCCTTCGTGACACCCTATTTGGATCAGTCATCTGCCGATGTCTTAGTGGGCATCAGGCTTGTCCTGCCAAGCCCAGCGGGCGTGACTCAGTAGTTGAGCATCAACCTATGAATCAGGAGGTCATGGTTCAATTCCCGGTCAGGGCACATGCCTAGGTTGTGCGCTCAATCCCCAGTAGGGGGCGTGCAGGAGGCAGCCAATCAATGATTCTTATTAACGAGAGGCCCAGTGCATGAAAATTTGTGCGGGGGGGTGGGGAGGGGCAGGTCCCTCAGCCCAGCATGTGCCCTCTGGCAGCCCGGGAGCCCTCAGGTGATGTCTGACTAACAGCGGGGAGTGGGCCTGAGCTGTTAGTCGGACATCCTTCGCTGGCTAGCCCTGAGCCGGCTTCTGGCTGAGCAGCGTTCCTCCTGTGGAAGCGCACTGACCACCAGAGGGCAGCTCCTGCAGTGAGCGTCTGCCCCCTGGTGGTCAGGGTGTGTGATAGCGACCAGTCATTCCCCTGTTAGGGTCAATTTGCATATTACCCTTTTATTATATAGGATGTTTTTCTCTCTCTCCCACTCCCTTCTTTTCTCTGAAATCAATACAAATATTTTTTAAAAAGAAATAAAAAGTGCCTACTATTTCTATTTTTCTTCTACTCTGACTTGCTCATTTAGTAGATTATTGCTATTTTTTAAAAACTTGACATCTAAATGAGATGTTATTTATAGCTTTTATCCCATTTAATATGAATATTCATACATTTTATTGGAGAAATGTTAATGTGTTTGGTTAAGGATGCTGCGCCAGGCATCACTGGAGATTTTATATAATACACAGTGTATGCACCATATTACCGGTCTAGAATCTGCAAAATTTTGCACTTTTCCCCCCAATGATTTTTAGAGAGTGGAAGGGAGAGAGGAAGGAGAGAGAGAGAGAGACATCAATTGGTTGGCTCCCAAACATGCCCTGACCAGAACCAGGGATTGAACTTGCAACCCAGGTATATGCCCTTGACCGGGAATCAAACCCGAAACCCTTCAGTGTGTGGGCGAGCACTCTAACCATCGAGCCACACCAGCCAGGGCTACAGTAAATTGGCTGTTTATGATCTGCCTCTGACATCCACTAGGACACCAGATTCATAAGGGAAAAAAAAAGTGGTTTTTTTCTCGTTTTGTTCACATCTGCGACTTCAGCGCCTAAACACCTCTGTGCGTGAGCACTTTATTCAGTGACGGAAATGTTTTATCTGCTCCTGAGCAATGGCAGTGTGGTGAGTGTGAGAGAAATTTTAATTTTATTTCGTTTAAATTTAAGCAGCCACATGTGGCTACTGGCTACCTTATCGGACAGTGAAGAGGATACTGAATCAATATTTGTTGAGTCAATGAATAGATACATGAATGAATGAATGAATGAATGAATGAATGAGTGAATGAATGAAGTCCTTACTATATCCAGGCACTATTTCCAACCCTTTCTGGGCATTCATCTAGTTTGAACCCTCACATCAGCTCTAGGTGGTGGGCACTGCTATCAGCTCCATTTTGCAGATGAGAAAATGGAGGCAGAGAGAGGTTTAGTAACTGGCCCGAAGTCACACGGCTTAGCGGTGTCAGAGACAAAATGTAATCCCAGTGTTCTGAAGTCACATTCTCTCTGATCTGGGCTGCGGCCTCAGAACCCCCTCTCCCAGCCTTTCCCCCAAGAGTGGGTGATCCGCGCTAACCAGATGGGAACGTTACAGGATGGGCCGGAGGGGACCCATAGGCTGCCTACCTTGGCTCCTGGCTGTGGGGAGGGAGGGCAGCGACCCTCGGGGCTAGAAGCCTGGGAGATCCTGGGAGATCCAACACCTGGAAGGGCAGAACGGGGCGTGGTGAGGACAGGGGATGCCGTGCGGGTCCCTCCAGGCCCAGGGTGCTCACCTGAGCGAGGGCTGGCAGGGCTTCTGTGCCCCCCGGGGGGCCGCCCCCAGTCGGCCTCTGGGGACCGGGGTGAGCTCAGTTCCAAGGATTCAGGCAGACTCTGGATGGGTTGGGGAAGAGGAAAAATGATTAGCAACATCGTTATTATTACCACGTACTAAGCACCTGGCAACTGAGACACAGCGCAATAGGATTAAGATCAAAACCAGCAGCCGGATGACCAACCTCCGCTCTGCCGTTCATTAGCTGTGTGATCTTGGGCAAGTTACTCGACCCCTCTGGGCCACATTTAAACTTCTTTTTTTTTAACTTTTTTTTTTATTTTTTATATATCTTTTTATTGATTTTTTTTTACCGAGAGGAAAGGAGAGAGATAGTCAGAAACATTGATGAGAGAGAAACATCGATCAGCTGTCTCCTGCACATCTCCTACTGGGGATGTGCCCGCAACCCAGGTACATGCCCTTGGCCGGAATCGAACCCGGGACCTTTCAGTCCACAGGCCGACGCTCTATTCACTGAGCCAAACCGGTTTCGGCCACATTTAAGCTTCTTATATGAGGATTGAAACCTCACGTAAGGCCCTGAGAACGGTGCCTGGCACAGGGCGGGACATTATAAGTGGGGGGTTTTGTAATGATGATGCACCTGGCATGGTGTTCAGTACTTCTCCTGTTTTATTAAATCCCCTCAATAAATCTATGAGACACCTATTCTGATTCTACTGACGCTCAGAGAATTCGGTCAATGACTGATGTCACCAAGAAGGCAGGGCGGGGGTCTGAACCTAGGGCTCCTCCATGCCTGCTCCGAAGGTCACGAAGGTCACGGCAGGCAGCGGCCCTAACCCTGATGAGACAATAGTGGCTCCTGGCCCCCGAGGGCCGACTCTGTGTCAGGCACGCCCCAGGCATCCTTTCTCCTCCTTACAGAGCTCCGCAAGGTGGGGTTCTGATCAGAAGTGTCTGGTAAATGTTTAAGCAATGCCTCTCTGGGAGAAAACAGCCCTGGTTTGTATGTTTGCCAATTACCGTGGTGTAAATATTCCCACTGTGGTCGATTTCAACTGGACGTCACTGAATGTGGAGATGGGAAGTGATGCCCGCAGTTGGCCCTTGAGGGGGTAGGGGGTGGGGGGGAGTGGGTCCAGCACACCACTGGCTTATGCTCACAGGTAACAAATAAGGAAACTCGGGCTTCCACAGCTTAGGATACTCGTCTGAGGTTGGTTAGTTGGTCAAAGGAGAGGGAAAGAGGTGAGTGGGTGATCCGTTTGGCCAGGGGCAGGTAGCTGGGGATGGGAAGAGAGGTGTGTAAACCTCACCTCTCTCTCTGAAGACTCCTCGCCTTGGAGTGCTGGAGACGGGGAGTGAGGCTCAGTGCTTTGGGGTGGTTTCTGGGGCCCCCCCAGACCTGCCAGGGTGTCTTCCATCATCCACAGCTGCTGCTGAGCGGACGTTCTGTCCTGGGGGTGAGAAAATACAAGAGGGTTAAAGCTGATAGGCCACAGGCAGGATCTGAAACCAGCTGGGCTGTATTTATGGAGTCAGAAATGGACTATGGCCCTGGCTGGTTTTGCTCAGTGGATAGAGCATCGGCCTGTGGACTGAAGGGTCCCGGGTTCGATTCTGGTTAAGGGCACGTGCCTAGGTTGCGGGCTATATTCCCAGTAGAGGGCATGCAGTCGGCAGCCAATCAATGATTCTCTCTCATCATTGATGTTTCTCTCTCTCTCCCTCTCCCTTCCGCTCTGAAATCAATAAAAAAAATATATACATAAAATAAAAATAAATAAATAAATGGACTACGTGCGCATATCGAGGCTGCATTTGTGGCTATCCATTTCCATATGGATATCCCGTCACCTCACCACCATTTATCACCCACGCTGTCTTTTTTACATGCTCTGCAGTGTTACCTCTGTCTTAAATAGGGGGCCATATCAATGGACGCGAGTCTGCTTCTGGACACCCTATTCAGTGTCTTTGGTTCGTTTGTCTAACCTGTGTCAATATTACCCTATGTTATTTTTTTAATATATTTGATTGATGTTTTTACAGAGAGGAAGGGAGAGAGATAGAGAGTTAGAAACATCGATGAGAGAGAAACATCGATCAGCTGCCTCCTGCACACCCCCAACTGGGGATGTGCCCACAACCCAGGTACATGCCCTTGACCGGAATCAAACCTGGGACCTTTCAGTTCGCAGGCCGACGCTCTATCCACTGAGCCAAACCGGTTAGGGCCAGCCTGTGTCATTAACAATAGCTTTTCAGTCAGGCTTGACATCCAGTTGTGTTAGTCCTCCCGCTTTGTTCTTCGAGGTTGCCTAGGTTACTCTGGGCCTTTTGTGCGTCCAAATGCAACTTAGGGTCAGTTTACAATCTCTTCTGGATTTGCATCGGGGTTGCTGACCCCCACTGGGGCAATTCCCTTGGGGAGACCACATCTTTGCATTAGTGCCTCTTTCCTATCCATGAACTTGGTATATCTCCCCATTTATATAGGTCTTTACCTTCTCTCAATGATGTCCTGTGGCTTTGAGCGTAGGTGTCTTGCAAATCTTTCCTGTGATTTCTTCCTAGATATTTAATTTGTTTGTGTTAATTATAAAAACTTCTGTTTAGGCCTAGCCAGTTTGGCTCAGTGGATAGAGCGTCGGCCTGCGGACTGAAGGATCCTGGATTCGATTCTGGCCAAGGGCCCACGCCGAGGTTGCGAGCTCCATGCCCAGTAGGGGGCGTGCAGGAGGCAGCCAATCAATGATTTTTCTCTCCTTGGTGTTTCTCTCTCTCTCTCTCCCTCTCCCTTCCTCTCTGAAATCAATAAAAATATATTTTCAAAAAACAAACTACTGTTTATTTACTTTCTAATTGTTTGGCACTAGCAAACATGAGGACAATTGATATTAACCTTGCGTTCAGTGACCTTGCTAAATATGCTTATTCTAATAGTGTGTCTGGAAATTATTTTGTGGGTTTTTTTTGGTTTGTTTTTTGTTGTTAAAAATGTGTGCATTTATTTATTTATTTGTCCTCACCCGAGGATATGTTTCCATTGGTTTTCAGAGACAGTGGAAGAGAGAGGGAAAGACAGAAATGGTATCACTGTGAGAGGAATACATCAATTAGTTGCCTCCTGAATACACCCTGACCAGGGAGAGCAGAGTGGGGAGGAGCCTGCAACTGAGGCATGTGCCCTTGACCGGATTCGAACCTGGGACCCTTCAGTCTGCAGGCCGGTGCTTTATCCACTGAGCCAAACCGGCAAGAGCTGCAAACTACTTGGATATTCTACATATATACACAGTCATGTCATCTGTAAATAAAAATAGCTTTACTTCTTCCTTTCTTGTCCTTATACCTAATTTTTTATTTCATACTTGTACTGTCTAAAACCTCTGGTACAATGTTGGCTACAACTGGTGCTAGCAGACACCCTTGTCTTTTTGTGTTGTTTTTTTTTTAATTTCAGAGAGGAAGGAAGAGGGAGAGAGAGGTGGAAATATCAATGATGAGAGAGAATCATTGATCGGCTGCCTCCTGCACGCCCCCCACCGGGGATCAAGCCCACAACCCAGGCATGTGCCTTTGACCGGAATCGAACCCAGGACCCTTCAGTCCGTAGGCTGACGCTCTATCCACTGAGCCAAACCAGCTAGGGCAACGCCCTTGTCTTATTCCAGATATCAGGAGGAAAGTTTTCCATATTTCACTGACCACTACAATGTTTGCTGTAGATTTGTTATAAATACCTTTTATCAGATTAAGGAACTTCCCTTCTATTTCTACTTTGCTGAGAGCTTTTACCATGAAGGGGTGTTGAATCTTGTCTTTTTCCCCCTGCATTTATGGAGACAACCATGTGGTTTCCCCCTATTATTTTGCCAAATGTGGTGAAATACATGGACTGATTTTCAAGTGTTAAAACTAACCTTGCATTCCCGTAGCAAACCCAATTTGGTTGTGATGTATTTATTATTTTCTTCATATATTGCTGGTGGTAAGTAATACTTAACACCCCTGGAGGGGGGGGGGGGTTAGTGTTAAATGGTGGATTTTAGGAAGAAGTTGGGAGAGTTTAGTATGAAGTCAGGGCTTAAATCTGTAAGTACACATTTAATACTAGAAGTCAATGTTTTTAACTAAAGATATATGATTTTGGCTCCAGCCAGAGTGGCTCAGTGGTTGAGTGTTGACCTGTGACCCAGGAGGTCATGGTTTGATTCCAGGTCTGGACATATGCCCAGGTTGCGGGATCGATCCCCGGTGTGGGGCTTGCAGGAGGCAGCTGATTAATGATTCTCTCTCATCATTGATGTTTCTCTCTCTCTCTCCCCCTCTCCCTTTTTCTCTGAAATCAATAAAAAATAAATAAAATAAAAAAA
The DNA here is from genome assembly GCF_964212035.1 of Myotis nattereri. Classification (NCBI taxonomy): domain Eukaryota; kingdom Metazoa; phylum Chordata; class Mammalia; order Chiroptera; family Vespertilionidae; genus Myotis; species Myotis nattereri. The sequence continues at coordinate 49,039,722 of NC_138090.1, forward strand.
TATATAAGATTTGGGCCCTGGCCAATGTGGCTCAGTTGGTTGGAGCATTGTCCCATGCACTGAAGGTTCAATTCCCAATCAAGGCATATGCATGGGTGACAGGTTCAATCTCCCGGCAACCAAATTATTTTTCTCTCTCAAATTGATGTCTCTCTCTCTCTCTCTCTCTCTCTCTCTCTCTCTCCCTCCCTCCCTCCCTCCCCCTCTCTCTAAAATCAATAAAAACGTATCCTCAGGTGAGTATTTAAAAAAATAGATGATTTTGAAACTCGATTGCTAGGCCTGGCATGAAGAAGAGGTGGGTCTGAGGCTAAGGAAGCAACAGGGCTTGTCCTTCAGAAGTGGGCCTCGAACTGAGGGACTGGCTTTAGGACTGGAAATTCAGAGGATACACTTAACAGCGAAAGTCGGGATGAACTTGCAGGATGGGGACAGGGCTGACGAGAGGAGTTTTGACACGGAGAATAGAGCTTCAAAATAAGAGGAGAGATTTAAACCGGAGGGAGAGTGGGTCTGAGCCCGAAGGTAGGTCTTAAAGTGAAGGGCGTGGTGTGAACTATAATAAGAGATTTATTCTTTTAAATATATTTTATTGGTTTTTTACAGAGAGGAAGGGAGAGGGATAGAGAGTTAGAAACATTGATGAGAGAGAAACATCGATCAGCTGCCTCCTGCACATCCCCCACTGGGGATGTGCCCACAACCAAGGTACATGCCCTGGACCAAAATCAAACCTGGGACCCTTGAGTCCGCAGGCCGACGCTCTATCCACTGAGCCAAACCGGTTAGGGCTATAATAAGGGATTTAAAAGGAAAGGAAACAGCCCTGGCTGGTGTGGCTCAGTTGGTTGATGCATCGTCCTCTACTCCTAACGGTCGTGGGTTCGATGACCGGTCAGGGCACATACCTAGGTTGGGGGTTCGATCCCTGGTTGGGCCACATAAGAGAGGTAACGGATCAATGTTTCTCTCTCTCTCTCTCTCTCTCTCTCTCTCTCTCTCTCTCTCTTTCTCTCTCTCTCCCTTCCTCTCTCTAAAATCAATAGACATATCCTCAGGTGATTATTGAAAAAAAAGAAGAAAAGGAAGGAAATGAGAGAAGGGGAGGAGCTTGTGATAAAGTGAGAAGTACTCCAATCTGTGGGCGGGGCTTCCATGCCCAAAGGGTCTCCAGGTGGACCTGGAGTGGAGGGTGGGGCTTGGGGGCGTGGGACAGGGCCGTCCGTACCTGGGGGGACCCGAGGTGCAGCAGGTACTCCAGGGCCTCTCTCAAGGTGCCCAGCTCCTGCTCCAGGCCGCTGTACGTGTCCCAAACCCGCTCTCGCTCCTCGGGTCCCAGAAAGGGGAGACACAGGGTTAGCATGCCCGCCCTCCCGCTAGATCGCTCCTACTCCCAACAAGGAGGAAGAAGGCAAGCCTGGTCCCTGGTGTCCTGCAGGCAGTACCTGGACTACAATTCCCAAAGGCCTTTTGGCTCCAGCTACCGGGAACCCCAGCGCCTATAAGGAACCTGCCACTTCAAAGAGCTGCTAGTGGAGAGAAAGAACAGCTGTCTCTGAACCCTCACCTCTGTGCTGCCCTGGGGCACGCCTGGTGAGTCCTTGGGCTAGTCAAGACCACACCCCAATGCACTCCTGGGCAGCAGAAGCCTGCTCACCCATAGTAATAATTATAGCAGCGAACATTTATTAGGCACTGCATGTGTGAAAGGCGCCGTTCCTGAAACTCATTTAAGTCTGTGCTACGGGTGCTATTCATGTTTCCATTTTACAGATGATAATATTTATAGCTGACACTTAACTAGTGCTTATCAGATGCCAGGTACCTACGTGTTAAATATTCATTCATTCATTCATTGACGTATATTTATGGAATCTTCACAATGACCCTATGAAGTAAGTACTGTATTTTCCATCTCGAGTTTACATAAGAGGCATCTGATGGGATCTAAGGCCCAGAGGGGTTAAGTCACTTTTCTAAGCTCACACAGCTTCCGTGAGTGGGAGCTGAGGTTCCACGCCAGGAATCCTTATCAAACGCACCCTCTTAAGCCACTCAATTACGTTCTGCAGCTTCCTGGCTGCTCACCCTCTGGGACAGACAAGAGCACGGGATTAAAATTCGGGGAGGGGGCGATTCTCAAGAACTACCTTCCCATGAGCCCTTAGGGTTGGGTCCCCTCCAGGAACCACCTGTTGAGTCCTGGGGCCCCCTGGGAGGGTAGGTCCCTTCCCAGATGCTCACCTGAGTCAGGTGACAAAGAGTGGCCCTCACACTGACCAGTCTGTCCTGCAGGAGGCGCTGGCGCCCCCAGGCCCTCGGGGGAGCCACAGCCTCCCTGGCTGCTTGGCCCAGCTGCTGCCTGGTCAGCTCCAGGGCTGCTTCTAGCTGCTCCTGCACCGAGAGGGAAAAAAGATGACCTTCACCCGGCCAGTGTGGCTCAGTGGTTGGGCATCAACCCATGAACCAGGAGGTCACAGCTCAATTCCTGGTCAGGGCACATGCCCCGGCTGTCTGCTCCATCCCCAGTGGGGGGCGTGCAGGAGGCAGCCGATCAGTGATTCTCTCTCATCATTGATATTTCTATCTCCCTCTCCCTCTCTTTTCCTCTCTGTAAATTCAATAAAAAGCATATTGTTTTTAAAAAAAGATTAACCTTCTGAAGTCACACCCAGCCCCAGGGAGAGAGGAAAAGTGTCTTCCCACATCCTTGTCACCCTGCATGCTGGGGATCAGGAAGGGCTAAGGGGGGGGGGGGAGTAGGGGAGGGGCTGGGTGTCTTCCCAGCCCAGAGCCCCACCTTCTCCTCCTGTCTCTGGTCTATCTCCTCCTGCAGCCTCTTCAGGAGCCGGTCCTGCCCACACAACTTTGTCAACAGGGTCTAAAAAAGGAGAACGGGACCAGATCTGGCTCTTACCTCTGCCCCCCCCCCCCCCCCCCCCACACACACACACCTGGAATATTCTCTCCCCAACCCTGGAACTCAGCAGGGGTTGGATCCGGGAGGACTTACATCTGTCTCCAAGCTTTGGTGGAAGGATGAGTCCAGGGGAGGGCCCGGCTGAGGACGAGGAGAAAAGCCGGGGTCACCGGGGCGGCCAGGGCTTTACTGCAGCGCAGAGCTGACCACACTCCGCTTCTACCGACAGACACCCCCCTCCTTGTTAGCTTTGTTCCAAGCGTTAGCAAACCTCAGTAGGCCCACTGTCTGCTTCTTGGCTTTAGGAAGGTACAACGTGCTCTGTTAAAAATAGCTATAACAAATATTATCACTAATGGGAGACATTTAGACATTTCCCTTACTGCTGAGACTAAACCAAGGATGCCCACTGCCACTGTTACCGTGTAACACAGCATTAGAGATCCTACCCAACGCTGTGAGGCACAGAAAACAGCCCAGCCAGTGTGGCTCGGTTGGCTGAGCATCATCCTGTGCATCAAAAGGTTGTCAGGCCAAAACCGGTTTGGCTCAGTGGATAGAGCATCGGCCTGCGGACTGAAGGGTCCCGGGTTCGATTCCGGTCAAGGGCATGTACCTGGGTTGCGGGCACATCCCCAGTGGGAGATGTGCAGGAGGCAGCTGATCGATGTTTCTAACTCTCTTTCTCTCTCCTTTCCTCTCTGTAAAAAATCAATAAAATATATTTTAAAAAAAAAAAAAAAAAAAAAAGGTTGTCAGTTTGCCCAACAGGGTGGCTCAGTGGTTGAGCGTCAATCTATGAACCAGGAGGTCATGATTCGATTCCTGGTCAAGGCACATGCCCAGGTTGCAGGTTTGATCCCCAGTGGGGGGGTGCAGGAAGCAGCCGATCAATGATTTTCTCTTATCTTTGATGTTTCTATCTCTCTCTCCCTCTCCCTTCCTCCCTTCCTCTCTGAAATCAACATATATGTGTGTGTATATATATATATATATATATATATATATATATATCCTTCTTAAATCATAAACGCCTAATATGCTAAGTGTCCAACTGTTTGTTCAACTGTTCGACCAGTCGCAAACGCTCCCACTGGTAGGTGGGGTCCCTCAGCCTGGCCTGCGGGGATTGGTTGCCAGTTTGATTCTTGGTCAGGGCACATGCCCAGGTTGCTGGCTCGATCCACGGTGAGGGGCATGCAGGAGGCAGCCAATCAATGATTCTCTCTCACCATGGATGTCTCTCTCTCTCTTTTCCTTCCTCTCTCTCTAAACATCAATTTTAAAATCTTAAAAAAAGAAAAGAATAGGAAGGGGAAAATCAAACCATAATTTACAGATGACATGCTCATCTACCCAGAAAAGCCAACCAGCAGAATCCAAGATTAGAACAAATAGAATTCAGCAAGGATGTCACATGCAAGATGAAGCTATAAACATTAATAGTGTATCTCTAGCCCTGGCCGAGGTAGTTCAATTGGTTAGACTTCAGTGGCCGGCAAACTCATTAGTCAACGGAGCCAGATAGCAACAGTACAATGATTGAAATTTCTTTTGAGAGCCAAATTTTTTAAACTTAAACTATATAGGTAGGTACATTGTTATTAACTTAATTAGGGTGCTCCTAAGGCTTAGGAAGAGCCACACTGAAGGGGCCAAAGAGCCACATGTGGCTCGCGAGCCGCAGTTTGCCGACCACAGGGTTAGAGCATCATGCCAAGGTTGGCGGCTTGCTCTCTAGTCAGGACACATACAAGAATCAACCAATGAATGGAATGAATGAGTGGAACAACACATTGATCTCTCTCTCTCAAAAAAAAAAAAATCACTAAAAAAAAATTTAAAATAGCATATCTCTACACCATCAGTAACTAGAACACATAAATTAAAAGATGATGTCGTTCAAATAGCTATAAAAACTGTCAGGTATTTGGGCGTTATCTTAACTAAGAACACATAAGATCTCTATGGAAAAAACTTTAAGACTCAAGTAAAAGATCTAAGAGATGCTATGACTGAATGGAGAGATAGTCTGTATGTATGCCACCCGGTTTGCGGCAGCCTGAGGAAACGAATGGAAGCCCCTGCCCAAGGCCCTTGAAACATCCGCCCCGGTCTAGGCACACTAGTTCACATGAGGTTCAGCTTAGCCAGGAAAGCAAGGGAGGGGTTCTGGCGGTTTCGAGGTGCCCCAGGATATTTACCAATAAAACCATGGAAGCCCGAGTCCCAGGAGATCTTGGGGGCAGCTGGATATAAGTGGAGGAGCCAGAGGGGGCCTGGGAGGAATATTGAACAAGATGTTTAGAAATTGGCGTGTCTTAGCAACACATGTTAAAGTGGGGGTGCCCAGCCCTAGCTGGTTTGGCTCAGTGGATAGAGCATCATCGGCCTGCAGGCTGAAAGGCCCCAGGTTCAATTCCAGTCAAGGGCACATGCCCACATTTCGGGCTTGATCCCCAGTAGGGAGGCATGCAGGAGGCAGCCGATCAATCATTCTCTCTCATCACTGATATTTCTATTTCTCTCTCCCTCACCTTTCCTCTCTGAAATCAATAAAAATATATTTAAAAAAATAAAATAAAGTGGGTGTGCCCAGAACTGAAGTGCCCTGGGAGGCCCTTTGAGGTTCAAAACTGGGCCCCCTAACTTCCTCCACTACCTGCTTTCCGGCCCAGTGTCGCTGTAGGGACAGGCAGGATGCTAATAAAGAGAGAAGCCTGGCCCTGACCGGTGTTGCTCAGTGGATAGAGCCTCGGCCTGCAGACTGAAGGGTCCCAGGTTCGATTCCGGTCAAGGGCATGTACCTTGCTTGGAGGCACATCCCCAGTGGGGGGCGTGCAGGAGGCAGCTGATCCATGTTTCTCTCTCATGGATGTTTCTAACTCTCTATCCCTTTCCCTTCCTCTCTGTAAAAAATCAATAAAATATATTTTTTAAAAAAAAGAGAGAGAGAGACAAGCCTGGCCAAACAGCCCCAGGGCGGATGGGAGCTGCCCTCTGCCCTCCCTCTCACTCTTGTGGTTAGCTGTGGGTATTCTGGGCTCCAATCCCGAGATGCCCAGAGAAAATAGCAGGCGGCCAACTTGGAAAGACAAACTGGACACAGGAGGCAGTTGCAACCCACACGACTTCTCACGCCCTTGTCCAGGCGGAGGGTCCTCGGACTACAATCCCCAAAATGCTGACGGTGTAATGGCCCGAGGCCAGCCTGGAGCTACAGCCCCATCTCCTCCCTACTCACCTGCGTCCTGGCCTCCTGATGCCAGGGCTGGGGGCTCCGGGGGGGCCTTCCTCCCCCAGGCTCGGAGGACGGTCCTCGGCGGGGAGTGGGAGGCCGGGCAAGGGCCGGGCGCTGGGGGCCCCATTCCGCAGGAGGGCGCACGTCGATGCGACTCAGTGGGGTATGGGGTCTGGCGGGGAGTGGGGTGTCACCCGAGGAGGAGGGAGGGGGCCTGCGGGCAGGGGCCGACCGGGGCCGGGGGAGGCTCAGAGGGGAGGGCGGGCGAGAGAGGGGTGTGAACAGGCTGCGGAGAGGAGAGAATTGGGGGGGGGGGACTGAGAATGGGGGGGGACTGGCTCAACTCGAGCCCCTCGCCCCACCACCCACCAAGTCAGCCTCAAAGACGGGTCTCCCTTTGTGGTGTCTCCCGGTCCCTCTAAGACAGTGGTTCTCAACCTTCTGGCCCTTTCAATACAGTTCCTCATGCTGTGACCCAACCATAAAATTATTTTCGTTGCTACTTCATAACTGTAATGTGGCTACTGTGATGAGTCGTCAAGTCAGTATCTGATATGCAGGAGGGTCTTAGGCGACCCCTGTGAAAGGATCGTTTGACCGCCAAAGGGGTCGCGACCCACAGGTTGAGAACCGCTGCTCTAAGAGCAGAACCTCCTCTTGGCCGGATCCTGCATAATCCCTCCCCTTTTGGCATCTCCTCAAGGCTCCCCACCCCCCACCCCCCAGGCTCTGACCCCACAGGAACCCCAGCAAGTCCCACTCCAGAAAGCAAGCGCTAAGCCACGCCCCGGCCACGCCCCCGGCCAGTCCCAGTCCCCGCCCTTCTCTTAGGCCACGCCCCCAGCCCAGCTTTCCCCTCCCAGACTGCCTGGTCCAACTCACTCGGGGCTCCTCGTCCTCTGCATCCCGGGCCCAGATTGGAGGTCGGCGTGGGCAGTGGGAGTGAGCGGCCCGGGGCGGCCACGCTCTCTGGAAAGCCGAGCGCCTTGCGGCGGCGATTCTAAGCTGGGCCCCTCGTCCCCCGTGTTCGCCTCCGGAGGGCCGCCGGGGCCGCCCGGGCCCTCCCCCGGCTGGGGGCGTGCGGGTGACCTGGGCCGCCCACTAGCGAGTGAGCACAGAAAAAGACAACACTTCTTGGCACCTCATAACAGCCCTTGTTCTCAATGCACAGACAAGGGCACAGGGACCCACACAGGAAAAAGGGGGGGGGAGGCAGTGCACTAGCAATCATTGTGTCCATTGTGCAGATGGGGAAACTAAGGCCTGAGTGTGAAGACTGGTAGAGGGCCACCAAGTGGGACCCCAATGCCCCAGACTACGAATCTCCAGCCTGAAGACTCGGCCAGACCCGGGGAGAGACAGTCTGAGGCCTTTTTTATTTTATTTTATTTTTTTTAATATATTTTATTGAGTTTTTACAGAGAGGAAAAGAGAGAGATAGAGAGTTAGAAACATCGATGAGAGAAACATCGATCAGCTGCCTCCTGCACATCTCCCACTGGGGATGTGCCCGCAACCAAGGTACAAGCCCTTGATGGGAATCGAACCTGGGACCTTTCAGTCCGCAGGCCGACGCTCTATCCACTGAGCCAAACCGGTTTCGGCCTGAAGCCTTTTTTTAAAAAAAATCTGACATTGCAGAGAAAGACAAGTATCACATGATCTCACTCACATGTGGAATCTAATTGACAAAATAAACTGATGAGCGGATTGGATCCAGAGACAAGGAAGCAAGGGACAGAGTGCGGGATCTCAGCGGGAAGGCGGGGGAGGGAGGGTGGGTGGGAGGTCATCAATCAAAGACCTTGTGTGCATATATGCGTGGCCCATGGACACGGACAGTAGGGTGGTGAAGGCCAGGGGCGGGGTGGGGGCAGGGGCGGGGCGGACTGGAGGGGGTTAATAGGGGGGAAAGGAGACATATGTAATACTTTCAACAATAGAGATTTAAAAATAAATAATAAAAAATCTGACATTGTGGCCCTGCCGGGGTGGCTCAGTGGTTGAGCATTGACCTATGACCGGGAGGTTGAGGTTCGATTCAGGTCAAGGCACATGCCCGGGTTGTGAGATCAGTCCCCAGTAGGGGGCGTGCAGGAGGCAGCTGATCAATGATTCTCTCTCATCATTGATGTTTCTATCTCCCTCTCCTTTTCCCTTCCTCTCTGAAATCAATATATTTTGATCAAAATATTTTGGGTTTTGCCCTAACCGGTTTGGATCAGTGGATAGAGCATTGGCCTGCGGACTGAAGGGTCCCAGGTTCGATTCTGGTCAAGGGCATGTACCTTGGTTGCAGGAACATCCCCAGTGGGGAGTGTGCAAGAGTCAGCTGATCAATGTTTCTCTCTCATGATGTTTCTAGCTCTCTATCCCTCTCCCCTTCCTCTCTGTAAAAAATCAATAAAATACATTTTGGTTTGTTTTTTTTAAAACTGACCTGTAGGGAGCAACTTCTGGGTGCAGACTTCTGAGAGAGCCAATCAAAGAGCGTGGAATATTGATGAGGGGGCCTGGACAACGTGGTGGGCGGAGCTTAGAGGAAAAGACTGGCCCTGACTACTCCATCCCAGTGATTCTGGAAAAGCTGGCCCTGACCGGTTTGGCTCAGTGGATAGAGCGTCACTGGTTTGGCTCAGTGGATAGAGCCTTGACCTGAGGACTGAAAGGTCCCGGGTTCCATTCTGGTCAAGGGCATGTACCTTGGTTTAGGGCACATCCCCAGTGGGGGTGTGCAGGAGGCAGGTGATGGATGTTTCTCTCTCATGATGTTTCTAGCTCTCTATCCCTCTCCCTTCCTCTCTGTAAAAATCAATGAAATATATTTAAAAAGAAAGAAAAGAAAAGCTGGATTTCTTGCAACGCAGGGGTCCAAAGGATGGAGTCTCTTTCGCTAGAAGACTGGTGATTGGGTGCTGAGGGCCTCCAGGGGAGGAGTTGGGGATGAACAGACACCCAGGTTGGAGCAGCAGGGCCAGGTGCGCGGCCTGTAACTCACCCATCATCTCCCTCTGCGCGGGAGGCCCTGCCCAGCGCGCGTATCCATCCGCGCAGGTCCTCCAGCGTGTCCGCCGCCAGGACGTAGGTCCTCATGCCAGGATGCTCCGCCTGCGGGGAGAAAAAGCTGGCCACTGGGATGCCCCGGGTGGCATCCATCCTGGCCAAGATCTTTGATCTACAATAAAGGTGCCCCAATGCCTCCCGCGTCGCCTAGTGCACAGCGCATGGGGGATGGAGGGACTCACGGTGAAGGTGAAGCGCCGCCCCCGGGGGGCTCCGGGCCCATCGGGCCGGACGCTGTAGCTGGGGAGCAGAACGCTGCCCAGGACGCTCTCCTCGCGGCTGTCTGCAAAGAGAGGGCCCGAGGTCAGGGGTCACACAGAGATCGGGAGGCCACGAGGCTCCGTTCTCAACCTGTGGGTCGCGACCCCTTTGGGGGGCGAAGGACCCTTTCACAGGGGTCGCCTAAGACCATCGGAAAACACATATATAATGACATTGTTTTTGTGATGAATCACTATGCTTTGATTATGTTCAATTTGTAACAATGAAAATACATCCTGCGCATCAGATATTTACATCACAATTCATAACAGTAGCAACATTACGGTGATGAAGTAGCAACGAAAATAATTTTATGGTTGGGGGTCACCACCACATGGGGAACTGTATTAAAGGGTCGCGGCGTTAGGAAGGTTGAGAACCACTGGGCTAGAGGAAAGGGAGGGTGGGAGGGGCGTCGCTCGCCCCATGCCGGCTGCGGTACTGACCCTTGTAGTAGAAGAGGCAATGGCCAGAGAGAACGAACCAGCGGCGTTTCCAGAGCCGGAGCCCGGAGCTGTCCTGGGGGGAGAGAGAGGGAGGAGAGGATGAGGAGCGGGTCGGGGAAAGGAGATGGAGGCGGTGACACTTGGGGACAAAGACTCGGAGAGAGGGGCGGACAGAAACACGTCTGATGCAATAGATTCAGATGGAAGACGGGAGGTTGAGAGGAGGGAAGATTCTGGACACAGTCAGACCTGAGTTCGACTCCCAGCTCCACCACTGGCAGACTATGCCCTTACACAGTCATTTTCCCATGGGGACCCTCAAGTGTTCCCATCTGTCAACTGGGGGTTGAGAAGTTACAGAAGCCATAGCAGGTTTGGCTCAGTGGATAGCGCATGAGCCCGCAGACTGAAGGGTCTTGGGTTCGATTCTGGTCAAGGACACGGACCTCGGTTGGTTGCAGGCTCAATCCCCAGCCTCAGGTCGGGGCAGGTGCGGGAGGCAATCAATCGATGTGTCTCGCTCACATCGATGTTTCTCTCTCTCTCTGTCTCCCCCCCACCCCCCTGCTTCCACTCTTTCTAAAAATCAATGGAAATATCCTCCGGCGAGGATTAACAAAAAATAGAGAGAGAAGTTATGGGAAAGTTGGAACAGATACATGCCTCTCATGGGCAGGGGCTGGATATATCTGATGATTCTGGAGCCTGAGACACAGAGAGGCCAGGAAGGTGGCACTGAGTTATAACCCACATCCTGCATCTCCCCATCCTCTCTGCCAGCACTACTCCACTGCCAACCTGGGCCCCTCTTCTCTTCAATCCCTGCCCACAGACGCAATAGAATCTTTCAAAGTAAATCAGATCATGTGAGTCCCCTGCTCAAAAACAGAGCTTACCATCACACTTAGAATAAATCACCAATTCCTTACCCTGGTTCACTGGCTTCCAGGGTATTTGAAACTTGGGTGTGCAGAGGACTCACCAGGAGGCCTTGTCAAAACCCGCTTCCTGGGCCCAGTCCCCACGGCTCAGAGTCAGTGGACCTGGGATGGAGCTCGACAGCTCGCCTGTCCAGCAAGTTCCCAGGTGCTGCCAGCCTGGGACACACTTTGAGAATCACTGCCTCTCTGTCCCCTTGGCTTCTCCAGACACCCAGCGTTGGCCTGCGGTGGGGCCTTTTGCTTTTGGATTCCCTCTGCCCCCCAGATCTTAGCATGAGGGGCTCCTTCTTGTCATTCAGTTCTCAGCTCAAATGTATGTCACCCCCTCAGAGATGCCTTCCCTGACCAACAGACAAAGGTAGCTTTCATCCCTCAGCCACTTTAGAAAACGTCCCCATGGTAGTTCTTCACAGCACCTCATTTCACAGGAATTCCTGTGATCTGAAATCATCGATTTCACATGGACTTTATTTACATACTAGAGGCCCAGTGCACGAAATTTGTGCACCCAGAGGGGAAGGTCCCTCAGCTCAGCCTGCGCCCTCTTGCAGTCCGGGAGCCCTTGGAGGATGTCTGACTGACGGCTTAGGCCTGCTCCCCACAGGGACATCCTTATCGCTGCCACAGAGGCAGGAGAGGCTCCTGCCATCGCCACTGTGCTCACCAGCCATAAGCCCATCTTCTGGCTGAGCAGCGCTCCCCCTGTGGGAGTGCACTGACCACCAAGGGGCAGCTCCTGCATTGAGCATCTGCCCCCTGGTGGTCAGTGCGCATCACAGCGACCGGTCATTCTGTCGTTCGGTCTATTTGCATATTAGCCTTTTATTATATAGGATTATATACAACATATTATTTCACTCCTTCCATTTATTTGTAAACTAATTTGTTAACCACCCCTCCCCCACCCCCATCCTGAATGGACTATGGATACTTGGCCTATTTGCGTGGTATATGACCCTGGGCTTGGCACACTGTCATGTCGAAGAAGTTGTCATTGAGTGAAGGAATGGATGAATGAAACCATGACAGAATAAGGGGAGAACGCATGAGAGCAAAAGCAACACAAAACAAATGTGGAGATTTAGAAGGAGAGAAAGAGCAGGCAGCCGGGGACACAGCCTCTAGCGCCACTTGGAGTGTCTGGTCCCTGCTCCCGCTCACTCCACCTGCTTATGCAGCCAGCCTCGGATGTGCACCGGGAGGTTGGGGTCCCTTCTGAGCGCATTGCCTCTCTTCCCGAACGCGTGCACCTTGCTTACTGCCCGGGTGGGCTTCTGAGGAGAGAAGGAGGCAAGTGAACAGGGCTTGGGGGGAGGGGGAGGGAAGTGCAGGGGGAGGCGGGGAACCCCCTCATCTGGTGCCCATGGAGACCAGGTGCAGGAGGGAGCTGAGCTTTGAGGTCAGAATGGGTGTCCACAGTGCAGAGCTGAGAGCCACTTTTCACATGTGGAGAGAGGTGTTCAGAGGCAGGGAAGAGGCTGGTCCGGGGGGAAGGAATTTTGGAGCGAAGGGTCCGCCGCCAAGGAGAGGACGCCCTTGGCCACCAGAGCCGGAGACGTGGGCAGCCTTTGAGATCTGAACTGGAAGTATTTCCTGGGAAGTCCCCATAATCAGGAGGCCTCCATGCGATGAGTCCAAATCAAAGGACGCTCAGGGCCAGAGAGAGGCATCGCTTAGCAACCACGTCCAGGGTGGAGGGGCCCCCGAATCACTCCATCCCGGTGGTCGGCACACTGCGGCTCTCGAGCCACATGCGGCTCTTTGGCCCCTTGAGCGTGGCTCTTCCACAAAATCCCGACTTCTGCGCATGGGCCACGAAGTTTCAATCGCACTGTACGTGCGCGCCCACACGTGGTATTTTGTGGAAGAGCCACGCTCAAGGGGCCAAAGAGCCGCATGTGGCTCGCGAGCCGCAGTGTGCCGACCACTGCTCCATCCCAGCAGACGGAGCGCCTCTCTCTCCTGTGCACACAGGGTCTCAGGCATCCACGGGCTGCATTCCCACAGCTGCCCTCAGGCATGGTGCTGAGCAAGGTCAGGTTCGAATCTATGGACTCGGAACTTGGGAAACTGGGAATGAGGGAGGGGCATGGCGGGAGGACAAGGGAGCCCGGTGTCACCGAACGCTGGGCTGGGCGACCAGGCGGGATGCAAGTATCTTGGGCCTCATGGGGCCTGATGGCCAGAGAAAGGTCTCTCCTTGTCGGATTTCAGCCCTGGGCGCATGGATGGCTAGAGATTGGACCGAGTCGCCACTGCATCCGAGCTCCGGGGGGGCGTGGCTCGTGGCTGGGGCGGGGCCTGTCTTAGCAGCCAGACTCGATCCGGTCCGGTGGTGCCTCTGGCTTTGAACCAGGAAAAGGCAAGGGGTGGGGACGGCTGGAAGCGCGTCGGAATTCCTAGCTGCAGCGGGTGGTCAGTTCGGGGGCCCTCACTAGGCCGGGCAGACCCTGTTGCTAAGGATCTTGGCTCTTGACAAGCGGAGTCCCTGGGGTGGCCCCCACCCAGGGCTAGGAAACGGGAGGAGGGAGCAGCCCGAGCCCCGCCCTCCTCCCCAGCCCCACCAGGAGGCTCCCACCTTGGTGCTCAGGCTGCTGAGCGACGAGATGGTAGAGGCGCTGCTGGCCAGGCTGAGGCTGCTCCGAGGCCGGCCCTCCTCCATCGAGGGCGAGAAAGAAAGGGACTGTGTGCGCGTCCCTGCAGCTGACCCGGCTGGGGACAGAGCAGAGGTCAGGGGCTCGCAGGTCGGAGGAGGCTGCGGAGAAAGAGCCCGTTGTTTGGGGACCGGGGGGCTGGGCGAGGCCGGCCTGGGCCCGCATACCGAGGGTGATGCCAAGAGAGGTGGGCGGCACTGGCAGCTGCGGGGAGGGGGCAGCTGTCTGTGGCCCAAGACAGAGAATAGGGGCTCCTTTATTCTTGGCACCCCCCTACCCCCACCCCCCACCCCCCGCACAATGGCCAGGAATTTGACCCTCTCCGCTCTCTGTGCGTAGGGACCCCTCATTCCGGCTTCCTCCAGCTACTGTCTCCTGCACGCTTTCACCCCTTCCACACGCACCCCAAACCATCCCTGCCAAGCCCTGGGGCACCAGGAATGTGCACCCCTTTCAGCCCAGCCAGGGAACTTACCAGCTCTGGGTCCCAAGGACAGGGGGCAGGAGGGCGGTGTGGGTGCTCCGTCCAGTGCCCGTCAGGTGCTGCCCCTCACAGGCCTGTCTCACTTCTCTGCTCTCTCACACTCTGTGTGTCTGTTACGGCCCCTTCTTCTCGCGCTCCCTTTCTTGCAGACTGTCCCTGTCTCCCCGTCTCGCCCCTGTCTCTCTCCCTCTCTAATCTCTGTCTCTTCCAGCCTCTCTTACTCATGTCTCTCTCCCTCCCTCCGTCCCTCACACACACACACCCCCATATCACTTTCTCTCCCAATCCCTGTTTCTGTTTCCGTCTTAAATCTTTTCCTCTGGGACTCCAGTCTCTTCCTTAAGTCTCTATCTTGTTCTTTCCCTCTCTCTCTCCCTGTCTAGCCCAAGTCTCTCTCTCCCCCTCCCATTCAATCTCTCCCTCTTTCTCTCTCTCTCTCTCTCTCTCTCTCTCTCTCTCTCTCTCTCTCGCCCTCCACTTCTGCTGGTTCCTCCTCTCCCTGCTTCTCCTTTTCACTTTCTCTTCTTCCCTCTCCCAGTTTCCTTCTCTCTGCTGGTCTTTCCCTCCCTCCAGCCGCCCACGCTGCTGTCTCCCCTCCCAATCCCCGCTGACCCCGCCCCTCTTGGCCTCCCCACCACAGCCTGACCCCTGGCTCAGCTGCCCCCACAGCTGAGGGGAGGAGCTGGGCCACCCCTGACTCCTGGCTCCCTGCTGGGCTGGGGCCTGGAGAGCCGGGGTCCCCTCAGGGCTGAGGCTGGTCATCCCAAATGTTTGGAGAGTAGGAGCTGAGCCTCAAGGCCAGGATCTCCACGGGCTGGTTGGGGTCAGGGGCCTGAGATACGGGGTACCCAGAATGGAGATGGCTCGGCTCTTGGGAGGGGTGGTGTTTCAGAGCCCTGGGTATCTGGAAAGGTGTGAGCTAGGACTCAAGGACTCCTGAGTTGTGAGTGGAGCCTGGGTCAGGAAGTGTGGCTCTGAGGGTGGGTCCCAGTCCTCCTGGGAGGAGGGAGTGGCCTTGAAGTCCTGGATTCCGGCTCTAGCAGGGTCAAGTTGATTCTGGCTGTAGCGGGTCAGATAGCCACCTCAGATCCAGGTGAGAATTCTGCTCCAGGCTAAGACTGACCCCCTCAGGAGGGAGACGTGGTCCCTGGGCATATTTTGAGGAGCAAAATGATGGACCAAGTGGGGGGGGGGGTGGTGTTACCAGGAAGGCGACCTGGCCCTGTGAGGGTCTGCCTAGGACCGGCAGTAGTGTGTGGGTTTTTGACTTCCTGCAGGAAAAAATTCACAACAGGAAGCCAGGTGAATTTTAGATGCTTTTTGTTGAAGCTGGGGACAGTGAAACACGGGAGGGCTGGGGAAATGAGCTGGGCTGGGCTGCTCTGGCTCACTAAGAAGTCAGAGAAAGGGGGGTTTGGGGAACAGGGTCAGGGTCAGGGGGTTGGCCCGGGATGAGCTGCCACTGCCCATTGCTGCTCTGGTTGCCAGCCTCATGGGGTCCCTTAGAGTTTAGAGGATGCAGGCCTGTGGAGGGAGAAGGGGTGGGAGGGGAAGGCGAGGGGGTGCTCCTGGAAGGAGAGCACTTGCTAGGACCTTCGTTTGTGTGTGTGTGTGTGTGTGTGTGTGTTGTTCCCCCTGACACCTCCCCTAAAATCTCCACCCTTAAAACCCTTAGGACATGCCCTAACTGGTTTGGCTCAGTGGATGGAGCGTCAGCCTGCGGACTCGAGGGTCCCAGGTTCGATTCCGGTCAAGGGCATGTGCCTTGGTTGTGGGCACATCCCCAGTGGGGAGTGTGCAGGGGGCAGCTGATTGGTGTTTCTCTCTCATCGATGTTTCTGTCTGTCCCTCTCCCTTCCTCTCTGTAAAAAATCAGTAAAATATATTTAAAAAACAAAACAAAAAAAACCCTTAGGACAGAGGACCCCGAGGGCTCTCCCTCCCAGGAGCACTCCTTTGCCTCCCCCACCCCGATACCCAGGGTGTCAACTTTATCTTCCTCACTTCTAAGCTCCAAGAACCCTTCCTTTATCTCTACAACTTGTCTCCTAAGCCTATTTCTTCTATGTATTACTTCTTCCACCTTCATGATTTTTTTTTTTTTAAATATATTTTATTGATTTTTTACAGAGAGGAAGGGAGAGAGATAGAGAGTTAGAAACATCGATGAGAGAGGAACATCGATCAGCTGCCTCCTGCACATCTCCCACTGGGGACGTGCCCGCAACCCAGGTACATGCCCTTGACCGGAATCGAACCTGGGACCCTTCAGTCCGCAGGCCGACGCTCTATCCACTGAGCCAAACCGGTTTCGGCAACCACCTTCATGATTTTTAAAAAGTATATTTGTATTGATTTCAGAGAGGAAGGAAGAAGGAGAGAGAAATAGAAACATCCATGATGAGAGAGAATCATGGTGGATCGGCTGCCACCTGCACGCCCCCCACTGGGGATCGAGCCCACAACCCGGGCATGTGCCCTAGACCGGAATCGAACCTGGGACCTTTCAGTTCGCAGGCCGACACTCTACCCACTGAGCCAATCCGGCTAGGGCCACCTCCATGATTTTATAAATAAATATTCTCTTATAGTTGGAGTCTTGGCTCTGAATTCTTCCATAGCCAGAACCCAAGAACCAAGGTCGCTGAACCCAAGTATGGCCTGACCCCAGAGGTCTAACACCTGTGCCCTTCCCGCTGCCCCCAACGGTACTAGTTGCTCCCATGTGACACCACCCCAACATCTGTCGGGAGGCGTCTTTGTTTCCATCAACATGTTATCCCACAAAACACAATGTGGCCCCTAAGTCTAGGGGTGGCCCTTCTGTGGAACCTCCATCATGTTTACTCAGTTGACTGCTCCCGGCAACAATACTAAACTCTTAACCAGAAGACACCTCGTGTTGCTGTTCAGACTGGAAAGTCCACACAGGATACATGTAAGCTCTCTAGCACCTTCACCGTGCTGCTGTGGTAATTCCCCTTCACTCAGGAAACGGTACTTGACCTTTAATACAAGTTTTGCTATGAATTATGAAAGAGGAAACGGGGGAAACGCAGTTTGCGGGTGGGGTTATCAATTCTAACTGGAGCAGATGAGCCAATGAAATGCTTACACCACAGACTGCATGAGCTGCCGGGTGCATAAGCGGTGCCGATGAGAGCAGGTGCGTCAGAAACATGTGCCTCTCTCCAAGCCGGCATTTCAGCCACGGGTTGGCTCTGGCAGTATCGGGGCCTTTGTTTCGAGGGGTTTTAAAGGCTGGGTGTTTAGAGGGGGACTTAGGGGAGGATTCCAATAGAATAATCATCAGCTTTATGCTGCTGTTGGTACAGCAGGTTTATTATCTTGATCTCATCTGTCTTTGGGTGTGGTTGGCAAATGGCACTGATTGGATTTCTGCCTGTCCCACCTACTCTTTTTCTTTTAACATATTTTATTGATTTTTTACAGGGAGGAAGGGAAAGGGATAGAGAGTTAGAAACATCGATCAGCTGCCTCCTGCACACCCCCTACTGGGGATGTGCCTGCAACCAAGGTCCATGCCCTTGACAAGAATGGAACCTGGGACCCTTCAGTCCGTAGGCTGGCGCTCTCTCCGCTGAGCCAAACCGGTTAGGGCCCCACTTACTCTTTGAAGTGTCCTTGGTTTAGGGAAGATAGGATTTACCAGGTGGCTGCTATTTGAGGGCCTCGGTTTCCCTATTCTTCTTGTCCTGGCTTACTCAGCTCCCAGGTGGATTGGGCTAGGCCCGGTGGTCGGCAAACCGTGGCTCGCGAGCCGCATGTGGCTCCTGAGCTGCGGTTTGCCGAGCCGCAAGTTTGCCGACCACTGGCAGGCCCTAGGCCTGGAGCTTTTGGCAGAAGACCCCCGCTCCCATCAGGTTCATGCGATGCCACCCAACCAGAATTTCAGTTTGTGTAATCAGAGCTCTTGGATGATTTTTGAAGCGGGTGAAATCCAGGCATGAAACCGGGAAGGGGTGTCCACTCACTCAATATTGGTTGAGTACCTACTATGTGCCAGGCACTGGGAAGAAAGCAGTGAGCAAAATAAAGGATCTACCTTCAGGATGTTTGCGTTCTAGTTTTCATTTGCTGCGAGTCTACACTCTGCTGTGGCCATCTGGGCAGGCGCACTCCATTCCCAAGACTCAGTTTCTCCATCTGTGAAATTAAAAACAAGAATACTGCCCTAGCCCTAGCTGGTTTGGCGCAGTGGCTAAAGCGTTGGCCTACGGACTGAAGGGTCCCAGGTTCAATTCCAGTCAAGGGCACATGCCTGGGTTGCGGGCTGCTCCCCAGCGGGGGGGGGGCGGGGGGGGGGGCGTGCAGGAGGCAGCCGATCAATGATTCTCATCATTGATGTTTCTATCTCTCTCTCTCCCCCCCCTCTCCTTTCCTCTCTGAAATCAATAAAAAATATATTACAAACAAACAAAAAAACAGGAATACTCTCCCCTACCGGATGCGACGGTGGGAGACTCTAGACCGGGGCCTTGCGGGTTCAATTGGGGTCAGAGAACTCCCTCACGGCTAGAGCCCATGACGCATTTGATTGACAGCTGGCTTGTGTCGGGGCGTGGTCACGCTTAAAATGCCGCGGTGACGACACCAAGCCCGGAATCCCCGCGAGAATTCCAGCCTTCTTTCCCTTCCTGTTTCTCTGCGTTTTCGTTTCGAAGCCCCGCCCCTTTTCGAGACGTCAGCACGTCCGGCGGTGTAAGACTATAAAAGAAGCCTCGCGGGCGGTGGCGCACGCTCATTGGCTCCGTTCCCAGCTCAGTTGTTGATTTCACGCGCCGCTCCGCGAGACCCCGCCGCTCCGCGAGACCCCGCGCCCGTTTGTCGCGACCGCGCTTGCAGCGACCGGAGACAGTTTGAGCGCCCAGCCCGACGCCGCAGGGCGAGATGAAAGCGCCGGCCTCCCGAGCCGTCCGGACCCGCGAATGCTCCTGGCAGCCCAAGCCGGCGCTTTTGCCCCCGAGGTGACGCGCAGCCCGCACCCGGTGAGTGAGGGACGAGGGACGGGAACGCACGGGTCTCCGCGGGCGGGGGGCGAGGGCTCAGACTTTCGGTCGTTGAGGAGGAGGGAGCTTGGACTTCTGGGTAACGAGACAGGACTGTTGGGGGCCGGGACTCCTGGGTCCTGAGGAAGAGGCCTGGGAACCGGAATTCCTGTGTCCGGTGGGGGCGGCGGGGCGGGGCCAGGCCCCAGGGCGCCGACGTGAGTAGAGGGGCTGGGAGCGTGGGGTGCTGAGCCCGACGGGGGAAGGTCTAGGAGCCAGACTCGGTCCCCAGTGAGGAACCAGGGGGCTGAGCAGGCCGGAATTTTTTTTTTAATTTTTATCTTTTTGCTTAAAACAAATTTATTCGCCCTCAGTTCTGGAGGCTAGAAGTCTGCAGTAAAGATGGCAGCAGGAAGAAAAAGAAAGAAAGAAAAAAAAAGATGGCAGCAGGGCCACGCTCCCTCTGAAGGCCCTAAGACAGAATTCTTCCTCGCTGCTTATTTTCTGGTGTTTGTTGTCAGTTCTTGGAATTCCTTGGCTCCTAGCGCTGCCTCCGTTGTCACATGGCCATCTTCCCTCTGTGTGTGTGCCTCTGAGCCTCTGGTGGCCTTGTTTTGTTATTTTTTAAATGTTTATCTTTATTGTTGGGAGTATTACAGACGGGGTTTGGGGAGGTCCGGGGTTGGAATTTTTGAGTCTCCAGGGGAGGCGGGTGTTGGGGGGCCTGGCTTGTCAGAACCAAAGACCAGGACTTTATCCCGAAGGGGAACTAATAGAGGACCTGTCTTCTCCTTACTTGGGCCTGAGGGAAAATGGGGGCCTTGGACTTTTGGGTCTAAGGAAGGAGGGAATGGGGACCCCGACTCCTGGGTATTGAAAGGAAAGAGAGGCAGGAACCTACAGACAGAGATGGGAGTGGCTGGTAATCGGAAAGGAATGTTGGCAGGGACTCATGTTGCTATTTGTGTTAGTGTTTCCGTTGCTGACTCAAGGTCTCATCCCCTGATGCTGTTTCCTAAATGGCTTCTTCCTCCCTTTTCCCCAGCCCAGACAGATGGCTCCAGGCCAAGTGCCCCAGCCCCTCCCCTGGAGGGATGCCCACCCCTTCTTCCTCCTGTCCCCGCTGATGGGCCTTCTCAGCAGGGCCTGGAGCCGGCTCAGGGGCCCAGGACCTCTAAAGCCCTGGCTGGAGGACGCAGTCACGAGCGCAGATCGGGGAGAAGCTTGCCTGGAGGAAGTGACTAAGGCTGCTTTGGCCACCCGCTATGCCCCATGGGGTGGGCACCCTCCGCGGGAGCCTGGAGATGGTGGAAGAGCTGTGGAGGATGGCGGGTCGTCCTGCCCTGACCGAGAGGCCAACAGTTCTCTTCCTGAAGCCTGGGGACTTTCAGATGATGATGATGAAGAATATGGTGGGGAAGAAGCAACCAGCATCCCTAAAGAGCAAGGAAGTGACTATATCGGTTGCCAGCCTGCTCCCACGTCCGTCAGCCTTCTGAGGACCCTGCAAGGCCCTCCTGCGGAAGAGGAGACTGAGGAAGGAGGAGTTGCTGAGGATAAAGTGATGACATTCTTCTCTTTCCCTCCATCACACTGGGAGCACTGTCCAGGGAGGGAGGAGGAGGAGGAGGCTGGAGAAGCTGTAAACAAAGTTCCCACAACATCTACTCCCCCCTCATCCCCAGGATCCAAGCCCAGTGCTTGGGTGTGTGCTGCAGGGGAAGAGGAGGCTGGAGCTAAGGAGGAAGAAAGAGCAGAGAGCGAAGACACCGGGAAGATCTCCATTACCTCTTCATCTGCAGGCTCCCGCCCCAGCGCCTGGGAGTGTAATTCAGGGGAGGAATCTGAGGAAAAGGATGGAAAGGCTGAGAAAGAAGCCGACCCAGAGCCACACTCCTCAGTTCTAAGCCACAGGCCCCTGCTCAGGACCTGGCAGCATCAACCCAATAAGATCACAGAGGAAGAGGAGGAGGACAACGCTTCAGAGGAAGCTGAGGGTCTGTCAGCCATCCCCACCACAAGTGCTTTCATGAAGGCCTGGGTGTGTTGGCCAGGAGAGGACACAGAGGCGGAAGATGAGGACAGTGATTCAGGAGCATCTGAGGAGGAGGGAGAAGCTGAGGGTCCCTCTTCCATTCCCCCCACAAGTACCTTCTTGAGGGCCTGGGTGTACCAACCAGGAGAGGACACAGAGGAGGAAGATGAGGACAGTGATTCAGGAGCATCTGAGGAGGAGGGAGAAGCTGAGGGTCCCTCTTCCATCCCCCCCACAAGTACCTTCTTGAGGGCCTGGGTGTACCAACCAGGAGAGGACACAGAGGAGGAAGATGAGGACAGTGATTCAGGAGCATCTGAGGAGGAGGGAGAAGCTGAGGGTCCCTCTTCCATCCCCCCCACAAATACCTTCTTGAGGGCCTGGGTGTACCGACCAGGAGAGGACACAGAGGAGGAAGATGAGGACAGTGATTCAGGAGTATCTGAGGAGGAGGGAGAAGCTGAGGGTCCCTCTCCCATTCCCCCCACAAGTACCTTCTTGAGGGCCTGGGTGTACCAACCAGGAGAGGACACAGAGGAGGAAGAGGAAGATAGTGATTCAGGAGCAGCTGAGGAGGAGGGAGAAGCTGAGGGTCCCTCTTCCATTCCCCCCACAAGTACCTTCTTGAGGGCCTGGGTGTACCGGCCAGAAGAAGACACAGAGGAGGAAGATGAGGAGAATGAGGATGAGAAAGATGATTCAGAGACAGCTGGCTCGGACCCAAGTTCTTCCCTTCAGGCCCAGAGTGCCCTCCTCAGGGACTGGACATACCCACCTGGAGAGGAGACAGAGGGAGTGGAAGCTGCTGAATGGGGAGAAGCTGAGCCCTTCCGAGTGGCCATCTATCTACCAGGAGAGAAGCCACCACCTCCCTGGCCTCTTCCTCGGCTGCCCCTCCGCCTGCAAAGGCGGCTCAAGTCTGCAGGAACCCCCACCCAGCATCCGGACCCCGAGACTCCCCAAAAGGCCAGAAAGGTTGGTGCTGAGGGCTCTGATTCCCTTATTTTTTAAAGCTGGGGACAGTAAAACAAGGGCTTAGGACAGAAGAAACAGGGGGGAGCGCGCCTCCGCAGGGCTGCTTTGGCTCACTAGAAAGTATGAGAAAAGGGGGCTAGAGACAGGTTGGGGCGGGTGGGGGGGAGGGGTTAGCCCAGGATTAGCTGAGAGGCGTGGGCGTGCCCCCGGAGGGAGAGCGCCTGGGATTCCTGAGTGTTAGGGAGGCGGGAGCTGGGACTCGGCCCGTGTGTGTTACAGAGGGTTGCATGTGAACTCCACTGGGAGGGCTGTGCTCATTGTCATGCAATCCTTTGCAAGAGGCTGGGCTCCCTGGGGGCAGCTGTGGTATTTGTCAGCCCCAGAGAACCACCTCCGTCTTCAGTGAGTCAGATGGAGAATTTGGTGGCAGGCAGGTGACTAGACAGATGCAAGCATTTGTGTAATTTTTGTCTGGTTCTCTCTTCCCTCCCCCCCCTGTGGCCGTGTGTATCCTGTGTCCGTATGTCTGTGCCGGTCTGCTCCAGGTGCACTTCTCTGAGAAGGTCTCCATCCATTTCCTGATTGTCTGGGCTGGACCAGCCCAGGCTGCCCGAAGGGGCCCCTGGGAGCAGGTTGCCCGGGATCGAAGCCGCTTTGCCCGCCGAATTGCCCAGGCTGAGGAGAAACTGGGCCCCTGCCTCACCCCTGCTGCTCGGGCCAGGGCCTGGGCACGCCTCGGGGACCCTCCCTCTTCTTTGGCTGCCATACCGGCCACGACCCAGACCTTGCCCACATCCTGTGTCCAGGCCACACTCTTGAGCCATACTGTGGCCTCTCCCTCCCCTCTTTATGTGTCCGAGTCTCCTGCCTTAGACCTCAGTGGGAGGCGTGGCTAGGATCCTGTGGTTTTTGTGTTATTCAATTATTCACTATTTATTTTTTTACCAGTTGGTTTAAGAAATAAAGTCTTTTAGTTTGTACTGAGCAATGTCACCTTGTGTATATGAACTGACAGTATCTGCCTCTCCTGGGTCCTGGAAGTAGTTGGGGGGAATAGGGAAGAGGTGATGCCTTAATAGAGGATAAACTACATTTCCCATCATCCCTCAAACTTGCCTCTTCTCCTGAGGCTTCTTTTGAACAAAAGGTGGGTGAGTTTTGTAGTTTTTCTTTGGCTTCCACCTAGGTTTTATTAGACTTGGGACAGTTATCTCCTCAAAGGGGGCTGGGAGCTAGACTCACTGGTCTCTGACCAAGGGTTAAGCTCCAGTTTTCTGCATCTCCCTGGAATATACAAACATCCTCCTACTGGCCTTCACATGGTGAGTTCCTTAAGGTTTTTCAGCTGCCCCGATTTAACATTTACAAGCCCTGTGCCCATTGCCTCAGTTTCCTTATCTGTAAAACATGGCAAACAACTGTATATACCTTAGGGGATTACAAAGGCCCCAAAGGAGTTTGTGTTTAAAGTAATGCTTGTTGCCCTGCCAGCTCAGTGGTTGAGTGTTGACCTATAAACCAGGTCACTGTTCGATTCCCCATCAGGGCACATGCCCAGGATGCAGGCTTGGTCCCTAGGGGGGGTGGGGGGCAGGAGGCAGCCTATCAATGATTCTCATCATTGATGTTTCTCTCCCTCTCCGTTCCTCTCTGAAATCAAAGATATTAAAAAAAAATGCTTGTCAGTTAAATGTGTTAGCGGGTATTGTAATTATTCTCCCTCACCCATGCATGTCTTCAGTTACCACCCAAGTTTATGTCTCCAGCTTAGAACTTTCTCTTCTGATCTGGTAAGATCTGTCCAGCAAGGGCACCCTGTCCAACCTCCCGCTCCCCCTCCTCGATTGGTTCCCCAGGCTCCTACCGCACTAGCCTTTCATTTTCCCAAGCAACCTAGCCCCCTTCCCCCTTACGATCTTTGCGTGAGCTCTGCCTACTATCCCATGTTCCCATTCCTGACCCCTGGTGAATCGGCTAGTTCCTTGTGATTCTCTAGGTGTAGTATGAAAACTTCTTTTATTTTTTATTTTATTTTTTTTAATATATTTTATTGATTTTTTACAGAGAGGAAGGGAGAGAGATAGAGAGAAACACCGATGAGAGAGAAACATCGATCAGCTGCCTCCTGCACACCCCCTCGGGATGTGCCCGCAACCCAGGTACATGCCCTTGACCGGAATCGAACCCGGGACCTCTCAGTCCGCAGGCCGACGCTCTATCCACTGAGCCACACCGGTTTCGGCGAAAACTTCTTTGAGATGCCTTGCTTTGAGCCGGCTGACTTGCGCCTCCATGTGCCTTTGTCCATAGCGGAGGAGTGGTTTGGTTTTTTGTTAAGACCCTGTCTCCCATGATGCACTGAGTGCCACCAGAGCAGGTGCTGCCCAACAGCCCACTCCCCAGAACCCAGAACACGTCCAATACGTGTTGGTTGTCAGTAAGGTGGTGCAAAAGAAGGCACGCTGGAGGCCGTTCTCCAAATGAGCGGGCACCGGCGCTGTGGAGAGTCTTATATTTTATTGGGTTACTCACACGCCAGTTTCCCATCGAAACTGGACAAGCAGATAGCAAAGGCTTGAAGGGGGCAAAGAGGGAAGCAGAAGTCCATGGTGAACATGTCCGGGGCCACGCGGCCGAACTGAAGCACCAAGTAGTCGGCTGAGGAGCAAGTTAGAAACCTAGTCAGACTCTTACCCTGCCCGGGCCCTAAGGCGCCCTTACTTTGCCCAGAAATCCTATGAGGGCCGCCTAAACTACAGTTCCCAAGAGGCTTTGCAACAGCGTGGCGTGGGCCTTGCTGAGAGAAAACCTGAAGTGTTGATGGGAGTAGTAGTTCTTGTCCCTTGGTATCCCCGTTCCCTCCGCCCCCCACCCCCCAGCCGGGTTCCTAGGAGCTCACGGTCATCCGGATACACAATCTGGAAGTTCTTGACCGAGGCCTGAGTGACTCGACCGTGAAAATTCAGCACGTAGGCGCCAGTCTCGTAGCTCCACGATGGGGCTTTGTTTTGCAGGAGAACCAGCCCCTGGTTGGCCCCCCGTTGGATGCGACTCATAAGGCAGTCCCGCTCCTAGAGGGCAAAGCAGGGGGCGTGATTAACCTACCACAAACTAGGCTTTTCGTTTTCCTCCGGACACACAATTTTGAGTTTTTAGCCTCCCCTTCCTGAGACATATGAATCTGACAAGATCCTCCCAGCTGCACATGTGACCTGCTCCCTTAGGACCTCCTAGGGCCTGTGACATAGCCCTTCCTCCCCTATCCACCCAGAGATTCTCAACCTCAGCCAACTCACATTTTGTGGCTGGATGCTGATTCTCTTGTTCTGGCCATCAATTCCTGGAATGATCACAGACATTTTCCGGGGTCCTCGGAATCCCAAGACGTTGGTGTCCTAGGGTATCATGCTCTAGTTGGCCTGGCTCTTTCTCCCTCCCCACCATCTGCTCCATTCACTCTCTAGTCTCCGGGATACTTACGTAACACACAACGCCCAGCTCCTCCCTGATCCGGCCAGTGTCAGGGATGAAATACTTTTTTTCAGGATTCACCCCATTGTCGAAAATGGTGAATTTGGTGCCCAAGACATTAGATCTACTCCAGGAAGGCGGTGGCCAGAATAAAATAATAATCGTTACCGTTCTGCTGTACGTTAATCTCTTTCCCATGCCATCTTATCAATTCTTCCCATCATTCCTCTACTACGTAAGACTCATTTCCATGTAGCCACAGTCCCAGCCCTGCGATCCATGATTTTTCATTTCCTGCCTCCGCCCTTTAGGAACCCTCTTCCAATACCTGTTGGTTAGTATTAGAGGAAACTCCTACTCAGGAACGTAGGAGTCCCAGCCCCTTGCCTTTCAAGAAGTCAAATGTCTTAAAGGCCAGCCTGTGCTCCAAAACCTCCAGTTCTATTTCTAACCACCCTGGGGCTACAACCTGAAGAACTCCAGAGCCCACCCGTCCCTACGAGAAAAGGTCCTTCCTAGAGCAGGTAGGCCTTGTGCCCTATGGCCTGTTGGGAAATGTAGTTCAATTCTCCCCTTCTTCCCCCGGGTGCCCTGTCACCTGCCATCTGTTTCTCACACACATCAGGGCTCTGCCTACCTGACTTTGCCCACAAAGCTCTGCCCATCCCGAGACAGGTCTGTGGGGTCCAGGGAAATTAGATAATTAGAGGTTGTGCTCATTTTTCTCTTGCGCCCAGCGAGAAGGAAGTGCTGTGGATCAAAGAACAGCCCATCAGATTGGATTTCGGGGATTGGGCGAGGGCTAGGGGTCTAAAGACAAGGAAACGTTATGTCCGTGGGGGGGACAGAGGGAAGGGTGACGGGGCAATAAGCGTCCCCGGGCTTGCTGAGAGGTGCAGTTCCCACTGAAGGAAGTCACCGGCTGGGTCCTGAAGGGGAGCTACACATCTTAATGTCTCCCCTTCAGGGAGAGCCCAGGCAGGAGAGAACCTGACTAGCAGGCCTGACTCCGGACGACAGGGAAGAGCCTCCCTTTGAACATGGCACCAGGTCTTCAGTAGGTGTTGCATCCTGGAAAAGTGGATCTGGCTCTGGGTAGGAAAAGCCCTTTCTGGGAGAGAGAGAGTGCCTTGAGGGGCAGCCACAGAGAGGGGCGTGGCTAGGCCGAGAAGGGCGTGGCTAGGCCGAGAGGGGCGTGGCTTGGCTCTGGATAGTAAGCAATCCACCAAGGGAGGGGCTTGGGCGGGGCCTTATAGCAAAGGCGGCACCGTGAAGCGGCCAGACTCGGACCTACAAAGATGGGTTCTGGAGGGTGTGTAAGGGTGAGGTTTTGGACCCCGGTAGGGCGTGGCCTGAGTTTGAAAAAGCCGGGCCCAGCTCCACAGGGGGCAGGTCCTCGGCTGTGGGACGGGCAGGGCCTTTGCCACTGGGCTCTAAGGAGCTCGGTTCTGTGACGTTTTGGAGTTGGGGTGGACAGGTCCTAGCTCAGTGATGAGCAAGGCCTGGGTTCGTGAAAGTCAAGCCCCTGAGAGGTGGGGGCCGGCCCCCGCCGCCAGACGGCACCTTCCGGCTGTGGCCGTTGATCGCCTCCAAGTAGAGGTAGTAGAAAGGGAACATGCCCTTGTCGATGCCACGCTTGTCGCGGCTGATGCAACACTGCATCGTGCAGCCGCGCACCGCCGGCCGCAACACGTATTCTTCCAAGTCCGCGATGAGCCGCGGGTCTGGGGCGAGGAGAGACGAGAGGGGCGAGCTCCGCGCACTGCCGAAGCCCCCGCCGCCCTCGCTTTCCAGGGCCTCGGACATCTTCTCGTCAGCCAGCCCTGGGAAATTCCTCTCTGTGGACTCCGACTCCTCTTTCTTCTCCTCCAGGTCTTCTCCCTGGCCCACAGGCCAAATGCAAGTTGAAGTGCAGCCCAGACCCAGGCCGCCACCCCCCCCCCCCCGCCCCAATCCCCCGCTAGTAACACACTGATTGGCCATCCCAGCTCAGGGCTACACCCACTCTCGACCATGTATTCTGCCTATTGGTCAAACTTCTCGGCCCCTTGCTGATTGGTCGATCCCTTTAAAGATTTCCACCCAGCCAAACCCCACTGGCTTCCCTCTGCTGCCTGGCTCACTCCATCTACCGACTGGAGAATTCCTTTTGCAAGGCCCGTTCAGCTAAAACACGTGTTGATTCGATCTAGATAACTTAATATGGCCCGGATCTACCCAACTGAAACTATTTGTTGTTGTTGTTATTCTTAATCCTCACCGGAGGATATATATTTTTTCCGTTGATATTTTTAGAGAAGGAAGGGAGAGAAGGGGAGAGAAGAGGAGAAACATCTATGCGAGAAAGACACATCTACTGGTTGCTTCCTGCACCCACCCTGACGGGACAGGGGATCAAACTTGCAACCCACGATGCTCTAACCACTCAACGTACTGGCCAGAGCCCAACTAAAGCTATGTATCTCACTTTCATCAATGCCAAAGTGAGTGCCAACTGGCCCTTCCCTATGGCTGTGTCACCCCCCCCCCCCCCCCCCCCAGCTCACAGCTTTTCGGTGGGCTGGGTTTTGTTGTGCTCACATCTCTTCAAACCCTCTCTAGATGGTCAATGAGGCACTCAGAGCCTCTGCGAGCTGTCAGCACAGGTTCTATCCACCAGTAAAAGGGGCCTCTGATTGGGCTGCAGAGTTTTAGCACCACCCTCCTCTTCCTCTGTCTTGATGGGCTGTGCCATCTCTCACCCTGTTGGAGCTCGAGTCTCCACTTCCCCCATCATCATCCCTTCCAGGCGACTCGCATTCATCTCCACCGTCCTGCGATTCGCTATCGTCCTCTGTACTGGACCCTAAGGGATGGAAGCAGACAGCTCAGGACACCTGGGTCACCAGTGGTAGCTTATCGCCCTCACTGGCCAGACACCTCACCTCCCCCACATGCAGAGGGTCTACACAGGTCAAGGAGTCTCTGCCTGCTCTGGGCCGACGGACAAACAGGATTTGAGCTCCCCCTTCCCTTTGTGCCAGAGAGAGCAGAGGGGAGACTGGGGATCTAGGATGGGGGTGGAGAGAGAGTGGAGTTTCGCAGTGATAATTAAGATTCGTTTTGCAATAGCGAAATAGTCCTGTCGTGAGAATAAAGTGTCATTACAATGAAATATTAAAGAATAAAAGGGAAGCCCTAGCTGGGATGGCTCAGTGGATAGAGCGTCAACCTGTGGATTGAAGGGTCCCAAGTTCGATTCTGGTCAAGGGCACATGCCCAGGTTGCAGGCTCCACCTCCAGTAGCTGGCGTGCAGGAGGCAGCCTATCAAGGATTCTCTCTCAATGATGTTTCTCTCTCTTCCTCTCCCTTCTCTGAAATCAATAAAAATATATATATTTTTTAAAAAAGAATAAAAGGGAATGAAGTACTTATAATACTACAACGTAGATGAACCTTAAAAACATGCGAACATGAGAAGCCAGTCATGAAAGATCATATTGTGTATTATTCTGTTTATCTGAAATGTGGCGAGTAGGCAAATCTAGGATTAGTGGTTGCCTAGGGCTAGGAGAAAGGGGGGTGGTGACTGATAAGAGGTACAGTTTCTTCTGGGGGTGATGAAAATGCAGGAAAATTGACTGTGGCAATAGGGGCGCATCTCTGTAAATATACTAAGAACCCTGGAATTGTAAACTTTAAATGAGTGAACTGTATGGTATGTGAACTATATCTCCAAAAAGCTGTTACAAAAGGGGGGAGGATTTGCCACTCGGAGCAGAGGGCCTGACTATGTCCCTCAAATTACCACGTCGTCCGTGGGGTACCCAACCCCTGCGTCTTATCCTTGGGGGCCCTTTGAAAGGCGGGCGGAAGGTGGGAACATCCTCCACGAAGACCTCCTCCAACTCGGGATAGGACGTGTCTGGAGGGCAGAAGAGAGAAGGCACCTGGAGGCTGGGATCCCAGGGGAGGGGAGGGCTGGAGGCTGAAATGACTGGGTGTTGGAGAAGGAGAAGGTTCAAGACCTGGACTTGGGCTCTGGCCGGTTTGGTTCAGTGGATATTGCGTCGGCCTGCGGACTGAAGGATCCCACGTTCGATTCCCGTCAAGGGTACATGCCCGGGTTGTGGGCTCGATCCCCGGTAGGGGGCGTGCAGGAGGCAGCCGATCTATCATTCTCTCTCATTATGGATATTTCTCTTTCTCTCTCTTCCTCTCTGAAGTCAATAAAAATATATTTTTTTAAAAAAAGACCTGGACTTGGTGTGGATTTCAGAGCCCCTGGGGCGCGGGGGAGTGGGTGTCTGCACTCCAGGCTCTATTGGAGATCAAGGATTGAGGTTCCAGACGCCTGGGTTCTAGTGGGAGTGGAGTTCTAGCATAGGCGGTCCAAGGGCTTGATTGAGAGTACCTTCTTCCGTCGGGGATGCCAAGGGGCTGGGCTCGGGGCGGCCATCGCCACCACAGCTCATGATGCCCTGGGCGCTGTGGGTACCAGCGTGCAGATGTGCTTCTGGCACGTTCTCCCGGAGGAAAGGGTTCCGGAGGCCTGGGAGACAGTGCAGAGGCCCCTAAACGGCGAAGATCTGCCTCCGCCCTGGGCTCCCACACACAGTCCCTGATTGAACGACCACCCAAACCCCCGAGACGCATGCAGAACCCGCCCTTCATTCCAAGGCTCCGACCAGGACGGCCCGACCACTAAGTTGTGGCTCCTCGCGAACACCACCCCCGCCGGGTTCTCCGTCGGTAGCACCTGGTTTCTAAGTCACCCAGGTCCCCGGGCTTTGCCAGTCTCAGTCCTGGAACCGCTTTTCCAGGCC
Source organism: Myotis nattereri (assembly GCF_964212035.1). Taxonomy (NCBI): domain Eukaryota; kingdom Metazoa; phylum Chordata; class Mammalia; order Chiroptera; family Vespertilionidae; genus Myotis; species Myotis nattereri. The sequence goes on from NC_138090.1 coordinate 49,070,028, forward strand.
CCGCCCCCCAACTCTCCCAGGCCCCGCCCCGCGCTTTTGGTTGGTCCCCGGGTCTCTCAGGCTCCGCCCCAGAACTCTAACAAGCCCCGCCCTCTCGTGGCCTTAAAGGGCCCGCACCCGCGCTCTCCCTGGGGTCCCCACTGGCTGTGAGTCGGGCTGTGCCGGGCTCCGCCGGGCTCCCACAGGCCCCTCCCTCCTGGCCTTCGAGGCGGTCGGACCCTTTCCTCACCGCTGTTCCCGGCGAGGCGCTCCGACCTCAGGCGCGGTCGGCTGGACCGCATGGAGGCGTCAGGATTGGCCTGAACCATGAGGAAATCTTGGCGTTTCCGCCGCTGCTTCTTCTCAAATAGCCGCCGCTGCGGGAGCGGGAAAGGGGTGTGTGGGGGCCAGGAGTCCTGCGGAAGACTCGGGTGAAAATGGGCCTGGGGAAGGGGAGCCCTGGGGAAGGGGCGGCCTGCATCCGTGGGAGAATTGTTGGAACCCAAGCCCTCAGTCCCTCGTCTCCTCCTTCCTGAGAACCAGGGGTCCTGGCACCTGGTCCCCTCCGAGCCCTTGTTCCTTAGAAGTTTTGGAGCCTCATCCCCAAGCTTTACTTCTCTAGGATCTCGAGTTCCTATTTTCTCACTTCCCAATTGCAGAACCTGAGGCTCAAGAGAGCCACGGAGGGCCAGGCCGCCCAGGGCGATCCCTGGGGATGGGGCTCCTGGGGGGCTATGAAGGGGCCCCGGGTTGGGGGGGGGAGGTGAGGACTCCTAGCACAGTACCTGCTGTTCCAGCTTCTGCAGCCTTATGGCGGCGAGCTCGTCCCACAGGACCCTGAGGGAGAGGCAGGCTTATGACAAGACTAAGCAAGGCACCCTGGATGCCCGAGAGCCCCCCTAAGTTAGGATTCTGGGCACTTGTGAGGTCACAGAAGGGGTAGAGTCTAAAGCTCTTTCCCCCAGCACTGGCCTGTCTGGATCCAGGAGCCAGAGATCCCAGGGCCCTCGGGTCTCAGAGCTCAGGAGTCCACGCCCCTCCCCTTTCTGACCCCTTAGTCCTCATCCCAGGCTGCTCCCTTTAGGTAGGACTCAGAGGTCCCGGTCCCCAGCCCCTCCCAGCAAGGCTGATGGTGCTGAACCTGCAAACGCCCTTATGAGGCCAGAGCTGAGGGTGCGTGGGCACAGTCAAACGCTCAGTGCTCTGTGCACCCCTTTGCTCCAGTCCTGCCCACTCCGGTGCCTTACTCACTCTTTTTTCCATGTGTCGTTCTCCTGAGACATTCTAGAGAAACAAGAATGAGAAGTCAGGACTCAGACCCCACCTCCCAATGGGCTCTGTCCCCGCCCCCCTCCCCGCGCCCCCCCCCCCCAACCCCCAACGTCTGATCTTAAGCGCTACATTTTATCCAGGAACCAGGAAACCTGGGTTCCAGCACCTACTCCTGTCCAGGGAAACCGCAGCCTTATTCCAGTTTGGGGCACTAACAGGGGCCCAGGAGTCCAATTCTCTCTCCCCCAAATACCTCTCTCCTACACCCAGGCGTGGGAACTCAGAAATCTGGGCCCCAAACACCAGACCGCCAGCACCCCTCTATCCTCCCCGGTGCCTGCAGAGGCTTTTCACATTCACGCCCCAGCGCTCTGCCCCTCTGGCCAATTTCTAAACATACCTGACGACTTTTGGGGGGAGCTGGGGACCTAATCTCTGGGTCTCCGGGAAATAAAGCTGGGGGATAAAGAGGGCTCCGAGGGAGGAGGGATTCCCTCTGGGATCTACCGGGATCCCCTCCCTCCAATTCCCTCACGCTCAACTTCCAACGGAGCAATGACCCCTGGCTTCTGCCGCAGCCAGGCTACCCTGCTCTGGGGGTTCTAAATTGGAAGGGGGTGCGAGTGTTCCTTAAAGGGACCCCGGAGATGTCTCAGCGCAGTCTCTCGCTCTACCCCTCTCACTCCTATAAGAAACTTAGAAGGCGACCTGGACAATTGCTATTGATCTGTAACTTGCCGCCGCCACTTCTAGGGCAGAAACACAAACGAGAAAACTACAACTCCCATGAGGCAAAGGGGCCAAGATGGTGCGGAAGTTACGTCATCTTACCCCGGACCGACGGGGAGTTGTAGTTCGCTTTAAAAGTCTCCGTACCGCTTTCGCCTAAATTTTAGGCCCTAAAAGGCAGGAAATGTGTCGTCAAGAATCGGAGCTTCCGCGAAAAGGAGGCAAGCCTTTCGAGAAAAGGCGAGCGACTTCGACAAGGGGCGGGGCCACGAGGCAAGAACGAAGCGGGCGGGAGCCAGCGTGGACCAATCAGATAGCGGGAGGCGGGTCTTCGGCGGGGAAGTGGGCGTGGCTTGGGGGGGAAATCTAGAACGCAGCGGAGGTCCCAGCCCGGGAGAACGCCCTCTGCGGGGAAGGAGAGGTGAGGGTCCGGGGGTCTCTGGACGCCTGGGTCCCAGGAAGGAGGGGCGGTGGGGGACTGGAGGGCTGGAGGCTGAGATCCGGAGGAAGACGGGCTGGGCACCAGCTCTCCGAGGTCCCAGGATAAAAGGGGGCTGGGGGCTTGGATCGCCCCAGACCTGAAATCCCGGATTCCTGAGTCAGTGAGCGAAGAGGGTGCAGGGAGCCCGGACGCTTGGGTCTGAGGAAGGAAAGGCCGGAGGCTCGTTCCGGGATGCTGGGTCCCGGGAAACGAGACGCTTTGATTCTTGCCTCTTGGAGGGAAGAAGAGCGTGCGGCGCTGCGGGCCTGACCTCTGGGTCCAGGGAAGGAGGCGGCTTGGAACAGACATTCTCCACTCCCCGCCCGCACAGGTCACGCCGCCATGCCTCCCGCCGGGCCCCGCGCAGCCCTCCTCCTGCTGCTGCCTCCGCTGCTGCTGCTCCGCGCTGCCCTGGCCGTGCCCCTGGATCGGGGGGCGCCCAAGGAGGGGAGCCCCGCGACCGAGACCCCGGTGAGTCGCCCTGTCCTGCTCCCCAGCCCGGTGTTCGCAGGGGGCGGGGGGGGGGGGCTGCAGTCCCGCGGACGCCTGGCCCCGGGGGGGGGGTTACTCCCCCCACGGACACGGCTGGGAGTTTGTTGGCCATTCTTTGTCGTCCCCGGGCTTTGACTTGATGAAAAACTGGGGCGATGGGGGGTGGCGGGGGGCGCGGGCTGCGGGAGCAGATGTCCAAGTCCCTGACTCTGAACTGTGGGAAATGAGGCCAGATGTTAAGTGAAAAGTCGGCATCAGCTCCCGCCCCCCAACACCCCACCTCTACTCACACCCCTAAACCTCTCTGTTTTGGGGAGTGTTTTTTATTTATTTTATTTTTTTAAGACTCCCCTCTCCTCAAGCAGGAATTTGAACAAAAGAACTACATTTCCCAGTAGCACCTTACACAGGTGTTGTGTTGTTAGCTAATTGGGCAGTTCTCACTTCCTGGAGCTCCTGGGAGTTGTAGTTCAAATGACAAAGAGGCTTATACACCGCCCGGTTAGGTAATTCCAGTAGGTATTTATCCAACGCTAGGAAACCTTTGGTCTTAGGGCAGCGGTTCTCAACCTGTGGGTCGCGATCCCTTTGGTGGCGGAACGGCCCTTTCACAGGGGTCGCCTAAGACCATCCTGCCTATCAGATATTTACATGACGATTCATCACAGTAGCCACATGACAGTGATGAAGTAGCAACGGAAATAATTTTATGGTTGGGTCACCACATGAGGAGCTGTATTTAAAGGGCCAGAAGGTTGAGAACCGCTGGTCTTAGGGCATTTGGTACTTGGAACTTGAAAGATTTCCTCAAGGCCAGCGTCCTGATTTATGACCGGAATCCTCCCACTAGGGAGGATCCTCCCACTAGGAACGGGCACGTCACTATCTCCGGGACACACTGTGCCAGGCTCCTGTGTGGCAGGTCCCCACCCAGTGACTTAGGCCTCTGCCCAGAGAGATCTCTGCAGAGACAGAAGGGCTCCCTTTTCCTCATTCACTCCACACATTTCTTCTAAAATACATTTTATTGATTTTTTTACAGAGAGGAAGGGAGAGGGATAGAGAGTTAGAAACATCCATGAGAGAGAAACATGGATCAGCTGCCTCCTGCACACCCCCCACTGGGGATGTGCCCGAAACCCAGGTACATGCCCTTGACCGGAATCGAACCTGGGACCCTTCAGTCCACAGGCCGACGCTCTATCCACTGAGCCAACCCGATTAGGGCTCCACACATTTCTTGAGCATCTTCTATGAGCCAAGCACAGCCCTAACGCAAGCCCAGTCCCGTCACAGGCCAGCCTAGCTCTCTGGGCTTCTGCAAGTGGACACGAGGAGTGATGGCCACTGAGGTGAGATCTGAAGTTCAGGGCGGAACCTCAGATTCCAGGCAGAGGGAGCAGCCTGGGCGGAAGAAGCCAGGGTGGCTGGAGCTGACTGAGCAAAAGAGGGGACGGGACGAGGCAGGTCCCACGGGGCCCTGTGGGCCATGATAGAGAATGTCTTTACACGGAGACTAGTGGAAAGCACCGAATGTTATAAACATCAACAGCAACAGGAGGATGGGGAAACTGAGGCACAGAGGGATTCAGTAACTTGTTCAGGGACTAAGTTTGCCAGACTTGGCAAGTACAAACACAGGACACTAGGCATCCTGGCAGTCCTACCTAACAAGATTTCAACCCACTGTGTGTGGCTGAAAAATGGTCCCCAGAGACATCCCCTTTCTAATCCCTTGAACCTGGGAATATATCACCTCCTGCGGCAGAAGGGTGTCCCCGGGTGTGACTGAGTTGGCATCTTGAGATGGAAGCGTTATTCTGGGTCATGTAGGTGAGCCCAGGGTCCCTCTCAGACAGTGGTTCTCAACCTTCCTAATGCCGCGACCCTTTATTTTTTTATTTTTTAAATATATTTTATTGGTTTTTTACAGAGAGGAAGGGAGAGGGATAGAGAGTTAGAAACATCGATGAGAGAGAAACATCAATCAGCTGCCTCCTGCACACCTCCTCCTGGGGATGTGGCCGCAACCCAGGTACATGCCCTTGGCCGGAATCGAACCTGGGACCTTTCAGTCCGCAGGCCGACGCTCTACCCACTGAGCCAAACCGGTTTCGGCAATGCCGCAACCCTTTAATACAGTTCCTCATGTTGTGGTGACCCCCCAACCATAAAATTATTTTCGTTGCTACTTCATCACTGTAATGTTGCTACTGTTATGGATTGTAATGTAAATATCTGATCTGCAGGATGTATTTTCATTGTGACACATTGAACATAATGAAAGCATAGTGATTCATCACAAAAAGAATATGTCATTATAGATGTGTTTTCCGATAGTCTTAGGCGACCCCTGTGAAAGGGTCCTTCGCCCCCCCAAAGGGGTCGCGACCCACAGGTTGAGAACCGCTGCTCTAAGAGGAAGGCAGGAAGGTCAGCGTCAGAGGCGATGTGATGGTGGGAGATGTCCGAGTGAGCAGGGCCATGGGCGAAGGAGTGCAGGCAGCCCATGGGAGCGGGGGGGGGGGGGGGGGGGACAAGGAAATGCTCTTCCCTGGAGGCTGGGGAACCCACTGAGCCCCGCCAACCCATGTTGCTCTCTGACTTCCAGACGCTGAGAGAATGAACTGTGTGTTGCTCTGAGCCACTTACTTTGTGATACTTTGTTTTAGCAACAGTAGGAAGAGTGCACCCACAGTGGCATAGCTGGGGGATTCGCTTACCTTGTATAAGCACCTACTGTGTGCTCCTCAACTGATGTAGTGAGAGCCAGAGCAGGCGGAGTGTCTTCTGCATCCTTATCATCCTTATCATACACAGGCTGTGTATCTCATTTTCTTTCCTGCGCAGCTCTGAGCAGTGGGGCCAGGAGCCCGGAGCTTCAGTCTGTCTTGTTCACTTGCTGTATCCCCTATGGCAGCACCTGCCACATGGTAGGGGCTCAGTGGATGCTAATTGAATGAATGAATGAATGAATGAATGAATGAATGAATGAACTCTGACAAGTACCAGTGTGTCTGCTGGGTAAGCCCCACCCTGTGAGCGGGGTTGGGCTTGTGTCTGCCCTTGTGACACAATTTGTCTCCACTACAGACCTGGGCAGAGGTGGGAGCTGTGGCCTGGAGGTCAGCAGGTTCCTGGGTTACAGAGCAGATGGGGGTTAGGACTCGTCTGCTGGCTGCAGAGCCTTGATCCAGGGGGCGAGCCCCCAGCTCCAAGTGGGGGCTCTCTAGGTCCCTCCGCAGATGCCGGGGGAGCCGGGTCTGGGCCCCCCTTCAGGCGGGGACTGAGCCGCTCTGTTCCTCTGTGTCTCCGCAGGACACAGGTCTGTACTATCACCGCTACCTCCAGGAGGTCATTAACGTGCTGGAGACGGACGGGCACTTCCGGGAGAAGCTGCAGGCCGCCAACGCCGAGGATATCAAGGTGCGGCTGGGCGCGAGGGGCAGGAGGGGGCACGGGCTCAGGGGCAGAGTTTTGGGAAGGACCGGGTTCCTTAAAGGGGCCGCGTGGCTCCAGCCCTCGCAAGGGGAGAAATCGCTTCTCCGGGTCACACACCTGGGAAGGGACTTGGGGAACCCAGAGTGTGTAGTATCTCAGATGTCGCAGCTCCCAGCCTCAGCTCTGCCACGTATCAGCTATGTGACCGCCCCTTGCTGTGCCTCAGTTTCCCCATCTGTAAAATGGGGTGTCACAGGACCTGCCCCCGGGGCTCCAGGGTGGATGGCCCCAGGTGAGACTTGCCCAGGGTTTCAACAGCCACAGTGGTGTCCTTAGCACTGAGCACAGCGCTTCCCGCCTGAGAAGGATCAGCCCTGATCACCTCCATCTCACAGAGGAGAATGCTGAGGTCCTGAGCCCAGGGTTTGTCCTTCTGTGGGCCCGGCTCTCACCCCCTGAGCCCAAAGCGCACGCCCTGTCCCATCCCCCTGGCAGCGCCCCAAGTCCCTGCCCCGCCCCGTCTCCCCACCCCACCACACACACTCCTCCCTGGGTGCTGTCAGAATGTCCCTTCTGCCCGGCCGGTGTGGCTCAGTGGTTGAGCATCGACCTATGAACCAGGAGGTCACGGTTGCATTCCCGGTCAGGGCACATGCCCAGGTTGCGGGCTTGATCCCCGGTGTGGGTGTGCAGGAGGCAGCCGATCAGTGATTCCCTCTCATCACTGATGTTTCTCTCTCCCTCTCCCTTCTCTCAGAAATCAATAAAAATATATATTTTTTAAAAATGTCCCTTCTAGGGGAGACATTCAAGTTCTCCAAAACCTGGGCCCAGGAGAAGCCCCAGGACCTGGAACAAGCCCAAAAAACCTCCCAGCATTCCCGGGGCCCTTGTCTGTCCTTGTCCACTCTGCCCCTGAGGAGAAACACGTAACAGCAGAGACAGCCGAGCCCAACCCCTCCCACTGCCCATCTGGGGAAACTGAGGCACAAGAGGCCCCGGGGCTTGCCCCAAGTTGCACCACTGAGAGGCGAAGTCAGAAGCAGAGGCCCCTGGGCGCGCAGGTTCAGGGCCGGCCGATGCCGGGTTCCAAGCCCAGCCCCGCCTGCGCTCCCGGGGTCCGAGCTGCTTTCCTTCTCAGCAAACGGAGGCGGTAACACCCTCTCCGAGGCTGGTAACACCCTCTCCGTTGTGAGGGTGGTTGTGCAAATCAGCGGTGATTTCCCCAAGGGCCGCGCCAGGCACGTGGGGAGCCTGCGGGAGATGTCACCATCGGTGGCGGTTAGGGTTTGGGGGTTAGGACCGCCAGAGCCCGATGTGAGGCCCAGCAGGGAAGGGGGTGGAGGGACCGGTCATGCAGGGAGGGGGCTGGCGCTGCGGTTGCACCCTGGCCGCCCAGCCTCACTGAGGGGCCTTGGGCAAGAGGCTTGTCCTGGGCCTCACTCTGTTCGCCTGGAACATGGGGTTGTGGGCAGACCTAGAGGACAGGCCCAGGGGGTCCCGCGCGGAGCGTGGCTCAGGGACTGTGCTGAGGGCTCGGGGGCCCCACTGAGTCATGAGTGACAGGAAGCCATCCGAGATCTGAGCGGTGGTTTAGGCGGGGGACCCGGGGAGGCCCCAAAGAGGGCCCGTCCGGTCTGACAAGCGAGAGGCTGCCTCTAGGGAAGGACACCCGGGGGAGGGTGGATTCTGGGGGAGGGGGCGGTTATAGAAGGTGAAATGGGTGGGGGAGGGGTGGGGCCCTGACATTTCAGAGGAGACGGGAGGAGCTGTGTGTGCAAACCAAGCTTCCGGTACGTTAGCTGCTGGCGGTTCCTTATAATGGACAGAGACCAGCGGACGGGGCTGGGGCGGTGGGTGAGTGCTGAGCCCGGGAATTCTTTTTCTTTTTAAAAAAATATAATTTTAGAGAGGAAGGCAGAGGGAGGGAGAGAACCATCAATGATGAGAGAGAATCATTCATCAGCTGCCTCCTGCACGCCTCCTACAAGCCCGCAACCCAGGCATGTGCCCTGACCGGGAATCAAACCTGGGACTCTTCAGTCCACAGGCCAAGGCTCTATCCATTGAGCCAAACTAGCTAGGGCAGCAGTTCTCAACTTGTGGATCGTGATCCCTTTGGGGGTCAAATGACCCTAAGACCATTGGAAAACACATATATAATTACATATTGTTTTTGTGATGAATCACTATGCTTTCATTATGTGCAATTTTTAACAATGAAATCGGGGGTCACCACAACCTGAGGAACTGTATTAAAGGGTCGGGGAATTAGGAAGGTTGAGAACCACGGGGCTAGGGCAAGCCCAGGAATTCTGTCCTGGGGTCCTTGGAGAGCCCTGGGGGCTCGGATTGAGAAACAGACATAATCCTAAGTGATAATGGAGGCAGCTCGGCGAAGGCCTCCTGCTCCGCACAGTGTGTGTGTGTGTGTGTGTGTGTGCGCGCGCGCATGTGTGTGCATGTGACTCTGTGTGCGCGCGCACATGTGTGTGCACATGTGTGTGCGTGTGTGCGTGTGTGTGTGTGTGTGTGTGTGTGTGTGTGTGTGTGTGTGGCAGGGCCCAGAGGGTTGTTGGGGGGGATTCTGCCATCTGCTTTGAGTCTGCAGGACAGGAGGGTCTGGTTAGGCTTGGGAAGCAGTGGTGGGAGAGCTTCCCCGGCAGAGGGCCCAGCGTGTGCAAAGGCCCTGAGGTGGCAAAGGGCCTTGAGCTTGGGGACCTACACCCCGTGAGAGTGGCTGGAACCGAGTATGATTGGATGAGTGACGGGAGGTGGGGCTACAGGAATGGCAGGGCCTCGAAGGCCAAGCTGAGGGGCTGGGACCTTGTCTCGGGGCCTCTGTGGAGCCCTGGGAGGCATGAGGAAGGTTCCAGGGAGGCCAGAGACAGTGCCCCGTCCTGAGCCTCCAGCCTGACCAGTGTCCCCTCTCTCTGGCCAGAGCGGGAAGCTGAGCCGGGAGCTGGACTTTGTCAGTCATCATGTCCGCACCAAGCTGGACGAGCTCAAGCGGCAGGAGGTGTCGCGGCTTCGGATGCTGCTCAAGGCCAAGATGGACGCGGAGCAAGAGCCCAGTGAGCAGGGGTGGGGCAGGGGGGCAGGCCCAGTGAGCAGGGGTGGGGCTGGGGAGCAGGCCCAGTAAGCAGGGGTGGGGCAGGGGGGCAGGCCCAGTAAGCAGGGGTGGGGCTGGGGGACAGGCCCAGTAAGCAGGGGTGGGGCAGGGGGGCAGGCCCAGTAAGCAGGGGTGGGGCAGGGGGCAGGCCCAGTAAGCAGGGGTGGGGCTGGGGGACAGGCCCAGTGAGCAGGGGTGGGACTGGGGGACAGACCCAGTGAGCATGGGTGGGGCTGGGGGGCAGGAGCCCAGTGAGCAGGGGTGGGGCTGGGGGGCAGGCCCAGTAAGCAGGGGTGGGGCTGGGGGGCAGGGCCAGTGAGCAGGAGTGGGGCTGGGGGGCAGGGCCAGTGAGCAGGGGTGGGGCTGGGGGGCAGGGCCCAGTGAGTAGGGATAGGGGTGGGGGGGCAGGGCCAGTGAGACTGGATTTGAGTCCTCGCTAATGACCTCACTGTCACTTCCTCGCCTCTGGAAAAGCCTTCTCTCCAAATAGGGTCACATCCTGGGGTCACGGGTTAGGACATGAACCGATGAATTTTAGGGCCCACAATTCAACCCGTAACAGGTTGAGGGCATGTGCCCCGGAGCCAGGCAGCTGGGTCTAAGCCTCGCTCTGCCACTGCCTAGATGGTGGCTGAGACGGGCCACTTCCCCTCTCGGGCCCTCAGTTTTTGTATCCGTAACATGGGAGACCATAGAGCCTCTGTTGTAAGGTACTTGTGAAAAGTTAATGCATTAATAAAGTTAATGTGTTTAGTGCTGGGCCTGGCATATAGTAAGCACTCATACATGATAGTTGTTGTTATGGTTATTATTGTCAGAAGCATGACACTCGGTTGTGGCACCACCTCCTCCAGGAAGCCCTCCTGATTGCCCCCGGTTCAATCAGGCTTCCCTCTGGGTTTCCTCAGAGCCCTCTGTAACCTCGTTTAGAGCACATCTGGCCCAAGATAGGGATTTTGAAAGGAAGAACATTCTATGAAGTGGGTTTTTTCCTTTCTCTCCCCTCATCCAGATGTACAGTTGGATCACCTGAGCCTCCTGAAGCAGTTTGAACACCTGGATCCTCAGAATCAGCACACGTTCGAGGCCCGAGACCTGGAGCTGCTGATCCAGACGGTAGCGTGAGGGGGGAGCGACAGGCAGAGGCCTGAGGGAGCTTTGCGGAGGGGGAGAGGGGAGCAGAGCCCAGGACACAAGCCCGCTCACCTCTGCCTGGCGTTTTCTGAGGTCGGCAGCTGAAGCGGGCCTGGTGGTGTCTAAAAACCCTTTCCAGAGTCTCTGCAGGAGAGCAGAGGTGCAGGCAGCAGGGGCTCAGTTCCACCAAGAGCTGGTTTCAAATCCCTCCTCGGTTTGTCTTTCCATGTGACTGGGGGTGGGGGCTGTTCCCATTGTGCCCTTGTGGTAGGCAGAGTCATGGCCCTCACCAAAGATGTGCCACCCCGCCCTGCTGGTGTGGCTCAGTTGGTTGGCCTCATCCTGCACACTGAAGGGTTGCCAGTTTGATTCCTGGTCAGGGCACATGCCTGGGTTTCAGTTTTGATCCCTGGTGGAGGGCAGGCGACGAAAGATGTTTTTTCTCCCTCTCTCTCTCTCTTTCTCTCTCTCTCTCTTTCTCTCTCTCTCTCAAAACTCAATTCAAAAACCTTTAAAGCCCGGCCAACGTGGCTCAGTGGTTGAGCTTTGACCTATTAATCAAGGTCCCCAGTTCAATTCCTGGTCAGGGCACATGCCCAGGTTGCAGGCTCGAATCCAGTGTGGGGCCTGCAAGAGGCAGCTGTTCAATGATTCTCTCTCATCATCGATGTTTCTGTCTCTCCTTCTCCCTTCTCTCTGAAATCAAATTTAAAAATATATATTTTTTAAATATTTAAAAAAAAAAAAAAGCCCACCTGGTGTGGCTCGCTGTCACCTCTGAACCGGGAGTTCATGGTTCGATTCCTGGTCAGGGGCACGTGCCCGGGTTGTGGGCTCGATCCCCAGTGTGGGGGGCATGCAGGAGGCAACCGATCAATGATTCTCGCTCATCGTTGATGTTTCTATCTCTCTCTCCCTCTCCCTTTCTCTCTGAAATCAATAAAAAAATATATATATATATATATAAATATATATAAATATTTTTTTTAATCTTTAGAAAAAACAAAACAGGATGCCCCACCCTCTTCCATGGAACCAGTGGATACGTGACCATTTCAGGCAGAAGGGATTTTGCAGACGTGACTGAGTTTAGGGTCTTGAGCTGGTGGGATGAGCCTGAGTCACCCAGGTGGGCCCCAGATCTCATCGCAAGGGCCCTTGAAAGAGGGAGGCCGAGGAGATTGGAGTACAGGTCTCGGCTGCAGTGTGACCCCCTGATGCCAGACGCTCCCTGCTGGCTTTGAAGGTAAAGGAAGGAGCCACGGCATGGAATCCGGCTCTAGAAGCTGGAAAAGGCAAAGAAACAGGTTCTCCTCTAGTCTCTGGAGGGAGCACAGCCCTGCCGACACCTCCAGTCCAGTGGGACTCATTTCAGGCCTCTGGCCTCCAGCCTGTAGGATGATAAATGTGTATTGTTTTAAGCCACCAAGTCCATGGTAATGTCACAGCAGCCACCGGAACACATGCATCCTCCGCTGAGAAACGGGATCTGCAGCCCCGCCCATTGCAAAGGCCAAGTGCGGGAGGGATGCCCTGCCTCTCCCTGCTCCCTGCCCTCCCGTGGGGACAGAATCCGCCCGCAGCCTGGCCTGGGCCCTGCTTTCCTGGCCTCCTGGAGCGCCACCTAGTGGCCGCGAAGATAATAGCAGCGGCTATTTGAGTCCAGCCCAGCCCTTGGCTGTTTTTGCCACTTGTTTCCAGAACATTCGAGAAACTGTCCGCTTTTCCAGTCCCACTATCACTCCCCTGGTCTCAAAATCCATCACTGCTTCCTCACCGAGCACCTTGCTTCTGCCTCCCATGCTTACCAGCAGGGTTTCCCAGCTCAGCCCTCCTGGCATTTGGGGCTGGATGATTCTTTGTTGTGGGTGCTGTTCGTGCATTGGATAATGTTTATCCGCATCCCTGGCCTATGTCCACTAGATCCCAGGAGGCCTCCCTTAGTTGGGACAACCAAAAAATGACTTTAGACATTGACCATTGTCTCCTGTGGGCCACAGTGGCCCTGGGATGGGAACCCCAGCTATACCGTCTATTCCCCACACGACAGCTGCATTAGCTTCCTATTGCTTCCGTTAACAACCACAAACGTAGTCGCTTAACACAAATGTATTATTCAGTGTAGGTCAGAGGTCGAGAAGGGTCTTCCTAGATGTGCTAGTTTCCTGAGGCTGCCGAAACACATTGCTACAGACTCGGTGGCTTAAAACAGCAGATATGTGTCCTCTCACGGTTCTGGAGGCCAGAAGTCCAAAACTGGTATCACTAGGCCAAAGCCAAGGTTTTGCCAGGGCTGTGCTCTCTCCAGAGGCTGTCGGGAGAAACCTGCTCCTTGCTCTTCCAGCGTCTGGAGGCTGCCAGCATTCCTTGGCTTGCAGACACATCACTCCCGTCTCTGCCTCCATGGCGTTCTCCCCAGGTCTCTCTGGGACTTCTCTGTAGCTTCCTTATAAGGAAACCAATCATCAGATTTAGGGCCCATCCTAATCCAGTAAGTAGGACCTCATTTTAACTGATTACATCTGCAGAGATCCTACTTCCAAATAAGGTCACGTTCTGAGTGGACATGAGTTTTGTTTTGTTTTTCCAATATATTTTTATTGATTTCAGAGACGAATGGAGGGAGAGGGAGAGAGAGATAGAAACATCAATGATGAGAGAGAATCATTGATTGGCTGCCACCTGCACGCTCCCTACTTGGGATCAAGCCCGCAACCCCAGCATGTGCCTTTAACTGGAATCGAACCTGGAGCCCTTCAGTCCACAGGCTCGATGCTCTATCCACTGAGCCAAGCCAGCTAGGGCTAGTCATGAATTTTTTTGTGAGAGGGAGACACTATTCAACTCTGTGTAGTAGTATTATCTCCATTTTCTCAGAGGTAGGAATTGAGGCACAGAGAGGCTGCGTTAATTGCCCAAGATCACACAGTTAGTGGGGTTTGTTCACACAGCAGAGCCTGGATTTGAATTCTGAGCAAAATAATTAGAGTCCTCATCTTCCTTACCCCCAAGCTATGCTGCTTTTCAGATTAAATACACCTTGTGTGGGTTTTTTTTATTACTTATTCCTCCAAGATCTTGACATTGTGGGGGACTTGAAAGAGGTGAGTTGAAGTAACCCTCCCCATCTCTTTTGAACAAAGAGGCTGTGTTATGGGACAAGAGTGGGTCAGAGACCAAGTGCTGTGAGGTCAGGACATGCGACCCAGGACAGGGTGGAGGTTGGGCCAGGTTCAGAGTCAAAGGCCTGGCATTTGGAGGTTGGGCATTTGGTGCTGGCATTTGACCCTGGACATAGGGGTGAGACGAGAGTGACTGTCTGCCTTTCCCCAGGCCACCCGTGACCTTGCCCAGTTCGATGCAGCCCATCATGAAGAGTTCAAACGCTACGAGATGCTCAAGGAACATGAGAGACGCCGTTACCTGGAGTCGCTGGGAGAGGAGCAGCGAAAGGAGGCAGAGAGGAAGCTGGAAGAGCAACAGCAACGGCACCGAGAGCACCCCAAAGTCAATGTGCCTGTAAGGACCATCATTCCTACCCACCTTCCCCGCTGTTCCCCCCCATCCCCCTATGTCTAATTCCCTAAGTTCCATAAAGCAAGAATGTAGCTGAAAAACTACAACTCCCAGCAGACCCCGAGGCAAGAGTCCCTTTTAATGTACCTACCTCTGCCCAGGGCCTTCTGGGAGTTGTAGTTTTCTAGCTTAAGGGGAATAACAGAGGTGGGAGCATAAAGGGTTCTCTAGCTTTATCCCATAGGACCTAGACTTCTAACTCACGAGCCCCTCGCTCTTACCTCCACAGGGCAGCCAAGCCCAGTTGAAGGAGGTGTGGGAGGAGCTGGATGGATTGGACCCCAACAGGTTTAACCCCAAGACCTTCTTCATACTGCATGGTAAGGTGGGGAGGGCGTCCCAAGACCCAGGCTGAGTTCTGAGGCTCTGACCTTTGGAAATGAGGACCACGGGATTAAGAGCCTAGGATGACCATTTTTGGTAGCCTGGTCAGGGAAGGTTTTCTAGACCAGCATTGTCTAGTCTAGCAGAACCTTCCACACCAATGGAAATACTCTATGTTCAAATGGTCTTTGTACAGCAGCCACCAGCCCCACGTGACCATGCAGCACTTGAAATGTGGCTCTTACAACGAAGGAATTGTGTCCTTAGAGTCGATAAATTTTTTAAGACTTGTGAGTCTGGTAAAACACACGTAACATAAAATTTCCCTTCTCAGCTATCTTTAAGTGTCCAGTTCAGTATGTTAAGTACATTCCCATTGCTGTGTAACTGGTCCTTGTGAAACCGAAACTCGTTATTAATCAACCGGAGGCCCGGTGCACGGATTTGTGCACCATTGGGGCCCTCGGCCTGGCACTCTGCAAAGTTGCTGTTGCTCAGCAGCTCCTGCATTGAGCATATGCCCCCTGGTGGTCAGTGCATGTCATAGCTACCGAACGGTCACTTAGCCTTTTATATGTATAGATAACTTCCCATTGCCCCTCCCCCCAGCTTCTGGTACCTTCTATTCTTATTTCTGTCTCTATAAATTTGACTACTCTAGCTACCTCAAATAAGTAAAATCACACAGTATTTGTCTTTTTGTGACATAATGTCAAGGAAATGAGACTTTAATTAGATGGTTATTGATTGGAATTAATTGGCCCCATGTGGCTAGTGACTGCTGTGTTAGGCCGCACAGTTCTAGAGAGTTGAGATTTGCACAAAGACCTCAGTGATTGAGGGGCTGCGGCTTGCAGAGATTTGCGGGAAGAGCATTGTAGGTGGAGGGAACAGCAAGCACAAGAAGAGTGAGCTTGGTCTGTCCAAGGTCACAGCCAGGGTAAGGAATTTGGACTTCATTGTGTCATGTGACGCCACAAAAAGGCTTTGAGCAGCGGACTGACACCCTCTGCCTTAAAGGTTGGCAGACTCCATCTGGCTGCTGTGTCAAGGACAGACTGTAGGTGTGAGGGCCAAAGCCAGGAGCCCACTTAGAGAGCACGAGGTGCTTGTGGCTGGAAGGAAGGGTGATCAGTTTCTGGATTCATCTTGCAGGTCAGGCTAGTACGACTTGCAGATGGACTGGATTAGCGTTATGAAGGAACAGAGGGGTCAAGGGTGACTCCAAGGTATTTGGCCTGAGAAACTGGGAAAACTGAATGGAAAGAGCAAGCATGTTTGGCAGGGCAGATCGGGAACGGGGTTTCCGTTACATTAGAGACGGCTGGTAGACATGTGCGTGGAGATGAAGAGTAGACAGTTGGATATTCAGGTGTGGAGGCAGCTTAGGGATGGCATGGAAAGCTGAGGGACTGGAGGAAACATCTAAGAAAGTGCTGGCCAATAGCACTCGCTTTGTGCCTGGCCGTTGTGGCTCAGTTGGTTAGGGGTCATCCTGCGCATCAAAAGGTTGCCAGTTCTATTCCCGTCAGGGTACACGCCTGTGTTGTGGGCTCAGTCCCCAGTAGGGGGCATGCAGGAGGCAGCTGATCAATGTCTCGCTCTCACACTGATGTTTCACTCCCTCTCCCTTCCTCTCTCTAAAAATCAACAATTTTTTTAAAAAAAAAATAGCACTCTCTTTATAATGATGGAAAATGCACCTGTCACATATGGCTATTCAGCATTTCACTTGTAGCAAGTAGGCTGATAAGCTGAATTTTTGTTTCAATTTTTATTTATTGAATTAAGAGAGAGAGAGAGAAATGCTGATTTGTTGTTCCACATATTTATGCATTCAATGGTTTCTTGTATGTGCCCTACCCAAGGATCAAACCCACAACCTTGGCGTATCAGGATGACGCTCTCACCAACTGAGCAACCCGGCCAGGGCCATAAACTGAAATTTTTATTTTATTTAATATTAATCTATTTAAATTTAACAGCCCATGTGGCTAGCGGCTCCCTTATTGAACAGATCTGAAGATTAGACAGAAACGAGGCCCTGGGCCTGAGCCCATGGATGTACCAAGGTGTAGAAGTCAGGAGGACGAGGAAGCCAGCAAGGGAGAGAGGGGGAGCGGGAGAGGAGAGAATGATGTTCTGGAAACCACAGGCAGAGTCAAGTTAGACGTGAACTAAAAATTAACCACTGGTTTTTCAGGGTCAGGGGTTCCAGCCACCTCAGCAGGATGAGTGTGGGTGCTGACCTGAGTGAGCAGAAGAGGTGGAGCAGTGAGCATAGCCCATGCGCTGTATGAGCTGGGTTGGCAGGGACCGGCTCCTCTGGCACCTGGAGTTGGCCCTGGCCTGGCTCTCTGGAAGGCAGAGGCCCCGAAACCCCAGGATCCTGTACACAGAGGGGTTGATCCTGGCCCATGTCACCAGGCGCTAGGGATCAAGGCATCCTGCATGACAGCGGTCCCACCTTCATCTGCTCCATTCTTGGGACCCTGGTTAGAAGGGAATGGACTGTCCGAGCAGCAGGCCTGGGGGGCACTAACGCTGGAGGCCACCATTCTACCATTGGAGACTTGTTACCCGTCCTCTAAATAAAACAGATCCCGTATCTGCCCAGATTCCTTCTCCAGCTGGTCCCTCGAGGACCTGACCCACCCCATCCTCAGTCCCCTAAGATATGTGTCGTCTCCCCTCAGATATCAACAGTGATGGTGTCCTGGATGAGCAGGAGCTGGAGGCCCTCTTCACCAAGGAGGTGAGTGTCCGGGAAGCCCTGGTTGCAGGGGATGCCCAGATCGGCCACGTGGTCCTTCCTTAGCCGCCCCCCCCCCCCCCCAGGTAATACGTTCAGGGAAAACTACAACTCCCAGCAGGCCCAGGGGCAAAGAGTAAAAATAAAAAGGCTGCCAAGAACGTCAGGGTGCCCCAAGGGCCAATGGGCGTCAGCTGGGGTGGGGAGGTGGAGCGGCTTGGGAGAGAGGTTACCCCGGACCTCAACCTGCCGGCCTCCCGCTGGCCTCTGCAGCTGGAGAAGGTGTATGACCCGAAGAATGAGGAGGATGACATGCGGGAGATGGAGGAGGAGCGGCTGCGCATGCGGGAGCACGTGATGAAGAATGTGAGGGGGACCCGGCCCTGGAGGGGGGTGGGGGCGGGGGTGGGGGGCAGCTCTGTGGCTGACCCGTCCCCGGCTCCCAGGTGGACACCAACCAGGACCGCCTCGTGACCCTGGAGGAGTTCCTCGCGTCCACCCAGCGGAAGGACTTCGGGGACACCGGGGAGGGCTGGGAGGTAAGGTCCCGCCGTGTCTCTCCCGGCCCCAGGCCGCTGCTCGGCCCCCGCCTCCCCGCCTCCTCCACGGGCAGAGCCCTCCGACGGGGTGGCCGGCCTGGAGCCCCTGCTCACGGCCCATCCCGTCCGCCCGCAGACGGTGGAGATGCACCCCGCCTACACGGAGGAGGAGCTGAGGCGCTTCGAGGAGGAGCTGGCGGCCCGGGAGGCCGAGCTGAATGCCCAGGCGCAGCGCCTCAGCCAGGAGACCGAGGCTCTGGGGCGCTCCCAGGGCCGCCTGGAGGCCCAGAAGCGAGAGCTGCAGCAGGTGACGCCTCCGGTCGCTGCCGCCCTCCAGCCCCTGGGGCCTGGGCCTGGGTGCCCGGAAGCTGGGCAGCCACCGATCCTCCGCATATGGCTGCCGCCATCTTGAGTGAGGGCGGAAGTCCCGCCCTGACGCCTCCACGGCTGCCATGTTGGATAAGGGCAGGGGTGTGAGAGGGCGGAAGTGGGAAAAGCGGGGACAAGGGCAGGTTCCAGTAAGAGCTCAGGGAGGGCTTTTCTCTCCCAAGGTGCAACCCGGGCCATGACGAGGGAGGCTGCACGGGGTCGTTATTATTCAACCCAACTGTCAGTGAGGAAGAACTAAGCCCCATAGAGAAGGGACTATGAGCACGTGTCAGGATGGGGAGATTCACACCCTCTTGCCTGTGTAACCGCCCCCTACCCTCCCTACCCCACTCCACAGGCGGTTCTGCAAATGGAACAGAGGAAACAGCAGCACCAGCAGCAGCAGCAGCAAGGCCACAATGCCCCAGCCCCTGGCCCCGAGGGACAGCTCATGTTCCAGCCCCACAACACAGGTGCTGGCCCTGCACCCAGGCGGTGGGAGGGGCTGGGGCCTGGACTCCCGGGTCTGAGGGAGGGGGGGCTGGGGCCTGAACTCCTGGGTCAGAGGGAGGAGGGGCTGGGGGCCTGGACCCCTGGGTCTGAGGGAGGAGGGGATGGGGGCCTGGACTCCCGGGTCTGAGGGAGGGGGGGCTGGAGGCCTGGACTCCCGGGTCTGAGGGAGGAGGGGCTGGGGGCCTGGAACCCTGGGTCTGAGGGAGGAGGGGCTGGGGTCTGAGGGAGGAGGGTGAGGGTGTCTAGTGCTACCTTCCCTCCCTTCCTCTCTAGATGACGCTCCTGTCCCAGCTCCAGCCGGGGACCAGAAGGAAGCAGCTGCTTCAGAAAAGAAGGCCCCTGAGCAGCCCCCGGAGCTGCCCCCGCTGGATGCCCAGCACCTGTGACCCTCCCGGAAGGTGGCATCGGGGCTCCTACGGACGCAGCTGCCGGGAGGACGGGGAAGCGTCACAGTCCGCCTCCTCTGAGGACAACACGGGGCCTCCTGGGAAGTGGGATGAGGCGGCACTTCCCACTTTGCTACCCAGGCCCCTACCTGCTGCTTAGCGTCCAGCCTCCAGTGTGTGGTCCCTGCTCTCTGTTCCCCTCCAGGGACCTGCCCCTGGTGTCCAGTGGGGGCACTCACAGGGTCAGCCAGCGTAGGGGCCGCCGTGTCCCTGCCTTCGCAGGTGGACTGGCCTCGCTGCTCCGGGTTGGGGCCACTCCAGCATCCTGCACCCCACAGCTGCTGCTCCGGCCCGTTTCTGCTGCTTTATGGGGCGTGGGTGGTCCCTCGAGACCTTTCTCTGCCTTTTGTGGGACCAGCGATGCCTTGAAGACTGTGTAGCCCACGGCTGGGCCGACTCCCTGACCCCTGGCTTTCAGCCTCCTCAGCCTCGGCCCCTCCCTGACGGCTTGGCCTTCGCCCACTCAGCCACAGGAGGGTCCCAGAGCTGACCCCGCCCAGGACCAGGTTCCCGCCCCGCAGCCTCCGCGGGCGGCCCAGGCCCTCCTTCCCGGCCTTACCTCACTGCTGTGCGGCCTGTGTGTACCCGCTCCATCCAAATACACTTCCTGGAACAAGCCCACGCCTCTGCCTTTGTACCTGCCGTTCCCTCCGAAACCCCATCCCCGGCCACCTGCCAACTCCGCCTCATGCCTCAAGATTCAATTCAAGCTTCTCTGAGAGGCTGCCTCCGGGCATCTTTCTGTTCTCTCCTGATGAGTCCGCTGCCTACACACACGCACACACACGCACACACACACACATACACACAGATACTTCATGGGATCCTTTCAGCCACAAGGACAGAAAACCCAAACCTAGACTTAAACAATAAGGAAACGGGTACAGTCACCCAAACAAAAAGTCCCAAGGTGGGGTGGCTGCAAACCCTCAGGGAACCAGGGTCTCCCATCCGGCCCCGCCGGGGACACGGGGGTGCTGTGCTCCTCTCACCCCAAAGTGGCTGCAGCTGCTCCGAATGTCACACCTGTCTTCCCCGATGGCGGCTGATGGAGGAAGTTGACAGAGGCTACCTGCCCCGCCCATTCCCCTAGAGCTGCTGTGCCAACCCAGCTGCCCAAGGGAGGGCCCTGGGAAGTCACATGTGCCACACCACCCGCCCCGCCCTCCTTCGCTGAACTTGAATGACAATGATCTGCTTCTCTTGGGAAACGGAGCTGGACTCTGATGCAAGCGGGAGACAGGCTCACAGGGGTAGCGGCCCCAACATTCCTTAAAGGACTGGATCATGCACACACTCTTGGGGGTCCTGGCCAGAAATTTGAGATCTGTGTTTAGGAACCTGCGCCTGGCTCCCATCCCTAAGGAGACCTGTCCAGCCCCCCACCATTTGCGATGCTTCGTTGGCAAGTGTCTCCCCCAATGGGCGCCAAAAGGAACGAGGAGAGGGAAGCTCCTGGTGTCAGGTCGCCACTCGCCATGCACCCGGAGGCCCTGCACACACACTGGCCAGAAGGGAGCCCTCTGCCCTGGAGCAGCCCCACCCATCTCCGCCTCCTGCCCCACCTTTAATTCTAGGCTTAAAGTGCCAGAATCAGACCTCATGGACCCTTTATGTTCATCTGAAAATGACTCCCTTTTTGATCTGTGTGTGCAAAGGATTTAGCATGGCTCTCGCCCTGGCCGCTGTGGCTCAGTTGGTTAGAGCATCTGGTGCACAAAAGGGTTGCGGGTTCGATCCCTGGTTGGGGTGTGGACAGGAGGCAACCAACCCATGCTTCTCTCTCTCATCCATGTTTCTCTCCCTCTCCCTCTCTAGAATCCATGAAAACCCTACCCTCATAGCCTCCGGTGGGGATTAAAAAAATATATATTTTATATATAGATGTTCTTATATATTATATAGGTGTTCTTTTAAAATATACATATTTTAAAAGAACACCTACCAAAACACCGTGGTTTCTTTATTTTTAAATTTTTTCAATATATTTTATTGATTTCAGAGAGGAAGGGAGAGGGAGAGAGAGATAGAAACATCAATGATGAGAAAGAACCATCAATCGGCTGCCTCCTGCACATCCCCTACTGGGAATTGAGCCCACAACCCGGGCATGTGCCCTTGACCGGAATCGAACCCGGGTCCCTTCAGTCCACAGGCCAACGGTCTATCCACTGAGCCACACCAGCCAGGGCTAAAATATATATATATTTTAATGATTACTCTCTTTGAAATGTACTGTCCCCTAGGAGCTGGAGCTGGAGCTGTAGACAGGGCTTGGAGATAAAGGAGAGAGGATTTGGGAGTCACAGGGTAGAGACAAAAATAAGGAGCTAGGAATTGGAGCCTTGTGTTTTCTGGAATTCCAACTCTGCTACTCTGGGTCTCTGTACTTTGCATTTACCATGTGTTTCTGATTTTTTTTAAAAAAAAATTCATCTTTTTAAAAAATATATATTTTATTGATTTTTTACAGAGAGGAAGGGAGAGAGATAGAGAGCTAGAAACATCGATGAGAGAGAAACATCGATCAGCTGCCTCCTGCACACCCCCTACTGGGGATGTGCCCGCAACCCAGGTATATGCCCTTGACCGGAATCGAACCTGGGACCTTTCAGTCCGCAGGCCGACGCTCTATCCACTGAGCCAAACCAGTTAAGGCTTTTTTATTGATTTTTTAGAGAGAGGAAGGGAGAGGGAGAGAGAGAGGGAAACATCAATGTGAGAGCGAAACGCTTTGATTTTCGCCCAGTGATACCCATTTTGGACTTTTGATGTCCAAAAGTGTAAAAGAAAACGTTTTTGTTGTTTTAAGCGATGAAATTTGTGGTAATTTGTTACAGCAGCTGTAGGAAACTAATACAGTCTTTCTCCTTCTCTCTCTGGCTTTCAGTCCCTACCACAGTGAGGGCGAACCTTTTGAGCTCGGCGTGTCAGCATTTTGAAAAACCCTAACTTAACTCCGGTGCCGTGTCACATATAGAAATTTTTTTGATATTTGCAACCATAGTAAAACAAAGACTTATATTTTTGATATTTATTTTATATATTTAAATGCCATTTAACAAAGAAAAATCAACCACAAAAATGAGTTCGCGTGTCATAGGTTCGCCATCACTGCCCTACCACCTCCGTCCTTTGAGTCCTCATTCATTCTATTCACCAAAAGACTCTAAACTCTCTCCCATGTGTCTCCTCTCCTTTTCATAGACAGAGCTCTGGGCCGTGAGTATTAATAGTAATACTCATAGTATTAATACTACTGATATTCATAGTGTTAATATCACTACTACTGACAGTGGTAATTTCTTACAGCAGCAATGGGAAACTAATACACACTAATACATAACAGCTAACAGTTCTATAGCACTTAGAATGTGGCATGCTATCTTCTAATCTAATAATAGACAAACAGGGTAATTGACCATACCTTCGCTACGCCTCCCATTGGCTAATCAGCGAGATATGCAAATCAACCGCCAACAAAGATGGCGGTTAATTTGCATACATAGGCGCTAAGCTGAGCAGAGAAGGCACCAAAGGCGGCTCCGGCCAGAGCAAAGGCCTGGGTCCCGGGGGCCGGAGGAAAACCGGTGCTGGCAGCCAGGGGAAGGGAAGGCCTATTGCATGAATCTCTTCGTGCAACAGGCCTCTAGTATATTATAAATAACAACTCATTTCATCCTCACAAAACCCCTGTGGGGTCATTATCATCATCGCTCCCATTGTACAGATGAGGCAAATAAGAGAAGCCTGCAGTCCCACAGACAGCAAGTGACAGAGCTGGGATTTGAACCCCGACAGGCTGGGCCCACAACCCACACTCTGAATCTCACCCAGTGTTGTTTTTGGCCCTGAATCTACGTTCCACAGTCCTGGGGAGCAAACGAGTTCATGAATACCGGTGAACTTTTCCTGGCACGCGTTCCATCCTCGCCTTGCGTGGTCAACAGTTTCTGCGTGACCTTTAATTTCACAGGTGTCTTTTCTACACTTGAATACAACCCTCCTCCTCACCTCCTCTCCCCGCTCCTTCACACCCCACCACCTGCAGGGCGAGCTCTTGACCCTTCACAACTGGCCCAGCCAACTTCTCTAGGTTCATCCCTCAGGTGTCCCCCCTCCCACCCTGGGCTCCAGGCTCGCTCTCTCTCTCTCTCTCTCTCTCTCTCTCTGGTTTAAAAAAAGCTCTATCCCTGACCGGTTTGGCTCAGTGGATAGAGCGTCGGCCTGCAGAATCAAGGGTCCCAGGTTCGATTCCGGTCAAGGGCATGTACCTTGGTTGCAGGCGCATTCCAGTAGGGAGTGTGCAGTAGGCAGCTGATCGATATTTCTCTCTCATCGAAGTTTCTAACTCTCTATCCCTTTCCCTTCCTCTCTGTAAAAAATCAATAAAATATATATATAAAAAAAAAAGCTCTAGCTAGTTTGATTCAGTGGATAGAGCGTCAGCCTGCGGACTGTAGGGTCCCGGATTCGATTCCGGTCAAGGGCACATGCCAGGGGTTGTGGGCTTGATCCCCAGTGGGGAGCGTGCAGGAGGCAGCCAATTGATGATCCTCATCATTGATGTTTCTATCTCTCTCTCCCTCTCCCTTCCTCTCTGAAGTCAATAAAAATATAAAAAAAGATTTTAAAATTTAAAATTTATTGATTGATTTGAGAGAGAAAAAAACACATTGATTTCTTGGTCCATTTATTTATGCATTCATTGGTTGATTTTTAAAAACTATATTTTTTTATTGATTTCCGAGAGGAAGGGAGAGGGAGAAAGATAGAAACATCAATGATGAGACAGAATCATGGATCGGCTGCCTCCTGCACACCCCCCACTGGGGATCGAGCCCACAACCTAGGCATGTGCCCTGACTGAGAATTGAACCATGACCTCCTGGTTCATTGGTCGACATTCAACTACTGAGCCCTGCTGGCTGGGCTCATTGGTTGATTTTTTTTTTTAATATGTTTTTATTGATTTTAGAAAGAGAGAAAGGGAAATGGAATGACAGAAACATCAATGAGAGAGAAACATCAACATCGATCTGCTGCCTCCTGCAGGCCCCCTAATGGGGACTGAGCCCACAACCTGGGCATCTGCCCCGACTGAGAATCAAATTGGTGACCTCTTGGTGCCTGGGTCAACACTCAACCACTGAGCCACACCAGCAGGGCCACTGGTTGATTCTTGAATGTGCCCTGACCAGGGAGAGAACCCACAACCTTGGTGTATGGGGACAGTGCTCTAACCAATGGGGGACCCGGCCAGGGCTTCTCCCTTCTGAATAGTCCCAGCTTTCTCTTGCCTGGGTTGTTTCCTCTGTCTGGAAGGCATTCTCTCGCAGGCCTGGAGAAGTTCCATCAGAGTCTTTCAAGATGCAGTTTGATCATGTCCCAATCTGCCCGGCCTTCCCTGGCGTCCAGGCTGGGCTAGAAGGACCCCTCCCCGGCCCCTACGCTGCCCACGATCCCCACCATCCTGGCACACCTCACCCAGGATTGCGATGGCCCAGAGCTATGTGTTTGTGTCGTAGTGCAGCTACGACAAAGTACCACAAACTTAATGGCTTAAAACACAAATCTGTGATCTTACAGTCCCGGGTGTCAGAAGTATACAATGGGTCTTGATGAATGAAAATCAAGGCATGTGTGGGGCTCTGTTTCCTCGGAAGGTTCTAGAGGGGCATCTGTTTCCTGGCTTTTCCAGCGTCGGAGGCGGACTGCGTCCCTTGGCTCGTGGCCCCTTCCTCCAGCTCCAAGTCACAGCATAGCGCCTTCCGCCTTCCCATCTCCGACTCTCTTACGTGGGCACATCTGCTTCACCTTTTACCTTGTGAGGTCCCATATGCACAGGTTCTGGTGAATGGCAGGTGGTTATCTTTTTTAAAAATATATATTTCATTGATTTTTACAGAGAGGAAGGGAGAGGGAGAGAGAGTTAGAAACACTGATGAGAGAGAAACATCAACCAGCTGCCTCCTGCACACGCCGCACTGGAGATCGAGCCCACAACCAAGGTCCATGCCCTTGACCGGAATCGAACCCGGGACCTTTCAGTCAGCAGGCCGACGCTCTATCCACTGAGCCGAACCAGTGAGGGTGAACGTGGGTGTCTTTGGTGGGGACATCAGAAGGCCGACCACATAGGGTGCCTGTTCCCCCACCAGAGGGGGCAGGGAGAGGGCGGAGGTTCATCGCTGGGCCCCCAGCATCGCCCAGCACAGGGCCAGGTCAGGAGTAAGCCTGTCAACGGAGTGAATGAGTCACATCCGCAATGGACGCCACAGCCAGAAGCTCACGGTGCCCCCTTTGCTCCTGCTGCTCGGCTGGAAACCCCCCGGGCCCCCTCCCAGCCCGTGGTGGCTTCCCCCCCGCCTGCTTCCCCAGCCCCGGCTCCTATCTCCCTCCCTCACTCCTGCCTCCTTTCGTCAGCCACCCGGCCTTTTTCCACACCTACAGCATCCCTGGGTCTTTCCCACCTCTGAGCCCTCGCACATGCTGTTCCCTCTGTCGCTGTTCCCCACGCCATCACCTCCGCCGGCCTGACCTAGCGCCATGAGGACACAGAAAGCATCTGTCTGGTCTCCGCGGTGTCCCCAGTAAATATTTGTGTTGCATTTGGCTCTTTCTGGAATTCCTGGCTGTGCGCTGTCTGGGGCAGGGCCTTCACCTCTCACCGTGATTTCAACACCCCCCCTCCGGCCCCCCGCCCCCCGCCCAGGCCTCTAGATGGCATTGCCAGCAAGTCCTGGAATGTGCTGGCTCACACGAATAGGTGTCCAAGCTCAGACGGGTTACCTTCTAACATCATCCCTTTGCTTGTTTCGAAAAGAGAGCAAGGGGGCTCGGAAGCAGGCATGTTTCTCGAACTCAGGCCCACAGAGCGGCCAGCTGAGGCCAGCCAGCAGCCCCGGCCAGTGGCGTTCGCGGACCCTTCGCCTCCAAGTCCTGCTTCAGGCCCGTGCCCTCTGTTCACCCCCTGCCTCTCACCCTGGGTCCCAGACACGCTGTCCCGGGCGTAATCCTGTGGTCTGCCTCCCAGGGAGAGAAGGTGCCGGGCCCTGCTGAGCAAGGCATTCCGGTCTCAGGTCAGTGATTTCCGTACTTAATTATGAAGTAAACCAGACACGGCGGCCACGGTTCAGGACACGGTTCAGTGCGTGGGCTCTGGGGCCTGGCGAGCTGGGTCTCAATCCGGACCCTCCCCTTTGTTTAATGTGTGACATTGGGCAAGACTCTTTTTTTTAAAAAAAAATCTATTTTTATTGATTTCAGAGAGGAAGGCAGAGGAAGAGAGAGAAACATCAATGATGAGAGGGAATCATTGATCGGCTGCCTCCTGCACGTTGGACCGAGCCCGCAACCCCAGGCATGTGCCCTTGACCGGAATCGACCCTGGGACCCTTCGGTCTGCAGGCCGACACTCTATCCACTGAGCCACACCGGCCAGGGCTGGGCATGACTCTTGACCAGTCTGTGCCGCAGTTTCTTCATCTGTGAAATGAGGCTGATCACATGCCAGAGGGGGGCCGTGAAGATGATCTAGGCTCACGTTCAGGAAGCCTTCAGAACAGAGACAGGCCTCGGTGAGCCAGTACGAGAGCTTGTGGGCTAGATCCACGGACAGGAAGACGTACGGACAAGTGCAGAGAAGGTGCAAACACTCTTGGACTCATTGCCTAGGTTTTCCAAGCCTTCTGACTGCTTTTCTTTTATATATTTCAGAGAGGATGGGAGAGGGAGAGAGAGAAAAACATCAATGATGAGGGAGAATCATTGATGGGCTGCCTCCTGCACGCCCCCCACTGGGGATCGAGCCTGCAACCCTGGCGTGTGCCCTGACCTCCTGGTTTGTAGGCTGATGCTCAACCACTGAGCCACACAGGCTGGGCTGCTTTTCTTTCTTTCTTTTTCTTTCTTTTTTTTTTTTTTAAATATAGTTCATTGATTTTTTTACAGAGAGGAAGGGAGAGAGATAGAGAGTCAGAAACATCGATGGGAGAGAAACATCGACCAGCCGCCTCTTGCACATCCCCCACTGGGAATGTGCCCGCAACCCAGGTACATGCCCTTGACCGGAATCGAACCCGGGACCCTTCAGTCCGCAGGCCGACGCTCTATCCACTGAGCCAAACCGGTTTCGGCTCTTTTTCTTTTTTAAGTGATTTGAGAGAGAGAGAGAGAGAGAGAGAGAGAGAGAGAGAGAGAGACATCGATGTGAGAGAGAAACATTGGTTGGTTGCTTCCTCGAGGCGCCCTGACCTGGGCATGTGCCCTGACTGGGAATCTAACCGGTCACCTCTTGCTGTGCAGAGCGATGCTCCAACCCACTGAGCCACACCGGCCAGGGCAGGCACGTGCTCGCAAGATCTGAGATCCCGTGTAAACAGTGTGGAGTTACCGCATTCGTTTTCCTCGCTCCGTGGCATCCGGTGCTTAGCATTTGCCACCGTCTGTTTGCCGTTGTTTTGTTACCAATGGCTGTTCCCAATTTTGATGATCAGACCCGACGCTGCAGTCCACGTCCTTGCGCGTGTCTCCTCGGGCACAGCTCCGAGCGCTTCTCAGGGGCACAGACCTTCTGCCCGGGATGGAAATCGCTGGGCCAGGCCATACCTGCATTTTAACCCTCACCCGAGGGTATTTTCCCATTGACTTTTAGGGAGAATGGAAGAGAGAGGGAAAACAGATATATACCGATGTGAGACAAACACATTGATTGGTTGCCTCCTGCAGGTGCCCCGACCAGGGCCCGGGCCGGGGAGGAGCCTGCCACTCAGATACCTGCCCTTGACCGAATCGAACCCGGAACCCTTGGGTCCGCAGGCCGACGCTCTATCCACTGAGCCAAACCGGCTAGGGCCTGCCAGCAATTTTAAATTGTCAGTTTTTATTTGAAATCGTGTTTAAGAAGTTGCAAAAGAATAGAACAGAATGTTCCTTTGAACCCGACACCCAGCTTCCCCCAGTGACATCTGAGGTAACTGTGGTCCGTCCTGAAGGCCCGGAATTGATATTCCTGTTATGTAACCAGCTTCAGGCCTGACTCATGTCCTCAGCACTCAGAGCTCTAAGAAATGTTATCAAATGTGAGGATTGAGTGTCCAGGACCACAGTCCGTACACAGAGCTGTTCGTCCTCACAAAGACACTCCCGTGTTACCCCTAAATCATCGCCCCCTCCCCCAAACCCTACCCAGCGGGGGCTTGTCTGTTCTCCATCGCTAACTTTGTCACTTGGAGAACGTGATGTCAATGGGAATCGTACACCATGCAACCCTTTGAAATTGGCTTTTGTCACTCCACATGATTCAGCCTTTGAGGTCCATTCAAGTTGTTGCTTGTATCAATTGTTCATTCCTTCTCGTTGCTGAGCGGTATCTCATTATACCTGTGTACCAGTTTGCTTATGCAGTGGCTGATAAGGGACATGGGTCATTTCAGATTTGAGTTATTACAGATAAAGCTGCTATGAACATTGCACACGGATTTTTGTGTGAAGAATAAATACCCAGGGGCATCCATTTTTTAAAAATTCTTTTCTTGCCCTAACCGGTTTGGCTCAGCGGATAGAGCGTCAGCCTGCGGACTCAAGGGTCCCAGGTTCGATTCTGGTCAAGGGCATGTACCTGGGTTGCAGGCACATCCCCAGTAGGGGGGTGCAAGAGGCAGCTGATCGATGTTCCTGACTCTATCCCTCTCCCCTCCTCTCTGTAAAAAATCAATAAAATATTTTTTAAAAAAAATTCTTTTCTTTTTTCTTTCACCTGGCTGCGGTGGCCCATCAGTTGAATGTCCATTCAGAAATCAAGAGATTACTGCTCTGATCCCTGGTCAGGACACATGCCGGGTTTGCAGGCTCGACCCCCAGTTAGGGGCGTGCAGGAGGCAGCCAATCGATGATGTTCCTGTCTCATCGATGTTGCTATCTCTCTATCCCTCTCCCTGCCTCTCTCTCTAAAAACCAATTTAAAATATTTAAAATTCTTTTTTCCTCTCCCCCCACCCCCCCAGTAGTGATATTGTGTACTCAGTGCAATCCATTCATATTTTTATTCAGCAGTTTGTGTGAGCTTGGAGCCTGTGAGTCCCTACGGGAAACTCAGGTCTTAATTAAATGTCTACAAGGGAAGGGAAAGGGATTAATTCGCTGTGGGTGAAGTTGGCCAGCTCTTTGCCAATTGAGAATAATCATTTGTTATCTTTTACCTACTAGACCCCAGAGCTGTTAATCCTCTTAGCTCTCTATTGTGACCTCTGTTTTTCAAAATAGAAAAGTGAGACTCAGGCCCAGCTGTGGTGGCTCAGTGGACTGAGCGTCATCCCATGGAGGTCCGGGGTTCGATTCCCAGTCAGGGCACATGCCCGGGTTGTGGGCTCGATCCCCAGTAGGGGGCGTGCAGGAGGCAGCCGATCAATGATTCTCTCTCATCATTGATGTTTCTATCTCTCTTTCCCTCTCCCTCCTTCTCTGAAATCAATTAAAAAAAATTTTTTTTTTTTTTAAAGAAAAGTGAGACTCAGAGAGGGAAACCGCTCTGCAAAGCAGTAGAGCCAGGAAGTGGGAGGAGGGTTTGGGAACATGCCGGCCTGGCTCCGGGGCTCAGAAGCTCTGCAGCCCGGCTTCTCAAACCATGGCCTTTGGAGGCAGCCAGTTTGCAGGTCTCCTATCTTGGCTGTGAGGCCTCGAACAGAATGACCGAGGCGCTCTGAGTCTGCCTCCCTCTGTAAACAGGGGGCCATAGAAGCTGGTGCGCAGGTCCCTGGGGAGAAATTAGGGAAAGTAAGGCTTGGACCAGGGGCCCTGGGTACAGCAGGTGTTCTATGAATATTAGCAATTATTACCACCTTTGCTATTACTATCCTCTGTGTGTGTGTGTTTTTAAATATATATATATTTTGCCGAAACCGGTTTGGCTCAGTGGATAGAGCGTCGGCCTGCGGACTGAGGGGTCCCGGGTTCGATTCCGGTCAAGGGCATGTACCTGGGTTGCGGGCATATCTCCAGTGGGGGATGTGCAGGAGGCAGCTGATCGATGTTTCTCTCTCATCGATGTTTCTAACTCTCTATCTCTCTCCCTTCCTCTCTGTAAAAAATGAATAAAATATATTTTTTAAAAAAAAATATATATATATATATTTTATTGATTTCAGAGAGGAAGGGAGAGGGGGAGAGAGATAGAAACCTCAATGATGAGAGAGAATCATGGATTGGCTGCTTCTTGCACGCCCCCTACTGGGGATCAAGCCCGCAACCCAGGCATGTGCCCTTGGCCGGAATCGAACCTGGGACCCTTCAGTCCTCAGGCTGACACTCTATCCACTGAGCCAAGCCGGCTAGGGCACCATTGATTTTTAGAGAGAGTGGAAGGGAGGGGGAGAGAGAGAAAAAAAATCGATGTGAGAGAGAGAGAGAGACGGATTGGTTCCCTCCCGCACGCGCCTGACCCATCGGGGCCAGGATGGAGCCTGCAACCGAGGTTCCTGCCCTTGACCCGAATGGAACCCGGGACCCTTCCGTCTGCGGGCTGAGGTCCTACCCACTGAGCCACACCGGCTAGAGCTATCCTCTCTCTGTGGACAATGCCTAAGGGTGCGCGACTTTCTCAGCAAAAGATTGGGGCGCGGGGGGCGGGGAGTAGGAAAGGAAACAGGCCCCAAGGAACAGAATTGACCAGAGAAGAAAGGCCCCCCCACGCCCCGCACTTGTCCTGCGCTTGGAGGCCCAGAGGCGGCCGCGAGGTGTTCCTGGCCCCACCCCCAAGGCGGAGCCAACGGCACGCTCTTCCAATGGGGACGCTAGGATTAAAGGCCCTCTTGGCATTGGGCAGGACGCGCAGGCCGGATGGCCAATGAGAAGCGGCGTAGGGGCGATGGGGGCGGAGAGAGGGGCCACGCCCCCGGTGGGCGGGGCGTCGGGGGCCTCCTTAATTCCCGCGGGGGAAAGGCTCGGGTGTGGGGACCGCGGCCTCCGGCGATGGCGCTGCGCTGGGGCATCGTGTCCGCCGGCTTGATCTGCAGCGACTTCACGACGGTGCTGCGGGCGCTGCCTCGCTCCGAGCACCAGGTGCGCCCCCCACACCCCGGGGTCCTGGAGCCGGGCGGGCGGGGGCCGGGACTTCCGGGTCCGAGGGAGTTGGGCTTCGGACTGCCGAGTCCTCCGGGCAGGGAAGCAGCGGACTCCGTCCTCTCTCCTTTCTCCACTCCTGACTTACAAACGCGAGCTCCGTGCGGCGTGGGAGGGTCCTCGTCGGAGCGGCTGCGAAGAGAAGGCGTGGAGCGAGCAGGGGGCTTGGCCATCGCGTGCCCCGATCGCTCTCCCAGGACCCCAGTGTCCAGCCTCCGGTCACCTCCCCCGCCCCCCAGGACCAAACTCCCGCTCCCCCTTCTTGGGGTGTGATTCCTGTCCCCCCCTGCCCCCCCCCCCCCGGCCTCCTCCATCACCTCCCTCCCAGCAGGAGTCTCCCACGTGTGTCTCAGGTGGTGGCCGTAGCGGCGCGCGACCTGAGCCGCGCGAAGGAGTTTGCACGGAAACATGACATCCCCAAGGCCTACGGGTCCTACGAGGAGCTGGCCAAGGACCCGGACGTGGGTGAGTGACCTGCGCCGGGGGGCGGGGGGGAGAAGGGGGGTGCTGCCCCCAGGTGCTCCGCCGCAGGTGCAAGGTCCGCGGGATGGGCCCTGCCTTTGGACTTGGGGAGGGACCTCGGCTGGGAGACGGCCCATAGGCAGGGCTTTGGTCTGGGGTTTCCTCCTCTGCTTGCCCTTCTCAGTGTCCTTATTTTTATTTTTATTATTTTTAATATGTCTGTTTATTGATTTCAGAGAGGAAGGGAGAGGGAGAAATAGAAACATCAGTGATGAGAGAGAATCATGGATGGGCTGCCTCCTGCACGCCCCCTACTGGGGATCGAGCCCACAACCTGGGCATGTGCCCTTGACCGGAATTGAACCGTGACCTCGGGGTTCATACGTGGACCCTCAACCACTGGGCCACACCAGCTGGGCTCAGTTTCCTTATTTTTAAAACGGGCAAAACGGCCCGGCCGGCGTGGCTCAATGGTTGAGCGTCGACCTATGCACCAGGAGGTCAGGGTTCAGGGCACATGCCCAGGTTGCAGGCTCATCCCCAGCAGGGGGCGTGCAGGAGGCAGCCAATCAGTGATTCTCATCATTGATGTTTCTCTCTCTCTGTCCCTTCTTCTCTGAAATTAATACAAATATATTAGCCCTAAGTGGTTTGGTTCAGTGGATAGAGCGTCGGCCTGTGGACTGAAGGGTCCCAGGTTCGATTCCGGTCAAGGGCATGTACCTGGGTTGCGGGCACATCCCCAGTAGCAGGTGTGCAGGAGGCAGCTGATCGATGTTTCTCTCTCATCGATGTCTCTACCTCTCTATCCTTCTCCATTTCTCTCTGTAAAAAATCAATAAAATATATTTAAAAAAATAAAAATATATTTAAAAATAACAACAACTAAAACGGGCAAAATACTAGTATCTCCCGGTTGGTGTTGTGAGGATTCAATGATTTCATGTCATTGCAGGGGGCAACAAGGATCTGAGAGGAGGGTGATGGTAGCCAGTGGTTAGCTCCTTCCTCTGGGAGACTAGGGTTTGACCAAGGCGGTAGGGCTTGGTCCCAGGTTGGGGGGTGGGGGGCACCCCGATTCCTTGGATGCTGGAGGCGAGCCTCGGGGACTTGGCGATCTCTTGACCCCCTTCCTCTCACCCTAGAGGTGGCCTACGTGGGCACCCAGCACCCGCAGCACAAGGCCGCCGTGCTGCTGTGCCTGGCGGCGGGCAAGGCCGTCCTGTGCGAGAAGCCGATGGGCGTGAACGCCGCGGAAGTGCGAGAGATGGTGGCAGAGGCCCGAGCCCGAGGCCTCTTCCTCATGGAGGTGAGAATGGAGCAGCTCTTTCAACATCCCAGACAGCTCCCTGCCTTCACTAACCATGGTCGCCCGTGGGCATTTTTGGAGGGACACAGGGAGGGGTTGACCACGAGTTAAGGGGACCACAGCATGGCCCGGCCCGTGTGGCTCAGTGGTTGCGCGTGGACCTAACACCCAGGAGGTCACGGTTCGATTCCTGGTCAGGGCACATGCCCAGGTTGCAGGCTCTATCCCCAGTGGGGGGCGTGCAGGCGGCAGCCGATCAATGATCCCCTGTCATCATTGATGTTTCTCTCTCTCTATCCCACTCCCCCCTTCCTCTCTGAAATCAATAAAAGTATATTTCAGGCAACACCGTTCATGGGCGGGAGGCATGGCTTTGGGCCCGTGGCGACCAGGGCTGCCTGAAGGACCCTTTGTCAGACGGTCTGATGCCACCAGTGAAGGCGGCACAGGTGGCCGTGGGCTCCGTTTGGGTGGGTTTCCGGGGATGCAGGTGGCGGGACTGAGGCTCTCCGACAGCCCTCAGCCACGGGCATTGTTAGAGTTTGCCCTTATCAGGCTCGGGTGTACACAGGCGACTCGGACATCTTGCAGATCGCTAGTGATTCTAGTGCAGGGGTGGGCAAACTTTTTGACTCGAGGGCCACAATGGGTTCTTAAACTGGACCGGAGGGCCGGAACAAAAGCATGGATGGAGTGTTTGTGTGAACTAATATAAATTCAAAGTAAAAATCATTCCATAAAAGGGTACAGTCTTTTTTTTTTTTTTTTTTTTAGTTTTATTCATTTCAAACGGGCCGGATCCGGCCCGCGGGCCGTAGTTTGCCCACGGCTGTTCTAGTGGCTGCCACAGGGCCTGAGCAGCCGGAGTTAAGATGGCCACCACGTGGTCCCTAGAAGCTATTTTAGTATTAAGGAATATTATGGTGTGTTTTTTTAATTGATTATGTTTTAAAATATATTTTTATTGATTTCAGAGAGGAAGGGAGAGTGTGAGAGAGAGATAGAAACATCAACAATGAGAGAGAATCCTTGATCAGGTGCCTCCTGCACGCCCCACACACTGGGGATCGAGCCGGCCACCCGGGCGTGTGCCCTGATCGGGAATGGAACTGTGACCTCCTGGGTCATAGGTTGACGCTCCACCACAGAGCCACGCCAGCCGGGCTGTTCGGGCTTTCGTGCCTTGTAGGTTCTGACAGTAGTAGAACCTACAGCTGCCTCTCACTTCCCCACGCCCTGCGGAGCCGGCACACGCCTGCCGCTGCGGAGGCTCCCCGTCCGTCACGGTCCGTATGCCCGAGCAGCGGCCAGCATTTATCAGGGTGACTCAGGCCTCTGGTGTGCAATGTGCCTGCCAGCGCCAACATTCTGTGAGTTTATTGCTGCCTCGTTTTTTTTATTGGCCCCTAATGTGTGCCACCTCCAACCCTAGGACCCGGGAACTCATAAGGGATAAGACGTAGGTTCAGTTTTCAAGGAGTTCAAGGTCTGCTGTGGTCCCAGAAATGGGCAAGCCCAGTGCCCAGCTGCGTGGACTCTTGTGGACCTAGCGCTGGGCGGGCAGTCGACAGAGAGCCCGGTCTGGGGGTTGGTCAAGGAGCTTTTCCTACAGGGAGGGACTGGCCTGAGCCTTCCAGGGAAAGTCAGTTGCACAGGTAACGCGGCCAGATGGGGGAAGCGGAAGCAAGATTTCAAGAAAACCAGCGTGGGCAGATTTCGTGTATTTAGTATGAACTTGATCCTGGATTAGTCAGCATTCCTGGCGTTCGAGTCAGAGGATTCTGGACTCCAGTTTCCCAGTTCCTATCTCTGTGACCTTGGGCAAGAAATATGACTCAGCGGACCTTCAGTTTTCTCACGCGTGGAATGGGCATGAGGACAGCTACCTGGCAGGGACGTTGGGGGGGGATTCATGATGTAAAAGCTGTGCACAGTGTCTTGTCCAGAACACACACAGCCGGCAAATGGGAGCTGAAATCCGGCGATGGGGAGCCCTAGAGAGGGGGGCCGGGTAGTGGGGAGGCTGGATCAGCTCCAGGAGAAGCGAAGACCCCTCTGGGGCCATGTGGGACACGGACTGCAGGGGGAGGCGGGGAGTGAGGTTCGCTAGAGCTGCCATCACAAAGGCCAGACTGGGTGGCTTAAACAGCAGAGATACTGTAGCCTCGCACACATCTGGAGGCTGGAAGTCTGAGATAAGGGTGTCAGCAGGGCTGGCTTCTCCTGAGGCCTCTCTCAGCTTGGAGATGGCTATCTTCTCCCTTTGTCTTCACACGGTCTTGCCTCTGTGCATGTGTGTGTCCTCATCTCTCTCTCTCTCTTTTTAAAATATAGTTGTATTCATTTCAGAGAGGAAGGGAAAGGGAGAGAGAGAGAGATAGAAGCATCAACGATGAGAGAGAATCATTGATCGGCTGCCTCCTGCACGCCCCCTACTGGGGATCGAGCCCACAACCAGGGCATGTGCCCTTGACCGAAATCGAACCCTTCAGTCTGCAGGCTGACGCTCTATCCACTGACCCAAACCAGCGAGGGCCTCATCTCTTCTTTTTTTTTTTTAATTTTTTTTTTTTAAATATATTTTATTGATTTTTCACAGAGAGGAAGAGAGAGAGATAGAGAGTCAGAAACATAGATGAGAGAGAAACATCGATCAGCTGCCTCCTGCACATCTCCCACTGGGGATGTGCCCGCAATCCAGGCACATGCCCTTGACCGGAATCGAACCTGGGACCTTTCAGTCCGCAGGCCGACGCTCTATCCACTGAGCCAAACCGGTTTCGACCTCATCTCTTCTTATAAGGACACTAGTCCAACTGGATCCGGGCCCACCCTCAAGACCTCATTGTAACTTAATTGGCTCTTTATAATTACCTCTTTAAAAACCCTACCACCGAATACACTCATATTGGGCGGCACTGGGGGGTTAGGACCGCCACATGAATTTGGTGGGGACAGAATTCAGCCCATAACATCGGGAGACTGGGGTAACGATACAGATAAGACAGGACAAGGCTGGCCCTGACCAGTTTGGCTCAGTGGATAGAGCGTCGGCCTGCGGACTGAAAGGTCCCAGGTTCGATTCCGGTCAGGGGCATGTACCTTGGTTGCCAGCACATCCCCAGGAGAGGGTGTGCAGGAGGCAGCTGATCGATGTTTATCTCTCATGGATGTTTCTAACGCTCTATCCCTCTCCCTTCCTCTCTGTAAAAAACCAATAAAATATATGTTTAAAGAAAAGAAAGAAAGAAAGGACAAGGCTGGAGTTGGGGACCTGGGTGTCAAGAGCAGGGGAGAGGGCAGAGTCGGGCAGGACACAACTTGGGGACTGATGGGCTGTGGAAGGAAGGGGGAGGGTCTAGTTTGGAGACTGGGTCACAGTGGGTACCCCTTCAAGATTGAACCCCTTGGAGCGGGAAAGGAGACATATGTAATACTTTAAACAATAAAGAATTTAAATAATAATAATAAAGAAGATTGAACCCCAGAAGGGAGAACTGGTTGGTTGACTCCTGACCCCTCTCCTCCCCTTTCCCACCCTGCTTTCTCCCTCCCCTCTGTGGGCTTCAGGCCATCTGGACCCGCTTCTTTCCTGCCGTAGAGGCTCTGAGGGCCACTCTGGCCCAGGGCACTCTGGGGGACCTTCGCGTGGCTCGGGCAGAATTTGGGAAAGACCTCACTCACGTACCGCGGGCCGTAGACTGGGCCCAGGCTGGCGGTGGCCTGCTGGACATTGGTATCTACTGCGTCCAGTTCATCTCCATGGTCTTTGGTGGGCAGAAGCCGGAGAAGATTTCAGCCATGGGAAGGCGCCATGAAACAGGTATGGTCTATTCTGGACTGTGTGGTGGTGATCAGAGTGATCCGCTCTTCCTGGGTGTACTGACCTGGGAATAAGTCTCCGAGCCCATGAACACCAGGCGAGGCTGCTGAAGAAATTTCCTGCAAGAAGTTAAAGGATCAAGTATGGTCAGGCTCTGTATTAGGATTTTGCTGTGTGATCTTAGTCAAGGCACTCCATCTCTCTGAGTCTTAATTAGTTACTTACTGAACCACGTCCAGCTCGGCCAGTGGTGAACCTGAGGAGGGCCGGGGGGGGGGGGGGGGAGGTAGGGGGCGGTGAAGGATTAAAGAAAACAGACAAGAGAATATAGCTGGGGCCAGGTGGATCACTGCGCCTGGATGAGGAAACAGTGACACAGCCTGTAAGCCGAGTCTTTATTTTATAGTCAGAGCAAAACAAGGGAGTGGTCAAGGTGTTTACAACGTTCTTGAGTTTCAAATCTACTTAATTACATGCACCTGAGAACTCTATCAAGCTTTGTTTTGGCAGCACCTGCTGCACCTCCCACAGCCCACAGCCCTCAGCAACCTAGGACCACAGGGTCGGACCATAAGGTCAAGCTTACAACCATAGCCTTTGGCTATAATTGTGCTGGGAGGGCTTTGCCCTCCAAGCTGGGACTTGTATGTGGCGTTGCCACAAGAGGACCGTGCCCTCTCATCAGTCTGAGGCTTGAACCTGTCCAAACGCTGTAGCCGCTCTCCACAACTTACTGGTAAAATTTCAGTAATAGGGTTGTTATAAAAAGTTAATGAAGTAACTGTTGAGGCAAATTAAGCAGTACATAAATACAAAGGATTATTATTTTTTAAGTTGTCTCAGTTAGCCTCTGCTGCATAACAAACTACCCCAAAAATGTAGTGACCTCAGATAACAATCATTTATTCACTTGTGATTCTGTGGGTTGGCCACTGGGCTGGGCTCAGCTGGAGTGGTTCTTCTGCTGGTCTTAGTCATGCAGCGGCCACCAGCAGCTGTGCCACTGGAGCTGGACGGTCTCTAGCCAGTGGTCGGCAAACCGCGGCTCGAGAGCCACATGCGGCTCTTTGGCCCCTTGAGTGTGGCTCTTCCACAAAATACCACGTGCGGGCATGCACGTGTAGTGAGATTGAAACTTCGTGGCCCATGAGCAGAAGTCGGTATTTTGTGGAAGAGCCACACTCAATGGGCCAAAGAGCCGCGTGTGGCTCTCGAGCCGTAGTTTGCCGACCACTGGTCTAGGCTAGGAGGTCAGTGGTTCTCAACCTTGGCTGCACATTAGAATCACCTGGGAATCTTTTTAAAATCCTGATTTCTGGGCCTCATCCTCTGGAAATTGTTTCTTTATTATGGGGTGGGGGGTCCCTAGGCTGGGCCATTGATCAGGCTGATCAGGGCCTTCCAGCTGCCAGCCGGGGCCTTCCTTCCTTCCTTCCTTCCTTCCTTCCGCGCCACCCCCTGGTGGTCAGCACATGTCATAGCAAGCGGACGAACTCCCAGTGGGTCGAACTCCGGAGGGGACAATTTGCATATTAACCTTTTATTATATAAGATGATCTCCCTGAGGTAAATATATTACAGTTGTCCCCATTTTACAGATGAGCAAACTGAGGTTTAGAGATAGGAAGTGACTTGTCTAAGCTCACACAGCAGATCCAGAATTAGAACTTGGGCCTGTCCAAGTCCAAAGAGAACTGGCTCAGTAGGTTCTTCCAGCCATTGCGTGTCCGATGGGTCCCAGAACCAGGCTGGTACTTTACTGTGTTTAATTTTTTTGGAGCATTTAAAAAAGTGTTTTCATTTATTTTAGAGAGAGAGAAAAGGAGAGGGAGAGAAACACTGATCAGCTGCCTCTCCCATGCCCGCTGCTGGGGGTGGAGCCCACAACCCCAGGCACGTGCCCTGACTGGGAATGGGACCTGCTACCTCTCGGTGAATGAGACAGCACTCAATTAAATGAGCCATGCTGGCTGGGGCTGCTTAACTTTTCACTAATGCTCTCCGCTCTCTTATTCTGACCTAAATAGACTCAGTGCTTTATGCATTTTAGAGATGAGGAAATGGATTCTCACACGCCTCTACAACAAGTATGTATGAGGAAGAAACTAAAGTTCAGAGAGGCAAAGTCTCTTTGATTTTTTTTTTTTTTTTTTAGCATTTGTTTGTTTATGTGTTTTGGTAACAGCTCACTGAAAGAATTCACATACCATACAATTTATTCATTTAAAGTGTATCATTCCAGCCCAGCTGGGGTGGCTCAGTGGTTGAGCATCAACCTGTGGAGCAGAAGGTCATGGTTCCATTCCTGGTCAAGGCACATGCCCAGATTGCATTCTATCTCTCTCTCCCTCTCCCTTCCTCCTTGAAGTCAATATATATATATATATATATATATATATATATATATATATATAATCACCCCACAGCTTTAGTGTATTCACCATGTTATGCACTTATCACTAGAACCAATTTTAGAATATTTTTATTACTAAAACACAAAACAATAAATAACCCAATTCTCCCACACCGCTGAGCCCTAAGCAACCACTAACCTATGTTCTGGCTCTATGGGCTTGCCAAATATTGGACGTTCCACACAAATGGAGTCCTACCGCACGTGGCCTTTTGGGTGCGGCTCCATTCCCTCACCATGACTGTTTCCGGGGTTCCTCCCCGGGGTCGTCCATGCCAGCCCCCAAATCTCAGCGTAACTTTTTCGTCGCTGCCGCATTAGAGACGAGCCCGCCTGCCCGAGGTGGCTCAGGCGGGCTTTGCGGCCAGGCCCGCCCCTGACCCGTGCCTCTCCCCAGGCGTGGACGACACGGTGACTGTGCTGCTGCAGTACCCAGGGGGCGCCCACGGCAGCTTCACCTGCAGCATCACCGCCCAGCTCTCCAACACGGCCTACGTGAGCGGCACCAAGGGCATGGCCCAGGTGAGGCGCTGCCAGCCGAGCCGGGACGGGCCCTTAGCACAGGACTGGGCCATCTGAGGCTGTTGGCGCTGGATGTGGGCTGAACCAGTCTTTTCCCACCGCTGCTAAGAAACCCACCCTCAACCAG
Organism: Myotis nattereri; assembly: GCF_964212035.1. Taxonomy (NCBI): domain Eukaryota; kingdom Metazoa; phylum Chordata; class Mammalia; order Chiroptera; family Vespertilionidae; genus Myotis; species Myotis nattereri. Next base: position 49,109,963 of record NC_138090.1, read on the forward strand.
CAGGCCAGGTGATGATGGGGTCTGGACCTCCAGGCTCCTTCCTGAGGTGAACCTGTGGGCCTGTTAAAAAACCCTCCGTCCTGATAAGAAACCAGCTCTTATCAGCCCTGCCTAGAGGGCAGTGGTGACCTTTGGAACTGCTCCCAGGACAGGATCCAGGGGTTACCACAGAGCGGCTTCCATGCGCTCCCTCTGGCCAAGTTGCTGGAAAGAAAGCCTATTCTTAGCAGAAGAATTTGGACCTTGCCCCAGCTGCATCTCTGCTTTTCCATTTCGGCCTAGAGTTGGGTCTGGGAATAAGCGAGGCGCCCCCAGGGCCCTGACCGGTTTGGCTCAGTGGATAGAGCATCGGCCTGCAAACTGAAAGGTCCCAGGTTCAATTCCGGTCAAGGGCATGTGCCTTGGTTGCGGGCACATCCCCAGTAGGAGGTGTGCAGGAGGTAGCTGATCGATGTTTCTAACTTTCTATCCCTCTCCCTTCCCCTCTGTAAAAATTCAATTAAAAAAAAAAAAAGCAAAAAGCTAGGCCCCCAGGGCTCTGGAGCCAATAGGAAGTCTCCGGTGGATAGGAAGGTGCTGGATGGTGTCAAAGTGGAGATGGGACGATAAGCATCTCCTCCAGGCTCCAGCATCCCTTTCGAGAGGGAACTGCCCCTGGGGACAGGGACATGCAGGCTGCTAGGTAGATGAGACACACACTCCCAGCAACCAGGTCTGGGGGCTCCAACCTCCCTGCGGATGCACAGGGGGCAGCCAGCCCTTGACCACCAGGTGAGGGAGGGAAGCCCCGAGCATCAGCAGGCAGGAGCCCCCGCCGCCCTGTTGGTGAGGGCAGTAAGGCCACCTGTTTTCTCGCCCCAGATCCTCGACCCCTGCTGGTGTCCAACAGAACTGGTGGTGAAGGGGGAGCGCAAGGAGTTCCCGCTGCCCCCAGCCCCAGGCAAGGAGTTCCATTTTACTAACGGAGCGGGCATGACTTATGAGGCCAGGCACGTCCGGGAGTGCCTGCGGAAGGGTAAGGATGTGCAAGGCGGTCGGGTGGAGGGGTGGGGGGTGGGAGGGCACGCCCGGCAAGGGAGGAGGGACCCTCCCCACCCCCCAGTACTCAAGCAGCGGTTTAGAACTACGTCTCCCAGGGGCCCCTGGGGCATCTTGTGCCTGAACCATGCATGACGGTGCCCCGTGGGATTCTGGGAATTGTAGTTCTTTCTGGTCTTGGGGGGCGTGAGTAGGAGGGGTTTCTAACTGCGCTCTCCCCCAGGCCTGAAGGAGAGCCCTGTGGTTCCCCTGGCGGAGAGCGAGCTCCTGGCCGACATCCTGGAGGAGGTGAGGAAGGCTATTGGCGTCACCTTCCCCCAAGACGGACGCTGATGTCAGCCCTCAGTGAACAAAGACATGGTTTCCACCGAGAGGCTGGTGGTGATGGTTGGGTGGGAGCTGGAGCGAGCCCACCCTTAAGAGAGTGACTAGAAATGGACACAGACAGCAGGGGGTGAGGGCCTGAGTGGGAGGGATGGGGGAAATGTGGGGATAAGGACACAAATGTAATAACTGAATAAAGAAATTTAAAGCCCTGACTGGTTTGGCTCAGTGGATGGAGCGTCGAGGTCCCAGGTTCGATTCCGGTCAAGGGCATGTGCCTTGGTTGCGGGCACATCTCCAGTAGGGGGCGTGCAGTAGGCAGCTGATGGATGTTTCTCTCTCATGGATGTTTCTAACTCTCTATCCCTCTCCCTTCCTCTCTGTAAAAAAATCAATAAAAAATATATTTTTTTAAAAAAAGAGGTGGAGTCTCGTCCCCCTTCCCTTGAAATTGAGTGGGCTCATGACTCACTTGTAGCCATTGGAACACAGCAGAAGTGACACTGGATGACTTGAGGTTGGGTCAGGAAAGGTATGTAATTCCTTGTGAGCTGAAATCCTCTTGAACTTCAGCCATCATGCAAGCAGTTCTGCTTCCTTGAGGCCACCAAGCGGTGAGGAAGCCCAGTGTATCCCACACGAAGAAACCATGTGGAAAGCCGTGAGGCTCCATGCAAACAGGTGTTTGATCAGATCTTGATCAAATCCAGGCTAAGCCTTTCTCAATGTCACCAACCATAGGCCAATGGAAGATAATAAAATGACTGTTGTTTTAAACCACTGAGCTTTGGCCTTATTACTTACATGGCAATAGCTAACCAGAAAAACCGGTATAATTTTTACAGCGTGAGAGATCGATTCAGCTTTAAGATGTCTAAGGAGCCAGGACCGGTTTGGCTCAGTGGATAGAGCGTCGGCCTGCGGACTGAAAGGTCCCAGGTTCGATTCCGGTCAGGGGCATGTACCTTGGTTGCGGGCACATCCCCAGCGGGGAGTGTGCAGGAGGCGGCTGATTGATGTTTCTCTTTCATCAATGTTTCTAACTCTCTAGCTCTCTCCCTTCTTCTCTGTAAAAAATTAATAAAATATATATTAAAAAAAAAAAGATGTCTAAGGAGAACTGGAACCCCCAAATCCTACCCGTTGTACAACTGGGACTTGCCTCTGACCTCTGGCCTCTGACCTCCTCATCTGTACATAGGCTAATTTATCCTGGGTGTATTCGTTATCTATTGCTGTGTAACAAATTGCCCCCAAACATAGTAGCTTAAAACAACAATACATGTTTATTATCTCACACCATCTCGGAGAGTCAGAAATCCATGAGTGCCTTAGCTGGGTGGTTCTGGCTTAAGAGCTCATGAGGTTGCATCAGGGTGCTGGTGTGGACAGGTGTCATCCGAAGGCTGGACTGGGGCAGTAGCATGTGCTTCCAAAGTGGCTCACTCACATGGCTGGGGACTTGCTTCTGAGACACGTGTTTCTCTAGAGCAGTGATTCTCAACCTTCCTAACGCCGCGACCCTTTGATACAGTTCCTCATGTTGTGGTGACCCCCAATTTCATTGTGACAAATTGAACATCATGAAAGCATAGTGATTCATCACAAAAACAATATGTCATTATGTATGTGTTTTCCGATGGTCTTAGGCGACCCCTGTGAAAGGGTCGTTCGCCCCCCAAAGGGGTCGCGACCCACAGGTTGAGAACCACTGCGCTAGAAGATGACAGCTAAAGTGTCTTCACTATATGGCCTCTGTTTCCTCTCAGGCTAGTGATTTACGGTAAGAGAGAGCGAGGCAGAGCTGCAGTGACTTGTTATCTAATCTTGCAAGTTATACTCTGTCATTTCCACAGCGCCCTGTTAGTCACACTGGCCAGTCTTATTCGGCGTGGAAGGGGTATGAAAACCTGGAGGTGAGACTCACTGGGGCCCATGTTGGAGATGGACTACACAGGTTCAATATAGCATCTTTCGTATTGTAAACAATGTTGACTTCGGAATTATCTAAAAAGTCTTCTCCCCTCTATTCACCAGCTGTACTGTTTAGAGGTCTCTGGCTGCAATGAAACCCTTTCTTCCCTTTTCTGTTACTGAGGTAGAGGGAGAACTAATTTACTGAGTTCAAATAATCTATAATAATAAAAGGGTAATATGCTAATTAGACCGGATGTCATTCCGGATGTCCTTCCTGATGAAGCCGGGGCCAGAGGGAAGCCAGCCCAGGTCCCGGGTGCCAGAGGGAAGCCGGTGCCAGCAGCCGGGAGAAAGAAGGCCTACTCTTGCATGAATTTTCGTGCACCGGGCTTCCAGTAGTCACAGAAAAATGCAGCTTCAAAGTTAATAGGAAACATCATTTCTCCCAAGGACATGTTTTCTTACAGAGAAACTGTTCTTTAAAATCATGAAGGGCCAGCCAGTGTAGCTTGGTGGTTGAGCATCAACCCAGGAACCAAGAGGTTAGGGGCTCAATTCCTGGGCTTGACCCCCCAGTAGGGGCATGCAGGAGGCAGCTGATCAATGATGTTTCTTTCTCACTGATGTTTCCTTTATCCCTCTCCCTTCCCCTCCCTCTAAAACTCAATAAAAACATAAAAATAAAATAAAATAATGAAGTGTTGGAAATTCCATCAGTCAACATGAAACAGCCCATTCTCACCTGTCGGATCTAAGCCATTTGACACAAAGCAGCAGCCTTGATTTTTCAACCGAGGTGGAGAGATGCCAAGGGATTCTGGACCCAGCAATACACTTCTCCATTCATCTTGTCGTTTCCAAGGGTACAGGACCCTGGAGGGATGCAGGACCCACCTGGTCCTCCACAGTCCACGCCTGATGTTGAGCCTGCTTTGCTCTGAGCCCACCATCTAGCTGTCACCTACATCCCACCCTTCCTCCAGACTCTACCACCCTACCTTCTCCTCGTGTGTCAAGATGCTCCGTGGCTCCGTTGTTGCAATGGGTCCAATAAACTTGACTTTATCAGACTGTGTTCCTGGTGACTTTAGGCTGATGGAAGCGGAACACTGATAATCTTCTATTGCCGTGGCTCCCAGCCACCTTCGGGACATAGATCCCTTCTCTTTTTCGCCCAAACCCTTCATCATCTGACCCCAGCCTATTTTCCAAGTCCGAGTTTTTTCTTATTATTATTTCTTTGTAAAAGAGATATAATAACTTCCATATAGTGTACATTTTATGTGTACGGTTCAGTGAATGCTTATTTTATTTATTTATTTATTTTAAATATATATTTTTATTGATTTCAGAGGGGAAAGGAGAGGGAGAGAGTAGAAATATCAATGATGAGAATCATTGATTGGCTGCCTCATGCACGCCCCCTACTGGGGATCAGGCCTGCAGCTTGGACATGTGCCCTTGACTGGAATGGGACCCAGATCGCTGTACCCACTGAGCCAAACCAGCCAGGGCGTGAATTCTTAAATATGTGTATAGCGAGCAATCACCACCCAGACCTACATATGGCACATTTAGGGCACCCCGGGAGCCTCTGGGGGCCCCGCCCTGCCTGTATCCATCCAATCTCTCACTGGAGATTAGTTTTGCCGCTTTCAAAGTTAAAATTTCTTTTTTTAAAAAAATATATTTTTATTGATTTCAGAGAGAAAGGGAGAGGGAGAGAGAGAGAGAGAAACATCAATGATGAGAGAGAATCATTGATCGGCTGCCTCCTGCACGCCCCCTACTGGGGATTGAGCCTGCAACCCGGTCATGTGCCCTTGACTGGAATCGAACCCTAGACCCTTCAGTCCGCAGGCCGACGCTCTATCCACTGAACCAACCCGGCCAGGGCAAAGTTAAGATTTCTTTTATTTTCACATAAACATTCACTGGCTTTCCTTACCCCAGGCGTCCTGCCTCAGTGAATGGTATTTCTGGCCTCTGCTGTTCCTCTCTGTTGTGCACTGGATGTTTCTTCTGCTCTGGAAGGTTCAAGCCACGCCCCAACCTTCTGAAAATATTGCAATGACGAACGAACGAATGAATGAATGGATGGATGAATGAATGAATGGATGGATGGATGGATGGATGGATGGATGGATGGATGGATGGATGAACGAATGGATGGATGGATGGATGGGTGGATGGACGGACGAATGAATGAATGGATGGATGGATGAATGAATGACAGCTATACTGTGATTGCACGGGTGGCGGGGGGCGTGGCGCCAGGACCAGCTCCTGAAGGGCAGGGCTGCTTGCACAGTCACGTGACGAGCGCGGCCGGTGCGGGGCAGTGAGCGGCGGCCCTGCGGGGCAGAGCCCAGCGGCGGCCATTTTGCGGGGCGGTCACGTGGCGCGACGCACGCTCCGCGGGCTGCTCACGTGACCGGGGGCGTGCCGCAGCCGCCGGGGCAGACCCGGCGAGAGGCGGCGGCGAGAGCGGCGGTGATGGACGGGTCCGGGGAGCAGCCCAGAGACGGGGGTGAGGCGGGAGGCAGGCGGGCGGGAGGAGGGCGAGCCCCCCGCCGGCCGGCCCCCCCCGATCCCGCCCACGGACCCCGGGGCGTGCGATCTTCCACGCTCTCCGGCTCGGAAACTCCCGGGTCGGGCGCTGCCAGCCTCCAGCCCCCTCCTTCCCCGAGGTCCCCTGGCTCTCTGGCCTCCGCGCCCCGATCCCTTCCTGCCCGGGGCTCCGGGACCCCCGAGAAGCCGGGGACCCCAGAATTCAAGCCCCCGGGGCAAGCCCGGGCTTGTCGCCGGCGCCACTTCCTGGTGGGAGGGGCGGGTCTCCCCGGGGTCCCCTCGGGCCGGGATGCTTTCAGGGTTCCCCGAGTCTCCCTTCCCGGAAGAGTGTGGGATGCGGGCCCAGGCTCCCCGCCTTTCTCCACCAGGGACCCCGTTGTCCGGGCCACCAATCACTTCACCTTCCAGGGCCCCTGGGCCCCCCAGCACTGACCTCCATCAGGGGCCATGAGCCCCCCCAGGACCCCCAGAACCCATGAGTCCAGGCATGTCTTCCCTCCTCTCTCCTCCAGGGCCCACCAGCTCTGAGCAGATCATGAAGACAGGGGCCCTTTTACTAAAGGGGTGAGTGTGAGGTCGATTATTGTGGAGCGGATTTGAAGCGTGACCCCCGCCCCCCGCCCCCCGCGCTGATGGTGCCCCCTCCTCCGTTCCGCCTCCAGCTTCATCCAGGATCAAGCAGAGCACATGGGGGGAGAGGCGTCCCAGCTGCCCCTCGGGCCCAGGGTGCCCCAGGATGCATCCACCAAGAAGCTCAGCGAGTGCCTCAAGCGCATTGGCGACGAGCTGGACAGTAACATGGAGCTGCAGAGGTGTGGCCCCCGGAACCCAGGAGTCCCAGCTCCCGGCCCCCCCTTCCCTGAGGAGCACTGAGTCCAGGTCCACAGCCCCCCGGTTCCTGCAGACCTGGGGGTCTGGGGCCCGCCACTCAACTCAGCACTCTGACTCCCAGACCTCCCCTCTCCAAGGATCTTTAAAAAAAAAGAAAAAAGATTTTTATTGATTTCAGAGAGGAAGGGAGAGAGAGAAATATCGGTGATGAGATGGAATCATTGATGGGCTGCCCCCTGCATGGCCCACACTGCACTTGCCTGGACGACCTATGACCTCCTGGTTCATAGGTCGTCGCTCGACCCCTGAGCTGGGCCGGCTGGGCCCATAGGATCTGGAAACCCTCCGTCAGGGGGTCATTTTCATTTCCCCACCGTCCTAAATGTCCATCTGGTCCCTTTCCCCTGCGTTGGCTTCTTGCTTTTCGTTTCAAACTGGCCTTGGGCCTCAGCTTCCCCACCTTTGGTCTATAGGGCGGGTGCCCCAGTTTGCACGCTCCGCCTGGTCCCCTCCGCCACCGGCTCCCCTCTCTCCTGCAGGATGATCGCGGCTGTGGACACAGACTCCCCCCGTGAGGTCTTCTTCCGAGTGGCGTCTGAAATGTTCTCCGACGGCAACTTCAACTGGGGCCGGGTTGTTGCCCTCTTCTACTTTGCCAGCAAACTGGTGCTCAAGGTGGGTGGCTGCAGGGCCGGGAGCCCAGGAAGGCTCCCCTCAAACCCGCGGGGGACCTGGGAGGTGTGGCGTCAACCCCTGTGGCAACCCAGACGGGCCGGAGGAGATAGCTATGAGCCCGCTGTCTGTTCCTTCATTCATGTGTGCATCCAACAGATATTTACTGGGCCTACTATGTGCCACCCTGTACTCTGCACCCAGGATGCAGCACCAAACAAAGCGGGTTAGGTCCCTGCTCTCAAGGCGCTCGCATCGAGCTGCGGGTGCTGAGAGGAGTAAGCGAGGGTGGTGTGGTTTGGGGCAAACGGACCAGGAAAGACTTCTCAGGGGAGGTGACATGAAAGCCCAAGTTGGAAAGACAGGGAAGGTGCAGTGACATATAAGGATCGGGGGAAAGGCATCTGGAGCGGGCACAGCAAGTGCAAAGGCCCTGGGGTAAGACCAGACCTTATGGGTTGAGGAGGTCCTTCTGGTTAGAACCGAGTGAGGAGGGGATAAGGGTAGGAGATGAGGGCAGGTTTGGAGGGGCCTGACGGGCCACTGTAAAGACTTCAATTTCACTCAGAGTGAGATGGAGTGATTAGCTGGTTTTATTTTATTATTATTGTTTTAAATATGTTTTCATTGGTTTTAGAGAAAAAGGAAGGGAGAGAGAGAAAGAGAGAGAAACATCGATGTGAGAGAGAAACAGCGATTGGCTGCCTCCTGCACGCAACGGAGGGGGGAGAGCCTGCAACCTGGGCGTGTGCCCTGACCGGGAATCGAACCTGCAACCTTTCAGTGCACAGAGGACGCTCACCCAACCGAGGCACCCCCGCCAGGGCAATTGGCTGATTGTAAACAGGAGAGTGAGGTGACCTGATTTATACACTTAACATATTATTCCAGCGAGTATAGCTAAATGTTAATTGTAGAATCTAGGTTGCAGGTGTATGGTTGTTCCCTGTGAAATTCTTTTAACTTTTCTCTGAAGATTCTCATGATAAAATATTGGGGGAGGCCCTGGCCAGTTTGGCTCAGTGGATAGAGCGTCAGCCTGTGGACTGAAGGGTCCGGGGTTTGTTTCCTGGTCAGGGCACATGCCCGGGTTGCAGGCTCAATCCCCAGTAGGGGGCGTGCAGGAGGCAGCTGATCAATGATTTTCTCATCATTGATGTTTCTATCTCAATCTCCTTCTTCCTTCCCCTCTGAAATCAATTTAAAAATATATATATTGGGGGAAGGGAAGCTCAACAAATTGTTCTGGCCATTGTGAGTAGAAAAAGGGATTATGGGACAGAAGGGCAAAAGCTGAGGAGCTGGGAGGGAGTACCTGTTATAGATACTCCCTGCAAACAGTGACTGACCTGGACTCAGCTAGTAGCACTAGAGGTGTGGAAATATATATATATATATATATATATATATATATATATATATATATATTTTTTTTTATTGATTTCAGAGAGGAAGGGAGAGGGAGAGAGAGAGAGAGAGAAACATCAATGATGAGAGAGTCACTGATTGGCTGCCTCCCGCACAACCCACACTGGGGATCGAGCCTACAACCCGGGCACGCGCCCTGACCGCGAATCGAACCGTAACCTCCTGCTTCATAGGTCGATGCTCAACCACTGAGCCGCGCCGGCCGGGCGAAATAGCCTTGTGTTTGTGTTTGGGATGTTGAGCTAATGAATGAGGTGGGATGCTGGCGGTGCGGTGAGGGGCAGCAGTCACGGTGACGGTGGGCTGGGGACCCCAGGAGGGGAGACGCAGCGGACAGCGGGAATGGAGAGAGGCCGTGTATGGGGCTGTGGAGTCGTCCCTGGCCTGAGGGCCAGAAGAGCCCTCTCTGGGGACGTGACCTCGGCCCAGAGCTCGGAGGGATGAGGGAACGCTCCTCTGGGTGAGGCCCATTTAGGCCCGAGTATCAGCAGGAGGCGCTGGTGGGCATGGGGATGGGAAGGGCATGAGGCCCCGGAGAGCAGCCACCATTGGATTATGTTCCATCAGGCCCGCGGGCCGAGCTCTGCCTTCTGCTCCCCCCGGGCGCTGGGGAGCCGGGGAGGTGGTGGGCAGGCAGCCGGCAGGGGCCCGGTCCCGGCGACATGTAGGCCGCTGGTTCTGGCCGCGGGGCTGCAGGAGGAGGCAGAGCCGAGGAAGGGGGCCAGCCTGCCCCTGAGGCCCGCCCACTCCCCCAGGCCCTGTGCACCAAAGTGCCCGAGCTGATCAGGACCATCATGGGCTGGACGCTGGACTTCCTCCGAGAGCGGCTGCTGGGCTGGATCCAGGACCAGGGCGGCTGGGTGAGGCCCCAAACCCCTCCCTTCCTCCGGACCCCCCCCCCCCCAGCCCACCTCAGGGGTGCCCCGCCCTCCGCATGTTCACCTCATCAGACGTGGTCTGTAAATGCATTTCCTCGCGTATCTGATCAACCCTCGGTTCCTGATGACCTTTTTGTGACCTTTGACCTGATGACCTCTGACCTCCCGGTGACCCCCTGACCTGCCGCCTACTTTCTGCCCTCCCCGGTGCCTCCACTTCTGGAATCCTCAAGTTCTGTGATAACCCTTTGACCCCAGCTCTTGAATACCTGTTAGTCCCCGGCTCCTGCCCTCTGACCTCTTCCTGACCCCCTCCCCCCGCCCCCCCCCCGCCCCCACCGGAGGCTGCATCGCCGGAGTGACCGATGTCCCCTTCCCCAGGACGGCCTCCTCTCCTACTTCGGGACCCCCACGTGGCAGACCGTGACCATCTTCGTGGCCGGGGTGCTCACCGCCTCCCTCACCATCTGGAAGACGATGGGCTGAGGCCACCGGCCGCCTTGGACTGTGTCTTTTCTGCATAAATTATGGCATTTTTCTGGGAGGGGTGGGGATTGGGGGTCAGGGGCCTTTTTCTTACTTTTGTAATTATTGGGGGTTGGGAGGGGAGGGGTGGTTTCGGGGGGGGCAATAAACCTCTTTCGGGCCACACTCCTGCGTCTGAGTCACTGGGCCCCGCCCCGGCTGTCGGCTGTCGCAAGAGCCCAGGCTCCCCGCGCTGACACATGGCGCGGAGGGTGCCCAGCGCCCTCTGGGGGTCAGGGATGCCCCAGGGCCTGGCCCTGCCCTCCAGGAACCTGCAGTCTTGAGAGGGATGGAGGTGACTTCCGATCACTTGTGTCACAACGTAGGGTGTTGACCAAGACAGAGGAGCGCAGGGCTGCAGGGGGTGGGCGGGCGGAGGGCAGGTGCAGGGGACAGAGCAGGCCCCCCGCGCCCGGGAACCTCCACTATATGGCAAATTGCACATTTACTGAGATGGAGCAGGGGTGGGGGGAGCGAGGTGGGGTGCTGATCGGACCTCTGGAAGACTCGGGGAGCAGGGGGAGCTACTGGAGGTAGGAAAGCTGAGAGGAGGCTAGGATAGGAGGGTCCTAGGGAGCAGACCAGGCCCAAACCTGTGTGGGGGCCACGGCTGGAGACGGGCTCCCCGGGCTGTGGGGGGGGAGCGGCTGGAGGAGGAGGTGCTCGGGAGTCTGGCCTGGTAACTGGGTGGGGCGTCCAGAGCGGAGCAGGCCCCGGGGAAGATGGGCTCCTTAAGGCCTGGTGCCTTAGACACCAAGAGAACGGGGATGAGAGAGGGAGGCCGCTCGGTCACAGGGTCGCGTCCCTTTTCGCCAGGCCCTGTCTCTTCCTAACTGTCCCCCTCTCTGTCCTTTTTTTCTCTGCCTGTCCCCGTCTCTCTGGGTCTCTGTCCCTCGCTCTGTAGGTCTGTCTTCCTCCATACTCCAGGAGCTCCAACCCCCAGATGTCTGTCTGTCCTCCCGATCATGTGGGTCTCACCCCTTCCTCTCCTACCTGAGGCTAAAGGTCTGTAGGCTGCGCGTGAAACCTGGTGAATGTGTAACTCAGGCCCGCGGTGGCAGCGTGCCTGGGGCAGCTCCCCTCCCCTAGGGGCTGTTCCCAGAGTTTCCCAGCCAAGGGAGATCTGTCTGGCAGATAAGATAGCAGAGAGGGGAGACCGAGTCACCGTCCAGAGCGGGGACCATACGGCCACAGGCAGCAGCCAGAAGGAAATAACGGGGGGGGGGGGGCGGGGGCTAAAAAGGCAGTGAAGTCAGACAGAGCACACTCCAGGCTGCACTTTGGGGGAGGGGGCCAGACTGGGGTCAGAGCCACCAGGCCGGGTTCCCAGGGTCCGGGGGTGGGGGCCGGGCAGCCGCTCATGGGAGATGAGGCCAGTCAGTAGCCCGCCCCCGCCCTCCTGCCTGAGCCCCTTCCTGAGCTGAGTTCAGCATGACTCAGCACTGCTGTGCTGGCCACTGGCCCAGACACCCCTGCAGGACCCCAGGCACCAGCCGGGCCCTGCCTCTCCCTGGTCAGGGGCACCCTGCCCGGGCTGCTCGGTGCGGCTCCAGGTAAATAGTGCGAGGGCCTGGCAGCTCCCCGAGGGCTCTTCCACAGGGTCCAGTCCGTCCTGTCCTTCCCCCCACAACAGGAGGCTCCGTCCTGGTCTGGGTCAGCTCCGCCTCCCAGACCCCAGCCTGGACCTGGCACAGTTGAAAAATGTACTTTGGCCGCAGACAGACGTCCCATCTGCAGGCCCCCCTGAATCCGGGGCCTCCCTTTGTGACTTAGAAGGAGCACGTGTCAGGCGAGGCAGGGACGACCTCAGAGAGACTGCTTCAGAGCCAGAGGGCACCCCAGCGTCTCTGGCTGCCCTCCAATCGTCTCCAGGAAATGCAGCCTCAGAGAGACCCCAAAGCTCCCGTGGCGTTTCACCCCACCCCATCGCAGCTCCCAGAAAAACAGTGGGCCTCTGAGAGGGCCCCGAGGCATTCCAAGGGTCCCAGACTCACTCTCAAGGGCTCTCCAAGACCCCCTTAAAAAAAAAAACGACAACCCCTACATCCTGGGCTTCCGAAAGCACCCTTCTCCCCCAGTCTTGGGGTGACACCAAGGCTCTAGAACCCCTGCTCTTTTAATCTTGCAGCTCGCCTCTAGGGCCTAAAGACCCCCAGGAAGTTTCCAGAAAAATAGGTCTTCCACTGCGAACATTAAGGCAAAAAATAAAGTAACCCCACCTTTCAGCAAACCCCGCGGCTCCCCTCCAACCCATCTTCCAGAGAGACCCCCAAGGTTCCAGAAACACCACCTCACTGTCTTCCAAACTTCCCAGTGATCTGGGGAACCCTCAGCTCCCAAAGCAGACCCCAGTAATTTGGAGGCCCCAGGGTTCCAGAAAAGCCCATGCTCCCAGAGAACCCCAGAATCCAACCTACTTTCCTGAGGCACCCCCACAGGATCAATCTCCAGGGCTCCCAGTGTCTCCATTAGTCTGCCTACTAGAGACCCCCAGAATCCCTTGACTACCCCGAATCAGCGCCACCCCCCTTCCAACCCCTCCCCCCCCCCCCCCCTTCAACTCCCCATTTCACAACAACCTCGAGCAACAGGCGCGTGACTTCCCCACCTCCCAGGCGGGGTCTGGGACTCCTATCTGCTCGGGATTGGTCACTCGGGGGCCCCAGGCCCTGCCCACCAGCACCACGGATTGGCCCATTGCCCCCCCCTGCCAGGGGCCCCGGCCGCTATAAAAGGAGGCGCCTGGCTGCAGCCCCTCGCAGCGCCCTCGGAGCTCCCGGATCTGTCTCTTGCTTCAACAGTGTTTGGACGGAACAGACCCAGGGACGCCCCTCCTTCCAGCCTCCGGCCACTCTCCTGCGTCTCAGCCACTCACCTCCTTCAGGACCACCCCCGGGACCAGCCAACACCGGTTTTGTTTGGTTTATTTTTTCTACCTTAAACTCCTTATTGCCGGACAACCATGAGCTCCCAGATTCGCCAGAATTATTCCACCGAGGTGGAGGCCGCGGTCAACCGCCTGGCCAACCTGCACCTGCGGGCCTCCTACACCTACCTCTCTCTGGTAAGGGTCCCCGGGCACCCCTGGCCCGCGTTCCCCGCCACTGCGCACCTCGGGCCCTGCGCCCGCGGGGCCTCTCTTTGTTCCGCTGGGCGGAGGGCGGAGCCTGCACGCCCGGCCCGGCCTCCCGCTAACCACCAGTTCCCGCCATCGCTCCCCGCAGGGCTACTATTTCGACCGCGACGACGTGGCTCTGGAGGGCGTGGGCCACTTCTTCCGCGAGCTGGCCGAGAAGAAGCGCGAGGGCGCGGAGCATCTCCTGAAGCTGCAGAACAAACGCGGCGGCCGCATTCTCTTCCAGGACGTGCAGGTAGAGAGTGCGCGGGCCTGCGGACTACATCTCCCAGCAGCCCCTGCGCGCGCACGGGGTGCCGGCGCCCCCCGCCGTGTAGACGCTGCGTGGGCTTCTGGGAGATTTTCTGATCCGTGTGCGTTCTTGTTGTGGCTAGAAATGGAGGCGCAGCGTGGTCTCAGGAGCGGGGGTAGGTGGGGGGGGGGGTGGTGTTAGACGTCTCTCAGGCTAGGCCCTTTGCCCCTGCACATGTTGGGGGATGTCGTTTTCAGTCCTTTGCGGGGTATGTGGCCGATTCTGAGCCTTCTGTCTGGCGCAGAAACCTTCCCAGGATGAGTGGGGCAAAACTCAGGACGCCATGGAAGCCGCCCTGGCCTTGGAGAAGAACCTGAACCAGGCCCTTTTGGATCTGCATGCCCTGGGTTCGACCCGTGTCGACCCTCATGTAAGTACCCCCTCTATCCGCATCTGCCCATCCCAAGACCTTCCCTGGAATGGAGTTTATATTCTAAGCCTTGGCCTCGCTTGGGCCAACTTCCTTGTGAACAAACGTCGTTCCCCCGTCTGTCTGTCTGTCTGTCGTTCCCCCGTCTGTCGCACTGTTATCTGCAAGTGGCAGCATTGTCTCTTCTCCTGTCCCTCAGCTCTGCGACTTCCTGGAGAACCACTTCCTGGATGAGGAGGTGAAACTCATCAAGAAGATGGGCGACCACCTGACTAACATCCGCAGGCTGGCCGGCCCCCAGGCTGGGCTGGGCGAGTATCTCTTCGAGAGGCTCACCCTCAAGCACGACTAGGAGCCGTTGGAGCCCAGAGGCCTTTCCGAGGCCCCCCCTGCACCCCCTTGGCGTCTCTGGCTTTTACCTGAGCCTCTTCCCGAAACGACTAGAAATTCCTTTAACCACCCCGGAGCCCTCTCCCATGCATTGGACCAAATGAGACAATAAAGCTTTTTGCAACAGTTGGTGGTTTTGTGTGTGTGCGTGTGCGTGCGCCTGCACGCTGTGGGAGAGGAGGCGGGATCTGATCTCGCCAGGCTAACGGCACTGGGCTGGCAGGGAGGGAAGACGGGATCTCGCCAGCCACCTGCGGACAGACGTGTTTGTAGCGGTTCTCTGCTCTGTCAGACTAACGGCCCCACCTCTAGGGTGGAGCCCGGACTCCAGGGAGGGGCTGTTGGCTGCAAACAGACACGTAGGAATACCAGACAGAAACCATACCCTTTTAGTCGCCAAGTGCGGGGCCAAACTGGCTCTTTCGGGGAGAGAGGTCTAGAATTGCAGCCCCTTTATATGGGTGAGTGGAGGATATTAGTACGTAAGTAGCCCATGGCCACAGGAGGCACACCCAGACCTGACCTGCTCCAGGCTGCTTGCTGCCTTTACTCCAATTCGAGGCAGGCGACGGGGAGACACAGTCAGGTGAATCTGAGGGGCTGGGAGCACATGACGGGCACGAGCTGCTGAGCCAGGGATCGGGGGTCAGCATGGAAACGGGGAAGTGAAACGGGGCCAAATCATCCGAACGGGAACTGAGGAAATTTGAAGCTGAGTCCCAGTTACACAGTGACCCCCTGCCCTTCCCTGTTTGGGGTAGAAGAACCCAAGAGGAAATGGCTGCTGGACACACCTGTTCTTTCTGTCCACTCAGCACCACGTTCCTGCTTGTCACCCCACTCTGACGGCGACTGGTGCTCCTGGCGGGGGAGGGGCTTGTGTGCGTGTGTCACCAACGCAGCGGCCGACCGGAAGGATGAGCACGCACACATCCAAATCCAAACGTCGGAGCTATTTACTCCCCTGGAGAGCAATCGGTGCAGAGATGTACTATGACCTAGTAAAGGCTACAGCTGAAAGGACAAATATTTCTCCTGAAAATAGAACTCTCCAGGGCACAGCCTGGTCCGAGACCAAAGGCCACAGAGCCCCGGAAACATGCCCGCCGCCAGCACAGTCCAGCAGAACTTGGTGGCAATGATGAAAAGGTTCTATAGCTGCAGCCACCGACCAACAGGGTAGCCAGGAGCCACATGTGGCTACTGAGCACTCGCTTGTAGCTAGTGCTGAGGGATTTAAAGAGCCCCACCTGGCTCATGGGTTCCACGTGGATCCCCTTTTCTGACCCAAGTTAGGTCCCAACTAAACAAGACAGCCCTAACCGGTTTGGCTCAGTGGATAGAGCGTTGGCCTGGGGACTCAAGGGTCCCAGGTTCGATTCCGGTCAAGGGCATGTACCTTGGTTGCGGGCACATCCCCAGTAGGGGGCGTGCAGGAGGCAGCCGATCGATGTTTCTCTCTCATCAATGTTTCTAACTCTCTATCCCCTCCCCTTCCTCTCTGTAAAAAATCAATAAAATATATAAACAAGACAGGTGTGCCTTCCCATGAAAGAACACTGGGAACCACAACAGCAACCCAAGTCTCTCTGTGACAGCAGAATGACATTGGGGGACCTGGGGTTGGAGTGGGGAACAGGGGGAGAATAGAGGAGGGAGGGAAGAGAAAAGGGGGAGAGGCCAAGAAGAGGGGAGAGGCCCACCAAATCCTCACGTTGGACCAGACCTGGGATTCTTAAATATAGATGTATTTTGTTTTTCATCTCCACACACACACTTCAATCATATCCCTTCTGCCCCCCACTCCCAAGGGCAAACCAAGTACATCAGACACAGCACAGCACACGTGAGGGGGACACCTCCCTTTCACCAAAGCTGGGGACAGAAGAGCCTTGAGGTAAAAAAAAAAAAAAAGAAAAAAAAAGAATGGAAGTTCTAGAACCCCAGTGGGCTCAGTTCTAGACCAGGGGTGCAGCACAGTGGTGAGGTTCTAGATTTGGCAGCGGGGGACCTAGAACCCGGTGGTTTCGCATGGGCCTGGCGGTTGGGGGGGTGGTGTTGTAAGACAGCCAGGTCTGCCCTCAGCTGGGGGGGGGGGGCTCCCTGGAGGGCACAGAGTCTTGAAATACAGGAGAGAACTCAGACTCAGGAAGGAAGGAGCAGGGTCAGGTCTAGAAAAAGCCAGAAGGGCATCTAGAGCCATATACTGCACGTTCTCCAGTAGCAATGAGAAGCCAAGTGGTTCTGCCCCCCTTGGCTGGGCTAAAGTGTAGAGGGAGAGGGGGCGATGGGTGGAGGAGTCCTCCAGGCAGAACCGGACCCCACAGGGGGGGCCAGACCAGAGGAAACACGTGGTGTCCTGCCTGGAGCCCGAGTTCTGGAGTTGAAATGGAGGACCTTCCGCATTCGGTGAGCTCAAGTCCTTGAAAAGTGCGCTCCAGCGCTCAGCTTGGTTGTCCCTTCAGCAGGGACAAGGCTCTGGTGGGTCCCCAGGCCAGGCCCGAGCAGGGCATGCTCGGTGTGCTGTCGGGTTTGCAAGCCACGGAGTGTTCCCAGGAGCCCCGGCCTGGAAGGCGACGGGCCAGGTTTCCTGAAAACCCTGGCACCATGACAGGGTATTGGCAGATTCCTGGCCTCTGGTGACCCAGGCCAGACCTGGGAGACGCGAGGGCACAGGTTTGGCATTCTGGAACCCGGGAAAGGCACGGCGTTGTACATTCTGGAGTGTGGGGGTTCCAGGGCGGGGCTGGAGTGGACGGTGGAGGGGGCGGGGCTGTGGGCCCCACGGCAGGTCCGGGGTCTGGAGTGGGTTTAGGAACAGCGCCGCTCGGCATCCAGCCTCGGGGCCGGGGAGGCGGGGCGCGCAGAGTGTGGCGCGGAGGATGGGGATTGGGGGTGGGGGTAGGGTTGGGGGGCTTAGTTGCGCTCCTCGCCCAGGGAGCTGGTGGGGCTCAGGGGCTCGCTGGGGCTGCTGGCCGAGCTGGAGGGCGCCGTGTCCACCGAGTTGCGCTTGCTCCCGCCGGTGGAAGACGTGCAGTTGGAGCGGCGCTGCCACTCGGGGGCGCGGATGTTGCGCCGGTCCTTGGCGGCCTCCTTGTCCTCGTCGTAGCGCTCGCCTTCTTCGTTCGGCAGCTGGTCCTGGGGGTCCTCCTCGTCCTCGCTCAGGTGCGGGCTCGAGTGCCGGGACAGCGAGGGGGACGGCGGCACCGAGGCGGGCCGTGGGTAGCGGTAGCCCTGGGTCTGTGCGCGCCGGTGTGCGCACGGAGGGCCGGGTGAGCGGAGGCCCCTGGCGCAGCCCGGGCAGGCGTGCAAGCCCCCAACCCCCAGGCCCTCTGAGCTCTGCACCCCCGGCCCCGCCCTCCAGCCCCTGGCCCACTAGAGGGACCCCCGCCGACTCACCGTGTCCGCCTCGTGGGGCTCGTAGGTGAAGTGCTCTGGGAAGGCCTTGGCCAGGGCCATGTGGCGCGCAGACATATAGTACTTCCGGGGAAAGAAGGAGAGCGACATGGGGGGGGAGCCCTTGGCAGATGTGGGAGGGGGTGACCCCGCCCCCCTAGCCACACCTTTTATGCAGATGAGCACGCTCTGCAGCATCTTCCACTAGACCCCTAAGCCAGCGCTTTTTAACAGATGCGCAATTTTTATAACACATGCAATTCCTGTCCTAACAGGTGTGGCTCAGTGGATAGAGCCGTTGGCCTGCGGACTGAAGGGTCCCAGGTTCGATTCCCGTCCAGGGCACATGCCGGCTTTGCCACTCGATCCCCAGTAGGGGGCGTGCAGGAGGCAGCCGATCCATGATTCTCATTATTGCTGTTGCTATCACTCTCTCCCTCTCCCTTCCTCTCTGAATCAATACAAATATACTTAAAACCAACACACAGGCAATTCCTGACTGTAAAAGAGACCAGGCAGGGGCGCTGACCTCTTTTCGATGGCCCCATAAAAAAAATGACAGCACACACACAACAGCCGTCCGGTGTGAATGAATCTGAATTATACCTGTTTTTTGTGGGGGTTTTTTTGGGTTTTTTTTTGGTCAGATCAGCAAAAAATATATTTTTTGATGGGCCCCATAAGTTCCTAATAAGTTTATGCGTGCCATGAGCGGAGAAAGGTGGGAAACAGGTGGCCTGAGCCAATCATCCATTTTCCGGGCTCCGCCCCTTATGCAAATAGCAGAGCTGTGAATGGACAGCCTGGTTTCTCCGGCCGCAGTTATGCAAATAGCAGCCCTTTGGGCCCAGGTGGTTTTCCTGCAGAAGTTGAATTATTTCTTAAAGGGACAGCAAGCTTTACAAGTAAGAGGAGCCACCTGCCCCTTTGAGCCCGAAGAAGCAGAGACCCAGAATCGGAAGGAAGCACAGGGCAGGAGCGGGCGTTGGTCCATACCCGGCCCAAGTACTTCCAGTCCAGAAGGTCGGACAGGCGCTCGGTGCGGTTCCGCTGGATGATGCGCTGGCGCCGGGTCTGCTGGCAGAAGCTGTAGAGGAAGGAGGTGAGCTGCGAGCAGGAGTCATCCAGGCTGCGGAACCGCCGGTCCAGAATGTAGATGCCTGTGGGGTGGGGTGAGGCGGGGGAGCGCAGGATGGGGGACTCAGCAAACAGACTGACACCAGGACCCCTCCTCCCCAGGGCCCAAGGGTGCCGGTTCTCAGCCCGGGCGCTGACCGTATGCCGAGGGGTCTGCGATGTGTTCCTCCATGAAACAGCCGAAGCCGGAGAGGTTGGTGGAGATGCTGGGGATGCCCATCACCGTGCACTCGGCTGCGGGAAGGCGGGAGAAAAAGCCCACTGAGCTTTCCTTCCCCTCTGAACCGGCTGAAAATCTCAACAGAAGCCTCAACGGCGCCCTCTACTGGCGCCCTTGCCAAATGCCGGGCGCTGCGCTGAGCAAGCCGGGAGCTGGAAAAGCCATGCGGTGCATGACGATTGCATCAGTTTACCATGTTCATTAGCTTGCACGTATAAGTCAGGTCACGTGGTATTTGTCTTTCTCTGACTGGCTTATTTCACTCAGCATAATACTCTCAGTCTATAATACTTACTGTTTCTATTTCTTAGAGGGGAAGCGGAGAGGCTCAGAAAAAGGCCCCAGGGCCTCGGAATAAGGAAAAGTCTAGAGTTGGGGGCCCGTGAGGATGCTAATGTATTGAGTTCGGGGCCCAATGTCTGCCATTCTCCTTCATCCTCACAACCTGGAAGAGACTTTCTTTTTTTTTTTTTTTAAAGAGGATATATTAATTTTTTTTAAAATATATTTCTTTATTGGTTTCAGAGAGGAAGGGAGACGGAGAGAGAGATAGAAACATCAATGATGAGAGAGAATCATCAATCGGCTGCCTCCTGCACGCCCCCCACCGGGGACGAGCCCGCAACCCAGGCATGTGCCTTTGGCCGGAATCAAACCCGGGACCCTCCAGTCCACAGGCGGATGCTCTATCCACTGAGCCAAGCCGGCCAGGGCTGGAAGAGACTTTCTTACGCCAGCCCACACTGCTGTGGCTATCATAGCTTCAGAGTCTGTTTACACAGGAGGTAAGAAAAGGTCTCTCGTTATTACCATTGCTGTGTACAGAGCAAGTATTAGGCTTTGTTTACCACCTTAAAGGGCGCTGGGAGGCGGGTCAAGGAGTTTATTGTAATTCTTATATGATGTCTCTAAAAACTTTTGTTAAGCTACAAACGCAGACACTAAATATAACAGAGCTTATGGGGAAAACGGGGTAAGGGGCTGACCACACAAAACCTATGCACAATTTTCCCCATGGATGAAAGAAAACTGGCAAAATTCCTAATTCTCATGCAAGCATAGTTCAAAAGACTTATTATGTTACTCATAAATTGTCCCAGCCTGTGTGGCTCAGTTGGCTGGAGCATCTTCCCTTACACCAAGAGGTGGCGGGTTCGATTCCCAGTCAGGACACATACCCAGGTTGCGGGTTCGATCCTCAATTGAGGCGCCTATGGGAGGCAACAATCGATGTTTCTCTTGCTCTTCCTCTCTCTCTCTCTCTCTCTCTCTCTCTCACATCAATACAAGCATATCCTCGAGTAGGATTAAAAATGTTTGTTTGTCTTTTAATATACCCTATTGGTTTTTCACAGAGAGGAAGGGAGAGGGATAGAGAGTCAGAAACATTGATGAGAGAGAAAGATCCACCAGCTGCCTCCTGCACGCCCCCCACCGGGGATGCGCCCGAGGTACATGCCCTTGACCGGAATCGAACCCGGGACCCTTCAGTCCACAGGCTGACGCTCCATCCACTGAGCCAAACCAGTTCGGCTAAAAATGTTTTTAATTACTCAAACTGAAGACAGACTACAGCAACTGTGGTATTTATGTAGCCATAAAAATATATGAAAGTAGTTTGATTGGAAAGGGTGTGAGTGAGGAGGGTTGAACTTGGGGAGATCACAGCAGAATAGCCCCAAAATGAGAGAGAATTGCAAAGGAGCTGATCCAACTTGAAGCCCGTGTTTAAAAGGAGCCAACAGGAGGAAGGTGGAGGGGACGGGTGCTGGGGAGACCGCTCAGGGAGACTGCACCCCATGCAGCTGTGTTCGTGGACTGTGCCTTGCGCTGCTGTTATTGGGGGGCGGGAGGGCTGATGTCAGCACACTGGGGGAAGTCACATGTGCACAGTGAAATGAGTCCTCCAGTTCCCCATCACATGAGCTACAGTGTCCCAGAGACGCATGCTGTGGCAGAACAGGCTGTTCCCGTTGCCCCTGGTTTTGCAAAGGAGGAACTTGGGGCTCACGGAGGGCGCGTGCCTTGTCCCAGGATCAGGCCAGGCCTGGCCGGACCCCCCATGCCAGGCTGCACTCACCCGGCGTGTAGCCCCAAGGCTCATAATAGGAGGGGAAGACCCCAAGGTGGCAGCCACGGACGAACTCCTCATAGTCCACGGGCAGCAGGGGGCTGGTGGAGGACAGGAACTCCGGGTGGAAAATAACCTGGTGGCGAGAGGGAAGGACTCAGCCTGAGGCACCCCATTTGTCTGGGGGTTCCAGAGTGGCCCACAGAGAGTGAAAATTTTATCTGAAGTCACATAAGTCAGTGGCAGGAAAAAGATTTTTTTAAAAAATTATTATTATTATTGTCTAAAGTTTTACATATGTCTTCTTTTTTTTTTAAATATATATTTTATTGATTTTTCACAGAGAGGAAGGGAGAGAGATAGAGAGTTAGAAAGATCGATGAGAGAGAAACATCAATCAGCTGCCTCCTGCACACTCCCCAGTGGGGATGTGCCCACAACCCAGGTACATGCCCTTGACTGGAATCGAACCTGGGACCTTTCCGTCCGCAGGCTGACGCTCTATCCACTGAGCCAAACCGGTTTTGGCTACATATGTCTTCTTTTTCCCCAAGTGACACCCCCTCTCCCCCCCAGCCATTCCCACCCGGGCAAACCCCCACCGCCCCAGTGCCTGTGTCCATGGGATATGCTAATATGCATGCATACAAGTCCTTTGGTTGCTCGCTCACCCCTCCACCCTCCGTCCCCCCAGGACAAAGATTTGAATCCCAGGCTGCCTTCTTCCAAAGCTAAGGTCCTTTCTAGACAGAGAAGTCCTTTGATAAATGAGGTGAGATGGGAAATGTGAGGCCCACCCTCCCCCCACCCTCCCCTCACCCTCCTGCAACGCCCAACCCACCCTGACCAGCGGCCTCACCTTGACCCTGTCGGCGCTGCTATTGAAGAGGCCAATTCGGCGAATGGTGGTCAGGATAGGGTCTGAGGAGTCGTCCAGCATATTGTGGGTGCACACAGGGGGGAAAGACTGCCGCTGCAGGGGCCACAAGTGGGGTGGGGGTCAGGGAAGGGACATGCTGAACTTGGCAATCCAAAGAGACTACAACTCCCACCAGGCTGTGGGGCCACAAGCCCAAGGGATGACCAGGAGTTAGGGACTTCCTACTTGGCTCTATTGGTCAAGGTTCTTTTTTTCCTTTCAGCCATCATCAGCTAAAAATAAACTACAATTCCCAGCTGTCTTTGAGGCAGAGCCAGCGTTAACCAGCCCCAGGGGCGACAGGGGGTTGTAGCTATCTTGTTCTGTAGTCTTGGCTCTGTCATCACAAAAATTCAAAGAAACGAATGTCCCCCAGCAGACTTTGGGAGGGGGGCTCCAGGGGCTCCTGGAAGTTGCAGTTTTCTTATGAAAATCCTAGATTTCTTTCTCTCCAAGTCCCTTCACTCTCCATCCTGTAATTCCCTCCACTTCCACCCCCACAGGGGTCCAAAGAAACCACAATTCCCAAGAGGGGTACCTCCCTGATTTCTTTCTTCGGTTCCCCAATGGAGGAGGATAGATAGAGCCAGGGCGACAGAAGTCCCGGGGGTGGGGGGGTGGGGATGCTGCTGGGATATTCAGGTTTTTTGTGAATATTCCATCATTTCTCTCATTAAGTGTTCTACACACCTTCAGTCTACTGACGCCAGCAAACCAAAAAACTACAACTCCCAGCAGCCCCGAGGCAGAAACATGCTCACTACCTTAGGGACTATTGGGAATTAGTTTATTGAAGTTTGACAAAAACAATTCTTCCCTTGTTTGTGCTGCTTGACTGTTGAGGTTTCCCTTCCCCAGGAAACGACCCACCAACCTGACCACAAGCACCGAAGACCCTTGACTCCAGAGAATGAACGAACTCTAACTCCCAGAAGCCTCTGGGGCAAGAGAAGCATCAATGTAGCAGAAAGACCCACGGGCTGCTGGGAATGGTAGTTTTCATTTGGTGTCTGACAATTTTCTGAAATAGCAACTGCTTCGTTTTCAATATTCTTCAGAGAATTATAGGTGTTTTAGCTGACCTCCTGACTATTCCTAAAGAGGCCCAACAAAGCTACCCCTCCTAGCAGTCTCTGGGGACGGAGGTGGAGCTGGTAGGCAGCAAGGCTTTAGGACATGTGGGAGTTGCGATTCTCCTCTGGTAGCTCTATTTTTATATATATTTTATTGATTTTTTACAGAGAGGAAGGGAGAGAGATAGAGAGTCAGAAACATCGATGAGAGAGAAACATCGATCAGCTGCCTCCTGCACACTCCCCACTGGGGATGTGTCCACAACCAAGGTACATGCCCTTGACCAGAATCGAACCCGGGACCCTTGAGTCCACAGGCTGACGCTCTATCCACTGAGCCAAACAGGCTAGGGCTGTAGCTCTCTTTTATTGATTGTTTTACAGAGAGGAAGGGAAAAGGATAGAGAGTTAGAAACATTGATCAGCTGCCTCCCGCACACCCCCTATTGGGGATGTGCCCGCAATCAAGGTACATGCCCTTGACCGGGATCGAACCCGGGACCCTTCAGTCCGCAGGCCGACGCTCTATCCACTGAACCAAACCGGTTAGGGCTGTAGCTCCCTTGACTTAAGTTCCCCTTCACCTACTGTCCATTGACCGTGGGGGATGCAAAGAAACTACAACTCCCAACAGCCCCATGTGGCAGAAGACGTCATGGGAAAGCTGGCTGCCAGAGGGCTTCTGGGAATTGAAGTCCCACCAGTCAGCTCACACCCTTTTCGGAACCTCAGCACTGCCAGCAATCTCTGGGGTCAGAGCTAACTTGGCCAGCTGCCTCTGGGGCCGCGGGGGACGGCCATTCCTCAGCTCAGGGGTCCGAATACCTGTGTGGCAAAGATGGCTCTCTTCATCATGGTGAAGTCCTCCTTGTCCAGCATCTTGTTCATGTCTGGGAGGCTCCCCCTGCAGGGCGGACAGGGGTAGGCATCTGAGGAGGGGTGAAGAGAGGGCTTAGGACCCAGGGCCACCCAGGGCTGAGGGAGGGGCACTCACACCAGCAAGGATTCATAAAGCTTCCTTCCGAACTTCTCCTTCACTGTGTTGGCCGTATCCCTGGAAAGAGCAGAACAAGATCACGTGTACACCAGCCATGTGCTGTGAGGTTTCTGGGGGCAGCCAGGAAACGGAGGTCTGAGCAGAGAAGCCCCCCTGGGGACCCTGGGCTGGAGGATGGGGACCCAGGGAACAGGTCCCGGAAGGCTCGGATGCCTTGGGCCTCGCCTCAGCTGTGTGTCCGGGGACAGGTGGCCTTCCCTCTCTCTGACTTCAGGGATTCGTCAGGAAGAGGGAGGTAAAAATAGAACGGACCTTAGAGGTGTGCGGGGAGAACTTGATGAGGTCATGACCAAAAGTACCCAGTGCCCAGCACACAGTGCGCCTTCCAGAAATGTCAGCTATTCTTAGAGCCTGTCCTGGTCCTGGTGGTAGCCATGCTGAGCCCCATTTTATAAAAAAGGAAGATTATGTTGAGAGGATAAAATTTACGTACACAAACAAGGCCAGCAAATCGTGCCACCCTACAGCCCCACGGGCATCCCTCTGTTCAAAACCTTCCCCTAGCCCTGGCCTCATTTTCTAGGCTCTTGGCCTAGGGCACTCTGCGCCAGACTCACGGGTCTCCTCACTGCGTCTCATACAGACCCCAGGGCCTTTGCACGTGCTGTTCCCCCAGATACGCACAGGGCTTCCTCCCTCATTTCCTTTATTGGTCTCTAGCCAATGGCACTTTTGCAGCGTGGCCTGTCCTGCCAACCCTGTCTCATTATTCCTGTGCTGCTTCTCACCCCCTCCCCCAAGCATGCTTTCTATAGAATTTTCTAGAAAGAGAGCTCAGTGAGGGCAGGGATTTTTATCTCTTTTGTTCCCAGCTGTGTTCTCAGGGCCTGGAACAGTGCTTGGCACACAACAGGTGCTCACTGAACATGGGATTGCTAACGAACGGGCTTCACAAATGGGGAAACGGGGGCTCAGAGAGGGGTAGTGGTTTGCCTAAAGCCGGAAAGCCAGCAAGTGGCATGAGTTAGACCTCAGTGGCTTGGTATCAGAGCCCTGGCCGCGCTGCCACACTTGTCCCGCCCGCGACTTCTTGCTGCTCCCCGGCGGAGGCGTCCTAAGCAAGCGACCTCACTAGGAAAGTCGGTGGGGCAGGTCTGACCATGTGACACAGGACAAAAGCGAGACTCCGGGAGGAACACGGGGCCGAAGGCACACCGCTGGGATCCCGGGCGGGGGCTGCTGACCAGAGCTGCTTGCGCACGGCCTGGCCCTTGAGGGTTTCCACGTTGAAGTTGTTGGTCCGCGCCGGCATGATGAAGAAGGCGACCACGGTCTGCTCGCTGTTGTTGACCTGTAGGACAGGAAAGGGGGGAGGAGGCTGAGGCCCCCCACCCTTTTCCACCCACTGAGACGGCTGGGACCCTGCCACGCCCCTTCCTGTCAAGGAGAAGTATAGGACAGCCCGGCCAGCGTGGCTCAGTGGTTGAGCACTGACCTCTGAACCAGGAGGTCACGGTTCGATTCCCAGCCAGGGCACATGCCCAGGTTGCAGGCTCGATCCCCAGTAAGGAGGCAGCCGATCAATGATTCCCTCTCATCATTGATGTTTCTCTCTCTCCCTCTCCCTTTCTCTCTGAAATCAATATATATATATGTATATAAATTTTTTTACAAGAAAAGGCCCTGGTTGGTTTCATTCAGCGGATAGAGCGTCCGCCTGTGGACTGAAGGGTCCTGAGTTTGATTCCCAGTCAAGGCACATGCCTGGGTTGCGGGCTCGGTCCCCAATGGGGGGTGTGCAGGAGGCAGCCCATCAATGATTCTCTCTGATCATTGATGTTACTGTCTCTCCCTCTCCTTTCCTCTCTGAAATGAATTAAAAATATATATATTTTAAAAATAATAAAAGACTCCATCTTCTTTCTGGGTTTCTGTCCTTCCCACGGCGGATTCCCCACCCGCACCGGCCTGGGTCTCCGTTCTTGCCCGTACGTACGGATTTTCTGGTCCTCCCTCGGCCCCCTCGCAGCCCAGGACTCACTCTGAGCAGATAGTTGAGCCGGGCCAAGGCCTCCAGGAAGATGTCGGCCCCCTTGTTGGAGAACTCGTAGCGGCCGGCGATGAAGAAGTACAACGTCTTGTCCAAGTTGAAGTCCAGGTGCCTGCAGAAGCCATAAGGCAGGGTGAAGCCGAGACCCTCCCCCTCTAGTCCTGGCCTGGAGGCTGCCAACCCCAGAAGCTGCAGGGGCAAAGGTCATCATAGACAGTGTGGAGGCATCGTGGCAACTCCTCTGAGATTTGGGGTTCTTTTCTCCCTGGATGGGGATCTAAGATCCTTCATCACTCAGCCATTGTGCGTGGCGCTCAGGAACTGGAGAGGCTGAGCTCCCAACCCCTCCTCTCTCGAGGCCGAGGTATCTGGCCCACATACCCATAAAAATGGCCCCGCACAAACTCCTGGATCCGGGCCTTGCTCTGAGCATGGAGGTTCTGGAACTCGTGCATGGCAGAGAACTTCTTCACGTTCAGCCCGTTGGGGGTGACGATATCTGGGAATGGGGGAGAAGGGCCCAGGTTTCATGCCTTCATTCAGATCGATGTGGCCGAACGAATAACCGAAGGAAAGACCCCTTTCCTTTGGTAAAGTCTTTGTTTCAATCATTCCCCTGTGAGCTCCCTTGGTGACCCAGCTGCCCTGCCACTCAGACGCCTTCTTGCCCAATAACTACAACTCCCATCAGCCTCTGCAAGCGGCGAACCAGGCAGGGAACTAATCCGCATTGGGGTTTCTGGGAGTTTGCCCTATTATACTACCCTGGGCTGGAAATGATTAACCATCTCCATCCTGCTTCTTCTCCCAGAATATACCCTCCTACCTTCAAGCCTCTTTTAGGGTCCCACCCATTTTCTACCCTCACAAAAAATGAAAGCACATCATTGAAAAACTACAACCCTGCCCTAGCTGGTTTGGCTCAGTGGATAGAGAGTCGGCCTGAGGACTGAAGGGTCCCAGGTTCGGTTCCGGTCAGGGGCATGTATCTTGGTTGCGGGCACATCCCCAGTGGGGGGTGTGCAGGAGGCAGCTGATGGATGTTTCTCTCTCATCGATGTTTCTAACTCTATCCCTCTCCCTTCCTCTCTGTAAAAAAATCAATAAAATATATTTAAAAAGAAAAAAAGAGAAGAAAAAAGAAAAACTACAACCCCCATCAACTCCTGGGAAGAAATTCTGGGAACATAAGGAGCTGACCAGCCAAAGACCTTCTAGTAGCTGTAGTTCTCAACTTAACATCCATTGAAAATTGATGATATAGTCTGGGAAAAATAAGTGGTTATATAGATATATATAATACTGATTTCAGAGAGGAAGGAAAGAGAGAAAGAGAGAGAGAGAGAGAAACATTCATGATGAGAGAGAATCATGGATCAGCTGCCTCCTACAAGTTCCGCACTGGGGATCGAGCCCACAACCCGGGCATGTGCCCTTGACCAGAATCGAACCTGGGACCCTTCAGTTCACTGGCTGACGCTCTATCCACTGAGCCAAACTGGCCAGGACAATAAGTGGTTCTAATACTGCTTTTCTGGAAAACAAAATCCAAAGAACTTCCGTCCCCTTTCAGAAGACCAATACCTACATTAGCCAATAGAAGAATTTTACAATTTCTGAAATTAACGTCAAAGAAACTACACCTTCCATTAGCCTCTAGAGCAGCAGTTCTCAACCTTCCTAATGCCGCGACCCTTTAATACAGTTCCTCATGTTGTGGTGGCCCCCGATTTCATTGTGACAAATTGAACATAATGAAAGCATAGCGATTCATCACAAAAACAATATGTAATTATATATGTGTTTTCCGATGGTCTTAGGCGACCCCTGTGAAAGGGTCATTTGACCCCCAAAGGGGTCGCGACCCACAGGTTGAGAACCGCTGCTCTAGGGTGTACAGGTCACCAACCTAGGGCCTTCTGGGAGTTGCAGTTCTCTGCTCTTTACAGTAAAAAAAAAAAAAAAAAAAAAAATTGGTGCGGCCCTTGGCATAGGTAACCAACTACCTCATTCATGTCTAGGGATCCCAGCCTATTACCTACCTGGTTTCCTCTTGAGAAGGTGCTGGGCCTCGATGGCGGTGATCTGGGACACAGTAGCGAAGACGTGAGCGCAGTGGGCTGCTGCCCGCTCCATGCAGTAGCGGTGATAGATTTGCCTCTCACCTGCTTCCTTGTCCACATTGAACTGGGCAGGAAGAAAGGGCGCTCAGGTTCGGAGAATTGGGTGGAAGCCTGGAGGTTCAGACTCTGGAGACCTGGGGGAGACTGGAGGCTGGACGCCTGGGTCTTAGGGAGGAGGCCTCTGGGGATGTGGGACTCCTGGGTCCTGGAGAGGGAGCCCAAGCCCTTAGGACAGCGGTTCTCAATCTTCCTAATGCCGCGACCCTTTCATACAGTTCCTCATGTTGTGGTGACCCCCAACCATAAAATTGTTATTATTTTTTAAAATATATTTTATTGATTTTTTACAGAGAGGAAGGGAGAGAGATAGAGAGTTAGAAACATCAATGAGAGAGAAACATCGATCAGCTGCCTCCTGCACATCTCCTACTGGGGATGTGCCCGCAACCCAGGTACATGCCCTTGACCAGAATCGAACCCGGGACCTTTCAGTCCGCAGGCCGATGCTCTATCCACTGAGCCAAACCGGTTTCGGCCATAAAATTATTTTTGTTGCTACTTCATCACTGTAATGTTGCTACTGTTATGAATCATCATGTAAATATCTGATATGCAGGATGTATTTTCATTGTTACAAATTGAACATAATTAGCCGAAACCGGTTTGGCTCAGTGGATAGAGCGTTGGCTTGCGGACTGAAAGGTCCCAGGTTCGATTCTGGTCAAGGGCATGTACCTGGGTTGCGGGCACATCCCCAGTAGGGAGTGTGCAGGAGGCAGCTGATCGATGTTTCTCTCTCATCGATGTTTCTGACTCTCTGTCTCTCTCCCTTCCTCTCTGTAAGAAATCAATAAAATATATTAAAAACAAAAAACAAAAAAACAAATTGAACATAATTAAAGCATAGTGATTCATCACAAAAATAATATGTAATTATATTTGTGTTTTCCGATGGTCTTAGGCGACCCCTGTGAAAGGGTCGTTTGACCCCCAAAGGGGTCGCGACCCACAGGTTGAGAACCGCTGCCCTAGGGCTTTGCAGACAGCTCTGGGCTGTCCTGAAGTCCTGGCCGCCCCCCCCCCCCCCCCCCGCCCCGACGGCCACACCCCGAGCTCACGTTCTCTAGGTTGTTGTAGAAGTCCACGGCACCGGCACACAGGTATCGCCCCAGCAGCGTGGCGTGGGTGGTGAAGATGGTAGCCACAGGCAGCCGCCGGGCCCGGCACAGGCAGAGCCCGACCCCCGCCAGCCACTCGTGGAAGTGTGCAACCACGTGTGGCTTCTCCTCGCTCTGGGCCAGGAACTGTGGGGCCACAGGAACAGGGCCGCTGTGTCTCCACGGGTTGTGAAGACAATCCATCAGCAATCCCCAGGGTGGAGGAGGCGGCAGCGGGAAAGTAAATCTATCACAACCCCTGCACCGAGCGAATGGCGGCCCACTGCAACCCCCAGGAGACAAGAAACCGTACATTTTTGAGGCGGCCGGGCCAGCTGAGGCTGATGGGAGCTGGGGTTAATTTTGGCCAGCCTTCTAAGTCTCAGCAAGGCTGACTCGGAAAGACTGAAGTTTCCGTGTCCCCAAGATTCTGGACACAATTCCTAGAGACCCTCGTTCTCCATCACCAATAGACCTGCCTTCAATAGCGGCGAAAGGACTACAACTCCCAGAATGCCCCAGAAGCAGCCAG
The DNA here is from genome assembly GCF_964212035.1 of Myotis nattereri. Taxonomy (NCBI): domain Eukaryota; kingdom Metazoa; phylum Chordata; class Mammalia; order Chiroptera; family Vespertilionidae; genus Myotis; species Myotis nattereri. The sequence continues at coordinate 49,140,010 of NC_138090.1, forward strand.
GTCATAAATTGTTTTCCCCAGAGCATGGGAAATGAAGTTTCTTGAGTCTTTTAAGACCTAAAAGGGGATCAGAACCAAGTTTCCTGGTTCAGACACAGGCTGGCGTTTCCCAAACATCCAGGGCTCCCCCTGAAAGTCCAACCACGATCAGACTAGAGAACTACAACTCCCAGAATTCCCCGGGTGAGCCCTCCAGCCAGGCCAACCTCTCCAAGAAGTAATGGCTCAGAATTCCCAAACTGGGGAGGTTAGAGTGAATCAGGCTGAGGGTGGGAGTTTGGGTCTCTGAGGGGAAAAGAGTCTGAGTCCTTGGGCATCCATGTTTCCAAAGATAAGGGTTAGAGGACCCACAATTCCTAGAATGCCCAGTTTCCCTCTGTGGCCACCCAGACCCTTCTGTCCAGGGGTTGGTGGTCGCTGTAGTTTGGGGACTGAAGCCAAAAGGGGTGACATGGGGACCAGCGATGGGACCTACCTCACCCAGGAACCAGGTGGTGAGGAAGCCAAAAAGGACGGCGTCGTTGGCCTCGCGGTCGTACCAGGGCACCCCGATGTTGCAGGTGTCCCAGAGCTCCCCCTTCCAGCGCTCCAGGGCCCAGGCTGAAGCTCCCACATCCAGGAGCACCACCAGGGGGCCCCCTTCGATCAGCCAGCGCCCGAAATACACCTGGGGAGATCCACAGGGAGGCTTAGGGCTTTGATCACAGTCTCTGGGGCACAGCATCCTTGCTTCTCCCACCAGCAGAGATATCTGGGCTTCCTGCCTCGGTTCCCCCACCCGGTTTCTGCATCTGCTGCTAATTTCTCACCCGCTGCCTTATTTCTCTATTTGCTGTGTGTTAGTCCCACCACAATCTTTTTTTAAAAAAATGTTTTAAATTGATTTCAGAGAGGAAGGGAGAGGGGAAGAGAGACAGAAACATCCATGATGAGAGGGAATCATTGATAGGTTGCCCCCTCACGCCCCACACTGGGGATCGAGCCCCAGCCAGGAATCAAACCGTGGTTCACAGGCGATGCTCAACCACTGAGCCACGCCAGCCGGGCAATCTGATTTTAGAGAGGGAGGAGGGGTGAGAGAGAGAGCAAAACATCGATGTGAGAGAGTTACATTGATAGGTTGCCTCCCCTACGTGTACCGACCGAGTTGAACCCACAACCTAGCCATGTGCCCTGACCTGGAATCGAACCAGCCAACTTTCAGTACCGAGAACGATGCTCCAACCAACTGAGCCAAACCAGCCAGGGCCCACCACAGTCTTTTCTTTTTTAAAATATATTTTTTATTGATTTCAGAGAGGAAGGGAGAGGGAGAGGGAGAGAGAAACAACAATGATGAGAGAATCATTGATCAGCTGCCTCCTGCACGCCCCACACTGGGAATCGAGCCGGCAACCCGGGCATGTTCCCCAACCAGGAATCGAACCGTGACCTCCCGGTTCATAGGTTGACACTCAACCACTGAGCCATGCCGGCCAGGCGCCACCACAATCCTGTCCATGTCTGTTGCAACGCTTTTCCGGTCCCTTGCTTCGATTCTGTAACTGCTGCTCTCGCCCACCTGCTGCCTCTCCTCTCTTTCTAACCACACATGCGCAGTCCTGTCCCTATGCCCCCCCTGCCCGTTTTCCCACCTGCTAACCATTACTCCGACCTGCGGCCTTGCTTGTCTGCTGCCGCATCTCTCTCCTCGACCACCATGACGCTTTCTGCCAGGGCCTTTCCTTCCTGCTGCTTACTCCTCCCCCAGGATGCTGCTTTTGCTGTTCTCGCTGCCAGATGTCTTCCACCCGCTGCCTTGTTTCTGACTCTCCCACCACATGTGTCACCTGTCGCCTCTTTCCTCCGCCCTTAGGCTCCTGCTGTACTTTGCAGTCCCGTTTCTGCCACCGTCAGCTCTTTCCCCGTCGCAGGGCTGCGTTTTTCTACCCACGGCCACGTTTCTAAGCCTCGCTGTCTCATTTCTGCCCCCCGCCACATTCTCCCGGTCTGGTTCTTTTCCTCCTGAGGCCACGGCCCGGCTCCCGGGCCTGCTGCCACAGCGCCATCCAGCTGACGGGCGGCCACCCGCCTCCCCAAGCTGGTCCTTCCCAGCCTCGGGAGCCTGACCCCACGCCCCTCCCCCTCCCAGCTGTTGTCTGCCCTTTTGCCGGGGGGCCTATTCTTAGGCCCCCAGCACGTGGGGAGCAGCTGCCATAGGGGGAGGGCTGGGTTGCTCCAGGGTTCCTTAGGGACACCTCTGGCCTGAATGGGCTCCAGACCGCACCCCAAAGCAGAAGCTGTGAATGAATGAAGAAACCACTGTACCGCTCCCTGCCGATCTGTCCGTCCTTCAGTCCTTCAGCCCTCTGCCTCCCAGCCCTCTCCTGGGGCGGCGGCCACCTCTCTCTGCTCACCCTCCAGCCCTCACCTGCAGCCTTGGGACTCTCCCCTCCTCTCTCTTTACTTTTTAAAAAAAAATATTTTTATTGCCCTGCCGGGTTTGGCTCAGTGGATAAAGCATCAGCCTGTGGTCTGAAAAGTCCCAGGTTCGATTCCAGCCAAGGGCACGTGCCGGGGTTGCGGGCTCGATCCCCAGTAGGAGGCAATCAATCATTGGTTCTCTCTCACCATTGATGTTTCTCTCTCCCTCTCCCTTCTCCATTCCTCTCTGAAATCAATAAAAATATTAAATATATATATTTTTTATTGATTTCAGAGAGGGAGAGAGAGAGAGAAACATCAATGATGATACAGAATCATGGATCGGCTGCCTCCTGCACGCCCCTCACTGGGGATCGAGCCCGCAACCCCTTATGTGCCCTGACCGGGAACTGAACCGTGACCTCCTGGTTCATAGGTCGACGCTCAACCAGTGAGCCACACTGGCCGGGCTCCCCTCTTCTCCTTAATCCCTGGCTCTGTCACCAAAACTCCGTCCCCTGCCAGCCTCTCCTCCCTTCATCAGTAGTCCATCTTCCTCTCTCCTTCTGAGTCTTTCTCTCTGAAACACTGGGTTGCCTCTCTTCTGTATCTAGACTCTGTCTCCTTCCCTAATTGCTCTAATCCCTGGGGGAGGGGAGGAAGGCGGGGGGGGTGGGGCACCATCACCTTCTGGGACACTCACTGTCTCTCCATCCATCTCTCTCTCTTGTCTGCCTTGTCTGCAAGCCCGGCTGTTTATAGAAATAATGATGATGGTGATAATAATAACCACAGCGATAATAGCTCACCCACAGCGCTAAGCTCATGCCAAGAACTGAGCGGAAGAAGGTATCCGCTATTTCATCCTCCCACAACCCATCGGGCAGATGCTGCTGGCCAAGGTCACACGGACAGGAAGTGGAGAAGCCAAAGGTGAACGCCAGGCTGTCGAACACCTCCTCCGGCCACCTGCCCCCTCCAAGCCCGCCTCCCCCGGGTTCTGGCCGCCTGTCCTTCCCTGCGTCCAGCTCTTTTCCTCGCTCTGGGTCTGAGGATCGTGGCCTCTTGGAACCGTCCTTCAGTCTGTCTTGTTGTACCTACCGTCTGTCTGCCTATTTACCAACGTCTCAGAGCTTGGGGTGCACCCACCCACTTCATGGGGTCCTGCATCTGTCTAAGTGTCAGTCATACCACCTCTGTGTATGCCAGGGGGAGGGAGTACCAGGTCATCCGTGTTTCTGTCCATGCCTCCCCCTGTTTCCCCACCCCCATCCCCTTTCTCCACCTGCTCCCACCCTGACTGTGGGCACCCACCTACCTGCCCTGGGCGGAGCCCTTGCCCACCTTGCAGCCCTTGCTGTTCATGGAGTCCAGGGTCCTCTTCAGAGCCGGGGTCGGCGGCTCCAGCAGCTCCACCTGGGTCCTCACTCCCTGATCCGTGTACGGTCCGACCAGGTAGTAGTTGTCACCCCACTCATCTCCTGTCACCTTCGCCTTCGTCTGCAGCACCGTGTAGATGCCGCCCACTGTGGGCCCAAACCCATGAGGACAGGCCCCAGCTGAGGTCCACAGGCCTGAGCCCTGGGCCAGGGTGGGTGGGTGGGGGGAGGGTCACGGGAGGCTCTGGGGCCCCCGACTTCTGGCTTAGAGGGATCAGGGGACCGGGAACCCATCCATCAGAGGCAGAGGGAGGAGGATGTGGGTCGAAGGGAGAAGGGGGCTGGGGTTGGAGCTCTGAGGGAGGAGGGGGCTGGGGGCCTGAGCTCCTGGGTCTGAAGGAATTAGGGGCTGTGGCCCCAAGGATGACAGAAGCTGATGAGGACTAGCAGGATCCAGTTCCCCGGGTCTCAGCTCACAGGAGCTGGGTGTGAATTCTCCACCAGGCTCTAGGTACGGCAGGGCCCTACTCAGCCTCCCACAATTGCCCAAGGAAAGTTGGAATTGTCATTCTTTGCCCCCAGGGACTCTGCTGACCTATCCCCCAGTCTCCTCTCCCCAATGGAGGACACGGGCAGATGGGACCCTGCCCCTCCCGGGACTCTACTCCAGACCCGGGAGCCTGGGCCCCCAGCCTCCTCACCTCCTGACACATGGCTCTGTGTTCACAGGCCCCTCCCATGGGGTGAGACCCAGTCCCTTTCTCTCCCAAGACTCAGCTAAGCAAAAAAACCCCCACCGCCCTCTCTTCGGAGGAGCAAGACTGCCCAGCTCTTGGGCTTCCAGCCCCACCTGGCTCTCCACACCCAGGATCCCAGGCCCTCTGAAGCCCCGGACACAGAAATCTAGGGCCCCAGCCACTCCCATCCCAGGGCCCAGCCCCTGACCAACTTAGGACTTCCCAGCCTTCCCTCATTCCAGTCTCCAACTCTCTGTGGCCACAGGCTCCTCTCCTTCCAGGAACCCATAGTTCAGGCCTTCAGTTCATTCAGAGCCTAGGCATTAAGGTGCCCAACCCCCTCCCACCCTAGGATTAAGAATTAGGGCCTCCGGTCCTTTCCCGGTCTTACCCCCGACTGACCAGTCCACCCATTCTCCCACCACGACGTCTGCATTCTATTTCCCAGTCAGCTCTCTCCCAAATCCAGGTCTGAAACTCAGCCATTTCTAAGAACTTCCAATCCCCCATCTCCTTCCCTGTTCGGGACCCCGGGTCTCTCAGAAACCTCCCTCTGGGGCCTAGGAATCTCTCAGGTTAGCCCCTCTCCCCTAGGACCCAGAACCGGACTCTCAGCCTCCTTTGATCTTCGCAGTCAGGAGACCCATCTCCATCCCTCCAGGGCGCAGGAGACAGATCCCAGACCCTCTCCAAGGACACATGAGTCACAGGCTCCTTGCCCTGAACCCAAAAGTCATGGATGGTGTGGAGTCCCCGGCCCCCCACCCCCGACTGCTCTTCTCGCCCGGGCCCCGCCGCCTGGCGCGCTCACCTTTGTTGGCCACCTCCCAGGCCACTTCGAAGAGCACCGTGTTCTCCAGGTCGAATTCATCCTCCCAATCTTCCAGTCCCGGCAGCGAGGACACGGACAAAGTGCGGCTGAGAGGCATGGCGGACGCGGGCAGGGAGTTCTAGGGGCCACAGGTGGAGGATCCGGGGGTGTCTGTGGAATGCACCCGGCAGGACGTGGAGCCAGGTAGCTGGTGCCCGAAGGGAAGCTTGCAACGCCCTCGGCTTCCTATTGCACGACCGCACCCCCGGACCTGAGCAGGAGGCGGCCGCGGCAGCACTGAGCCCCGCGGGCCCCCTGCAGTGAGACCTTGCGGCCGCCAGGAGGCGGCGCCCGCCCCCCCCCCCGGCCAGCGCCATTGGTCAGCGCCCGGGGGCGGGGTTCCCACGTCTCTCATTGGCGGACAGCACAGGGCTGGCTCCGCCCCTTGGCGATGGCTGCGCGAGATGATTGGTCGTGAGCGCTGTCAATCCGAAGCTTGAGGCCTAGATTGCGGGGGGGGGCGGGGGGAGGGAAGTGGGTGGAATCAGGAGGAAAGGGAGCGTGGGGGACGTGTGGTTGCTCACAGAAGTGGCAAGAATTTTGCAATCGGCCCCGGCGAGGAGGCTTGGGTAAAAGGAGGAGGGGCCAGGAGGAGCTGGGAACTGGCCCAGGAGTTTCGGCCTGAAAAGTGGCGGCTCGCCCTACAAGGAGAGTTTGCATGTTTAGGAGGAACCACCGAGATCTCTGGAGGACCTGACAGCCTAGAGGGGCCCGATCGCCTCGTTCTTAGCACGTTTCCGTTTCCGTTAGGGTCTTAGCGGTTGGGGAGCATCATGGCAACCGTGGTGAGTGTCGGCATGCGGAGGGCAGAGGCGCGGACCCGCTCTCCTGGGTCCGAGGGAGGAGAGGGGCCGGGGGCCTGGACCCCTGGGTCTGAGGGAGGAGGGGCCGGGGGCCTGGGCTCCTGGGTCTGAGGGAGGAGGGGCCGGGGGCCTGGACTCCTGGGTCTGAGGGAGGAGGGGCCGGGGGCCTGGACTCCTGGGTCCGAGGGAGGAGGGGCCGGGGGCCTGGACCCCTGGGTCCGAGGGAGGAGGGGCCGGGGGCCTGGACTCCTGGGTCCGAGGGAGGAGGGGCCGGGGGCCTGGACTCCTGGGTCCGAGGGAGGAGGGGCCGGGGGCCTGGACTCCTGGGTCCGAGGGAGGAGGGGCCGGGGACCTGGACTCCTGGGTCCGAGGGAGGAGGGGCCGGGGGCCTGGACTCCTGGGTCCGAGGGAGGAGGGGCTGGGGGCCTGGACTCCTGGGTCCGAGGGAGGAGGGGCCGGGGACCTGGACCCCTGGGTCTGAGGGAGGAGGGGCCGGGGGCCTGGACTCCTGGGTCCGATGGAGGAGGGGCTGGGGGCCTGGACTCCTGGGTCCGAGGGAGGAGGGGCCGGGGACCTGGACTCCTGGGTCCGAGGGAGGAGGGCTGGGGGCCTGGACTCCTGGGTCCGAGGGAGGAGGGGCTGGGGGCCTGGACCCCTGGGTCTGAGGGAGGAGGGGCCGGGGGCCTGGACTCCTGGGTCCGAGGGAGGAGGGGCCGGGGGCCTGGACCCCTGGGTCCGATGGAGGAGAGCTGGGGGCCTGGACCCCTGGGTCTGAGGGAGGAGGGGCCGGGGACCTGGACCCCTGGGTCTGAGGGAGGAGGGGCCGGGGGCCTGGACCCCTGGGTCCGATGGAGGAGGGCTGGGGGCCTGGACCCCTGGGTCCGAGGGAGGAGGGGCCGGGGGCCTGGACCCCCGGGTCCGAGGGAGGAGGAAAGGAAAGGCCGGATCCCGGAACCGTGGGTTCCAGTGGATATTTGCGGTCTCGGTGATCAGCTCTGGTCGCAACTCCAACTCCCAGCTTCCTGGGCACCACCAGTGGCCAGTCCTGCAGGCCTTTGCCCTAAAGGCTGTTGAGGGTTTTGGTGTCTCGGGCCCCCAGCCACGCGGGAATCTTTGAGCTGTTGGTGCGGGGGAGAAGCGCAGCCTGCGGTGGCTTGGTGCGTCTTGAGCCAAAAAAGGAAGAGTGTTGGGAACTCAGAGGGTGTCGGTGGAGAAGGGGGAGGGCTCCGGGCCCCCCCATATTTCCAGCACCCCGTAAGGGCATGCCCAGTGCGGGTGCGCAGTGAATTATCACTTGAATCTTGAATGAATGAATGAATGAATGAATGGAAGGTGAACTCCATGAGAGAGAGACCAGTACCCTGGGGCTGGCACCAAGGACTTGCTCAAGAAACCTGTGAGCGGAGGAGGGATGCGGCCTGAGCTGGGGGTTGGACTGGGCTTCCGGGTGCCTGGGTTCCCATGGTGACTCCAAGCAGGAACAGGGAAGGGTGGGGGTGAGAGTTACTGGTGTCTGGGGGGTGAAATTTGAGGGTGGCCACACCCCTGAGACCTGGTCGCCGTGGGTGTGGATGGAGCGTTGGAAGTGTGAGGGGCAGTGGGTGCCGAGTTTCCAAATGACCCCTGTCTCCATGGGCAGCAGGGGGATGGGTGGGAGAGGCTGATGGGGAGAGGGAAGGCCTGTAGGAGGTGGGTCTGCTTCGTTGGGGTTGGGAAGGGTTGGGATTCCTGGATGCATGTGTTTGTTTTGGCCTCAGGTAAGGTCCGGTAGGCTGTGTAGGGGGGTGGGGGGCAGGTTCCCAGCCTCCTGATGGTGGTTTGGGGCCAGTGACCCATGCTGTTGGGTTCCAGCCTCTCCTGAGGGAGAGTAAGTGGGGGGAGCCTGGTGACCACGTGAAGGTCATGACGTCCAGACTCTTGGTCCCAGAGCCAGGAGGGTCCCTAGGTTGGGTGCCTGCATCGCCTCTCATCCCGGTGGGAGAGAGACTTGTGGGGAGGAAGGTGGGTTGGGGCAGGTGGCCACGGAGCTGAGCGAGCATGCTGGCTTCTCCCGTTTCCCTCTCCTTATTAGAAGTTATGGCCCTCGCTGGTTTTGCTCAGTGGTTAGAGCGTCGGCCTGGGGGCTGAAGAGTCCTGGGTTCGATTCCGGTCAAAGGCACACGCCCAGGTTGCGGGTTCGATCCCCTGTAGGGGGCGTGCAGGAGGCAGCTGATCAGTGATTCTCTCTCATTGATGTTTCTATCTGTGTCTCCCTCTCTGAAATCAATAAATTAAAAAAGAATTAAAAAAGAAGAAATTATGAAATACTCCAAAGTGTCAGAAAATAATAGACACCGACGGACCCATCACCCAGATTTTTGTGAACAGATTTATTGAGATATAATTCATAGCCCATACAGTCTACCCCTGTAGAGTAGGTAGTTTATTTGCAGAGGGGTGCATTCTGTCAATCAGTTTTAGAGCATTTTCATCACCCCAAAAAGAGACCCCATTCCTCCCAACCGGCGCCCTTCAATCCTCCCATCCCCCCGCCCTAGGCAACCACTAATTGCCTTTCTGTCTGTGGACTGGCCTGTTCCGGACGTTTCATAGAAATGACATCCTACAGCATGTGGCCCTTGTGCCTGGCTCCCTCCACCCAGCGTGGTATTCTGTAGGTTCACCCATGCTGTATCACGGATCAGAACTTCCTGTTCCTTTTTATGGTTGAAGAATATTGTATTATAGGGCGATACCGAATTTTATCTCTCAGTCCGTCAGTTGACGACGTTTGGGGTGGTGCTCACCTTCCGGTTATGAACAATGCTGCTGTCCTCATTCACGTGGTTCTCCAGGGGGGCCTTCAATTGTCCCAGGTTGTGTTCACTCATCTCTCTTCCCCCGCACGAGAAGGCGTGGTGGCTGGCTTCCCTCTTTGGAGAGCCAGGGGCCCAGGGGGCCTTAGTGCCTGCCTTTTGTTTTGTTTTTAAAATATCTTTTTATTGATTTCAGAGAGAAAGAGAGAGGGAGCGAGAGAAAGAAACATCAATGATGAGAGAGAATTGTTGATCAGCTGCTTCCTGCATGCCCCTCACCCCCCCCCCCAGCCGCCCCCCCGCCGTCGCCAGGGATCGAGCCGGCAACCTGGGCATGTGCCCTTGGCCGGAATCAAAGCTCGGGACCCTTCAGTCCGCAGGCCAACGCTCTATCCACTGAGCCAAACCGGCCAGGGCAGTCCTGCCTTTTGCATGAGCTCAGCACCTTAGAGCATCATTCATTCAAACCCAAGCATTGAGCCGTGCCGTGAGGTGTGGGCTGTGCCCTCCATAGGACACACATCCATTGGAGCCAAAGACATTGGTTTACTGGGCTCCCTCATGAAAGTGAGGTTACCGGGGAGATCAGGTTCCCCGGGGAGGCTCTTCCTTCTGTCTAGACACCCAGGGACCCTAGAACTAACCTGGCAGGAGCGGGGGGCAGGGAGGGGGGCAGGGAGAGCAGGCTGGACCCGAGGACCTGCATGTGCAAAAGTAGTGACAGAGCTGGGGCATCGCAGCGCAAGGGCGGCCGGGAAACCCGCAGGCCAGACCATGCCCGCTTGATGCCCGCTCTGCGTTACCGCCTGTCCTTACAGTTACGGGTGATGGGAGGACTTTCTCCTTCACCACGTGTGTGCTAGGCCGTGGGGAAGGAACTGGGCTGAGCAGACCTGGTCTCCATCTCCCTGGGGCGCAGGGTGTAGTGGGGTCACGCAGCAGCGTTAATGGTGGCAGCCGAGCGGGTGGGAGGGACGGGTGGGCTATGGGCCGGCCTGTGGGAGGAGTGGCGGAGGGACAAGGAGGAGTTGGTGGACACGGGGATGACGAGGGCTCTGACGTGTCTTCTTCCCCCCAGACGGCCACAACCAAAGTCCCAGAGGTCCGCGACGTGACAAGAATCGAGCGTATTGGTGAGTGAGCCCGGACCAGGAGCAAGACTAGATCTGCCTGCCCTGTGCACCCCTGAAGAGCCAACCTGCCCAGGACCCCCGAGAAGCATGCAGCCTGCGTACCATCCCCCTATCTGAGGGGGGGGCTGAGTTCCAGAGAGGTGTCAGATGGCACGTGGGGCACGCTGCCGGACCCCAATCCCAGGCTGCAGGCTTCGCCACCCTGTGGGCCCCCGGGTGCCCCGGCATCCTGCTTGGAAGTCCCAGGGGTGGGTGTTTGCCAAGTGCTTATGTTTGGCTGCTGAATGCGCCATACCCCCGGCCCGCACTTGGCATCAGCTCCTCCGGGCAGGGACCCGGCCTGCCTCGTTCCCAGCTGTGCCCCCAGCACAGGACGTGGCAGAGCAGGTGCCAGTGAATGCACGAGTTCGATCCCGTTGAATCCTTGCAGTTGCCCCGCGAGGTGCACATTGTGACTGTCACCCCATTTTAGCTGAGGCTCAGAGACTCCAGTCACCGGTCCCAGCTCACACCGCGCGTGAGCCACGGGTGGTCCGGCTGTGATGTCTGCTAAGAAGAGCCCCCTGGTTTACTGGGCATTTAGCATGTCCTGCCTTCCTTCAGTGAGGGGGGGAGTCAGGCCCCCCATTTGGCCAAGGAGGAAACAGGGCCCGAGGGGAAGCCCCTCCACTCCGGCCACACTGCCACGAGCTGGCCAGTAACTGCCTTCCGGTCCTTTCTCTGCTCACAGGCGCTCACTCCCACATCCGGGGGCTGGGGCTGGACGATGCCTTGGAGCCGCGACAGGTAGAGCTGATGGGGCGGGTGGCCGGCCTGCTCCCCGGAGGCCTCGGGCGGAGGTACCCAGGCCCCCGGGATCATGGAGACAGTATGTTCTTCCAGACCTTTAGCTACCTGTTTATAAAATTCAGCCCCGTGTACACTTTATTGGTCTTAGAAAAATGGGGGTGGAGAAGGCTTTCTGGCTTTTCCCCAACGTCCCAGCCAACATCCACTTTCACATCACGAGGCAGGAGGTGGCAGAACGCAGGGGTGGCCCAGTAGGAAGTCACCTGGCGTGCTCTCACCTCCCACCCCCAGGCTTCCCAGGGCATGGTCGGCCAGCTGGCAGCCCGGCGGGCGGCGGGCGTGGTGCTGGAGATGATCCGGGAAGGGAAGATCGCAGGCCGGGCGGTCCTCATCGCCGGCCAGCCGGGCACGGGGAAGACAGCCATCGCCATGGGTAAGACACCTCTCGGGGCAGGAGCTCTTCCGGTCTCTGCCAGGTAACCCGCCCGTGGAAGTCCCGGTCAGATTCAGGCACTTTTAACAGAAACCAAACACGGCTGTGGCTTAGCCACGCAGAGTCCATTCTCTCGGGGAGAAGAATGAATGTAGGCATTTGCGGCCTGGTGAGCAGTTCCAGGAAGCCGCCTACCTTCCCGCCTCGACATTCTCTGCACTTGTTTCCCCGTGGGGATCACTCTGAGTTCCAGGAGGGTTGCCGGAGCGCCAGCCTTCCCACCCATGCTCCTGGAGCCGGGAGAAGAGAGGAATTGCAGTCAGGTTCTACTAGATGGAGCTCCCGAAGCACTTGTCTTGGGCGTCCCACACTCTTTGGCTCATATTTTATTGACTAGAATTTTTTTATAACATCTGTATTGATTTCAGAGAGGAAGGGAGAGGGGAAGAGATGAAGCATCAATGATGAGAGAATCATTGAGCGGCTGCCTCCTGCACGCCCCCCACTGGAGATCGAGCCCGCAACCCGGGCATGTGCCCTGACTGGGAATCGAACCGTGACCTCCTGGTTCATAGGTCGATGCTCAACCACTGAACCACGCGGGCCGGGCGTATTTACTGTAATTTAATCATATGGTCACTGCTGCAAGGGAGGGTGAGACCTGAGGATAGATTTTCTATCTTAATTTGGACCGTTGCTACCTTAACGAAAGGGGGTTCTGGAACTAAGGAAGAAGGTGAGCATCGATTAGGCCCCAGCACTCCCTTCTGCGATTCACTGGCAAGTTAAGAGCTTTATACCAGGGGTCCTCAAACTTTTTAACAGGGGGCCATTTCACTGTCCCTCAGACCGTTGGAGGGCCGGACTATAGTTTAAAAAAAAACTATGAACAAATTCCTATGCACACTGCACATATCTTATTTTGAAGTAAAAAAACAAAACGGGAACAAATACAATATTTGTATTTGCATGTGGCCCTCGGGCCGTAGTTTGAGGACCCCTGCTTTATACTCATTACTGCCCCTCATCCTTGTTGAACGACCCGTCCTTCCAAACCTACTGAGGAACCTCTTGCTGGTGGAAGCCTTCCTCGGCCCTCCATCTTCCCCCTCGCTCCCACCTTCGTGCTCAGACTGCGAGGCCAGGCGGTGAGAATGAAGGAACAGCGGGTTTCAGTTAAGATGAAGCAGCACTTGCCCTGCCGGTGTGGCTCGTTGGGTGTCGTCCACTGCACCAAAGGTTGCAGATTCGATTCCCGGTCAGGGCACATGCTCAGGTTGCAGGCTTGACCCCCCCCCGTAGGGGGCGTGCAGGAGGCAGCTGATTGATGTTACTCTCTCACATTGATGCTTTTCTCTTTCCCTTTCTCTTTCTCTAAAAGAAAAGATGCATATAGATAAAGATATACATATATGTGTGTGTGTGTGTGTGTATACACACACACTAGAGGCCTAGTACACGACATTCATGCACTGGGGAGGGGGGGTCCCTCAGCCCAGCCTGTGTCCTCTGGCAGGCTGGGACCCCTCGAGGGATGTCCACCTGCTGGCTTAGGCCCACTTAGTTGCGGGGAGCAGGCCTAAGCCGGCAGGCGGACATCCCCCAAGGGGTCCTGAGCACTGCTGCAGAGGTGGGAGAAGCTCCCGCCACCACCACTGCGCTTGCTGTGAGCCCGGCTTCTGGCTGAGTGGCCCTCCCCTGTGGGAGCGCACTGACTACCAGGAGGCAGCTCCTGCATTGTCTGCCCCCTGGTGGTCAGTGCGTATCATAGCGACCGGTCATTCCACCGTTCAGTCGACTTGCGTGCTAGCCTTTTATTATGTAGGATGTGATGAAGCAGCACTCATCCCAGGGTCCTGGTGTGCCGGCTGTGCGAGCCCTGGCCAGGACGCTGGGAACACATAGATGAGGCAGACCAAGCCCTGACCTTAGGGAGGTGGCTGTGGACACGGTGCCTCGCAGGTGATGTGTGCTGTCATGGACAGAGGAGGCTCCTGACCTGCGGGGTGTCTGGGAGTGTCCGGACAGACAGTCGGGAGCAGGCTCTCTGCGCAGAGTGTGATGCATCTGAAAAGGGGACGAGGAAGAGTTCCCACGGCACACTGGCCAGGAGGGAGCCGGGACATCTGTCTGAGCTGTGGCTCGGGGCTGGCAGGGCCCCCGGAAGGGCTGCTGGGAGGGGGGCTCAGGGCTTGGTGTCCTCGGAGGCACAGCCACACCCAGGCCTCACGCCATAGAGAAGGCCTGGCCCGTGCTGGGAAGGTGATAGGGTCAGAGTTCATCCTCAGACCCTGCGGTCTAACCCAGCGTCCTGCGGAGGCCCCTGCCCCTGGCCTCCTTTGTGTCACCCTGTCGGCCCCTTAGCACCAAGAGCTGATGTTGCCACAGCGTGGATTTTGGGGGACATGGTGCCAGGGCCGCCCCCACCCACCCAGGCCACCCTCTCCCCAGGCATGGCGCAGGCCCTGGGCCCCGACACCCCGTTCACAGCCATCGCGGGCAGCGAGATCTTCTCCCTGGAGATGAGCAAGACAGAGGCGCTGACGCAGGCCTTCCGCAGGTCCATCGGCGTTCGCATCAAGTGAGCACAGGGCCCCGGGCAGGGGCAGGGCAGCTCCCAGCAGCCTCAGGACCACCCCACCCGGCAGCTCGGCCTGTGCCCAAGGGCTGATGGGAGTTAGCGACTCCCCAGGGCCAGGTCAGGTGCTCTGCTCAGACCTGCTCTCTGATAGGGAGGAGACGGAGATCATCGAAGGGGAGGTGGTGGAGATCCAGATCGACCGGCCGGCCACGGGGACGGTGAGTCTGCCCCGAGTCTGGGCCACCTCCAGGTGGGAGGTTGCACTGAGGTTCGAATCCCATGGAATGTTCCACTGCAGATCGGAGCGTCTGCGTGCCTACAGTAGGGGGTTATTTGAATTACAGCAGCTTGTTAATTTGTGAGGGACACTGTGAGCAGTTAAAACCAAGAGGTAGAGCCCTGGCTGGTTTAGCTCAGTGGATAGAGCGTCGGCCTGCAGACCGAAGGGTCCTGGGTTCGATTCCAGTCAAGGGCACATGCTTGAGTCACAGGCTCGACCCCCCTGGGGGGTGTGCAGGAGGCAGCCGATCCATGGTTCTTTCTCATCGATGATGTGTCTATCTCTCTCCCTTCCTCTCTGAAATCAGTAAAAATATATTTAAAAACACACCAAGTGGTGGAACAAGAGAAGGTCTGGAAGTTTCTTCAGGGAATTCCTAACCGTCAGGCTTAAATGCCTGCCCCATGGGATTTACACAGCGCAGATTCTCTCCCTTTTTTTAACCCAGTGGTTCTCAACCTTCTGGCCCTTTAAATACAGTTCCTCATGTGGTGACCCAACATTAAAATTATTTTCGTTGCTGCTTCATCACTGTCATGTTGCTACTGTGATGAATCGTCATGTAAATATCCGATATGCAGGATGGTCTTAGGCGACCCCTGTGAAAGGGTCGTCCGACCGCCAAAGGGGTCGTGACCCACAGGTTGAGAACCGCTGTTTTAACCTAAGACCTTTTTTTTCTAACTTTTTTTGTTATAAGTAAAATAGATACAAAGAAACATCTGAAAGAAGCGTGTAGTCTAATAAGTGATTATGAAGCAAATACTTTCATAACCACCCCCAAGAGCAAAAACTAGAACTTTGCCAACCCCAGCCCCGTCTTCCTTCCTCTTTCTACACCCCAAGTCCCCGCAGAGGTAGCCGCCCTCCCTCGTTACCACGTCTTTGCGTTTTATCACCCACCGTGCGTCCTTACACACCATCCCTCCCACTGCGCATTTTTAAATTTCACGTCTCAAGTCTTTCTCATGGTTTGGTTTCCCCTTTATCTCTCCTGTTTACCTAATAATTTATCTGTTGGTCTCTCTTTTATTTTTTTAGTTTATTGATTTAGAGAGAGAGAGAAACAATTGTTTGTTGTTCCGCTTATTTCTGCATTCATGAGCTGATTCTGGTATGTGCTCTGACTGGGGATCGAACCTGCAACCTGGGTGCATTAGGACGACGCTCTGAGTACCTGGCCAGGGTGACACCCTCTTTTTTTTTTAATTTGCCACCCCAATAAGAATTTTAAAAGTAAAAACACAGGAGAATATTTAAATATAAGGGAAGCTATTCCCAAGCTAGTTCTCCTGTACACCCTACCCTGGGGATCAAGCCCGCAACCCGGGCATGTGCCAGACCGGGAATCAAACTGTGACCTCCTAGTTCATAGGTTGACACCCAACCACTGAGCCATGCTGGCCGGGCCAGCTTATTTTTGTATTGTTTGTGTGTTATGTTTTAGGATTTCATTTGTTTACTGGGTTTTTTATAATAATTTTGTGGAGGAGCAATTGACATGCAATAAGCTGCCCACATTGAAAGTTTCAGGATGTTGAGTTTGGCATACGTGTGCACACATGAAGCCGCCGCCAGTCATGGCAGCGAGCACACCCATCACCCCAGCTCCCCTGCGGCCCGTTCCCACACTGTGTGGGAGAGACGCCGGGGCCTCTCTGAGCCCTGGCCGGCCTGTCGCCCCCTCAGGGCTCCAAGGTGGGCAAGCTGACCCTCAAGACGACCGAGATGGAGACGATATACGACCTGGGCACCAAGATGATTGAGTCCCTGACCAAGGACAAGGTCCAGGCCGGGTGAGCAGCGGCAGCCCGCCCCGCGCTCAGGGTCGGGGAGCTCGGGCACCTCCCTTTCCTCACTCCCGCCTCCTTCCCCGGCAGGGACGTGATCACCATCGACAAGGCCACGGGCAAGATCTCCAAGCTGGGCCGCTCCTTCACGCGGGCGCGCGACTACGACGCCATGGGCTCCCAGGTGCTCCGGGGCCCCAGCACCCTCCCTCCAGGCACCAGCATGTTCCCTGGACCCTCCCGTCACCCAGCCCCCTGTCCCTAGTACTCCTGGCTCTTCCCTGTACCCTCTGGGACGGGGCCCCACAACCTGGCGCTGTGCTCACGGTTCCCGGGGTCCCAGGAACCCCTGTGCCCTCAGGGCTCTTAGCTACCTTCTGGGCCTGGGGTTTCCAGGAACCCCCATCTGGATTCCCAGCCCCTTTCCAGGGAGCCCCGATCTCCCCGAGACAGAGCCCCTGTGGGCCCCTTCATGCTCTTCTCCGCCTTGTCTCCACCCCCCACCCCACCCCCATGCTGCCCCGCAGACCAAGTTCGTGCAGTGCCCAGACGGGGAGCTCCAGAAGCGCAAGGAGGTGGTGCACACCGTGTCCCTGCACGAGATCGACGTCATCAACTCCCGCACCCAGGGCTTCCTGGCCCTCTTCTCAGGTGCGGCCCGCCATCCACTCATCCCGCCTGCTCCCCCCTCCGCACCCCGCTCCCCCCTCACCCCCCCCTCCATCCTCCCATAGGGCCCGCCCCTGCCCGGCTCTTCCTCAGTCCCTGGCTGTCTTCTGTTCTCCCTCGGTGTGTGTCTGTCCCTCTCCCTCTGTGTGTGTCTGTCCCTCTCCCTCTGTGTGTGTCTGTCCCTCTCCCTCTGTGTGTGGTCTGTCCCTCTCCCTCTGTGTGTGGTCTGTCCCTCTCCCTCTGTGTGTGTGTCTGTCCCTCTCCCTCTGTGTGTGGTCTGTCCCTCTCCCTCTGTGTGTGTGTCTGTCCCTCTCCCTCTGTGTGTGGTCTGTCCCTCTCCCTCTGTGTGTGTGTCTGTCCCTCTCCCTCTGTGTGTGTGTCTGTCCCTCTCCCTCTGTGTGTGGTCTGTCCCTCTCCCTCTGTGTGTGTGTCTGTCCCTCTCCCTCTGTGTGTGTCTGTCCCTCTCCCTCTGTGTGTGTCTGTCCCTCTCCCTCTGTGTGTGTGTCTGTCCCTCTCCCTCTGTGTGTGTCTGTCCCTCTCCCTCTGTGTGTGTCTGTCCCTCTCCCTCTGTGTGTGTCTGTCCCTCTCCCTCTATGTGTGTGTCTGTCCCTCTCCCTCTGTGTGTGTCTGTCCCTCTCCCTCTGTGTGTGTGTCTGTCCCTCTCCCTCTGTGTGTGTGTCTGTCCCTCTCCCTCTGTGTGTGTGTCTGTCCCTCTCCCTCTGTGTGTGTCTGTCCCTCTCCCTCTGTGTGTGTCTGTCCCTCTCCCTCTGTGTGTGTGTCTGTCCCTCTCCCTCTGTGTGTGTCTGTCCCTCTCCCTCTGTGTGTGTCTGTCCCTCTCCCTCTATGTGTGTGTCTGTCCCTCTCCCTCTGTGTGTGTCTGTCCCTCTCCCTCTGTGTGTGTGTCTGTCCCTCTCCCTCTGTGTGTGTGTCTGTCCCTCTCCCTCTGTGTGTGTGTCTGTCCCTCTCCCTCTGTGTGTGTCTGTCCCTCTCCCTCTGTGTGTGTCTGTCCCTCTCCCTCTGTGTGTGTGTCTGTCCCTCTCCCTCTGTGTGTGTCTGTCCCTCTCCCTCTGTGTGTGTCTGTCCCTCTCCCTCTGTGTGTGTGTCTGTCCCTCTCCCTCTGTGTGTGTCTGTCCCTCTCCCTCTGTGTGTGGTCTGTCCCTCTCCCTCTGTGTGTGTGTCTGTCCCTCTCCCTCTGTGTGTGTCTGTCCCTCTCCCTCTGTGTGTGTCTGTCCCTCTCCCTCTGTGTGTGTGTCTGTCCCTCTCCCTCTGTGTGTGTCTGTCCCTCTCCCTCTGTGTGTGTCTGTCCCTCTCCCTCTGTGTGTGTCTGTCCCTCTCCCTCTGTGTGTGTCTGTCCCTCTCCCTCTATGTGTGTGTCTGTCCCTCTCCCTCTGTGTGTGTCTGTCCCTCTCCCTCTGTGTGTGTGTCTGTCCCTCTCCCTCTGTGTGTGTGTCTGTCCCTCTCCCTCTGTGTGTGTGTCTGTCCCTCTCCCTCTGTGTGTGTCTGTCCCTCTCCCTCTGTGTGTGTCTGTCCCTCTCCCTCTGTGTGTGTGTCTGTCCCTCTCCCTCTGTGTGTGTCTGTCCCTCTCCCTCTGTGTGTGTCTGTCCCTCTCCCTCTATGTGTGTGTCTGTCCCTCTCCCTCTGTGTGTGTCTGTCCCTCTCCCTCTGTGTGTGTGTCTGTCCCTCTCCCTCTGTGTGTGTGTCTGTCCCTCTCCCTCTGTGTGTGTGTCTGTCCCTCTCCCTCTGTGTGTGTCTGTCCCTCTCCCTCTGTGTGTGTCTGTCCCTCTCCCTCTGTGTGTGTGTCTGTCCCTCTCCCTCTGTGTGTGTCTGTCCCTCTCCCTCTGTGTGTGTCTGTCCCTCTCCCTCTGTGTGTGTGTCTGTCCCTCTCCCTCTGTGTGTGTGTCTGTCCCTCTCCCTCTGCGTGTGGTCTGTCCCTCTCCCTCTGTGTGGTCTGTCCCTCTCCCTCTGCGTGTGTGTCTGTCCCTCTCCCTCTGTGTGTGTCTGTCCCTCTCCCTCTGTGTGTGTGTCTGTCCCTCTCCCTCTGCGTGTGTCTGTCCCTCTCCCTCTGTGTGTGTCTGTCCCTCTCCCTCTGCGTGTGTCCCTCTCCCTCTGTGCGTGTGTCTGTCCCTCTCCCTCTGCGTGTGGTCTGTCCCTCTCCCTCTGTGTGTGTGTCTGTCCCTCTCCCTCTGTGTGTGTCTGTCCCTCTCCCTCTGTGTGTGGTCTGTCCCTCTCCCTCTGTGTGTGTGTCTGTCCCTCTCCCTCTGTGTGTGTGTCTGTCCCTCTCCCTCTGTGCGTGTGTCTGTCCCTCTCCCTCTGTGTGTGTCTGTCCCTCTCCCTCTGTGTGTGTGGTCTGTCCCTCTCCCTCTGTGTGTGTGTCTGTCCCTCTCCCTCTGTGCGTGTGTCTGTCCCTCTCCCTCTGTGTGTGTGGTCTGTCCCTCTCCCTCTGTGTGTGTGGTCTGTCCCTCTCCCTCTGTGTGTGTCTGTCCCTCTCCCTCTATGTGTGTGTCTGTCCCTCTCCCTCTGTGTGTGTCTGTCCCTCTCCCTCTGTGTGTGTGGTCTGTCCCTCTCCCTCTGTGTGTGTGTCTGTCCCTCTCCCTCTGTGTGTGTGTCTGTCCCTCTCCCTCGGCGTGTGGTCTGTCCCTCTCCCTCTGTGTGTGTGTCTGTCCCTCTCCCTCTGTGTGTGTGTCTGTCCCTCTCCCTCGGCGTGTGGTCTGTCCCTCTCCCTCTGTGTGTGTCTGTCCCTCTCCCTCTGTGTGTGTCTGTCCCTCTCCCTCTGTGTGTGGTCTGTCCCTCTTCCTCTGTGTGTGGTGTGTCCCTCTTCCTCTGTGTGTGTCTGTCCCTCTCCCTCTGTGTGTGGTCTGTCCCTCTTCCTCTGTGTGTGGTCTGTCCCTCTTCCTCTGTGTGTGTCTGTCCCTCTCCCTCTGTGTGTGGTCTGTCCCTCTCCCTCTGTGTGTGTCTGTCCCTCTCCCTCTGCGTGTGTGTCTGTCCCTCTCCCTCTGTGTGTGTCTGTCCCTCTCCCTCTGCGTGTGTGTCTGTCCCTCTCCCTCTGTGTGTGTCTGTCCCTCTCCCTCTGCGTGTGTGTCTGTCCCTCTCCCTCTGTGTGTGTCTGTCCCTCTCCCTCTGCGTGTGTGTCTGTCCCTCTTCCTCTGTGTGTGGTCTGTCCCTCTCCCTCTGTGTGTGGTCTGTCCCTCTCCCTCTGTGTGGTCTGTCCCTCTCCCTCTGTGTGTGTCTGTCCCTCTCCCTCTGTGTGTGGTCTGTCCCTCTCCCTCTGTGTGGTCTGTCCCTCTCCCTCTGTGTGTGTCTGTCCCTCTCCCTCTGTGTGGTCTGTCCCTCTCCCTCTGTGTGTGTCTGTCCCTCTCCCTCTGTGTGTGGTCTGTCCCTCTCCCTCTGTGCCAAGCCCCCTCTCGGTGGTTTGATGGGGGCGCGGCCCTCCTCCTCTCCATCCTGAGTTCCCTTCCTCCTCTCGGGGGACAGCGCAGACCCCTCGCCCTCCTGTCGCTCGTCCACGCCAGCCTCGGTCTCCCTTCCCTCTGTCCCCCGTGCCCTGTCTTCCTCCGTCTTCGCCCACGTCTGGCCCCAGATCCCTGTCTCCTCTCTGACCCCTCCCCCTGTCACCCCCGCCTCCCGCAGGTGACACAGGGGAGATCAAGTCAGAGGTCCGAGAGCAGATCAATGCCAAGGTGGCCGAGTGGCGCGAGGAGGGCAAGGCGGAGATCATCCCTGGGGTGGGTACCGGGCGTGGCGCGGGGGGCGGGGGCGCGTGGGAGAAGAGGGACGCGCGGCCCTGGGTGCGGGAGGTGACGCGCCCTGATGGCTCCCAGGTGCTGTTCATCGATGAGGTGCACATGCTGGACATCGAGAGCTTCTCCTTCCTCAACCGGGCGCTGGAGAGCGACATGGCGCCCGTCCTCATCATGGCCACCAACCGCGGCATCACCCGGTGAGCTGGCCTCGGGGAAGGCTGCCCCGGGCGGGGGGGCCCCAGGGTCCAGGGCATGCTCGTTTGCTCGTTGCATATCTTGGCGGGGGGTGTGCTTAGCGGCTGTAACAGGCTCCCCCCAGGACCGCGGCCCAGGCGAGAGGGTGGACTTTTCCCTTAAAGAAGGTAGGGGTGGCCCGGCCGCCGTGGCTCAGTGGTGGAGTGTCAGCCTAGGAACCAGGAGGTCAGGGTTCGATTCCTGGTCAGGGCACATGCCCGGGTTGCGGGCGTGATCCCCAGTGTGCATTTCTAGGAGGCAGCCAATCAATGATCCTTTCTCCCTCTCCCTTTCTCTCTGAAATGAATAAAAATATATTTAAATTTTTTAAAAAAAGGTAAAAAATAAAATAAAAAAAACAAGGTAGGTCGTGGTCAGGGTGGGTAGGCAGCTCTGCTCCACCAGGAAGCCCGGGACGGGATTTTCTGTTGTGTTGCTCCTGTATCCCTTAAGGCTGTAGTTTCCCAGTCTGTGTGCCAAGGCACCCCGGGGCACTGCATAAAGCAGGAGTTCCGTGGGACAGCGTAGCTTTCTGCGGGAGGCACGGTAGCGTGTGTTGGACACGGGATCAAGCACGACAGTGAACTCACTCGGGCCCGACTGCCTGATAAACGTAGCGGAACCGAGTGTCCTGCGGCCGGAGGTACTGGGGGCTCCGGGGACGCTTGGGAGCCTCCGTCCTCGGGTGCCGCCAGCGCCCGGGCCCTGTTGTCCTCCGGGCTGGCTCTCTTCACCTCGTCTGTGGTTTGGCCCCGAGGAAGGGAGAAGGAAGTGGGGAGCAACAGCCCCCCGGAGGCTGGAGCCCGGAGGCTGCACCGCGCAGGGCGTGGCTGTGTCGGTGGCACGGGCGGCAGAAGAGTGTCACCTGCTCCCCCTCCAGCTGCAGCTGCGTGCCCGCTGACCTGCAGCGGGCTGGTTATCACACGGGGAGGGAAGGGGCAGGGCTCCGGGCAGAGGCCGATTCTCCCCTGGCTCTGTGCCGGCACTTTCCCCAGACGAACTGCTGGGAACCTCAAAAGAAGCTCAATATGTAGATACTGTCTCAGTCCCACTTCCCAAGTGAGGACAGAAGGCCCGGTGATGCCCAGGGGGCAGGGAGACTGGTCTCCGAGGGCTGAGGCCAGAAGAGGCAGCGAGAGCGTGTGCGGCAGGTGCAGCTCGGGGCGTGGGAACGGCGCCCTGGCTGCTCCTGGGAGAGGCGAGCAGCGGGGATCCAGTCGCTCCTGCTGTGGGCAGATTCGGGGTTCGCGAATCTGCTGCTGGAATGTATCTGTAGCCCCCAGATGGGTACTCGTGATGCTTTCTCGGTCGCGATCTATTTAGTGCCACCCTTGTCACATTCGGTGCTTGTTGATGGTGGCTTTGCTGTTTAAAACGGTCCCGGGTGTTCCGGAAGCAGGGGGCTGAGTCTCACAGAGGAAATGCATGTTAGGTGAACTTCATTACGGCCGTTCCAGTGCCGTTAGCCATGAGTTCAATGGGAGGGAGTCCGTCACATATAGTAAGTTGTCTTCAAACAAAGCACAGAGAGCCAGGCGATGTACTGGCTGGTTGGCAAATAGCGACCAGAGGCCCACAGGAACCTAACCGTGTGTCTCCCCAGGAGCCGGGGTTCGGTTTTGCCGATCGAGTGTTGGCCCCATTTTATAGAGCGTGGCTCTCACCAATAAGGAGAACCTCCTGGCTTCCCTAGCGCCTGCCACGCGCAGGCCCGGGTCTGGGCCAGGTGCCGCAGGGAACAGGACCCGCGCGGTCCCTTCCCTGGGTCACGCAGGGGAGGGGACCTTGGTCCAGTAATCCCGACGGCGCTGTCCAGCTAAAACAAGGCGGCTCTCCAGCGGGACTGACGCAGTCGGCTGGGCTGCGCAGCCAGGCGCTGACGCCAGCTGGGGCTGAAGGTCACGGGGTATTTGGCCCAGAGAGGGGGGTGGGGGGTGGGTGGGAGGAGTCCCAGGAGAAGGAACGGAGAGCCGGGCTCCGGAGGCGTCACCCTGACTGCCCTCCTTTCCCCTCAGGATCCGGGGTACCAGCTACCAGAGCCCCCACGGCATCCCCATCGACCTGCTAGACCGGCTGCTCATTGTCTCCACCTCCCCCTACAGCGAGAAGGACACGAAGCAGATCCTCCGCATCCGGTGCGGGCAGGCTGGGGTCCGCCCTGATTGGCACGCGGGGACACTGGGCTCTGGGGGGTAGTGACTGGCCCAAAGTCTCTGGGCCTGAAAGGTAGAGCGCGGCCTCCGATGCAAGGTGGGGGCCCCTGTGGGGAGGGGAGGGGAGGGGCTGGTCCCTGAGGGGGAGGAAAGAGCCTGTAAGGGGAGGGCCGAGGCCCAGCCGGTGCCTCAGTGGCCCTTGCCCAGCGTTCTGCAGTTCTGAAGTCGCAGGCTCCACGTGTTCTGGGGTAGGGGCGGGAGGCGGGGGGCTGGGGGATGCTGCAGTCACAGGCCTGACCTTGTCTGACCCCCACCTGCCTGCAGGTGTGAGGAGGAAGATGTGGAGATGAGCGAGGACGCCTACACGGTGCTGACGCGCATTGGCCTGGAGACCTCCCTGCGCTACGCCATCCAGCTCATCACCGCCGCCAGCCTGGTGTGCCGGAAACGCAAGGTCAGCCGGCTCGCGAGCCCTCGGGGCCGGGGCCAGTGCGTGACCCACCGCTCCAAGGGCTTGGGGTCGGTCGTTGCATTTGGTCCTAGAACATAGGTCTTCAGAGGCAGGGACGTTGTGTCCTGGGTTTCTTTCTGCGCCTGCTGGCCTGACACACAGTAGGTCCTCAGTAAACGTCTGTTGACTGAGAGTTGATACTGTAAGTCCGTCTTACAGATGAAGGAACTGAGGCATGGAGAGATGGGGCTCACGGCCAGGTGGCCGAGGCGGTATTTGAACCCGGACGATGTGGCCTGAGCCCCTCCCTTGGGAGGCCCCCTGAGTTCTCACTGTCCCCCCTCAGGGCACGGAGGTGCAGGTAGACGACATCAAGCGGGTCTACTCACTCTTCCTGGACGAGTCGCGCTCCACGCAGTACATGAAGGAGTACCAGGACGCCTTCCTCTTTAATGAGCTCAGTGAGTGTCTCCCCTGCCCAGCCCTCTCCCGCCCCCGCCCCCCCCCCAGTCCCCCGGGTGGCCTGTCTGGAGAGTTGGGGAGGTGGCCTGGCTTCTGGGCCCCAGTGACCACATGACCTTCTTCTCCTACAGAAGGCGAGACCATGGACACCTCCTGAGCTGATGCCCCCTCCCCCGCCTCCCCGTTTTCTACCAGAGTTCTGACACTGTGACTTTGTATAAAATGTTCTGAAACTGGACCCTTCGTGTGTGTGTTGTGTGTGCTCAGTGCATGCGCACCCCGAGCCCAAAGAAAGGCAGCCCCAGGGCGCGGTGTGAAAAGCCTTTATTGGAGGAGAGGAGCAGCTGCTGGCTCCGGGGGTGGGGTGGGGATGGGCATGGGAGGGTGAGGTTGGGGGGGATCCTTAGAGGAAGAGGAGGTCTGGGAAGGGGGGGCGGTCACAGGCCAAGGGTTGGGCTCTGGGACCCCCACAGTCGGAGCTGCTGAGGCGGCAGGGCCCACAGCGACAGCTGAGGGCCACAGGGAAGGACACCATCGGGTCCACACCAGGCGGGCAGCCGGGGAGCCGGATGGAGGCAAAGCTCAGCTCACGGTAGGTGCACACCGGCTGGGGCACAGGCGGCAGAGGGGCCGGCAGCACCCGCACCTGGAGGCAGCGCAGAGGGGGAGTGGCATTGGGTCTGCCCAGGGCCAAGCCCTCCCCTGACCTCCCCTCTGCCCCCCACGAACCCAAGACTCGGGTAGCGAGGGGACCCTCTATACTCTCCCTCCCACATGCCCAGCTCTGACTCCCAACTCCCAGCCCCTACCCAGGGGGGCGGCCGCCCTCCCGCCCTCTGCCCCATGCCTTCTGTGGGCCAGGCCTGAGCGGTCCCCCTGGCGCTCAGGTGGCAGCACCGTCCTCAGGCCGGCAGCTCACCATGCTGGGGCAGTAGCCGGCGCAGATGCTGGTGGTGAAGGTGATGCAGACCGGACAGGCTTCGTTCTCGGCGGCCAGCGTGGCATTGACGGGCCGGCACAGTGGCCGCAGTGGCCCCCTGGAGGCCCGCACCCCACCCACGCTCAGCAGCAGCCACAGCAGCAGCCCCTGGGACAAGGCCATTTCCTCAGGGCCAGCGCCAGACCTCTGCCCGGGCCCCTACCCTCCCGTTCCCCGCGGACACAGACTCAGGGCCAGCCCCTCCACTCTGATCCCCCACCCCATACCCAGGGACCCCGGGACCCACCCTCAAGACCCCGCCCCACTGCTGCCAGCAGGAAGCCCACTGGCTGTCCACACCTTCTAGAAAGAGGCTGCCTTCACCCAGTCCCAGACTCCCAGTCTTACCTGGAGCATCTCCATCCTGGGTGCCTCCCTACTGTGTTTACCTGGTCTTATACCTGTAGGCTGTGGGGGCGGCAAGGCCAGGGGGTGGTGGCATGGCGGGGTAACCTGGACACTAATCTCCTCGGGGGCGAGAGGCGGATAAGGTCAGGGATGTGCAGGAGCGGCGAAGGGAGCACCCCCTCCCCCCATTCCCTGCGTGGCTTGGCACCAAGAAGCAGGGGACACCCAAGATGACGGCTGACTACAGACTCATCCTTAGGCGCTAGAGAGGTCGTGCGGGGGCAGGGAAAGGGGTAGGGAGCCGCTGGCTGTGCTGGCAGGTTGGGGAGTCCTGTCTGCCCATCACGGGGGAGCCGGGGAAGGGGTCCGACCCTGCCATGGTGATGGATGGAGCCTCAGCCCTGCTCCACCTGCCATGGCCTGAAAGCCAGAATCCAAACTCAGGCGGGGCTTGGCTCCGTGTTGCCTCTGCGCTCGGGAAACGGGTCCGCCTGCTCCCAGACACCCCGCCACAGGGACTCAGTGGGAGCGCCTTCTCCCCACACTCGGGCCCCCAGAAACCAGGATGCCAGAGCCCAACCCAGAAAAGAGCAACGTGTAGACTATTTCACAGTTATTAAGAGAAGCTCTGCCCCTTCTGCCGCAGGGGCACGCCCCGCCCGCCGGCCCGCACCCCCAAGTACATATTCCAGGCCCACTCCCGCCCCCACAGTCGGGTAGGTGTAAGTGGGGTGCGCCCCGCCCACGGCCAGACTGTCCTGCCCCCGCGTGGTGGGCGGGGTTCCCAAGCTCAGCCCCGCCCACGGGGTGCCCAGGGGCCGGCTTCCAGGCTCGGCCCCGCCCCTGCTCGGGGGGGACGTGTCTGCGGCGGGGCTGGCGGGGCGCTCAGACCAGGGCGGGCTGGGCGCTGCCGTAGTTGGAGCTCTCGGTGCGGTAGGCTTGAGGCACGCGGTAGATGGCCGGCACGGGGTTCCGGTGCGGGACCCTCCAGGACAGCGCCCCCGGGTAGAAGCCGTCCAGCCGGCGGAGCGGGTGCAGCGGGAGGCTGAAGGACTCCTGCGCCAGCGACAGCGCCCCGCGGTGCGGCACCGCCGGCGTCACCGGGCGGGCGCGGGGCACACGGGGCACCCGGATCCGCAGCGATGGGGGCACCCGACAGGAGGGTCGACAGGGCGGCTGCTGGGGGGCGTGGCCCCAGGGTAACAACTCCTTCCTGTTGGGGGAGGCAGGATGGGGACGAGCCTGAGGGTTCAGACCCGCCTCGGGTCCGAGGAGCCAGCAGGCCTGAGCTCCTGCGTTTCGAGGAGAGGGCCTATTTGTAGGAGTCGGGGACCACTTAGAAAAAACGGGGTTGGGGACTGCTAGCCTGGATTCCTGGGTCCTCCAGGTACTTAAACGCCTGGAATCTGGGCTTTTCTCACCCTTGGGCAGTATCTGGAGACGCAAATGTCAAATTACCCCGCCCCAGATCGTCAGGGCCCGGCTCCTAGATCCCTCCACAGGCTTCGAGAACCTGGGCGCCAGGGACGGGGCTGAGATCTGCACGTCTGGTCCTAAGTCAGAGCAGGGGAGCCCATACCAGGGGTCTGGGCGGGCCAGCAGCCGGGGGGAGGGGGTGCAGGGGGCGGTGCCAGTGGAGGACTCGGGCTCACTTCGAGTGGGCTCGGAAGTCCCCGGCATAGGTGGGCAGGTAGAGCTGAAAGCGGTCCAGGATGCCCTGGTTGGACACTGTGAGAGGCCGGCCGGCCAGCTCCGGGCTCATCCTCCAGGGAATGAGAGTCTGGGGAGGAAGAGGCAGGAGGAATGACCGAGAAAGCGGTTTCATCTACCTTTTGAAGCTTTGGGTCCCTGACTGAGAACGCCTCTTCCTTCGGACTCAGCAGCTCCTCTGGACCAGAATCAGTCCTTCCCGGCCCATCGCATGCCAGCGCACGTTCGCTTCGCTCCCCAAACCAGAAACTCCAAAACCCAATCGCTTTTTGCTCACTAGCCAACAGACAGGCAAGTCCCCAGACTCAAACCTTCCTTGTCCCGCCACTGGAATTTAGCCGCACCTGGGCCAACAATTCCTCCCCAACATCAGCCTCTCGCATAAGCCTAGCCCCGCCTCCCGCCTCCCGCCTCCCGCCTCCCGCCTCCCGCCTCCCGCCTCCCGCCTCCCGCCTCCCGCCTCCCGCCAGGTCCCAGAATATTCAAGACCCGCCCCCTAGTGCAGTCCTTCCTGGCTCTGCCCCAAGCCTCAAAGCCACCTCCTACCCGAAGGGCGTGGCTCAGTGGTTGAGCATCCACCTGTGAACCAGGAGATCACGGTTCGATTCCCCGGTCAGGCCTGGTTGTGGGCTCGATTCCCCCCTCTGGGGGGCGTGCAGGAGGCAGCCGGTCAATGATTCTCATCATTGATGTTTCTACTCTCTCTCTCCCTTCCTCTCTGAGATCAATAAAAACATATTTTTTAAAAACCCTCCTAACCCACGTCAACATTTATTAGTTGCGCCCCAGAGGTTATTAGCCCCAGAGAGCTGGGATTGCGGGTCTTCAGTCCCCTCCTCCTCCTGGCCCCTCCTCAAAATGTCCAAGCCCCGCCTTAGCCAGTTTGGCTCAGTGGATAGAGCATCGGCCTGCAGACTGAAGGGTCCCAGGTTCGAGGGCATGGGCCTTGGTTGCGGGCACATCCCCAGGAGGGCGTGTGAAGGAGGCAGCTGATCGATGTTTTTCTCTCATTGATGTTTCTAACTCTCTATCCCTCCCCCTTCCTCTCTGTAAAAAATCAATAAAATATATTTTTTTAAAAAGTTTTTTAGCCCTAGGTCCCAGGTTCAATTTTGGCCAAGGGCACATGCCTGGATTGCAGGCTTGATCCCCAGTAGGGGGCATGCAGGAGGCAGCCGATCCATGATTCTCATTACTGATGTTTCTATCTCTCTATCCCTCTCTGTTCCTCTCTGAAATCAATAAAAATATATTTACAAAAAAAGAAATATATTTTTTTTAAGTTTTTTTTAAAAAAGTCCAAGCCCCTTCCCCAGTCTTTGTATTCTTCTCAGTCCCTCCCAAACCTTTAACCACGCCCCCAGACTTTTAGCCACGCCCTAGACCCTTTAGCCACGCCCCCTACCTTTTAGTCACGCCCCCAGACTAAAACTTCCTACTGGCCCCGCCCCAGGCGCTCGCAGCTGGGTCCCCCACCCCCGCGCCCACGCGGTCTCCTCCGCTACCTGGGAAGCGCCGGCGAGGTGGTGGTCGGCGAAGCGCAGGGGCCGGGCGCGCTGGTGCAGGTCGGGCCACGCGGAGTACTGCGCCCGCGCCTCGCTGCTCTGGTGCCTTGTGGTCAGCGGGAGGCACCAGCCGCGGCGCGAGAGCTGCAGGAAGACGATTCGGGGACCCAACCTGAGGGTGGACGGGGCGGAATTGCCGTCCTCAGCCCTGTCCCCCGCAGACCTCGGCATCCTAGAACCTTACCTTTTCCCCAAAATCCTTCATCCCCACAGACCGCGCGAGGTCCTTCGGCTTGGGGACCTTGGGCTGCGCATAGGGCCCGCCGTGGGTCTTGAGCACCCCGTGAGCCGCGCCGTAGGTGGTCTCCCATCTGCTGATGACCTCGTCGAAAGCCCAGATGTGCAGGTCCCGCTTGGCAGCTGTGGCCAGGGGCTCCGCCACCGTGGACTGGGTAGAAGGCGCGGGACGTCCGCTTAAAAAAACCTCAGGAGTCCGGCCCGCCAGCCCTGATCGCTCCCGCGCGGTCCCCA
This sequence comes from Myotis nattereri, assembly GCF_964212035.1. Taxonomy (NCBI): domain Eukaryota; kingdom Metazoa; phylum Chordata; class Mammalia; order Chiroptera; family Vespertilionidae; genus Myotis; species Myotis nattereri. Next base: position 49,168,786 of record NC_138090.1, read on the forward strand.
GCCCTTTCCTCCCTCCAGTTCCCTGCATCCAGGTCCCCTGGGCCTTCATCTGTCAGACCCAGGGCTCCGCGCCCCTCCTCCTTCAGGTAGGAGTCCAGGCCACCGTTCCCCTTTTCTTTCCGCAGGCGTCGGGATCCCCGCGCCCCCTTCGGACGCAGACGTCTGGACGCCCGGGCTGCTCTCACCTGGAGAGTGGGCGGGCGAAAGGGCACGGATGGGATGATGTGGTGGGCGACACCACTGCTGGTGAGATGCCAGTCGGGCCAGGACCCTGGATCCTCGGTCCCAGAGATGGGGGGCCAGGGAGGGCCATAGCGCAGAGCGAGGGTCCGACCCGCCATGATCCCTGCCCCCCCCCCGCCTTTTAGCCAAGCCGGAGGCTTGTTGTGGCTGTTGCCATAGTGACAGAACCCTCCCTCGCTGAATCCAGCCAATGGAGGGCCTGCAGGCTGTGGATGGGGAGAGAGAAAAAGAGGTCCGGGCACAGAGGGGCATGGACTTTGACAGAGCAGGGCAGAGGCCCCAAGCGGGGCACCGAACCTCAGAGACTTTGGGGGGCGGGGAAGACCCAGACAGACAGGAGGGCAGAAATGGGGCACCGAGGAAGGTGAACTAGAAATTCAATTTTAGAGTTTTAGAGACAGAGGCCCCTGGGCAGGGGGAGACAGAAACTCAGAGAGGGGGGACAGAAATCTGGGGTGGGGTCAGAGATCCAGGAAGGGGGTAACAGAGACCAGCGGGGCGGGGGGGGGAGGGGGGAGGATAGACTACCCAGCACATCAGGAAACCCATGGGAAACACCCCCATTCCTATAGGGATCCAGCCTGCTGACTGCCTGCTCCCTCGGCCAGGCCTGTCCACCTCAGGGGCGGGGGGGGGGGGGGGGGGACCATTGACGCCGGGCTGTCCTTCCTTCCCTGTGTGTGCGGAGTCAGCATCTGTCCTATTGCCTTTGATTCGACTGAAAACTTCCACCTGGGAATGGGGGGTGGGCAGAGGGAGGGACCCACAGAGAAGCGCACAGGAATAGACTTCACCAAAGGGGGGGGGGAGTGGTGCAGAAAGGGCTTTGATGAATGAGAAACACACGCGAGAATGGGCGAGAGACGGTGGCTAAGAAGCAGAGGCAGAAAGAGCTAGTGACGCAGAGACAAGAGGTGGAAGTTAGGAGAAGAGACAGGGGCGTGGCAAGAAAGAAGTGCAGGCGGAGAACAGAGATGCAGCCTCCGAGGCAGCCAGACCCTGCCCTGCCCTGCCCTGCCGCCCATCCTGCCCAGGGACCCAGTCTGTGATGGGGGCAGCGGGGGACGAGGGTTTCTATATCCTTAGCCGAAAGCCGGCCCTAAAATAGTCTGTGAGTTGGTAGCGGGTGTGGAGTGGTAATTCATGAAGGTGGTTCCTGAGGATGTGGGGTCTGCCTGACTTCCTTGTCACTGCCTCACTTTAATCCTCACCTGAGGATTTTTTTTCCCCCCATTGATTTTCAGAGAGAGAGGGAAAGACAGAAACACGGATGTGAGAGAAACACATCGATTGGTTGCCTCCTGCATGAGTCATGACCACCGCCAGGGCTGGGGAGGAGCCTGTAATCTAGGTACATGCCCTTAGCCAGAATCGAACCCAGGACCCTTCGGTCCGCAGGCTGATGCTCTATCCCAGGGGTCCTCAAACTACAGCCCGCGGGTCACATGCGGCCCGCTGAAAACATTTGTTTTTTTATTTCAAAATAAGATATGTGCAGTGTGCATAGGAATTTGTTCATAGTTTTTCTTTTTTTAAACTATAGTCCGGCCCTCCAACCGTCTGAGGGACAGTGAACTGGCCCCCTGTTTAAAACGTTTGAGGACCTCTGCTCTATCCACTGAGCCAAAGCGGCTAGGGCGTCAGGGCCTCTCTTTAAAGACCTTTTGGTCAAGGCCTTTGTCTCCTCAGCCCCCACTGACTCATCCCACCAACCCATTCTACAGGCAGGGAAAACTGACGCTGCCTTCAGAGTTTCTCATTCAGGCTTCTAGGGTCCCTTCTCCTGTTGGACTTGCCGGGCCCACTCAAGGCCTATCCGTGCCCAAATGACCCCTGATCCTCCACAGCGGTCAGGCCAATTGTCAGAACCTTGCGCTTTCCTCAAACTGGACAGTTTTAGCGTTTCTTTCTTTCTCGGGGCGGAATAAAAGTTGAGACAGGGGAGGGTGGTAGACATCTGACTCCAACTCCCCACCAGGGCTGAATTCTCTCGCATCCCGACCTCCCATCATTCATCCTTACTTGTGTTCCGACTGTGATGGGTAGGTCAAAACGGAGCATTCTTGCCCTAGCCAGCTTAGCTCAGTGGCTAGAGCATTGGCCCATGGACTGAAGGGTCCCGGGTTCGATTCTGGCCAAGGCATGTGCCTCACTTGCAGGCTCAATCCCCATGTGGGAAGCAACCAATCTGTGTGTGTCTCACATCCATGTTTCTCTGTGTCTCTCCCTCTCCACTCTTTCTCTGAAAATCATGGGAAAATATCCTCGAGTGAGGATTCACAAAAAACAAACAAAACACAGAGCCTTCTTGCCCCATCTGACCTAGTAAACTGCCCATTCAAGTCCTCGCTCCCTGTTAGTGGCTTACATGTTCCAGTTTTTATGCTCCACCACCCACTGCTGGATGTATTTCCTCCTTGTCACTCTCCCCATAATGAGCAAGGTGAGGTCCTCTGAGATCATATAGCAGCAACTTAGAAGCTAAAGGCCTCCCTCCAATGTTCAAATCCACCAGAGTTGATCTGACAAGTTGTGTATTAGAGGTCTTAAACAGTAGGCACTCGGAAAATATAGGCTATCATCATCATCATCCACCCTGGAGTTCGCAGGAGAACTCCTATGCATCCTTCAAAACCCCACCCGGTTTTACCACCTGTCTTGTACAGATTGAGCTGACTTTGTGACGACTTAACAGATTCCCACCATGAGGCCCAGAGCAGCCCCTGAGGTCCCTCAGCATCCAGCTCTCTTCTTCCTCTGCTTGCCCAGCTCCTGCGCAGAGGCCTCAGGCCCGCCCGGTCCGGCTGAGGAGTGTGCAGACGCAGGCAGTGTCGATTCGAATCCATCGCCAGCCCACACGGCCCTGAGCGTCAGTGGTCAATGCCCGCACGTAGGACTGCTTGGCCTTACACTCCGACACCCAGTGCCTCCGGTCCACGCCCCGGCAGCCCCCTCCGCCTGCACCAGGGCCATCTTCCCCAGTGTTGTCAGCCTTGCAGCGGGTCTCAAAGAAGTACTGGCGAAGCGGACTGCCGCCCGCTGCGGGCACCTCGCCCAGAACCTCCACCTCCCGCCCACGCAAGTCCACAGCTGTCCGCCGGTCCGTCACCCAGCTGCTCACTGCGTCGCACACAGCCAGCTCTCCCCGGCGACTTGCTGGTGCCGTCTCGCTCACTCCTCGCCGGCTGCGGTTAGCCGGGCTGCCGGGTGACTCCCCGAAGGCCCCAGTCTCCAGGAGGAAGAGCAGCGGGGGGCCTGCGGGGGCACCCCTGGAGAGCACCACTCTTGGGGACAGGAGGTCCCACTCAGGGGCTGGAAATGGGGGCAGCGGAGAGGGTGGGGGATGGGGTTCCACTGGGACACGGGGGAGGAGGCAGAGGAGGAGGATGGGGAGGGACCATGAAAGGTGGGGCAGCATCTCGCTGAACACCTGAGGATGGAGAAGAAAACTGGAGTTAGAGAAGAGGGTCATAATTTAGGGGGGACCTGCAAGCCAGAACCATAGGGAGGCCCTTGTTCTAGAACCTTGGGGAACCTATATTCTAGGATTGCATAATGCCCAACTTCCAGATGATCCGACTACAGTGGGGCCTTGACTTACGAGTTTAATTCGTTCCGTGACGGAGCTCGTAACTCAAATTACTCGTATGTTAAATCAAAAAGTGAACGAGTGAGACTCGTGATGCTGGGCTGATGTTGTGGTGTTCACTGTGACGTTCGCTGCGCCAGCTAGCGGTAGGGTATCTGAAGCTGGCTCGTAATCCGAATTTTAGCTCGCAACTCAAAGCAAAAAATCAGCCGAGAGACGGCTTGTATCTCGAAAAACTCGTTAGTCGAGACACTCGTAAGTCAAGGCCCCACTGTACTATCTCTCTATATATAAAAGCTTAAGCAACCCTTCCACCATTTGACCAGTAGCTATGATGTGCACTGACCACCAGGGGGCAGACACTCAATGCACAGGCATGGAAACATGGAACAGACTGATGAATCTCAGAGGGAAGGGGGGAGGGGGAGGGCGGGAAGAGATTAACCAAAGATCTTATATGCATACTAGAGGCCCGGTGCACAGATTCGTGCACCAGTGGGGTCCCTCCGCCCGGCCTGCGGGGATTGGGCTGTAACTGGCTCTCCCACATCCCCCAAGGGGTCCTGGATTGGGAGAGGGTGCAGGCCAGGCCGAGGGACCCCAATGATGCAAGAATCTGTGCACAGGGCCTCTAGTTACTAATAACAGCCAACAATTGGGGAAATACAGGCTCAGAGAGGTTAGTAACTTGTACCAGGTCACACAGCCAGCAAATGCCAGCGTTGGCCCTGGAACCCTGTCTGAGCAACCCCACTCGGCCTCTACAAACCCAAGGAACCCTGCGCCCTGCAGCCTGGAGGAGGTTTGAGGTCCCAAACTTTGAGAAAGGCCAGTTCCGGAATCCTAGGGAGATGCAACTTGAGCTCGGAACGGCCCCTAAGACGGCAAGAAAATCACCTGCCTCTCAGACAGGGCCTCAATCTGGGGCTGGGAGATGCAGGCCAAGGTGCGGATACTGCCCTTTCTGTACCACTTTCTGGGAAAGGGTGAGGTGGAGAGGACAGGGGTGGTTACCAGACCTGTCAGCACCTCCTCCGCCTCCGAGCTCCCGGGCTGGGGGCCCCCAGGCTCCAGGGGGCCCCTGTGGGGGACGCGGGCGGCCCCCTCCTTCCTGACATCTCAGGAGAGGAAGGGGGCGACCACCTAGAGGAAGAGGGGAACAGGCATGTCATCTAGGCAGGTGGGGGAGGGGGCCGAACCCGTGTTCCTCTCCAAGTGTAGGGTACCCAGCAGCCAAGGCCACGCCCCGTTCAGAGCGCCCCCCCCCCGCTCCCCCCTCCCGCCCTGCCCAGGTGATGGCTCCTGGCTGGGATGGGAAGCAGATGGGGGGAGGAGAGGGGACCGCGGAGGCTGGAAAAGATTACGTCCTCCTCGGCCCATTCATCTCCCAGACAGGCTGGGGGTGGGGCCGGGCTGGACACCCGGGGACCCGGGGGCCCACCCTCCAGAAGCCCTGGGTCCCCGAGGCTGCTTCCTGGAATGTTTTCCCCGCACGGGACAGGCCGGGGCCCGCCCAAGCCTTCCGCTGCGCATACCTGGAGCGGCTGCCTGGCCCGGCTGCGAGATGCCCAATGGGGAGCTGGGGTGCGCAGGGGGGCGCATGCTGACCCAGCCAGGACCGGGAGGCCAGGCCCCCCAAGTCCCTCCTCCCTCGGACCCTGAAGTTCTGGAGTTCCAGGCCCCGCCTCCCAGGTCCTCAGCAAGACGGGCGCCCCGAAGATTCAGGCTGGGGGTCCGGAGCCCGGGGACCCCTCTGGGGGCGGCTCCACCGGGGGGAACCCCGCGGCTCATCGGGGACTTCGCTCTTGCCTCAGTTTCCTCCGCCAAGCCCCGCCCCAGGCCCCGCCCACGTCCCTCCCTACCCGGGGGCAGGGCGACCGGGACGCGGGATCCCGAAGGAGGAGGCGCGGCCGCTGTTACCTGGGCGCCCGCCGCGGCTCCCTCGGCGGCCCCGGCGCGGCGGCTCCTGCGGCTGCGGCTGCTGCTGGCGGCGGGGACGCCCGCTCGCCCGCCGGCTCCGCGCTGCACACGCTCCGGAGGGCCCGGGTCGGGGGCGGAGGCGGGGCGGCGCCCGACGGCGGAGGAGGGGCCGGGGGATCCCGCCTTCCACTCGCGGGCCGGGACCTCGGGAGCCCAGCCTGGCTCGCTCAGCCCTCCACCCGCCTCAGGCCCAGGAGGCCAGGCGCCAGCCCCCTCCTCCCTCAGACCCTGGGGTCCGGGATCCCAGCCCCCTCCTCCCTCAGACCCAGGGGTCCGGGCTCCAAGCCACCTCCTCCCTCAGACCCTGGGGTCCGGGATCCCAGCCCCTCCTCCCTCAGACCCTGGGGTCCGGGATCCCAGCCCCTCCTCCCTCAGACCCAGGGGTCCGGGATCCCAGCCCCTCCTCCCTCAGACCCTGGGGTCCGGGATCCCAGCCCCCTCCTCCCTCCGACCCTGGAGTCCAGACCCCCAGCCCCTCCAATCTCCGACCAGGAGCCTGGACCCCCAGCCCCTGGACTCTCAGACCCTGGAATCCGGGATCCCCAGCCCCCTCCTCCCTCAGACCCTGGAGTCCAGGCCCCCAGCCCCTCCTCCCTCAGACCCTGGAGTCCGGGCTCCCAGTCCCTCCTCCCTCAGACCCTGGAGCCTGGACCCCCAGCCCCTCCTCCCTCAGACCCTGGAGTCCGGGCTCCCCAGCCCCTCCTCCCTCAGACCAGGAGTCTGGACCCGCAGCCCCTTCTTCCCCTAGTTTCAGCCCCCTCCTCCCCGCTCAGACCCAGGAGTGGGGACCCCCAGCCCCCTCCTCCCGCAGACCAGGAGTCTGGGCCCCAGATTCCTCTGCATTCTTTAGCCAGTTAAGTGTCAATCCCCAGGCAGATTCCCACCCTCTGCTCTCATCCCCACGCTCCCAGGAGCTCCAGGCCAGACATTAACCAGCTGGGCTTGGGCAGCGATAAGGCCCCCCGGCCCGGGGGGGACAGTGGATGTGGGGGGGCTCTCCCCACAGAGTCCTCTCGCCTGGAATTTCCTGGGTGGGGACTGGGGAGAGGTCTTGTCCTGAGCTCAGAGAAGAGAAATTCAAGGTGTTACAGGCCCGGGAGATAGATTTGATTTGGGAACAAAATGACCTTAGAGAAAGGAAGTGAAGGGAGACGGGGGAAAGGCACGGAACAGGGGCCAGAGTCCAAGAGAAAGAGGGGGGACAGAGACCCAGAGAGAGAGAGAGAGAGACCCTGAGACAGGGGGGAGATGGCGTTGGAGTCCAGGACAGCCCTGTGGCCAGGCCTTCACCCCTCCCCAGAGTTGTTTTCAGGGGAAAGCTGACACTTGTCTTGGGGGGGTGGGGAGGGATCCCATACCCCTCCCTCCGCCTAAATATAGCATGGCAAGGTGGCAGGAGGGGTGTCCCCCGACTAGGGTGTCCCCTCTCCTCTTGCCCATCACAGCCAAGGCGACACAGAAGGCGGCCGCAGTTGTTTATTGGGGTGGGGGAGGGGCGCTTCCCAGGCTTTGGGTGTCCACTGGAGTCACCTCCCTGACTCACCACACTCTTCCCCACCCCTGAGCACCCAGCCTGTGCCAGGCCTATCCCAGGGCCTCCAGGTAACTCCCAGTCTCGGGTTGGGGAGCACAGGGGGGCAACGGAGGAACTAGCAGAGGAGGAACTGGGCAAAAGCCGCTGTCCCCCCCTCTGTCTGTGTCTCTGCCCCCCCCTCTCGCTCCTGTCCCCCTCTCTGGATCTGTCCCCCTCGCTCTGGGTCTCTGTCCTTCCCCTGGTCTCTGACCCCCCTCCCAGGCCACCGCCTTCCTCGGCCAGCTCCTGCTCCTCCCTGTGGGTGTCACTCTGCCTCCGTCTCTGCCCCCTCTGCAGGTCTGGGCTCCCCTCTGCCTGTGTCTCCTTCCTCCCGGGTCTCTGTGCTGGACTCTGTGCCTGCCTCCAAGACTCTGCCAGTGTCTGTCACCATGAGGGGGTCTGTCTCCGTTTCCGCCTCCAGATGTGCCTTTCTCGCCATTTCAGAGAGAAGTGACAACCTAAAGGTTATATTATTTCCGACCTTTATCAGACTTTTCCCACAATCTGTACCTTCTTCCACCTCTCTGTATAAAATGGTAGGTGGGTCGCCAGAGCTGGTTTGGCTCAGTGGATAGAGCCTTGGCCCCGGGCCGTGGACGGAAGGGTCTCAGGTTCGATTCCGGTCAAGAGCACGTACCTCGGTTGCAGGCTTGATCCCTGGCCCGCCCTGGTAGGGACTTGTACGGGAGGCAAGCAATTGATGGGTCTCTCTCACATCGATGTTTCTCTCTTTCTCTGTCTCTCCCCCTTCTTTCCGCTCTCTCTAAAACTCAATGGGGTAAACAAATAAAAAAATAAAAATCAGCGGAAAAACAGGGTGATGATTAACAACCAAAAGGTAGTTGGGTTAAATCAGGGGGTCCAAACTGAATTTCTCAGCTGCATTCTGAGCTGTCAAGAGGTGTGTTCCTTGCCCTGGCTGGTGTGGTTCAGTGGACTGAGTGTCAGTCTGCGGACTGAAGGGTCCCAGGTTCGATTCCGGTCAAGGGCACATGCCTGGGCTGCCGGCTCGATCCCCAGCGGGGGGCGTGCAGGAGGCAGCCGATCAATGATCCTCTCATCATTGATGTTTCTATCTCTCTCTTCTCCCTTCCTCTCTGAAATCAATAAAAATTTATTTTCTTTAAAAAAGAGGTGTCTTCCCCTCAAACCAGTTCCCTTCTGATGCATCACCCTGTTGCCTCTAAGTAAGGTTTCATTTGACAAAAAAAGGGGGAGATGTTGTAGCTAAACAGAACAATGACAACAACAACACTCTGCAAACCACTGGATGGGTTTTAATAAATTAATATGGGTAAAGTACTTTGAATGACACCTGGTGCATAGGAAGCCCTATATGTGTTAGTGACTTAACCCTCCCCCTCCTCCTCCTCCTCCTCTTCCTCCTCCATCTCAAAATGCCCTTTAAGACGGAAAGATCTCTAAACATGTTCGGCCTCGTGACCTTGGGCAACACCCTCCCTTCTGAGCCTCAGTTTCCTTGTTCGTGAGGCTGTTTGGGCTCAGGAGGTCCGGTGCGTCCCAGCAGGCTGACAGGACACGTGGGGCCAGGCCGCCTGCCACCGGGCTGGCCCCAGGGACAGTGACGGGTGCCTGACCTTGGGAAGCTCTCCCGCGCTGAGACTGGCCTCTCCCTGCTTCCTGCTTTGTCTGACGGCCTTCCTGGGCTGCGGGAAGATGGGGTGGTGCGCCCCGATGGGGGATTCCCATCTCTGTCAGGCTCAGGGGCACCACTGCCTGTTCCCTCTTTGGTTCTCTGTCTCTGGGGTGCTCCGGTCTGCCTCCAGCTCTGGGTGTCTGTCCCTCTCTCTCTGGGCGCCTGGCACCCCGCTGCGGGTCTCCATCCCCCATTCTTGCCCGCTGTCTCCCTCTCCTTTGGATTGTGTCCCTCCCCCTTCCTCAGGGTCTTTGCCTCTGAGTCTCTGTTCCTCTCTCTTTGTGTCCTCATCTCCTCTTCTCTGGGATTCTCTTTTCTGAGCCTCTATCCTTCCCCAGGTCTCTGTCCCCACTTCCTCTGGGTTCCTGTCCCCCCACCATGTATGGACAGAGTACAGGAACCCCCCCTCCCTCCCTCCCCTTGTGGTTCTGAAGTCCATGTCTGGAAGCAGAACTGTAGGCGAAGACAGATAGTAAGGGGGTTTCAATGGCAAAATGAAGCAGGAGTGGGGTGAATGGAGGGAGTGTCCAGTTCAGTTGTCTCCCAGAGTCCACAGCGCCATATTCGCTCCCTGAGGCGTGATTCCTCCTCAGTACTGGCATCCTTGGGTGCCGGTGCTACCACCGAATCCCAAACAAACCCACATGGCCCCGTGGAGTTCATACACACAGTCCGGCTCAACCCAAACCTCCCACCAGACTCACAGTGACGCAGTCAATGTAACTCAGCTCAGCATGGCCCCACGACCTGGTCCTACGAGACCCACCTGATTATACAGCTCAGTGTGGCTCAACTCCGTGGAGCCCTGAACACTTCCAGCCACATAACTCTACACAGTTCTACCCAACAGAACCCGGAGAGACTCCTACAGTCGTACGTTCCAACCCGACTTAACCTAACATGACCTAGAAAGCTCACATTCTATCACTTGACTCTCCTACATGACTCACAAGTTCACAGAACCGAAAATAACATAGGCCCAGAAGAATCACAAAGCCACACAATTTCCAACACGTCTCAACCCCACACCACCATGCATGGACGCGCAACCAGTCCCAACAATGCCATGGGTGGGCACGTATCTTGACCCAACATGGCCCTAGGGGGGGCTCATAAACCCACAGAATCCCGCACAATGCGGTTGGACAAGACTCACCCAGACTCACAACCCAACCCAACCCAACCCAACCCAACACAGAACAAAGAAACTCACAAAACGCTGTAGCCTCACAAATCTATCTCAACACTAGCCCGAGAGGCTCCACAGCCTCGCAGAAACCAGCGCAGTACAAACCAATGCAGCGCCCCCCTCAGCTCAGCGTAACCCACTCCCGTTCACGGCCGCCTAAGGAGGTACCTACAGGAGTACCAAACCGCAACTCAAGAACCCATAAGGCTTACTGTTCTTCAACGCATGACCATTTAACCTAGTTCTTCCTAGTCCCAACCCCTCCCCATGACCGCCCCTCCCCCCTCCCCTCCCTCCCTCTGAGGAAATGTGAGGTCCCGCAGGCTTCAACTGTCCCTCACACTTCGGTGACCATGTGTTTCCCAGGGGGGGGCCAGAGTGGGGGTGACAGCTCAGGCACCTCTCCATCCACCAATCCCCCATTGACCTTGCCCTCGAGGGGGCCACAGGGCTGCGTGTCCACATGGCTGTACATTCCGGCCTCTTCGCCCTCCGTCTCCCGGTGGTAAAAGTAGCTGAAGTTGGAGACAATGACTGGCACAGGCAGGGAGATGGTCAGCACGCCCGCGATGGCGCACAGGGAGCCCACGATCTTGCCACCCACCGTGACGGGGGCCATGTCTCCATAGCCGACTGTCGTCATGGTGACCACTGCCCACCAGAAGGACTCAGGGATGCTGGTGAAATAGGAGTCTTCCCGGTCGACCTCGGCAAAGTAGACCGCGCTGGAGAAGAGGACCACGCCGATGAAGAGGAAGAAGATGAGGAGGCCCAGCTCGCGCATGGACGCCCGGAGCGTCTGGCCCAGGATCTGCAGGCCCTTCGAGTGCCGAGACAACTTGAAGATGCGGAAGACGCGCACCAGTCGGATGACCCGCAGGATGGCTAAGGACATGGCCGGCTGGCCCACCCCCCGCTGCTGGGCCAGCTCGGTGCCCAGCGCCACAAAGTAGGGCAGGATGGCCACAAAATCAATGAGGTTCATCACGTTCTTGAAGAAGGCCGTCTTGCTCGGGCAGGCCAACAGGCGCACCAGCAGCTCAAAGGAGAACCAGCAGATGCACAGCGTCTCCACCACGAAGAACGGGTCATCGAAGGGTGTGCGGGGTGGGGGTCCGGGCACAGGGCTGGAGCCATTCAGGCGAGAGGGGAACTGCAAGGAGGAAGGGGTTCAGGGAGGACCGCACCAGGGCTGGGACTCACTGGAATGGCCATATTTGTTCTTTGTTTAAATACCCAACTACTTATCTACAAATCAGTCAACAGCCGCTGCTCCCGGGCCAGCAGTGAACCTGGCTGTCATAGACTCTCCCAGGACCCCGGGGTCATGCCTGCCTGGCTGACTCTATGGCCCCTCATCCACTGCTGGGGCCTCCTGAAATGACGCGTGGCTGGGGCTCAACCTCTTCCTGTCCAGAGCCAGCCCCCAGCATGAATTCTCTAGCCAGGGAGGGTCCCTAAGCTGGCCGCACTCCCTTGGACCCTGCCCTCCCAAACCCAGCCCAGGCTATAATGCTATAATGGTCAAAGACTGCTCTGTCTGCCAAACCCTGGGCCCCTATTCTTACAGCTCCCGGCTTTGTCTGTGATGGATTCCTCCTACCCTGGCCCTCAGGACCCTCCACGCTGTCTCCAGCTTCTTTCTTTCTTTCTTTCTTTCTTTCTTTCTTTCTTTCTTTCTTTCTTTCTTTCTTTCTCTCTCTCTCTCTCTCTCTCTCTCTCTCTCTCTCTCCCTCCCTCCCTCCCTCCCTCCCTCCCTCCCTCCCTCCCTCCCTCCCTCCCTTCCTTCCTTCCTTCCTTCCTTCCTTCCTTCCTTCCTTTTCGGTTTGTTAATCCTCACCAAAGGTTTGTGCCCTTGACTAGGAATCAGAAACGAACCCATGACCCTTCAGTCCTCTAACCACTGAGCAGACGGGCCAGGGCCTCAGCTGCTTTCTTCAGGTCCGACTCTCACCACCTCCAGTCCATCCTTCCCATCGGTTACCATGAGCCGCACAGACCCCAGATTTTTCAGGCTCTCCCCTGCTCCCAGCTTTGATTTCTTAATGTACCTGTACTCAGGTACTCCTGCCCTCCTCCGCAAGCCAGGTTTCTCACCTGCCTTAACCCTGCCTTCTGATAGGACGGGCCCTCCTATTCCGATCCTCAGGCCCCGCCCCTACTGAGCACCCCTGCGCCCCTAGCTTTTCACGGTGGAGTCCCCTGACAGGCCTGTCCCTGGGCTGCTCTGTTCCTTAAAGCCCCTGGTCCCACCTGAACTTGGCCAGGTCCTCCTACCAGACCCCCGTGCCCCGCCCACCGACAGCCAGATCCCACCTTCCCGAGAGGCCCCGCCCCCACGGCCCCGCACCCGCTTTCTGATAGGCCAGGGACCCACGGACCCCGCCCCTCTCCGCCGAGGCCCGGCCTCCAAGGCCCCGCACCCGCTTTCTGATAGGCCAGAGACCCATGGACCCCGCCCATCTCCCCCACAAACCCCGCCCCTCTGCGCCGAGGCCCCGCCTCCTCACCGATCCCGCCGCAGCCACCGCTGCAAGCCCCGGCCTGTCGCGCTCGTCGCGGAAATCGGGCAGCGTCTCGAGACAGAAGACGACGATGGAGACGAGAATGACCAGCACGGAGACGACGGCGAGCACGCGCGCGGCCTGCGAGCTCTCGGGGAACTCGAAGAGCAGCCAGAGCTGGCGCGCGAAGGCGCGGCGGGGCAGGGGCCGTTCGGGCGGCAGCGGGCAGCCCTCGTCCTCGCGCAGGCGCGCCAGCGCCGACGCGCCCAGCCCGTAGAAGGCCACCTCCTCCAGGAAGACGTCGAGCGGCACGTGCGCCGGCCGCCGCAGCCGCCCGCCCGACTGGTAGTAGTAGAGCACCGCGTCGAAGCTGGGCCGGTGCCGGTCGAAGAAGTATTCGCGGCGCGCGCCGTCGTAGAAGCGGCTGCGGCGCGCCGGGTCCCCGAGCAGCGTGTCCGGGAAGCGGCCCAGCGTGCGCGCCCGCGTCTCGAACCGCAGCCCCGCCACGTTGAGGACCAGCCGCTCGCAGCAGCCGCACGGCGGCGAGCACCGCGGCTCCATGGCGCGCGCAGCCCCAGTGACCCGCGGGCGGACGTGTGGCCCCGACGCCCGACCCGGCCCGGCCCCACCTCGGCCTCCGCCGCCGCCGCCGCCCCAGCCTGGTGTCCGATGTCCACGCGTAAAAATAGCCCAGCCCTCCGGCCAGGGCGCGGGGGAGGGGGCGCCGTGACCCCGGCGGGGCAGAGGGTACCCGCGCGCCCTCTGCCGGGGCACCCGCCCTTCCCCCCCAGCCACCGCCGAGCTGCGCTTTCTCCGCGTCTGTCCCGCGTTCTGATCCCCTTTCCATAGCCCGGGACCTCGGTTGGGGTCACAAATTTCCACCCCTTTTCTCTCGTTCTCTTGTATGCCTGCGTCTGGCCCTGCCTTTGATGCGGGTCTCTGAGGGATGTATGTCTGTGTGTCTTTATGGGGCATTTCTCTCTGAGTTTTGCCCCTCGCTCTGCGGGATTCTGTGTCTTGGTTTCTCTCATCTATGTTTTAGAGTTTAGACTCTTTTTTTTTTCCCCTCGAGGGTCTGTCTCTGTTTCCCTGTTGTCTCCCTTGGCCTCTGTCTCTCCCCTCGGTCGAGGTCTCTCTGCTCATCTTTCCGGGTCTCCTCTCCCATTATCTCTGTCCGTGGGTTTCTCGGGGGCGCACCCTTTCGCCTCTTTCCCTGCAGCGCTGCGCGTCTCTGTGTGGGGACCCCTGGAGGACTCCGTCTGCGGAGTCACCTCTCCGAGTGTCTCTCTGACCATCAGCTCCGCCACTGCCCCGGTGGTTGCCTGGCCCTGGGGGGACGCTCCAGCAGCTGCAAACCGTGGGCAGGTGCGCCCCTCACCCGGTCCCCTCGGCAGGGTGTCTCCGGGGCTCTCCACCTGGCTTCTCTGCCAGATACGCGGAGACCCAGCGCGACCTGTGCAGCCCTTCAGTGTCAGGGGGCGGCAGGGCCTGCTCAGCACGGGCAGGGGTGGGCTGGGGAGATGTCGCAGGGTCACTCCAAGGGACCGAAGGACAGACGGACGCTGGCCTTCCAGCCACGGGTGTCCTATGACATCGCATAAAAATAGCCCCATCAGTTGGGCTTTCGGGGACAGGGAGTGGTGGCTTGGCCACCTGGACACCTGCGAATGCGGTCTCCGGCGCCCTCTGCTGGGCGAGTGGAGCGACAGGGAAGGTTTTACTGCGAATTCCCGAACTCTCTCTCTTGCCGTCCCCCCGGATTTCCGTGCCCTGCTCTCTGGGTCTCTCTATCTTGGTCTCTCTCTTTCATGATCTTTGACCCTCCTTGTCTCTGGGTTTCTGTCCTCCCCATCTCCCCATCCCCCCATCCCTCTGGTCTTTTCCCTTCTCTCTGGTCTTCTCTTTTTAAAAAAAATATATTTTATTGATTTTTTACAGAGAGGAGGGGAGAAGGATAGAGAGTTAGAAACATCGATGAGAGAGAAACATCCATCAGCTGCCTCCTGCATACCCCCTACTGGGATGTGCCCGCAACCCAGGTACATGCCCTTGACCGGAATCGAACCTGGGACCCTTCAATCCACACACCCACGCTCTATCCACTGAGCCAAACCGGTTAGGGCTCGGTCTCCTCTTTCCTGTCATTCTCCAGGACCTCAAAGAGACCCCTCTTGGTGGGTCTCAGCTCTCTGTGTGACCTGACCCCCACCTTCCCTCTGCGGCCCTGTCTCTTAGAACCTGCACCCACACTGAGCCTGGAGGCAGTGCTCCCCCCGCTTGCTGCTTCCAGACGCTTCTCCCTCCCTCAGCTCCTTTGAAGCTCAAGCTGTCCATGGACACCTCTGCCCAGCTTCCCTGATGAACTCCCCCTTCCCTTCTGGCCCCGCCCACTGTCATGGAAGATTTCGGACTTCATCATTCTTAGAAATGTCAATGTCCTCCTAGATCAGCGGTTCTCAACCTGTGGGTCGCGACCCCTTTGGGGGTCAAATGACCCTTTCACAGGGGTCGCCTAAGACCATCGGAAAACACACATATAATTACATATTGTTTTTGTGATGAATCACTATGCTTTAATTATGTTCAATTTGTAACAATGAAAATACATCCTGCAGATCAGATGTTTACATTACGATTCATAACAGTAGCAACATTACAGTGATGAAGTAGCAACGCAAATAATTTTATGGTTGGGGGGTCACCACAACATGAGGAACTGTATTAAAGGGTCGCGGCATTAGGAAGGTTGAGAACCACTGTCCTAGATGATCCTCCTGGAACCTGGCCCTATTGGATTGTCTTTTCCCAAAAGGATCAGATTTCTCGTCCTACAAAGTAGTCCCGAGCCGTGCCACACCCTCACTGGAGGAGTCCGTGTCCCTGGCTTTTGGTCATTCGCTCAACCAACGGACTGTCTCATGGGAAGCCATGTGGTTTCCCAGGTTGGGATATAAAAGGCAACTTTCCATCCCACTGTTTCCTCAGAACACTTTTTTTATCTTTTAATATATTTTTTTATTGATCTCAGAGAGGATGGGAGAGGGAGAGAGATAGAAGCATCAATGATGAGAGAGAATCATGGATCAGCTGTCTCTTGCATGCCTCCTACTGGGAATTGAGCCCACAACCCAGGCATGTGCCCTTGAGCAGAATCGAACCCGGGACCCTTCAGTCCGCAGGCTGACCCTCTATCCACTGAGCCAAACCAGCTAGGGTGGAACGCTTCTTTTTTTTGTTAATCCTTACCTGAGGATATTTTTCCATTGATTTTTAAGAGAAAGTGGAAGGGAAGGGGGAGGAAGAAAGAGAGAGGTGTGAGAGAGACACATCGATTGGTTGCCTCCCACACATACCCCACCTGGGGCCAGGGATCGAACATGCAACTCAGGTATGCATGCCTTTGACCAGGAATCAAACCCGAGACCTTTGATGCACGGCTGATGTTCTAACCACTGAGCTTCACGGACCAGGGCTCCTTGGGACACTCCTGCAGGCCAGATGGCGAGGCCTCTGTGAAGAGGACTTAGGCTACTGGCCCTTGGTCCTGGCTCAACTCAGCTGATGACCAGTACCAACCTGTCGCCATCTGAGTGAGTCACCTTGGAAGCACATCTTGCCCCAGCTAGACTACCCCCACGGATGCTTCTAGAGCCAGATAAGCCCCTCCCCCAGTTCTGCCCAGCTTGAAGATTTGTGAGGTTGTAGAATTCTTTGGGGGGGGGGGAAGGTGAGATACCACAGAGACAGAGTTTCGTTCTCATTACATCACTAGAGGGCTGGTGCATGAAATTCGTGAACAGATAGGGTCCCTAGGCCTGGCTGGTGATCAGGGCAGATCAGGTTCCCCACCTCCCTGCCTCTTCCTTCCCTGGCTCCCTCAGTGTCCTGCTACCATGCCACCATTGGTCGCCTGCCATGTTCCGTGCCGCCCCCTGGTGGTCAACGCATGTCATAGCTAGCGATTGAACTCCCGAGGGGATACTTTGCATATTGTCCATAGATAGATAGACAGACAGATAGGTAGATATAGATATTGGGTGCGAGAGGTTGATAAGTCTTATCACAGGTGATTTCAGTTGGATCACTTGCTTAGAGTAGTGTCTGCTGGGTTTCTCCACTGTAAAGTTACTATTTTTTCCCCTTGTAATTAAAGAATGTTGGAGAGAGCCATCTTTTTTTTTTTTTTTTGCCCAGTTAAGTTTATCAAGGCTTAATTTACATGCAGTAAAATGTAACCCTTATAGCGCACACGTCTGTGAGTCTTGGCAAATGTATATAGTCATGTGACTGTCCCACAATCAACATAGACAACCGTTTTGTCACTCCCCAAAGTTTCCTCCTTTGTAGTCAATGCCCCTTCCTTCCAGTTCTAGGGAACTACTGCTCTGTTTTCTCTCCCTCTGCCCCTGTCGTGTGTGTGTGTGTGTGTGTGTGTGTGTGTGTTTCAGAATGTCGAATAAATGAAATCATAAGTATATAGCTCTTGACCTGGCTTCTTTCACTTAGCACAATACACTGAGGATTCACTCCTGTGGTATGCATCGGTAGCTCTTTCCTTCTTCTTCTTTTTTTAAATTGTTTTATTGCTTAAAGTATTACAAAGAGTATTACATATGTCTCCTCCCCCCCCCCCCCCCGCCCTTGACAATCTCCTTCTTAACTTTCATTCCAAGGGATGGATGTATGCCCATTGGTTTATCCATTCACTGTATGAGGGATGTTTAAGTTACATTTCATTTGTGACTATTATGACTAAAGCTGATGTAGAAACCTGTTTACAAGTTTTTTGTTTGTTTGTTTGTTTTTAAATATATTTTATTGATTTTTTTACAGAGAGGAAGGGAGAGAGAGAGTTAGAAACATCGATGAGAGAGAAACATCGATCAGCTGCCTCCAGCACATCTCCCACTGGGGATGTGCCCGCAACCCAGGTACATGCCCTTGACCAGAATCGAACCCGGGACCCTTCAGTCCGCAGGCCGACGCTCTATCCACTGAGCCAAACCGGTTTTGGCTACAAGTTTTTTAAAAACATATTTTCATTGATTTCAGAGAGGGAGAGGGAGAGGGAGAAAGAAACATCAATAATGAGAAACATGGATCAGCTGCCTCCTGCATGCCCCACACTGAGGATCGAGCCCACAACCTGGGACTGTGCCCTGACTGGGAGTCGAACCATGACCGCCTGGCTCATAGGCGAATGCTCAATCACTGAGCCATGCCAGCCGGGCTACATGTGTGTTGTTGTTGTTGTTTTAATCCTCACCAAGGATATGCCTAGAGAGAAGATGAGAGAGAGAGAGAGGGGAACATTGATGTGAGAGAGAAACATCAATTCGTTGCCTTCCTGATGTACCCCGACTGGAGATGGAAGCTGCAACCCAGGTGTGTGCCTAACCAAAAACTGAACCAGCAACCTTTTGGTGCACAAGATGATGATCAACCAGCCGAGCCACTCCGGCCAGGCCTTGTGCACGTTTTTGTGTGAACATAGGTCTCTTAAGTCGTTAAGAGTGGGCTTTCGGGGTTGTATGGAAGGTGTGTGCTTAACTTTTTTGCCATCAGCAGACTTTCTATCCTAATACATTTTCCATCTTATAAAAAACACCCTTCCTTGACTCTGCTTCTTTTCCTGCTACTATCACCTCTCTCTGCTGCCTTTAGAGCAGCGGTTCTCAACCTGTGGGTCGCGACCCCTTTGGCGGTGGAACGACCCTTTCACAGGGGTCGCCTAAGACCATCCTGCATATCAGATATTGACATGACGCTTCATTACAGTAGCAACATGACAGTTATGAAGTAGCAACGAAAATAATTTTATGGTTGGGTCACCACATGAGGAACTGTATTTAAAGGGCCAGAAGGTTGAGAACCACTGTTTTAGAGCAAAACTTCTCTAAAGACTTCCCTACCTGAGGTCTCCACTTCCTCTCTCATCACCTTGTCAAGGTCACCACCTATGTCTTTAGCTTTATTTATTTTTTTTAATATATTTTATTGATTTTTTTTACAGAGAGGAAGGGAAAGGGAAAGAGAGTTAGAAACATCGATGAGAGAGAAACATCGACCAGCTGCCTCCTGCACGCCCCGCACTGGAGATGTGCCCGCAAACAAAACAAGGTACATGCCCTTGACCGGAATCGAACCTGGGACCCTTGAGTCCGCAGGCCGACGCTCTATCCACTGAGCCAAACCGGTTAGGGCTATTTTTTAAAAAAATGTTTTTATTGATTGGAGAAAGGGAGAGGGAAAGGGAGAGAAACATCAAGGAGAGAGAAAACATCAACGATTGGCTGCCTCCTACACACTCCGTACTGGGGATAGAGTCCGAAACTAGGGCCTGTGCCCTGACCGGAAATCAACCCCGGGAGACCTCTTGGTGCCTGGGTAGAAGATGCTCAACCACTGAGCACACTGGCTGGGCTCAATCTTTATTTTAATTTCATTTGTAATTGATTTCAGAGAGGAAGGGAGAGGAAGAGAGAGATAGAAGCTCCAATGATGAGAGAGAATCATCGATCTGCTGCCTCCTGTATGCCCCCTATTCAAACTCACTTTGCAATCATTTCAGACTTACAGAAAAGCTGCAAAAATTGGACAGAGCTTCCATATGTCCTTCAACCAACCACCTTCTGCCAATGTCAACCTCTTACATAACCATAGTACAGTTGTTTGTCAGAAAATTAACATTGATATAATGTGATTACCCAATAATACTATAGACCTTATTTGAATTGCACCAGTTACCCATGAATGTTGTTTCTGGCTTAGAATCTAATTCAGGATCCCACATTGCATGAATTGACTCCGTAAGTTCCGATGGGAGTTATTTTTTTAACTATACTTTTTGTTGTTGTTGTTAATCCTCGTCCGAGGATATTTTTTCCACTGACTTTTTTAGAGAGAGTGGAAGGGAAGGGGAGAAAGAGAGAGAGAGAGAAACATCAGTGTGAGAGATACACATTGATTGATTGCCTTCCGCACCCATGACTAGGGCTGGGGATGGAGCCTGCAACCGAGGTACATGCCCTTGACTGGAATCGAACCTGGGACCCTTCAGTCTGAGGGCCAACTCTCTAGCCACTGAGCCAAACTGGCTAGAGCTAACTTCACCTTTTTAAAAATATATATTTTATTGATTTTTTACAGAGAGGAAGAGAGAGGGACAGAAAGTTAGAAACATCAATGAGAGAGAAACATCGATCAGCTGCTTCCTGCACACTCCCTACTGGGGATGTGCCCACAACCAAGGTACATGCCCTTGACCAGAATCGAACCTGGGACCCTTGAGTCCACAGGCCGACGCTCTATCCACTGAGCCAAACCGGTTAGGGCTGAACTTCACCTTTTAATATACACTCTAATTACACTCCTGTAGCAACTGAATAAGCTAGCTCTACCTTCACATACACCCTGAATCCCACCATCCTTTCCACCCCACTGCTGCCTTCTTGGTCCAAGCCATCTCTTCCCTGGACACTGTAGACTCCTGACCATCTCCCTGTTCCCCCTTCAGCCCCTTCCCTGCATTTTTTCTGTCCATAGCCATGGAATTGATCTTTTAAAAATGTAAATCAGCCCTAGCCCGTTTGGCTCAGTGGATAGAGCATCAGCCTGCAGACTGAAGGGTCCAGGTTCAATTCTGGTCAAGGGCACATGTCTGGCTGGCGGGCTTGAGGGAAGTGCAGGAGGCAGCCAATTAAGATCCTCTCACATCATTGATGTTTCTCTCTCTCTCAGCCTTCCTCTCTGAAATCAATAAAAATATATTTAGAAAAATGTAAATTAGGTATGTCTCTTGCCTGGTCAAAACACTTTAGTTAGCCCTAGCCAGTTTGGCTCAGCGGATAGAGCGTCAGCCTGCGGACTAAAGGGTCCCAGGTTCGATTCCGGCCAAGGGCACATGCCTGGGTTTCAGGCTCGATCCCCAATGGGAAGCATGCAGGAGGTGACCGATCAATGATTCTCTCTCATCATTGATGTTTCTCTCCCTCTCCCTTCTTCTCTGAAATCAATAAAAATATATTTTAAAAACAAAACAAAAGGCAGGCACTCAGGCCCTCTGTGTCCCTGGGTAGGTGAGGGACATACCTAATTTACATTTTTAAAAGATCACTTCCATTAAGGTAGGGTTAGCTTTATTTTCTTTAAGTTTTTTTTTTTATATATTTTATTGATTTTTTACAGAGAGGAAAGGAGAGGGATAGAGAGTTAGAAACATCGATGACAGAGAAACATCGATCAGCTGCCTCCTGCACATCTCCTACTGGGGATGTGCCCGCAACCAAGGTACATGCCCTTGACCGGAATCGAACCTGGGACCTTTCAGTCCGCAGGCTGCCGCTCTATCCACTGAGCCAAACCGGTTAGGGCTTCTTTAAGTTTTTTATAATGAAATAGTTTTAGAATTGCAGAAAAGCTCCAAAAAATAGTGCAGAGTTCCCATATATGTACGTAAGTAAAGCAAATATCAAAAAAGTCTTCTTTTTCTCTTTTCCGTTTTATTTATTGATTTTTAGAGAGAGAGGAAAGGAGAGGAAGAGAGAGAAACATGGATATGAGAGTGATACATTGATCCGCTGCCTCCTGTACACCCCACACTGGGATTGAAACCAAATCCTGGACATGTGCCCTGATTGGGAATCAAACTTGCAACCTTTTGGTGTCTGGGACAACACCCAACCAACGGAACCTCACCGGCCAAGGTCAAAATATTTTTTAAATTAAATTGATCTATTTATTGATTTTTAGAGAGAGAGGGACAGAAAGAGAGCGGAACATCGATTTGTTGTTCCACTTATTTATGTATTCATTGGTTGATTCATGAATGTGCCCTGACTGGGGATTGAACACAACCTGAGTGGAGCCCCAATAGGCTCTAACCCAGCTACCTTGTCAGGGCTGTCAACACTTTTTGTACAGTATGTGCTCTTTGAAATGTTTCTTGAAATATGAAGTTAGTCATTTAAATTTTATAATAATTTCTATAAGTAATTATTAGTATTACTATTTTGTGTATGCTTTTAAAAAATATATTTTATTGATTCTTTACAGAGAGGGAGAGGGATAGAGAGTTAGAAACATTATCAGCTGCCTCCTGCACGCCCCCTACTGGGGATGTCCCCGCAACCAAGGTACATGCCCTTGACCGGAATCGAACCTGGGACCCTTGAGTCCGCAGGCTGCCGCTCTATCCACTGAGCCAAACCGGTCAGAGATATTTTGTGTATTCTTTTTTAAAAAAAAATATATTTTGATTTTTTTACAGAGAGGAAAGGAGAGGGATAGAGTTAGAAACATGATGAGAGAGAAACATCGATCAGCTGCCTCCTGCACACCCCCCACTGGGGATGTGCCCGCAACCAAGGTACATGCCCTTGACCAGAACCGAACCTGGGACCCTTCAGTCGGAAGGCCGACGCTCTATCCGCTGAGCCGAACCGGCCAGAGCTATTTCGTGTATTCTTAAACAGGCAATTCAGTCTATCCAAAAAAAGTTTAAATACAATATTTAACTCTTTCCAGGTCCCCAGTGTTCTAAGTACTGGTAACATGGCTGCCAGCTCTCTGACCTCATGGTCAACAGCGGGACTCCTGCCCCCCCCAAACACCCCTCATAAATCAGGGCCTTTGCATTTGCTGTTACCCCCGCCCAGATCTCCCTTCCCTGGGGCCTTGGCTCAAATGTCACTTCTTTAGAAAAACCTTCCATTAACACCCTTTCTAAAACAGATCGGCTTTCACTGCCCATCCCCTTCCTCTGTTCTGCTTTTCTTGATGGCGCAGGCCACTCTCAGAAATTATATTTATTCTTTTAAACGCTTTTATTGTCCCCCCTCATGCCATGTAAGCTCCAAGAAAGAGCGTTTCCTTTAGTCACGCGCTGTATTCCTAGAGCCCACACAGTGCCTAGTATACACCCGGCGCTCAGCGAACAGTTACTGATTTAATAGACGAGCCCAGGTTACCAGACTATTCACATAGGGACTCTTTGTCAGAAGGCGGAGGGGTACATCAGAGCGCACTGATGGCCGCATGCGCGCAAGATCCGGGAAGTGTGTTAGGGGAAAGGGCGGAGCATCGAGAAGAGTCTCGCGGAGAGAAGCGGTTGGAGCCCAAATCTCCAGGTGCAGGAGCAAAGGCTTGGTGCGGTTGCGCGTGCGCACTGCGGGCTCTAGCCTGCCGCGGCGAGGGAGTTTAAGGTGCCCGGAGGCGGGGCCGTGACCTCGCGCTTGCGCAGTGCCTTCCTCGGAGCCGGATCCCGGCGTGTAGGCAGATCCCGACGGTGGCGGCGCGTGCGCAGTGCGGCGGCGGAGGGATTCAGGACCGGTTCCCCATCCTGCCCCTGTCGCGAGCCGAGGCCGCGCGGGCTCCTCAGCAGCGGCCTGGTGCGCGCGCTTGGCGGGCGACGGAGGCAGTCGGACGCGGACGCCGCTGGAGTCGAAGCCGGAGCAAGAGTCCCTACTGCTGAGGGGCCGCCGCAGCCGCCGCGAGCCCCCGGACCGTCGCCGGGTCGAGGAGGGCGCCGCGCGGCGGGTGAGTGTGACTGAGGGGCCTTACCGGGTGCGGGGCTGCTTACCCAAAAGCCTCTGCGGTGGGCCTGGGTCCTTTTCCCCCGCGGCCGGGCCCCGTCCCCCGCCACCGCACCTTTCTGCACCCCTTACCCACAGTCCTCTGGGCACTTAGGCTCTCTTCCCTCAGCCCTCCCGCGGTTCCTTACCCACAGGCCCTTGCGCTGTGTTGCCTTTTTTCTTCTCGGTCTCCGCGGTGTCCTGGACCCTTACCCATAATCCCTTTCGCCTCTGGGGGCTTAGAGGCATTACCCACAAGCCCCGGCGTGAGGGTTTAGCTGGGGACGACCCTCCCCGGTTATCGGAGACTTGCCGCGACCCGGGCCCTGTTCTCTGAGGTGCGGGACCACCCGCCGCCAGCGCTCTACATCCCTCCTCGGTTTCCTTGACTTCCTCCGGGGAACCTCTCAGCTCCTTGCTCGGGACTCCGAGGCTTACTGCTTAGAAACCCCCTTTTCAGTTTTTGCGTCCCTTACGGGCTCGCTCCACCCTCACGCGGCCCTCTTCCGAGGACTTGCTTTCTCATCTGTATTTATTCCTTTTTCTCTGCCACATAGGACCACCCTGTGCCCTTACAGAAGCGATTTTCATGCCGAGACCTTGCCCCTCCTTCCCTCCGTTCTTGGGGGCTGAAGGGATTGTGGGGGCTTCGTCTCTCTGGGCCCAACCTAACCTGAGGCTGGTCCGCTTTCGCTCGCAGACTTGGCAAGATGACTCAGTTCCTGCCGCCCAACCTTTTGGCCCTCTTTGCTCCCCGGGACCCCATCCCCTACCTGCCACCCCTGGAGAAACTGCCCCATGAAAAACACCACAATCAACCTTACTGTGGCATCGCGCCCTACATCCGGGAGTTTGAGGTGAGTTCACTGAGCAGGCTCGAGTGGTCGAGTGGTTCGGGTTCTGGGAGCTGGGGCGGGGGGTCCTGGATTTGGGAGCCCAGTGTCTGGCCACTTTCTAGCTGTGTGGGTTTATTCTTTCCGATGCTCAATTTTTTATTGATTTCAGAGAGAGAGAGAGAAACATCGATGATGAGAGAATCATTGATCAGCTGTCTCCTGCACGCCCCCCACTGGGGATGGAGCCCACCACCTGGGCATGTGCCCTGACCGGGAACTGAATTATACCCTCCTGGTTCAAAGGTCAGTGCTCAACCACTGAGCCACCCTGGCTGGGCCCATTTCCTTGTCTTGATGGGGTTGGTAATATATCCCTTGTAGGGTTTTGTGAAAATTCAGTAACTGGCAGTTGAATGTTCAGGCTTTGGGGTCAGGCGGTCCCTGGCACCCACACACCGTTTGCCAGCTGTGTGGCATTGGGCACGTGATGTACCCCCTTAGTGTGTGCTCTTCATTTCTAGCAAAGGGTTATTATTTTCCTCAGGATATTGATGGGCAATTAACTGCAAAATGTATGTTACAAGGCTTGGCAGTCAGCAAGTATCGGTGTTTGTTATTTACCATTTTCGACAGTAAGAGGTCCATGAAGGGTTAGCCCAGGGGTGGGCAAACGTTTTGACTCAAGGGCCACAATGGGTTCTTAAACTGGACCGGAGGGCCGGAACAAAAGCATGGATGGAGTGTTTGTGTGAACTAATATAAATTCAAAGTAAACATCATTACATAAAAGGGTGCGGTCTTTTTTTTTTTTTTAGTTTTATTCATTTCAAACGGGCCGTAGTTTGCCCACGGCTGGGTTAGCCCCATGTGGTAGAGTGCTTGAGACCATGGGCTTGAGACTCTCCGCTCTGCACCTTCAGGATAAACACGAATACACAGCCTAGATGCCTGGGTCTCTTTCTTCTGTAAAATTGGGGTCACAGCATCCACTCATAAGGTGCATCAGAGCACAGCCGAGCAACGGTGGCACGAAGCCAGAAGTTGGAAGAGGAAAGTTCTGGCGAGGGGGAAAGGGCAGCTGGAGGCGGAGAAAGTTGCAGAGCTTGTTAGTAGAGAGATAACAGAAGGTTGGTCTGTAGTAGGATTTGCCACCCTCGGTGAACCGGCACACGGGGAATGTTATTAGCCAGTTAAACCAATTTAATGGCTACAGTCCAGTGGCAGCCTTTGATGATGTGGTCACACGCCAGTTACTGTTTAATGAGGGGTTGGGGAGACCTGCCCTGGCCCCCAGAGGCTGTGCCGTTGTCTGCTGCTGAGCACTGCACTGTCGGGTCCGTTTGCTTCAGGCCTGGTCCCAGTTCCAGTCTGTGACAAAGGACACATCCCTTGCAGATGGATGCTTTTGATAAATACAGAAGCATTATTTTCTTGCATTTTAAAAGAAGGAATACAGCCCTGGCTGGTTAGCTCAGTTGGAAAATCTTCCTGATGTGCCAGGGTTTCGGGTTCCATCCCTGGTCAGGGCACATACAGAAAGCAACCAATGGATGTGGAATGGGGTGGAACAGCGAGTCCATGTCTTCCCTCTCCCCCAAAATAAATAGGTAAATAAAAAAAATAAAAAAGACTACAAAAATTTGAGAATTTTTTATTATTCTCTAGGTACAAAAACTCCCCTGTCAGATTGCTGTAGACCTTCTGAATACTTCTGATTTCTGTGCTCCTCTTGTCACAGACCAGTTTGCTGATAGCAGTGGTGCCACGCCCCTGCCTCCACTGGCCTGCGACTGTCCTTGTTTGCTTGCTTGTATGTGTGTGGGGGGTGCATGGCCGAGATGCTTATTATTTCTTTGCCATTTCCCTTAGTCCCTCCGCCCCTGTCACCTTTCTTCTTTTCCCAGGACCCTCGAGATGCCCCTCCCCCAACACGAGCAGAAACTCGGGAGGAGCGCATGGAGAGGAAGGTATGTAATTTTTGCTTCCTGGCCCTGTGTCTTTTTTGTCCCTTTCTCCAGATAGTCCTTGACATTAGGGCACTTTTGTCTGCATTTAATTGTCCACCTTTCTCCTGACAGAGACGAGAGAAGATTGAGCGGCGGCAGCAGGAAGTGGAGACAGAGCTAAAAATGTGTAAGTCTCTTCCCTTCTCCCACATCTCCTCTTCAAACCCTCGTGTGTTTCTCTCTCCCAGGTCAACCCCAGGAGCCTGTTTTGGGAAAGGGGGGTTGTAAGTTCACTTCTTAGCCCCCACTGTTTGTCAGGCACTATGTTTACTTTGGTCATTTAAGCGGGAGAGTGTGGAGTAAGGGCTGGCAGGAAGGGAGAGCCCGGGTACCTCGGGCTGCGCCCTGGAGGGGTTGCACAGTCCAGCTGGGTCTCACAGGCTACGGCAGTGAGGTCCTGGCTAGTGACAGTCCTGGCTCCACCTGAGCTTCTAACCCTTGGGCTGGGATGTTCCCTCCCTTCCAGGTGCTGGAATTGGGAGCGTTGGGAGATAGTAGCCGTTTTCCAGATTTCACAACTTCAGATGGACCTTTGTTACAGCGAGTCCCTCCTGCTATTGAGGCTTCGGTGAATCGCTTCACTCCAGCCTTCTTCCCTGGAGGGTCCTCAGGGTGCTTATCACATGTCTGACCTCTAGAGACCTAGGCGTCCACCTGACTCTGAGCCCAGACTTTCACTGCAGCTGCCTTCTCCCTGAGCCTCAAAGGCATCTCAGACTCAGGGTCCAGACCACAGTCAGGATTTCCCCTTCTCACCAAGTTGGTCATCTTTAGGTGTTTTCTTCCCTGGGACATGGCCATCCAGTTTTGCAAGACATCAGTTGTTGCTGTCCAGTTTTCTGTTTGTTTTAAAAATGTACTTTTAGTGATTTCAGAGAGGGAGAGGGAAAGAGAGATAGAAACATCAGTGATGAGAGAGAATCATCGATCAGCTGCCTCCTGCACGCCTCACACTGGGGATCGACCCTGCAACCCAGGCATGTGCCCTGACCAGAATCGAACCTGGGACTCTTCTGTCTGCAGGCCTATGCTCCATCCACTGAGCCAAATCAGATAAGGCCGGTGATAGTTTTTTAAAAAGTTCTTATTAGAAATTAAAGTGGTGCCCTAGCCAGTTTTGCTCAATGGATAGAGCACCGACCTGTGGACTCAAGGGTCCTGGGTTCAATTCCGATCGGGGGCACATGCCCTGCTTGTGGGCTTAGTTCCCAATAGGGGGCCTGCAGGAGGCAGCCAATCAATGATTCCCTCTCATCATTGATGTTTCTATCTCTCTCTTCCTCTCCCTCTCTGAAATCAATAAAAATATATTTAAAAGAAAAGAAAGAAAGAAAAAAAAGAAACTAAAGTGGTATATCTGTGGACTTGATCCCCAGTGGGGGGTGTGCAGGAGGCAGCCAATTGATGTTTCGCTCTCCTTTTCCCTCTCTCTAAAAAAATCAATAAAAAAGAAAGAAATTTCCTAAAGTCATCTGGAACTTAGTTTGTGTTCCCCTCTCACAGGAAACAGATCTTTAACTTTTCTGGCTTCTTGTAACACCCAAACTGCCTTTCTGAGAAGCTAGTGCGTGCGGTTCGGCATGGGGGCCTGCTGGTTAGAGCACCTGGGCTGTGAAGTCAGACTAGGATGGAGAGTCAGGCTTGGTCTCTGCTGCTCCTGCACTTCGCCTCTGACATGCCTCGGGGCTTAGTTCTGTTTCTGTTTGCAAAGGATAAATAATTCTCAGCTGTCTCGCACAGTGTCCCATGTTATGCGTTTAATATTAATATTCCTTTTCTCATCTTCTCCCAGAATAAGGCTAGTAGCACTGTGTGTGTAGAAGAACCGCCTCCGCTGTGCAATGGGCAGGGTGATGTTGGGGCCTTGGCAGGAGTCCGTGGGCATTGTGTGCGCTGGGGCCACCACACCTGGTGAAAAGGACTTCTTCCCAGGCTTGACCCATCAGAACCACCTGTGCCATTGAGTTTGTAATAGATTCTGGCTCTTGTCTGTGGAGGTGGTAGTTCCTCAGTGGCCTTGCGGTAGTAAGGCTGGAAGAAGGCATCTGATTAACCTCTTATGAGCTCTGATAGCAGCCCTGGGTTCTTCCCCGGGGGTTGCATGTTCCTAATCTCCACTCCCAGCCGAGGAGAGAGAGGGCTGCTTGATCCCAGGTTTTCCTTTCGGCTGCAGTTTCGGGCTGTGCCAGTGGAGGGCAGTGTGGCCCTACTGGCGAGTGAAAGCTCAGCTCCTCCAGGGTGCGCTCACGCTGCCTCCTCAGAGATGCCCCGTCAGTGTAGTTACAGCTGAGAGAGACGGGCCTTGGGGTTGGCAGGTCTGAGTTGGCAGGCTGGCCCCCATCACGCAGCGTGAAGCCCCCCTTTTCCCCTCCCCCCCATCGGCTTAAATCAGCCACTTGGATCAAGGCTGCTGTGCTTCAGGGAAACCAGGACTCGGGGGACATGCCAAGGTCACCAGCAGTTTTCTGTAATGGCCTCCCTGCCCATCTGTCTGTATCTGTCTTGCTAAGTGAGGGACTGTTGATATCTTCTATTACAAATTATCTTCTTGTGCAGGGGACCCTCACAATGATCCCAATGCTCAGGGTGACGCCTTCAAGACGCTCTTTGTGGCGAGAGTGGTGAGTCCCAAGTCCTGGAGCCCCAGAGGAGTCTAGAATCTGGGCTGCTGGGAGCTGGGGTGTGTGACAGAAGCAAATGGCTGGGTCCCAGGAATGTTCTAAGGGGTCAGCTTGGAGGCGGCTCGTTTCTCCCACTTAACCCTGTATCTCTCTCCTTGTAGAACTATGACACAACAGAATCCAAGCTCCGGAGAGAGTTTGAAGTATATGGACCCATCAAAAGAGTGAGTGGACTGGGGCCGGGTATTTAAATTGGGGAATGCGGAGGGAGGGAGAAGGCTGGCTCCCGATCCTGAGGGCACGGCGCCTGGTTCCACACAACTGGCTTTGGCAACAGAAGCACATTTAAGAAACGATGCCTCCTTGTTGACTGAGTGCCAGGGGGTAAACTACAGACTTCCTATTTGTAAGCGATGTTGGTTGGTGTCCAGTCAGGCCCGTGTGTTTACTGGCATCGGTGGCTGCTGTTGCTGTAGCTGCCTGGGTCATTGCAGCAGAGACAGTATGGCTCCCAGGGCCAGAAGTACCTGCTGCCTGGCTCTTTATAGGACATGTGTTCTGACTCCTGTTTCAGAGCAAGGCTTTCTGTTTCACTGAAATACCCTCATTTAACTTCAATGTCACTTAAATACTCTGGGCAGCAGTGAGGGTTTCAGGTCATCCTCACATAAACTGCTTAGTCCATTACCGTGAGAGCAGCGGTTCTCAACCTGTGAGTCGTGACCCCTTTGGGTATCAAACGACCCTTTCACAGGGGTCGCCTAAGACCATCGGAAAACACACATAGTTACATATTGTTTTTGTGATTGTTATGCTTTAATTATGTTCAATTTGTAACAATGAAATTGGGGGTCACCACAACATGAGGAACTGTATTAAAGGGTTGCAGCATAAAGGTTGAGAACCACTGCTTTAGCGTGTCAGACACTCTGGGGACTTGAAAGACAGAGATAGTCTGAGGCATCCGTCTTGGGCATCACCCACCCCAGGGCCTAACACACAGGCTGTGTGACTAATGGGATGAGATTTCCCTGTGCCAGAGATAACCTCTGCCCCCACCCCCTGCCCTCCAGATACACATGGTCTATAGCAAGCGGTCAGGAAAGCCCCGAGGCTATGCCTTCATCGAGTACGAACATGAACGAGATATGCACTGTGAGTACCTCCCACCTGAGCCCGGCCCTCTGACCCTCTCTGCTGCCCCAGTCCCTTCCCGTTGTCTGTTCCCACCTCCCATCCTGCCAAACCTGACATTAGCGATGTCCTTTCTCCTCCTCCCTCTGTTACTAATATATCTTTTTTTTATACATGTATGTGTTTTTAAAAAAAACAAACACACACAAAAATTCCCCCACAATGTGTGTGTGTATGTGTGTGTGTGTGTGTGTGAACCTGGGGAGGTAAGTGTCACACTTTGAACCTCGGGCAAGGAGGGAACTGGGTGGGGGTTGGAGCCAGCTGAAGGTGAGTGGGGGGGTCGGATTTTCGGGGAGCCTCTCCCCATTCCTCTCGCCGGAGTTGGGGGCAGCCAGGTTGGAATGAGGACTGGCCGTTGAACCAGCCTTCTCTTCCCTCCAGCAGAGCTGGGGCTAGGCTCCCCGACCCTCCGCCTCCCCACCCTTGGCCCCCCACCCTGTTTCTCAGCGGGCAGCGGGCTGGTAGGCATGTTCAGCGCCTGCCCCCACCACTCCAAAGCCCCCTATGAGGCTACAGCAGCGTCCACCGGGGCAGGGATGGGTGGGTGGGGGCGGGCATGGCTGCGGCGTGTCCAGGGGCCGCCATATTAATTGACTGTTCTTATTGTCACTGCAGCCACCACGCAGCTGGCTTGCAGCTGATGCTTACGCTCCCCTTACAACACCTCAGTGTATGGTTGGTATAAGGGTTTGTATCATGGGTAAGATCACTCAGCACCGCACACAGCCCAGCTTAGCCAGGCAGCTCAGGAGCAGCGAGGCGCCCCTTCTCCCGTCCCCAGTCACCCCCTCAGACTCCCCGCACCCAGAACCTTTTCCTTGTTTGGGTGCCCGTTTGTCCCTCCTGGCCCCTGATCCATATGCTCTTGCTGATCCCAGGAGAGGAAGGATGAACCCTGATAGGAAAGGCAGCTGGCCGCTCCGGTTGGGTTCCATCCAACCACTGACTGACCTGGCTTCATGATGTCAGCGGCAAGGTGGCAAGAATACTGACAAGGGGGTGCCTTAGGGACAGGGCTCCACGTGGAACCCTTCAACCCTTCGCTCCCTGCCCCTGTGCCTTCCGCGGGGCTGTCACTGTGGTGGCCCTGGAGAAGCTTTGGTTGCTAGATTTGGGGTGCTCTGCCCCATTCCTGTCGGCCTCATGGTTGAGGCCTCTCGAGGGGCTGTGGTGCCCAGTTGTTCTCCAGAGTGCATGGAATTAGGGATTGGGGTGTGGGAGGGATCAAGTGACAGGCTGCAAACAGCTGATGGTGTTGTAGATTTTACTTCAGACCCTTCCACTATCTAGAGACCTAAGAGAGGGAGAGAGAGAAGCCTAGAAGTACACACATCACATGTTTTCTTTGCTGTTATTCTGGGGTTGGGCCTCTTCCTGGGGTTTGGGACACTGAACTAGAGCAGGGTTCCTTTGCTTGACTGTTCCCGGTCCTTAAAATTCCTTCCCTGACTACCCTCCTCTACCCAGGGGTCAAGTGGCCCCTCCTCAGGTCACGGGCAGCACTCCATCTCCTGGACCCCGAGGCTGCCCCCTTGTGTGCCAGCCTTTGGGCTGAAGCAGGTGGTGGGAGGGAGTGTTGGGTTTGAGATGGAAAAATCGTTCCATGTGCTGAGGGGGAGGGGCGTGTGCCTCGGCTAGCACGGACTTTACAGGGGAAAAGTGAGGGTGGACAGGTTTGCCAAGGCCTCCCCAGCCTTCTTTGTAAGTTTAAGCAAGATAGGCCCCGGACTTCCCAGCTCCCAGACTTGATGTAAATTCTTGTCTCCCCCTTTCAAGGCTTCCCTAAGGTTTTTTGGGGTCCACCACTTCTCTGCCTGTCGCCAGGTGATGCAGGAGATGTGGTTCTCCCTCTCCGTGGTTCCCCCAAACCTTCCATTTCCCTGCCCTGTAGCTTTAGCTGACCCTGTGGTGGTGGGTGTGGGGTCGGTGCGCTTGCTCAGGTAAGCTTGGGGGCTCCAGGTAAGCGGTCCCGTGTCCCCCCCCGGGAAGCCCGCCTCCTCGCCAGGCCCCCAGGAGTTGCCGGGCCCCCCCCATCCCGCTCGGTTTGGACACCCGCAAGGCCGGCATCGGTAAATGGCACCTTTTTCTCTTCCTCTGGTTGTTATTTGGGGGGGAGCGGGCTGGGGCGGGGCAGGGTATTGTGGTTGGTTGAGGACGACCCCGTAGGCCAGGGCTGGGGGTGGAAAAGGGACTTTTTTGGCCTTCCCTACAGCCCCTGTGTAAGACAGGCCAGGGGACCAGGCCTGCCCTTTGCTGTGCCCTGCCCAGGAGCAGGATCATGCCTCCCTGCATCTCTCCCTCTACTCCTCATCCTTCCTGAGAGGCTCAGGCTGGGTTGGCTGCCCAGCGTGTGTTGCTCTTGGGGTGTGGAGGGAGAGATGGGGTGGAGCCTGGGGTTGGGTGGCAGTCAGTCGTCTCAGGTAAGGCAGGAATGTTCAGTAGCACCGCACGTCTCCCATGCCTCCCTCCACTTTCCCTCTCCCCTGCCTGCTGTACGGGGCCCCTCCAGGCCCCCTCCAGGCCCCCTGGGAGCACCATAACTTGCGCTTCTGCTCCCTGCCATCTAAAGATTCTCCCATCCCTCTGGTTCATTTTCTGTTCTGATGTCTGTTCCCTCCACACTCACCACCCCTCCACACAAAAATAAAAAAAAAATAAAAACAGAAAAAATCGGTGTGAACTGGGGTGCAGAGCGGCCGGCTGGGCCTCCTCCCCCAGCATGATGTGCTAGGGTGCATGCCTGGGGTTGTGGAGGAGCCTCCACCACAGCAGAGTCCAGCCTTAAGTTAACCTTCAGTTTCTTTGCAGCGACTTTGGCCACCTTGGCAAGAGGGGGCTGCTCTGTCATCTGGGAGTAGAAAGGGCGTGGAAGCCTGGGGCATGGTGGTGGAGGGTGGTCTTGCCCCCCCAATGGTGATTGGGGGGTGATAAAGAAGCAGATGCTGAGATGGAGCAGGCCCCTCCCCGATTTGGGAGAGGGTTGGTCTGGCTGTCAGTTGCCTGGCTGGCTGGTGGGCGTGTGTGTGAGTGTGAGTGCCTTGATGGGGACGAATGGGGATGGGGATGCTGCCGAGCTGGGCCCTGTCCTGACTAGAGGACCCTCTGGGGACTCCTCCCCTCCCCCCTCCCCACATCTGTTGCAGCCGCTTACAAGCACGCAGACGGCAAGAAGATTGATGGCAGGAGAGTCCTTGTGGATGTGGAGAGGGGCCGGACGGTGAAGGGCTGGAGGCCCCGGAGGCTAGGTGAGCTCATTCTGCCCACGCGGGGCTCTGGAGGTTGTGTGCTCGGCATCTTCGTTCTCACCTTTTTTCTTCTGTACCCTCTTCTCCCTGTCCTCTCCTTGTTCCCCTGAGGCTGCTCACATCCTCCTCCCTCTCTCCTGCTCATCCTCTTTGATCACCGTCATATTGCTGGTGCGTCTTCTCATGCGGGGTTAGAGTAGGAACAGGAAGGAGTCCTGGCCTCGAGAGGCTAGTCTGGGACCAAGTGCCAGTTTGCACTTATTAGCTGGTGGCTCTCCCCTCTTCCTGTCTCACTTTTCTCATCCTGGGAAATGGTAATAATCTCAGAGTTCACTGAGCTCAGCATCAGGTGCCCAGCTTGACAAGTGGCATATGGTGGGCCTTGTAAATGTCATCGTCTCGTCCGCTTACTCTCTGCTCTTGCTCATTCATTCATTGATTCGGCACGTGCTTATTTGATCACCAGCTGTGTACCAGGCTTCTCTAGTCAAGAGCAAGACATGCATAGACAGCTTCTGCCCTCACCGCTTCTTATATTCGGTCCCCCTCACTTTCTGTTTCTAATTGTCATTCAAACACTCAGTCAAGGTCAGTTTGTTTACAAATATCAGAAGTATATTTGAAGGGGCCTGTCAGTATAGAATCCTGAGTATCTTGAAGCTCAGAGACACGTGATGCCAGTGGCCCTCAGGAGGACTTGGTAGTCACACCTTAAAGCTGAAAAGAACTACCTCTGGCATCTGTGCAGCTTGCTTCTGCCTTGTCCGCTGTCCATGCAGACTGGTCTTTTCTGTGTCTCCCCACACTGGCCCAGTGTGGTATTCCACAGCCCCCTGCTCTACACCCAGCCCTGCATGCATCTCTACACTTCGGAGTAGGTGGGTCTGATTGGCTCAGCATTGGGCCTGGCCCTGGGGCTGAGCGTCTGCCATCCAAACATGTCTGTTGAGGGTGTTGACTCCTGCGAGGGTGAGTGACAGCTCTCAGAGGAGATGGCCTTTCCTGGGTAGACACCCTTAGCAGGTCCAGTACCCTCTGCTCTTATTCCTGCCTCCCAGCCTGCTGTTCTCACTCTTGATTTGCCTGTGCTGGGTAGACCACTCATCTGCTGAGTCTCTGAACTTGATAGACTAGACAGCTTCTTACTTGCTTCCTGGTTTCTCTGGGTGCAGTGGGTTCTTCAGGGTCTGCTACTTTCCGTTGTGGAATCCCAGAGTCTTCGTTTGGTTGGTATTCAGACTTTGTGATGGTGATAACCTGGTATATCCTGACCCAGTATATGTATGTAAAAATGTATACAACCTGCCCAGCCAGCGACACTCAGTGATTGAGTGTTGACCTATGAACCAGGTCATGGTTAGATTCCTAGTCAGAGCACATGCCCGGGTTGCAGGCTTGATCCCCCAGTGTGGAGTGTGCAGGAGGCAGCCAATCAATGATTCTCTCTTATCATTGATGTTTCTATCTATCTTTCCCTCTCCCTTTGTCTCTGAAATCAATAAAAATATATATTTTTTAAAAAATACATACAACCCAAATTTTATGAAAGTAATTATCTTTTCTATGGGCAGTGCATACTAGTGTCTTATACTGTATTCTGCTGTTTTATTATTTCTTATGTACTGGTTGTAACCCATCAAATTGATGATGTGACCCCCTGGTAGGTTGGGACCTGAAAATGGAAAACACCAGCCTGTTCTGCCCCGTACTGTGATATAGCAGCTGCCTGGTCGTTGCCTGTCTCTGAATGTCTCTGACAGCCAAGCAGCCTCTTTCCTTTTTCACCCTCACTACTAAGTCATTCCTCACGTGGAGGTCCAGGTTGCTTCACTGAAGTTTTCTTCCAGGCAGTGAGGTACAGGAGAGCGCATGGAGTTAGCTGGGAGTCACGTCCCAGCTCCGCGCCTTCCTTGCCCTGTCAGCGTGGGCAAGTGGCTTTATCTGAGTTTGTTTCCCCGCCTGAGGAACAGGACTACCCGCTGCTCCTTGGTGTTGTTCAGTCAGTCGGTTGACTACTGCACATGCACCTTTATGTCCTGGATGCGGTGCCCCATGCTGGTTACAGCAAGCAAAGCCAGACATAGGCCTGGCTCTCCTGGTGCGTTACAGGCTGCCAGGAGAGGCACACTTGTCAGTCAGCTCACATATGTACATATCAAATTTGAAACTGCAGTTGAAGTTCTGAGAACAAAATTTGTATGGTCTCTGAGTGGAAAAACAGCTTATTCTAGAAGGTCAGGGATAGCTTTCTGAGGAAGTGATGTTTGGGCTGACATGTTGATGGGTGAGTAGGAGTCAAAGAGACAAGGAGGAGACTTTAGGAAAAGAGGTGAATGAGCCTCAAAACGAGTAGGAAGGAAACGGGGAATATGAGGAAATTGAAAAAATGCCTCGCCCTAGCTAGTTTGGCTCAGTAGATATATATAGGATGGATATAATACTAATATATATATATATACATATCTCCCCATATCCATCCTTGGTCACTTTTTTTCAAGTCTTCATTGTTGAGGGTATTACAGATGTCCTCCCCCCCCCCCCCTTACTCTCTCCATTGGCCCTCTCTACCCGATTCGTGCCCTGCCCCAGGCCTTCACCACCCTATTTGTGTCCATAAGTAATACATATATGCATGATGTAAGTTCTTTGGCTAATCTCTTCCTGTCCCCTCTTCCCTCTGAGATTCGTCAGTCCCATATTTCCATGCCTCTGATTTATTTTAGTCAACAGTTTATTGTGTTCATTAGACTTTTTGTTCGTGTATTTTGATTTTTAGATTCAATTGTTAATATGTATTTGTTGCCATTTTGTTGTTCATATTTTTTATCTCCTTTTTCCCCTTCTTAAAGAATACCTTTCAACATTTCATGTATGCCCTGACCGGTTTGGCTCAGTGGATAGAGCGTCAGCCTGGGGACTCGAGGGTCCCAGGTTCGATTCCGGTCAGGGGCATGTGCCTTGGTTGTGGGCACATCTCCAGTGGGGAGTGTGCAGGAGGCAGCTGATCAATGTTTCTCTCTCATCGGTGTTTCTGGCTCTCTATCCTTCTCCCTTCCTCTCTGTAGGAAATCAATAAAATATACTTTAAAAAAACAACAACATTTCATGTAATACTGGTTTGGTGGTGATGAACTCCTTTAGTTTTTTCTTGTCTGTGAAGCTCTATCTGACCTTCAATTCTTTTTTTTTTTTTTTTAAATATATTTTTGTTTTCACAGAGAGGTAGGGAGAGAGATAGTTAGAAACATTGATGAGAGAGAAACATCGATCAGCTGCCTCCTGTACATCTCCCACTGGGGATATGCCCACAACCCAGGTACATGCCCTTGACCGGAATCGAACCTGGGACCTTTCAGTCCGCAGGCCGACGCTCTATCCACTGAGCCAAACCGGTTTCGGCCTGACCTTCAATTCTAAATGATAGCTTTACTAAGAGAGTAATCTTGGTTGTAGGTCCTTGCTGTTCATCACTTTGAATATTTCTTGCCACTCCCTCTGGCCTGCAGATTTCTATTGAGAAATCAACTGATAGTTGTATGGGCTCTCCCTTATAGCTAACTACTGCTTTTCTCCTAATGCTTTTAAGATTCTTTTCATCTTTAACCCTTGGCATTTTAATTATGATGTGTCTTGGTGTGGGCCTCTTTGGGTTCCTCGTATTTGGGAATCTTTGTGCTCATAAGTCTATTTCTTTCACCAGGTAGGGGAAGTCTTCTATAATTTTTTTTTTTAAGGGAAGAATGATGATTTTTATTTTTAAAATATATTTTACTGATTTTTTTACAGAGAGGAAGGGACAGGGATAGAGAGTTAGAAACATCGATGAGAGAGAAACATGGATCAGCTGCCTCTTGCACACTCCCTACTGGGGATGTGCCTGCAACCAAGGTATATGCCCTTGACCGGAATTGAACCTGGGACCCTTGAGCCCACAGGCTGACACTCTATCCACTGAGCCAAATCGATTAGGGCTATTATTATTTTTTAAAATATATTTTTATTGATTTCAGAGAGGAAGGGAGCGGGAGGGAAGGGAGGGGAGGGAGAGATAGAAACATCAGTGATGAAAGAGAATCATTGATTGGCTATCTCTGCATGCCCCCTACTGGAGATCAAGCCTGCAAGCCAGGCATGTGCCCTGACTGGGAATTGAACCCGTGACCTCCTGGTTCATAGGTCATTGCTGTTACTATTTCTTCAAATAGATTTTCAATATGTTGCTCTCTCCTCCTTCTGGCACCCCCATAATGTGAATATTGGTAGTTAAAGTTGTCCCAGAGGCTCATTACACTACCTTCATGTTTTGGGGGTTTTTTTATTCTTGCTCTTCTAATTGGGTGTGCCTCATATTGCAGATTGTTGATTTGATTCTTGGAATCCTCTCTTCTGTTGAATCTCTGTAAATTATTCTTTATTTCAGTGTATGCTTAATTTCTGACTGGTTCTTTTTTATGTCTTTGACATTCTCATTAAGATTTTTGAAAATCTCATGAAGATCTTTGAGTAACTTTATAACCATGGTTTTGACCTCTATATCCAGTAGTTTGCTTGCTTCCATTTCTTTCATTTGTGATATGTTTCTTTGTCTATGCATTTTGGGTGCTTTCCTATGTTTGTTTATGTGTATTAGGTAGAGCTGCTATGTCTCCTGGAATTGGTTAGAGTGGCCTTATAGAACAGGCGTCCTGTAGGCCCAGTGGCTCAGCCTTCCCAGTCACTTGAGCTAGGCCCTCTAGGTGTGCCCCTGTTTGGGCTTTGTGCACAGTCTTGTAGTTGAGCCTTGATTGCTGTTGGCATCAGTGGGAGGAATTGACCTTCAGCCCAATTGGCTGTGAAGACCAGCTGCTACTACAGTGGAAGAGCAGCTGTGCAGGAGACACCCATATGGAGCAGGACTTGCTTCAGTGGGGCTTTGGTGCTCACTAAGTCTCCCCCTTGAATGTGTCGCTTGTGGATGTGTAGAGTTGTAATCTTGTATGGTCTGACGCTGTCCACTGGGTGCATTTGCTGTGAGACCTCCTGGAAGGTGCAGTCAGCCACTGCCTGGGGCCACCCGGCAGGAGCTACAGAGAGGTCTGAAGATGGTTACTACTAATATTGGGCTTGTGAAGTGCCCAGGTGAGGCCTTTTATTGATAGGTTTGGGGCATGCTAATACCAGCTGCTTGTTTGAGAGATTTTAGCAAAGTTTGAAGCTTGAGCCCGGACTGGCTGGTCATATGGAAAAGCAGCTGCACCCCCTATAACAGCTTTGATGTGGCTGCAAATTAGATTGGCGGAGTCTCAGGGAATCATGAGGGCATTGGGAACAGTGTGAGCAGGCTGATGGAAACTCCAATATGGCTGCCAGTCAGCTTTGCAATGGGGAGGTCCCAGCACATGAACAATGA
The DNA here is from genome assembly GCF_964212035.1 of Myotis nattereri. Taxonomy (NCBI): domain Eukaryota; kingdom Metazoa; phylum Chordata; class Mammalia; order Chiroptera; family Vespertilionidae; genus Myotis; species Myotis nattereri. Next base: position 49,207,386 of record NC_138090.1, read on the forward strand.
CTCTTGGGATCACCCACTGCTGTGATGCCAGATAATTCAGTTCCTCCCCGTATGTCCCTGTGTCCTCCAAAACTGCCTGGTGCTGGGTCTCAGAGGGATTGAGTCTGAGTAAGTTTGTGCACTGGCCCTTTAAGAGGAACACCTGGGTCCTTAGCAGCCTCTGTGTCACTCAGCCACAATACCTGCTGGTTTTTACAGTCCAAAGTTATGGGGACTCCTCCCAGCTCTGGAATCCTAGGCTGAGGGTCCAGGGTGGGGCTTGAACTCCTTGCTCCTCACAGGGGGCCTCTGCAGCTGAGATAGCCCTCTCGATTAAAAAAAGTGGTACACGTGCGTATCGGACCAGCTAGTTCTGTGCCTCTGCCCCTCCTACCGGTCTCAATGTACTTTCTTTATTTCTCTAGTTGTAGGACTCCCATTCAACCAGCTTTCAGGCGGTTCTAAATGATGGTTGTTGTGTATTTTGGTTGTAATTTTGATGTGGTTGTGGGAGGTGGTGAGTACCGGTGTTTACCTATGCCATACTATCTTTTTTTTTTTAAGCCATTTTCTTTTCTTCTTCTTTTTTAAATATATTTTATTGATTTTTTTACAGAGAGGAAGGGAGAGAGAGAGTTAGAAACATCGATGAGAGAGAAACATCGATCAGCTGCCTCCTGCATATCTCCTACTGGGGATGTGCCCGCAACCAAGGTACATCCCCTTGACCGGAATTGAACCTGGGACCTTTCATTCCGCAGGCCGATGCTCTATCCACTGAGCCAAACAGGTTTTGGCTGCCATACTATCTTGATTCTCCTTGCACTTGGTCACTTTAAGAGAATGCCTAGCAAAATGTCCTCACAGAACTTGGCCCCACCGGCACCAACAGAGATGGTATCCTTCCCTTTGCTCTTTGATGCTTCTCGTTTCCCATCCTTCATCCATGCTCAGGCTGACCCTCTGTTCCTCTGCCCCACCTCCAGGAGGTGGCCTTGGTGGTACCAGAAGAGGTGGGGCGGACGTGAATATCCGGCATTCTGGCCGCGATGATACCTCCCGCTACGATGAGAGGTAAGATTGGGCAGGTGGTTTCCTGGGAAGGGGGGTGGTCACGTGGGGTGCCCTGACACACATCTACCCACCTCATCCAGGCCGGGCCCCTCCCCGCTTCCCCACAGGGATCGGGACCGGGACCGCGAGCGGGAGCGCAGGGAGAGAAGCCGCGAGCGAGACAAGGAGCGAGAACGGCGGCGCTCCCGCTCTCGGGACCGGCGGCGGCGTTCCCGGAGTCGCGACAAGGATGAGCGGAGGCGTTCCAGGGAGCGGAGCAAGGACAAGGACCGGGAACGGAAGAGGCGAAGCAGCCGAAGCCGTGAGCGGGCACGACGGGAGAGGGAGCGCAAGGAAGAGCTGCGTGGTGGTGGAGGAGGTGGTGACATGGCAGAGCCCTCTGAGGCTGGTGATGCACCTCCCGATGATGGGCCTCCTGGGGAGCTGGGTCCGGATGGCCCTGATGGGCCAGAGGAGAAGGGCCGGGATCGTGACCGGGAACGACGTCGGAGCCACCGGAGCGAGCGGGATCGGCGCCGGGACCGAGACCGAGACCGGGATCGCGAGCACAAGCGGGGAGAGCGGGGCAGTGAGCGGGGCAGGGATGAAGCCCGAGGAGGGGGTGGGGGTGGCCAGGACAACGGGCTGGAGGGTCTGGGCAATGATGGCCGAGACATGTACATGGAGTCCGAGGGAGGCGACGGGTATCTTGCTCCAGAGAACGGGTATTTGATGGAGGCTGCACCAGAGTGAAGAGGCCTCACCTGTTTGGACGTGTTCCTACCCGCCCTGTTGCTGTCATCCTCTTCCCCCAACCTTGGCCACCATCTAAGTTTGCCATCCATGGGTAGAAGTCTTGTTTGTTCTGGTTCCTTGGATTTAAAAATAAAATTAATTTCTTGTTAATGGGCACCTTGGTTTCTTCACGTCTCTTAATGTCTTCCCCAAAAGGTTGTCACTTGAAATGTTAACCCTACTTTGGTTTGTGTTCCAGCACATGCCTAGAACTTGAACTTGATGACCTAAGGCTGGGGATACCCCAGCGTATAACTGGAGCTGTTTAAAATGGGGTGAGGAAGTGCTCTGTAAATGTCTTTGATCCCTTAGTGTGGCACCCTCTTTTTTTTTTTTTTCACCCTCTTTTTTTTAACCTCTTCCACACATAACCCTAGCTTGGGTGGGGGAAATGGTGGGTGGGTCCTAAGTATTTGATTACTCAGTAGAAGCTGCAACTTTGTGTGAAAGAGAAGCCGTTTTATATGAATTGGAGAGCAGGAAAAGGGTGAAGAAATGGAACGAGAGCAAGATACAAGGTGAGAAGATTAGGTGGAGCAGGAAGTCCACGCGGCCAGGATGGAAAATGGCCTTCAGTTCATGATGGTCATTTCACCGTTTGTCTTGCTACTAATAACAAATAAGAAACAGAAGCTTTTCACAGCAGTTGAGATTTCAACACATTTCTGGATAAAAAAGATGATGGAGAGAACCCTTGTCTGGTGATCCCATGAGAGAGAAGCCAGTCACTCTTGCTGGACTCAGACTCAAGGCTGCAGCTGCAGTTATGAGAAGGGTAGGAGACGAGGCGGGATTTGAGTACAGCCGTGCTTGTTTCGGCACTTGATGCATGAAGCTTGGCATTTGCTGTCCAGGAGATACAAGCTGGCACCTACTTCTGTGTTCTGTAGGTTTTTCAGCCTACAGACAAACTTGGCCTGTTAGCCCAGAGGCAGGCAGCCTGTCAGCTACATCAGACTGATTCTAACTGCTTTGGTCTTCTTTAAAATCCTGCAGCAAGACGCCACAAGATAAAAAGAAAAACTGGTCCCAGGAGAGACAACTTTGGGAATAAAAGAGAACGAAATACCTCTAATTAGTATATTTTCATAGATGTCCCATGGGTTGCGACTAGACTGTGGGAACTGGCTATGAAGAATAGCCCATTTTGGACTGATGTGGCACAGATCAGTTATAAAGACTGGATGAAATACATAAAAACAGGAAATAAATAAAAAAGGGATCTCTGCTTAGCTCCTCAACCTCAGCTCCTTAACCTCTGTTATTACTTTGTTGTTAATCCTCACTTCAGGATATTTTTCCATTGATTTTTAGAGAGAGGGAGGGGGAGAGACAAACATTGATGTTAGACGCATCAACTGGTTACCTCTCACACACGCCCCAACCAGGGCTATGGATGAAGCCTGCAGCTGAGGCACATGCCCTTGACCGGAATAAAACCTGGGACCCTTCAGTCTGCGGGCCAATGCTCTGTCCACTAAGCCAAACTGGCTAGGGCCCTCCATTATTACTTTCTGATGAACACCTTGGGTCTTGGAATGACAATGAGCAGGTTATGAGTTGGCAGATGCCTCAACAGAAGGTTGTATGTAGTTTGGGGAGCTAATACCCCACATGGAAATTTTACCCTCACGCCAGCTGTCTGGTCCAACCTCTGTAAACTCAGCCTAGTAGAGAACTGTCACTTTCTAAATCTAGTCCCTCACATACACTGGCAAATGTCAAGGAAAAAGCCAGGAAAATATGAAATTTCACCTGTGTGCTTTCCTTTTCTTGGGGATCAGACTGCCTCAAGTCTCACCAACATTGATTGCCCCCTAATGCTTTGTGCAAGCTGTTCAGTCTGTCAGCCCACAGACTGAAGGGTCCCGGGTTTGATCCTGGTCAAGGGCACATACCTTGGTTGCAGACTCGATCCCTGGCCCTGGTCAAGACACTTGCAGGAGGCAACCAATCGATGTTTCTCTCATATCAGTGTTTATATATCTCCCTTTCCCACTGTCAAAAATATCAATGGGAAAAATATCTTTGGGTGAAGATTAACAAAACAAAAAATCCACAATCTGTTCAAGAAAGAAAATGTAATCAAAGAACATTACTTGGGCTCTGCAGTAAACAATAAGTACTTACAGACATAATGCAAGCACTTTATTGACTGATCTGAAAACTGGTACCATAAAACTACCATGGGAAGAGAGGGGAAAGGTTGTAAAGGCAGAAAATCAATATGTAATATATTACTAACAACTGAAATTGAGAAATAGCAAGGTACTTAGATACAGAAGCAACTAGCATATTAAACCTCTATTAAATTGTTGCCTCTTGCCCTGACCGGTTTGGCTCAGTGGATAGAGTGTCAGGCCCTGGATGGAAGGGTCCTGGGTTTGATTCCGGTCGAGGGCATGTACCTTGGTTGCGGGCTTGATCCCCAGTGGAGAGCGTGCAGGAGGCAGCTGAGCAATGTTTTTCTCATCGATGTTTCTAACTATCCTCCTCCCTTCCCTTTGTAAAAAGTCAATAAAAATATATTTTTAAAAATATTGTTGCCTCTTGCAGTGGAGAGAAGACTGTCTGGTGCTTTGTATTATTAGCTCTTCTGTATTTATTTTTTAAGTGTATTTTTTATTGTTGACAGTATTAACAGATGTCCCCTATTTTCTCCCCAATTCTCCACTCCACCCAGCCTCCACCCACCCCAGACCTTCACCTTACTATTGTCTGTGTCCATGGGCTATTCATATACGTGTATAGGTTCTTTGGTAACTTGATTTTATTTTTAGATTCAAGTAGATTACTTTTTGTTAAAATAGGAAAAGCAATAATATGAAGGAGAGACGTGCAGACAAACTTGCAAACCTCCGCTGGCTTTGCAAAAGCCCTTTCTGGACTCCATACCCCCACCCAGCCAGTGGTGAGGTACAGCCACACTTCAATCTTTCCTACATTCCTTTGGCCCCTAGTCTAGAGCATCTGATACAACTGTCCACCCTCTTTAAAAACTCTTCTCATGGTGTCTCACCTGATTTTCCTCCTTTTCTGGCCATTTCTTTTCCTCTTCCTTACTTTATTATTATTTTTAAAATGTTATTCCTCACCCAAGGATATTTTTCCATTGATTTTTAGAGAGAGTGGAAGATAGAAAAGGAAAGACAGAGAGAAATATCGATGTGAAAGAAACACATTGATTGGTTGCCTCCTGCACGCACCCTGACCAAACCAGGGAGGAGCCTGAAACCTTGACCTGACTGGAATCAAACCAGGCACCCTTCAGTCTGCAGGCCGACGCTCTATCCACTGAGCCAAACTGGCTAGGGCTTTTTCCATTGATTTATAGAGAGAAGGAAGGACAGAGAGAAATAGCGATGTAAGAGAAACACATCGATTGATTGCCTCCTGCTTGAGCCCCAACCAGGGCCCAGGCTGAAGAGAAGCCCTCTTCCTTACTTTAAATGTTAGAAGTTTGGGGGACTCAATCCTAGGTCCTCTTCATTCTATAGCTTTGCCTCAGCATTCCTGTCCACTCATCCGGTTTTATTTACCACCTTTGTCCAAATTCTCAAAAATGTTTGCAGGCTTTGGGTACCGCACAAGACTCCTCAAATTCAGAATGTCCAATAAACCTCCTCCAACATAGACTATCAGAGCAAAAGGCCCCACAAACACCTTTATACCCCTCCTCCATCTTCCTGTCCTCAAATACAGTGACTCACCAAGACATTTCCAAATCGGCCCCCCATCCTCTATGCCAGTGGTCGGCAAACTGCGGCTCGTGAGCCACATGCAGCTCTTTGGCCCCTTGAGTGTGGCTCTTCCTAAGCCTTAGGAGTAGCCTAATTAAGTTAATAACAATGTACCTACCTATATAGTTTCAGTTTAAAAAATTTGGCTCTCAAAGGAAATTTCAGTCGTGGTACTGTTGCTATTTGGCTCTGTGGACTAATGAGCTTGCTGACCACTGCTCTATGCCATCAGGGGATACTCGGAAAGCTTGACTGCCCCCCTGCCTCCACTCTTGCTCCCATCCAATCCAGTCGCCACACGGTGGCCACACTGATCTTCAAATACACAACTGAATCCCACATTTTATTCTTCAGAGTTATTGTAAGTTCAAAATCCTCAGCATGCATGTGCCAACACACAAGTCTATGCATAAACTACCCTGCCCACATCCTCACCATCATAAACCATCATACACTGCAGTTATTGCGTGGGCTTTTTCTGCCGGGAAAGTGACCCACATCCCTCCTCTTTACCTCCAAGGATTCTCTCTTTTTTTTTTTAAATATTTTTATTGATTTCAGAGAGGAAGGGAGAGGAGGAGAGAGATAGAAACATCAATGATGAGAGAATCATTGACTTGGCTGCCTTCTGCACGCCCCCTGCTGGGGATGGAGCCCACAACCTGGGCATGTGCCCCTGAGCAGAATCGAACCGGGGACCCTTCAGTCCACAGGCCGATGCTCTATCCCCTGAGCTCTATCCAAACCGGCTAGGGCTCCAAGGACTCTGTTAATGTCCCTCTTAGATCATCCCGTCCCCACTCCCAGTTCTGATCACAGTCATGTTGGGTGTCTACCTCTCCCTTCATCATAGCCTAAGCTCTGTGAAGGCAGTGGATTTGTGTGGCCTGCTCACCATCATCTTGGGCCCAGATGTTTCATATACGTTTGTCCACTTCATGGGAAAAAGGGATAGCGAGGGGACACACAGGTGTGGCGGGCAGGACAGACAGATGTAAGGCGGTGCAGACAGAGGCTGCAATAGGACAGGCAGACGGGGGCGGGAGCAGGTGCGGCGGCCGCCCGCGGCGCAGGGAGAGAAGCGCAGGCAGTACCGCGCCTCCGCAGGGGGCGCCCGTCGCCGGGGGCGTGGTCTCGTGAAGCCCCGCCCTCCCCACTGGCGACCGGGCGGGCGGGCGGCTCGCCGCAGCGGCGCCGACATGGCTGCGCTGGTGGAGCCGCTGGGGCTGGAGCGGGGTAAGCGCGCCAGGGGGCCCTGCCCACCCGGCCCTGGCCCGCGTCCGGGACCCCCGCCCCCGCCCCTCCCCGGCAAGGGCCGGGCGGGGGTGGGCGGGGCGGGGCGTCTGAGTCCCGCGGTTAGTGGGTGTGGGAGGGTCCGTGGGCGAGCGGGCGGGGAGGGGCGCCCACTGCACCCCTGCCTGGGTGTGCATGGGGGCCCCGGGGACGAAGGGCGCCCTTGCCACTGGCGACCCCGTGGGCGTGCGATCGGGACCCAGCGGCCCTTCCCGGGTCTGTCCGCGCTGGCCCTTGCTCGGTCTCTGGCCGCATCATCTCTCGGGACTTCTCTGCGCGTTGGTGTCTCTGACTCTGTGCACGCGCCCGCCCCCGCCCCGCAGACGTGTCCCGCGCGGTGGAGCTCCTCGAGCGGCTTCAGCGCAGCGGGGAGCTGCCCCCGCAGAAGCTGCAGGCCCTCCAGCGCGTCCTGCAGAGCCGCTTCTGCTCAGCCATCCGCGAGGTGAGCGCCGCGCGGCGCCGGGCACGAGGAGGCGGCTGCCAGTGCTCTTCCTGGTCGCCCCGAGGCCGGGGACTACGCCTCCCAGCAGCGCCCGGGGCGGCCCGCCTCGGGGTGCCCGTGCGTCAGCTCCGGGGTTCCTTGGGAGTTGTAGTTTCCTCCCGCTCCAGGTGTGGGGTGGGTGGGACGGGCCAGGCCTGGACTCCTGGGTTGAGAGGAGGGAGCTGGCAGGCCCCTGATGTTGCTGCGTCCCCACAGGTGTACGAGCAGCTCTACGACACGCTGGACATCACCGGCAGCGCCGAGATCCGGGCCCACGCCACGGCCAAGGTAGGCGCCCTCCACCCCTCACTCACAGCATCCACGGACCTTCCTAATGCCACTCATTCCTGGCTTCGCCTTCATGATTTTTGCCAAGTCTCTGTACCACCCTTACTATTACTTATTTCGAATTTAAGTAATCTCTCATTTTATTTATTTTTTAAATGTATTTTATTGATTTTTTTTAAATATATTTTATTGATTTTTTACAGAGAGAAAGGGAGAGAGATAGAGAGTTAGAAACATCGATGAGAGAGAAACATCGATCAACTGCCTCCTGCACATCTCCCACTGGGGATGTGCCCGCAACCCAGGTACATGCCCTTGACCGGAATCGAACCTGGGACCTTTCAGTCCTCAGGCCGACGCTCTACCCACTGAGCCAAACCGGTTTCGGCATTTTATTGATTTTTTACAGAGAGGAAGGGAGAGGGATAGAGATTTAGAAACATCGATATGAGAGAGAAACATCCATCAGCTGCCTCCTGCACACCCCCTACTGGGGACGTGCCCCCAACCAAGGTACAGGCCCTTGACTGGAATCGAACCCGGGACCCTTCAGTCCTCAGGCCGATGCTCTATCCACTGTGCCAAACCGGTTAGGGCAGTAATCTCTCATTTTAAACTTAAATGTCATGAAAGGCATCCTTATCTACTACACATTGAAACTGGTACCAAATGCCCGACTAGAAGATAACCTTAAACACCGATCCAGTGAAAACAAGGAAATGTCAGGAAACACTGAAATCTGATTACATTATAGTTAGATGCTGTTCTTGCTGCTTCCCGGAGGCTCTCAGCTTCTTCCAGGCCTTGTTTTTCTCTGTTAAAAAGTGAGATTGGCAAGTGCTGAGTCTTCAAGACACATTCGCACCAAATGGAGACTTTCTCTTTGACATGTCTGAACCATCAAAGTGAGCCGAAAGGGACATGCCGTCATGACGAAATCGTCTTTTGAACGGTGGCCGGCACCTCGTGCTTGGGAAAAGCTCTCTGGCCTCAGTAGCTCTCCCGGCCCAGATCCTCCACCCTCGTCCACATGTCCGCGATGGAGAGGCCCTCACCTCCCCATGCTTCCTCTCTCCCAGGCCACCGTTGCTGCCTTCACCGCCAGCGAGGGGCACGCACATCCCAGGGTAGTGGAGCTGCCCAAGACGGAGGAGGGCCTGGGCTTCAACATCATGGGGGGCAAGGAGCAGAACTCGCCCATCTATATCTCCCGTGTCATTCCTGGGGGTGTGGCTGACCGCCACGGAGGCCTCAAGCGTGGGGACCAGCTGCTGTCGGTGAACGGTGTGGTGAGTAGGAGGCTGGGGCAGCGCTCGGGTCAAAGTCTGTCCTTGTTTTTGACATTTCTTCAACACACACTGACTACTGCCCCTACATCCAGCCACGTGCAGGCACTGCTGCAGACCCTGAGAAAAACTGGCTTCAGCTCTTACCTTCAAGAACGCCCTCTCTGATGAGGGAGATAGACCCTGAGTGAAAGAGCCCCAATCAGGGAGATAATCATGAGGAAGCACAAAGCACTGTGATGTAGCTCCAGACCAGGGCGGATGAAAGGAGTTTTTGCAGAGGAAGGAACATTTGAGTTGGGGTTTGAAGGATGAGTAGGAGTTCTCCAGGCGAATAAGGTAGAGAAGGTGTTACTGGCTGAGGTTGTGGTAGGTAGGGACCGTGACTGACGTTCCTGTGAGATAAAGAGAAAGAGCTTGGTTCGGATGGAGGGCGGGGCATGCAGGTAATTAAAATCGCTAGCTTTTCGAGTAGATGGGGGCATAACTAGATGGGTGGTTGGGGCCAGGCTTGTTGGGCCTGAGTGCCAGCCTAGAAAGCTGGGACTTTTTCTCAAGGGTTCTGGGAGCCATGGGAGGGCTGTGGGTAGGGGAGGGGAGGCTCAGCTTGGAGGAGTAGAAAGACTCCTTGGGGACTCTGTGGGGAATGGGCTGAGGGGGGAGACTGGAGGCCCGAAGGTCAGGGAGGGGACCAAGCCCCGGCTGTGGCCAGGGTGGTGGGGAGAGAGAAGAGGGAGTCAGGGCAGGAGGCATGGGGCCGGTTGGCAGGCCTGTGGGGAGGGAGGGGATAACGATGGTCCTGGAGGTCAGGCTCGGTGACTGAGGGCATATGGGGCTTGTCCCTGACATGAGGAACCTGGACAATTTGGGGGGAGGACACCGAGCCAAGAGTTACTGACTCTCCCATGAGGGGATGAGGTTTTGGCACCTCAGGGCTGGTCGCAGGTCACTGACAGTTGGACCTGTTTCCGGGGTGGGGGGTGGGTGAGAGGGGTGGGCCCCCGGCCCAGCTGTCTGTGCGCTTTCCTGCAGAGCGTGGAGGGTGAGCAGCATGAGAAGGCGGTGGAGCTGCTGAAGGCGGCCCAGGGCTCGGTGAAGCTGGTGGTGCGTTACACACCCCGCGTGCTGGAGGAGATGGAGGCCCGCTTTGAGAAGATGCGCTCTGCCCGCCGGCGCCAGCAGCACCAGAGCTACTCGTGAGCCCTTTGCCACCATTCCCCGGGGGTCTCCACGGCCTCCCTCATCCCCAGGCTCCCAATGGTTCCTAGACCCTTGGTTGCCACCCCCCCCCCCGGCCATGGGTCCTCTCCTGGGATTCTGACCCTGACTCGGACTCTCGCCCCACGCCATTCTGGCTAAAACCCCGGGGGACTCTTGGCTGACACCCATTCCAAGATCTGGACCTACCCTCCCTCCCTGGGATTCCTCCACCCACTTCCCTGGGTTCTGGGTTCTGGAACCCCAGCCCTGGCTCTTGCCCATCCCCTCCCTGGGCTCCTTACCCTGAGCCTGGCTCCCTTCTCTTCACCCTCCTCGCAGGTCCTTGGAGTCCTGAGGCTGGAACCACAGACCCGGACCCTCCCGCTGTCCCTCCCCCTGTACAGTATTTATTGTCACCGGCTCCGTGTTTAAAGATCTTTGTCCCTCACTGAGTGTCTGTGTGTCTGTCCTGCATCCCGGGGCTGGAGAGTCTCCCCTGAGGGGTGCGGGAGGGAAAGAAGCTGATGTTGAGACCAGGCCCTGAAGAAGCCGGGGTACAGCATTCCCCCCCAGGTCTGAAGGGGGCAGCTGGGCAGCTTCCTAAGGGCCACGTCCAAGGGTGGAGGCTGGGACCCAGACTGCGAGCTCAGACCTGAAGACAACGCCCGCCCCCCACTACCCTTCAGAGAGTCTGCGGGCGAAGGCCGAACCCCGTCGGTAGCTGGTCCGACCCACGAGTGCTGACACGCCGCGGGGAGCCAGTGGGTGTCCTGCGTGTGGGCGGGGCGGAGCGAACCATTAACCTTGTCCGCCGGGGGAGCCCGGCGTGGGAGGCGGGGTGGGGGTGCCGCGTGCAGCACCCGAGGCGGGCGCGGCGGGCGCAGGGATTGCAGAGTAAGGTGTGCACGGGCCGCCCCGGCGTTCACCCCACCCTGCCACCCAAACGCGTCTCCGGGAGTCGCCCCCACCTTCAGACACAACCTGCACGCCCGCCTCGCCGCCCGCCCACCCCTCCCGTCTCGTGCGGCGCGAGGGCACGCCCGCCGGGATCCGGCCGGGGTCGCGACTCGCGTTCCACGCCGCACGCCACTCGCTCCAGGTGACATCATCTCCCGGCCGGGCTCCGCCTCCCGCCCCAGCTGCCTCACGCCTCACGCCTATTGGCTGATATGTCTCGAGCCCCGCCTCCCGCTCTCCGCCCGCGCGACCCCTCCCGGCCCGTGCGGAGGCGGGGTTTAGCCTCCTGCCGGTGCCGACGCTGCTTCCCATTGGCCACTCAGAGCCGTCTGTCAGTCTCCTGTTAAAGGGGCCACGACCGCCCGGGAGCTGTTGGGGGGAGGGAGGAGGGAATTTTTTTGGGGGGGAAGGTGGGATTTTTGGGGGCGCTGGTGGGCACCCCTGAATCTGGCGGCTGCGGCCTCGTGGGGGGAGGCTGAACGGTGACAGGGTTAGGGGACTATTTTAGGGGGTAGAGGGCTGTAAGACTGTGTGAGGGAGTGGGGTCCCCAGCGCCCAAAGCCGGAGCAAGAGACGCGGAGCCCGCGCGAGCGGCGGAGACAGGGTTCCAGAGCTACAGATCCGGGCCCCGGCCGCCGCCAGGGGCCCCGCCCGGTCCCCCCACCCCACCCCACGTCCCTCCTGCAGCCCAGCTCCGCCCGCAGCCGCCGCGGACCAGGTAGGTAAGAGCCCGGCCTGCCAGGCAGCGCCCACCCCGGGGACCCCTCGCCTAGCTTTCCCCGCCTCCCCGAGATCCTGGATTCCCTTCTTCATCCCCGGGGACCCCAGAGCCCAGATTGCACAGCCCAGCCCCAGAGAGTCAGGTGTGCCCCTCCCGGCTCTCAGAGTCCCCAGCCAAACCCTAGGATCCCGGGCAGACCGCCGCCTGGCGCCTCCTCCAGGGCCCAGGAGCCTGGAGCTCAGCTCAGCCCTGGGAGCCCCTCCGGGTCTAGGTCCTCCTCCGCGGCCCGGTCCGGAGAGTCCCGGACACCCGCCGCGGCCGTGTCACACTCCCCGGGGCGAGGGCCGCCCGTCCCCGCTCGCGTCCGCATGGCGCCCCTTTCGCGCACCCCGTCTGCCCGTCTCAAGCCCTTCGGTTCCAGCCGCCGGCCGCGTCCCCCGGTCCAGGCCGGCCCGCGGCCACCCTGGACACAGGCCCGCTCTGGAGCTGTCCATGGTCAGCGCGCTCGGCAGCCTCGCCTCCCCCACCTCCCGCTGCCACCGCCAGAAAGGGGGCGCCGGCGGCGCGGCGCGCGGGGATCCCCCCTGCCGCGCCTTTGACCCGGGGATACCCGGGGCCCTCCCCGACCCGGACTGACTCCCAGGCCTCAGGGTTCCTCCGGCCAGGCTTTCGGCCCGGCCCTCAGCACCCTAGATTTCCGGGGACCCCAGCACCTTCCTCAGGAGTCAAGGCTTCTTGAAGATTCCTGCCCCATGCACCTTAGGGGAATCGGCATCCGGGGGCCCGGGTTCCCAGCCTTTGTCCCTTTAGACACCCAGCTCCACAGCCCCTGCGCTCCTCAGGCAAATATACCCAGCCTCCTCGAACCCCAGCATCTGCCCCCTTAGGGATTCAGGCGCCATGACTCCCTCCCTTCCAGGGACTCAGAATGCAATTGTTAATGCCATATTTTGGCATCTGCCTCCCCACCCCCTACCTCCGCCCCTGGAGACTAGACGTCTTGTCCCCAGCCCTGCACCCCATCAGGGACCCAGGCGTTCAGATCCTAGCTTCTGTATTGGTCACCAGCCTGTACTGAGGCCATCTGCCTCAGCGCCCCCCCAGTCCTTTACCTCCACAAGGATTCAGGAGTCCAGGTCCCCGAATCTACTCTCCTCCTGCCCAGGTTTCTAGCTCCTCATCTCTTACTCTTAGGGACCCAGGTCCCCCTGGTCTCACCATCCCTCTATAAACATGACACCTCCCAGCGGCCTTGGCAAACTCCTGCCTCATCCCCGTTTCATGTCAGTTGCTGGGCTGCCCGGGACTCTATTCTCTCCCCTGAGACCCAGCTTCTTGAGATATTTCTGGCACCCCATTGCCTTCTGCGGCCCATATGGTGATGGCCCATTCTCTGAATACACTCTCTATTAGCCAAACATACATGCCTTCCTCCAAATGTGTTCTGTGGCCTCGGCTCCTTAGATGATCGAACCTACTCACTGCCTTCCACATTTCCGGTTAAACATTGCCCTTGTAGCACTCCACCTTCTAGATTCTTTCTAGATCCTGGAACATTCCCAGTCAACATCTCTGTTCCATCTTTGCCCAAGGCGTGTTCTCAGTTCTAGGCTTGATGCTAATTTCTAGGCATGTCTTTCCCCAGATGAATTCGAATATCTAAAGAACCCCCCCGCAAGCCACATTCTGATCCCACTGTCTCTTGGGACAGGACCCAGTCCTTGGTTGTTCTCTGCTAAAATTTCATCTTAGGTGTGTTCTACATTCCAGCCATGTCCTTGGCATTGTTCTACATTCCATTCTCTTCCCAGGGACATTCTAAGTTCTAGAATAAGCGTCTGCCGATTATGTGCTCTAGCCTTTGAATTGTGCCACCAACTCTAGAATGTATTTTCTGCTTCAGGTTCCAGCCAGTTCTACAGTCTACAATCTAGAAGACTCCCTCTGAAGCGTTCCACCTTAGATCTTCCTCCTCAGGTTCTAGGTTCTAGGCCCATCCATTCCATTCCCACCTTCTCCGCCCACCTTTTCCTTCGTGTGATGTTGGCTCAGAACTTGTCCCCTGGTGGACTGTGGGCTTCCTGCTCTTCCTGCCACATCAGCGTTCTAATCATGCTCTGGGCTCTCCCCTCTTCTGGAGTCTTCAGCTTGGAAGTGTCCTCATTTCCAGAGCACCCTATCTCTCCTTTGCCAGCTCAGGCCCCATGCCAGTAAATTCTCAATTCCAAGCATGCATCGTCTACATCTTCCCCCAGGCACGACTAAGTTCCAGACAAACTCCTCGCTACTTTCTAGGTTTTTCTTCCCCTCCAGGGCATGTCCTGAATTCTAGAGCATCTCTTTTTCATTCTGAGTTCTAGCATTATCTTCTAGACACATGAGAAAACCAAGATGGCAAACCGTGTTATACCCTCATCTCTGGTAGATTTTGCATTCTAGATTATGTCTCCTGACGAGGTCTGTTGTGCATGGCATTAGGTATATCCTTAGATAACATTCTGAGGTCACCCAGTTGCTTTTTAAGTTATTGATTGCTCTTGGCTGGTTCAACGTTTCAGAACAGGCTTCTAGAATATGCCCGAAGTGCAGCTCTTACCCAGCTCACATTATACACATGGAAGGATACGTTCTTTCTGCACTCTATGCTGTATCTACATGCTGGTGGCTTTCTAGATCTGTGCCCAGCCTTGCTGTGTTTTGTTTCCTTCTCAGTGAATTTGAAGTTCTAGAACAGCTTCCTTAAAGCATCTTGTGTTGCATCCCCTGACCAGGCTCTGGGTTTTAGATACCATGTTGGTTTGGGGCCTAAGGCTGGCCTGCCTTCTGGTGAACATATTCCGGAATCTGGCCTCTGAGTTCTGGGATTCAGGTGTCTAGATTCCCAGATGTACCTGTTCAAAGATCCAAGGGACCCAGCTGCCTGCTCTCCCAGCCACCACCCCCCCTTCTCTCCTCACAGAAGTCCAAGGCCCCAGTCCCAGGCTTTAGACACAGTCCGAAAATGGGGTGGCGCTGGGAATTATCTCCTCTTAGAACCGGTTATGCCACTGCCAGATGGGAGAGAGGGAAAGAGGGGAAGCGAATGAAAGTCCCTCCTGCTTTCGGCTGGGCCAGCTGGACCTGTCCGACCTGATGCGTTCGAGGGAGTGGCTCCGGGGAACTCCATTCATCCCCGCCCACAGCTTGTGCGCCCCAGCTCCTGGGTCCTGGGGGCCTGGCCTGTCGGGTTCTGGGGGAGCAGGGGTCTGAAGGTTGGGATTTCTGAGTCTGAGCTTGGAGGTTTAAAGCCCAGAGCAGAGGCTGTAGTCTCTGACTCCCGGGATTGGGAAGGAGGGAGGCTGGAGGCTCAGACTCCTGAGTTTTGGGGCCGGAACTCCCAGACCTGATGAAGGAGGGAGCTGGATCTTGGTCACCCGGGGTTGTGGGAGATGGCTAGTCTACCCCGCCCTCCTCCATGCTCCCCCTTCTCCAAGTGGAGTGGGTCTTTAGATTCTTCTGGAGTTGAGGTCCGGATGAGAAGCTGAAGAAGAGGGGAATCGAGCTGGATAGCAGCTAATCGGGTACCAGTGACCTAATTCTGTGACCGCAGCCCTGTGTCCCCCTGAAGTCACGGTTCTGGCAGGGGCTCAGTTCTGCCTCTCATGCAGTGGGTGGAGGGCGATTCTCAGCGTGGCCAAAATAGGTAGGAGCTGACTTTTCCCCACGCACTCAGGAGGCAGTGCCTGGGGCACCCGGCTTGCGTGCGGTGGACCAGGCGGGCCCAGATTTGCCGTCGGTGTCTGATGGAGACTGACCTCAGTTTCCCCAAATGCTCTCACCCAGGTACCCAAGTCCTGGTTTCCCCGAGAGCAATGGGTTTCAGTCTATCCTAGGCCACGATCAGAATGAACAGACGTCAGTTTGTCCTGTGCAATATGCCTGGGTGGCTCTGCCTCGGTTTCCTCCATGCATGAGCCGAGTGGCCCTGTCTGTTTCCCTGCCTGCGCCTTGACGAGGCCGGCCGCTGTTCCCTGCCCCTTCGCTGCCCCTGCAGGCCAGCACCGCCGCCATGATGTGCGAGGTGATGCCCACCATCAGCGAGGATGGCCGGCGGGGCTCGGCGCTGGGCCCGGACGAGGCGGGCGGCGAGCTGGAGCGCCTCATGGTCACGATGCTCACGGAGCGCGAGCGCCTGCTGGAGACGCTGCGCGAGGCGCAGGACGGGCTGGCGACGGCGCAGCTGCGGCTGCGCGAGCTGGGCCACGAGAAGGACTCCCTGCAGCGCCAGCTCAGCATCGCGCTGCCCCAGGTCTGGGCGGGGCCGGGGCGGGGCCTCGAGCGGTGGAGGCGTGGAGGGGGCGGGGCACGGCGCCTGGGAGGGCGGGGGCCAGGGGCGGGCTCTGTCGGGGAGAGGCGGGGCCTGAGCCGCTCAGGGGGCGGGGCTTATCGGGGAGGGCGGGGCTTTCCCACAGTTGGGTTCCACGAGGGAGGTGGGGAAGGATTGATCGGATGGTCCCGCTCTTGCCCACATCTGGACAGGAGTTTGCGGCGCTGACGAAGGAGCTGAACTTGTGTCGAGAGCAGCTGCTGGAGCGGGAAGAAGAGATTGCGGAGCTGAAGGCCGAACGGAACAACACGCGGGTGAGCGAGCGCCTTGCTAAGCGGTCCAGGCGAGGGGCGGGGGGGCCGGGAGGGGGCTCGCGGTATTGCGGTCCGACCACCTGGGGTCCTGTCTCCTCCCTGCTCCCACTTCTCGGCTGGTGTCCGCGGGTCCCCTCCTTCCTTCCCGTCTCTCCCCCTCTCCGTAACGGCCTCTATCTCGGTGCCACTCCTCCCTGACGCCGCCCCTTACCTCGGAGATCCCTCTCTTACTGACCTGCCTCGTTCCTTACCGTTTGCTTGGCTTCACCTCTTTCCCCATGTGTCCAACCCACCTGTCTGAGCCACGTTTCCCGTCGACCCTGCCTCTCTTCCCTTGCCCCTTTGACCCGGTGTCCTGTCCCTGCAGCTACTGCTGGAGCACCTGGAGTGCCTGGTGTCCAGACACGAGCGGTCACTGCGCATGACCGTGGTGAAGCGCCAGGCCCAGTCCCCGGGCGGGGTCTCTTCGGAGGTGGAGGTGCTCAAGGCTCTAAAATCCCTCTTCGAGCACCACAAGGCCCTGGATGAGAAGGTAGGAGGCTTGAAGAGCCTGGCTGTAGAAGGGAAGCCCGCAGGTGGCTGGCGCTGTCCTGAGCTGCAGAGATTCTGGCTGTGGTTGGTTAGGGATGTCCTAAGTGGGGGGAAAAGTTGACTCTGATCGACCGACTCTGCAGGCTGACCTGACTGGTTGGTTGATCATGGAAAAGTGAACGAGGCGGGGCTCCCCGTGGCCGGGCTAAGCTTTGGTGGCAGGTTGGGGCTGCACATCCATTATAGATAGAGGAACTCTAACCTTCCCTACGAGGCCCGTTCCAGGGCGTTCTTCACCATGGCCAGCTGTCCTACATTGGATCTGATCTCCATCTCACTCCCGTCCTGCCCCATCCCCAGGTCCGGGAGCGGCTGCGGATGGCGCTGGAGCGGGTGGCTGTACTAGAAGAGGAGCTGGAGATGAGCAACCAGGAGGTGAGGCGGAGAAGGGGAGGGAGGGACTAAGGAGCTCCCAGTGGGGTGGGCTGATTCTGGGTTCCGGAATCTGTTGGGGGCAGGACTATAGCAGAGGACTAGTGGGGTTGGACTATGGAGAGAACCAGTGGGGTCCCTCAGGGCTTGGAGGAGAACTGTCTAGTGAGAGTGAGACTGAGGTGAGAACCAGGGGTCGGGGCCAACGGGAAGAGCCCACTCTGAGAGGGAATGTTTGAGTGGGAAAAGTCGGGCTAAAGAGGACAAGAGTAAGGCCAACTCCCGTCCCTGCTGGGAAGCTAAGGAGAGATAGGAGAGCACCGGGTCCGAGGGCAGCCCCGGCAGGACCCGGGGCTCCCATGGCCTCTCCTTAGACGGCTGGGGCCAGTGGGAAGGAGCTAGTCTTCCTTTCGCACCGATTTCCCTTTCCCATTCCCAGACTCTGAACCTTCGAGAGCAGCTGTCCAGGCGCCGATCGGGGCTGGAGGAGCCGGGCAAGGATGGGGACGGGCAGGTAAGAGGCGGAAGTCCTTCACTCCCTTTGCTCTTCATTGATCCTCATCCCTCCGACCTCCATGCTCTCCTCTGACTTTGTGATGGTCCCTTTTTTCTTTCTTTCTTTTAAAAAAATATATTGTTGCCCTGACCAGTTTGGCTCAGTGGCTAGAGCGTCGGCCTGTGGACTAAAGAGTCCCAGGTTCGATTCTGGTCAAGGGCATGTACCTTGGTTTCGGGCACATCCCCAGTAGGGGGTGTGCAGGAGGCAGCTGATGGATGTTTCTCTCTCATGGATGTTTCTAACTCTCAATCCCTCTCCCTTCCTCTCTGTAAAAAATCAATAAAATATTATATATATATGTATATATATATATATATATATATATATAGTATTTTATTGATTTCAGAGAGGAAGGGAAAGGGAGAGATAGAAACATCAGTGATAAGAGAGAATCATGGATAGGCTGCCTCCTGCACGCCCCACACTGGGGATCAAGCCCACAACCCGGGCATGTGCCCTAACGGAGAATCGAACCCTGACCTCCTGGGTCGTAAGTCAGCGCTCACCCACTGAGCCACGCCAGCTGGGCCGTGATGGTTCTTTTAATGTTTGATATGATCCTCACTGACCCTGGGACATCTGAGCTCCTAGGACCTGATTCAGGTCACCTCGCTAACTACTGTGACCTCCAAGACCCTTACTGATATATTGTTAAATTTTTATTGATTTCAGAGAGAGGAAGGGAGACGGAGAGAGAATCATCAATGATGAAAGAGAATTATTGATCGGCTGCCTCCTCACGCCCCCTACTGGGGATGGAGCCCCCTGACTGGGAGTCAAACCGTGACCTCCTGGTTCATAGTTCGGTGCTCAAATCACTGAGCTACACCGGCAGGGCACCCTTACTGATCTTTGATTCACTCTGTCCACTCACCTGCCATCAACTGTGTTTTTACCTTGCATTTTCTTTCTGTCTCTGTTTCCCCGCTCTGGGTTCTGTCCCTTCCTTCCGCACGGTCCCCACTTCAGGCCCTTGCCAATGGCCTGGGTCCTGGAGGCGAATCCAACCGGCGCACGGCTGAGCTGGAGGAGGCCCTGGAGCGGCAGCGTGCGGAGGTGTGCCAGCTGCGGGAGCGCCTGGCGGTGTTGTGCCGCCAGATGAGCCAGCTGGAGGAGGAGCTGGGCACCGCCCACCGCGAGCTGGGTAAGGCCGAGGAAGCTAACGTCAAGCTCCAGCGCGACCTCAAGGAGGTGAGGCCGGAGCCGCTGGTGGGTTGCCCTCTGTCCCTCCTCTCCCAGAACGCGTCCCCACGTCCCTTTGCCCCAAGTCACAGAGCTCAGGAACGGTGGAACCCGGATTCCATTCATAAGCCGTGTAGATTCTCTCCCTCTCTGAGCCCCAGTTTCTTCGCCTGTAACATGGGACTCACAGCTTTGTCAGAGGGTTGGCATGTGGCACATACGCAGTGGGCACTCAGGAACTGTTCGTAGTGATGTTATCATTGGCAAATCCTCTTGTGCCTCCAAACTGAATTCCTTGGTCTGCATTTCAACCCATTCGGGGCTTAGGCTCCTGGATTCTCACTCCCATGCCCCAGGGGCTGCCGAGAAATGTAGGCATGGGTTCTCCAAGGAAGGCCCTGGATGAGGAAGAATAGTGAGCACTTTAGTTTTCTCATCCACTAGGGCAGTGGTCCGCAAACTCAGTCAACAGAGCCAAATATCAACAGTACAACGATTGAGATTTCTTTTGAGAGCCACATTTTTTTAAAATTAAACTATATAGGTAGGTACCTTGTTATTAACTTAATTAGGGTGCTCCTAAGGCTTAGGAAGAGCCACACTCAGGTCCACCTCCCAGGAGACCCCGGAGCACCTTTTCTGGGGTTCTGAGCCTGTGCTACTCTGGGGGATCTTGGGAGATGCTGCCTCCCAGATGGAAGGGGCCTTGGCTTCCCAGGAGGCCCTAGGGCCGCGGTTCTCAACCTGTGGGTCGCGACCCCTTTGGCGGTCGAACGACCCTTTCACAGGGGTCGCCTAAGACCACCCTGCATATCAGATATTGACATGACGATTCATCACAGTAGCAACATGACAGTTATGAACTAGGAACGGAAATAATTTTATGGTTGGGTCACCACATGAGGAACTGTATTTAAAGGGCCAGAAGGTTGACAACCACTGCCCTAGGGCACTTGCTCTGTGACTCTAAGCCTGGGCTGTGCCACAAGTTGCCGAAACATCTCAGTCCTGGGTTTTTGAGGCAAGTGGCCCAAGAAGAGTGGAGGAGACTTCCCATCCCCTGAGCCTCGGGGCCATTCCCATGCGGAGGGTCTAAGCCAGTGCTGCTCGCGGGCAGTGTGGTACCACCATTCGAACTTTCAAGTGGCAGGGACCTCACGTTGGCTATTCCCGGGGGCTCTTGGCAGGTTTGGTTCCACCGTTCTGATGCCCAGAAGCCAGGGGACTGCATTTCCCAGGATTCCCTGGGGTGCCTGATTTGGGGTTCTAGGCCTAGGCTCCCCGCAGGGCCTTTGGGGAGCTGTAGTCCACGCGGCCCTTTGCCACCTCTGCAGGCGTTGGCCCAGCGGGAGGACATGGAGGAGCGGATCACGACGCTGGAGAAGCGCTACCTGAGTGCCCAGCGCGAGGCCACGTCCCTGCACGACGCCAACGACAAGCTGGAGAACGAGCTGGCCAGCAAGGATTCGCTGTACCGGCAGGTGGGGCGCCGGGGGCCGGGAAGGGGCGCTGAGGACGAGGTCCTTGCCGGGAGACCCAGCTCCTCCCCAATCCTGTCCCTGTCCTGCCCTAGAGCGAAGAGAAGAGCCGCCAGCTGGCCGAGTGGCTGGACGACGCCAAGCAGAAGCTGCAGCAGACGCTGCAGAAGGCCGAGACCTTGCCCGAGATAGAAGCGCAGCTGGCCCAGCGTGTGGCGGCCCTCAATAAAGTGAGGGGCGGCCTGGGGCGGGGCCCTGAGTCTCTGCAGGAGGGGGCGGGGCCTGGAGTCTGGAGAAGGAGGCGGGGTCAGGAGGGGAGGGGCCTGGATTATGGGGGCGGAGCCAGGAGGGGGAGGGGCCTGAGTCTCTGCAGGAGAGGGCGGAGCCATGAGTCTGCAGGAGAGGGCGGGGCCTGGAGTCTGGAGGGGGCGGGGCCGTGAGTCTCTGCAGGAGGGGGCGGGGCCTGGAGTCAGGAGGGGGCGGGGTCAGGAGGGGAGGGGCCTGGAGTCTGGATGGGGCGGGGCCCGGAGGAGGGGGCGGGGCCTGGAGTCTGGAAGGGTCGCAGACCTGCAGCCTGGATTTTGGATGAAAAATCAGGGCCTGGGGATTGGGGAAGGGATAAAACTTGGAATGGGGGCAGGGTCTGGAGGTCTGCGACGGGGAGTGTGGGGAGGAGTTCTCTAGTTTGGACTGAAAGGATGGATGGCCTGGAACACGAACTGAGGAAAGGAACACAGCCCGTGGACGAGGGCCCCGGCTGGTACCGGTCTTGGAGGAAGTGGGACTGGAGGCTGCCTGGGTCCCAGGGGGGCCAAGTCAGACGTCATGGTTCCTTCCATCCTCTAGGCTGAGGAACGCCATGGGAATTTCGAGGAGCGGCTCAGGCAGCTGGAGGCCCAGCTGGAGGAGAAGAACCAAGAACTGCAGCGGGTGAGAGAAGGAACGGGCTAATGCAGGGAAGGCGAGGGGCGGGGCCTGAGGCGGGGGCGGGGCCTGGAGGCGGTGGGAGGAGCTCAGCAGGGGCTCCGCTCTGGACCCGGTGGGCCTGAGCACCCGCGGTCCCTTCTCCTCGGGGCAGGCCAGGCAGCGCGAGAAGATGAACGATGACCACAATAAGCGTCTGTCCGAGACAGTGGACAAACTGCTGAGCGAGTCCAACGAACGGCTACAGCTGCACCTCAAGGAGCGGATGGGGGCGCTGGAGGAGAAGGTGCACCCCAAGCCAGCACTCCGATAGCCCTGCATCCTGAGCCACCTCTTGCCCAAATCCCTGGGCCCCGGATCGTCCCCCCAGACCCATTATCTGAGATCCCCCTAAACCGGGGCCTCCCGCATCCGACAGACTTCTCTGCCGTAATGCACCGACCACTGTTTCACCTAAATCCCCCAAGAGCTGAATTCTGGGGCACCTGTACCCTGAGCTCTTGGCTTCCCCCCAAGCCTCTTATCCTAGGGACCCTCAAACTGAATCCTCTAATTACACAGGATGTGGAATTCTGGGGCTCCCATGAACAGGATCCCCTACCCCGCTGCATCTTTGGACCCACAACCCCCATGTGCTCCAGCTCACCATTCATGCACACCTCATTCATGGGGCTCCTCTCGGGCCCCCAGAGCATTTCCGTTTCAGGCTCCCCCCCACCTCACTGCACCCCTGTCCCCCACAGAACTCACTGAGTGAGGAGATTGCCAACATGAAGAAACTGCAGGACGAGCTGCTGCTCAACAAAGTATGGCGGGTCCTGGCGGGAGGCCCGGGCAATGGCAGGCCCTGCTGGGTCGGAACCAGCTGGGAGGGCTGTGCCTTGGGCACACGCTGACCTGACCCCTCTGACCCGTCCCCACAGGAGCAGCTCCTGGCGGAGATGGAGCGAATGCAGATGGAGATTGACCAGCTGCGGGGGCGGCCTCCGTCCTCCTACTCCAGGTGACAGCAGCGCTCCTGCCCCCTCTACCCCTGGACCCCCTTGGCCAGGCTCATCCTTTCTGATCCCTCGGCCTCCCCCACACCCACTGCACCCGCTGCCTGTCTTCCGGAGACTTCCACGAGTCTGTTTTAGTTTTGACCCCTGACTTCATGACCACTGACACCAGATCCTTTTCCCTGACCTTTGACCTCAGATCCCTCTCTTAATCTCCTGACCAAAGGCCCTTTCCTACCTCAGCTTTCTTTTAAAAAAAATTTTTTAACATAGATTTTTTAATTTTATTTTATTTATTTTTATTTTTTTTAAAATATATTTTATTGATTTTTTACAGAGAGGAAGGGAGAGGGATAGAGAGCCAGAAACATCGATGAGAGAGAAACATCGATCAGCTGCCTCCTGCACACCCCCCACTGGGGATGTGCCCACAACCAAGGTACATGCCCTTGACCGGAATCGAACCTGGGACCCTTCAGTCCGCAGGCCGACGCTCTATCCACTGAGCCAAACCGGTTACGGCTAACATAGATTTTTTTAGAGAGAGGGGAAGGGAGAGGGAGAGAGAAACATCAGTGTGATGTGATAGCATCATTGGACTGCCTCCTGCATGCCCCCTATGGGGGATCGAGCCCACAACCCAGGCATGTGCCCTGACCAGGAATCGGGCCTGTGACCTTTCAGTCCACAGGACAGCGCTCGACCAACCGAGCCACACTGACCAGGGCTCAGCTCTTCTTTTCTTGACCCCTTAGTCTCTGCCTTCTTCTTTATTAATATTTTTTTAAATATATGTTTTTATTGCTTTTTAAAGAGAGAGAAACATCCGTCGGCTGCCTCCTGCATACCCCCCTCCACCGGGGATTGAACCTGAAACCTGGGGATGTGCCCCGACCGGAATGGAACCGATGACCTCTCGGGGCACGGGACAGCACTGGACCAGCTGAGCCACACCAGCCAGGGCTCTGACGGTCTTCTCCATGCCCACAGGTCTCTCCCTGGCAGTGCCCTGGAGCTCCGTTATTCCCAGGCACCTACGTTACCTTCCGGTGCCCACCTGGACCCCTATGGGGCTGGCAGTGGCCGAGCAGGCAAGAGGAGCCGCTGGTCAGGGGTCAAGGATGAGCCCTCCAAGGTCAGCAGCCACTTCTGGGGCCTGGGTTGAGCAGGGCTTGGGAGGGCAACAGTGGGAACTGGGGTCTATTAGACGGGGCTCGGGGAGGGGGCTGGGTTGAGGAGCGGGGTCCCCCGGACCCATGCTGTCTTCTGTCCTTCTCCCACAACTCCCTCTTCCCCACGTGCCTGGATGTCTCTTCGCGGAAATCCTGCCTGGTGAGAACCTTAGAGGGATGATGGGGTGGTGAGGGGGATGGTTCCGGGGGGATGGTGGGCAGGGCGTAGCATCCTAGAATGGGTGGGGTTAAGTGAAGAAAGTGAGTGAGTTGAGCCAAAGAAAACAGTGAAATCAGGGGAGGGAGCGGAGTCCTCAGAGGGTTGGGGTGGTCAAGGAAAGGGACCTGTCAGGAGACAAAGCAGAGCTGGGAAAAGTGTGAGGGCCCCATCACAGGGTGGGGGCAGTCCCTGTCGGACGTGGGCGGGGTCCTGAAGGGCGGGCAAGGTCAGGAGAGTTGAAGGACAACCCAGGGCCAATCTCCTCTCCTGCCCGCTGGGGGCCCCTCTCTCTCCACACAGATCCAGGAGTGGGAGCGGTCGGCCCCTGCGGGGTCCATGCCACCCCCGTTTCCTGGGGAACTGGATGGCTCAGATGAGGAGGAGGCGGAGGGGATGTTTGGGGCTGAGCTGCTCTCCCCCAGCGGGCAGGCCGATGTGCAGACACTGGCCATCATGCTTCAGGAGCAGCTGGAAGCGATCAACAAGGAGATCAAGTGAGCACCGGCCCCGTCCTGCCGCACGGCCCTGCCTGGGCTCACCCCACAGCCCCTCTCGCTGTGGAGTCTGCTGTGAAGGCCAGAATCTATCTCCTCTCCCACTGTCCTCACGGGGATTTTCCCAGCCCGACACTCCCTCCAGTATCCAGGGATCCCCCAGGAGTCTCGTATATACATATATATCCCTCAGTTAAGTACTCACAATTTCCCAACACAGCAAAGACTGAACCTCCAAATACCAAAATTCTCAATCCAGTACATCAACAATCCTCCAGGACAGCATGGATTTAATGGCTTCACACAAACAGTACCCAGGGAATCCTGGTCCCCCACGATTCTCAACACAAGCACCCCATCCCAAAACACCAAGAGCCTCACTTTAACACATCAAGAACTGCAATTCTCCATACCAAGAATTTCTACCCAACAGATAATATATAACAAGAATTCTCAATTTCTGAAGACTCACCCATTATATAAAGTACACCCCAACTCCCCAGCAACTACCTTATTTAGCAATCTCTATATATAAAAGCCTAAGTGACCATTATGACCAGATGACTGGCTGGTAGCTATGACGCACACTGACCACCAGGGGGCAGACACTCGATGCAGGAGTTGCCCCCTGGTGGTCAGTGTGCTCCCACAGCCAACCTCCCATGGTCCCTCCCCCAAGCCGTCCAACCTCCCACCATATGGTCCTGATCAGCCCAATCGCTGGCCAGGCCGAGGGACCCCACCTGTGCACGAATTCGTGCACCGGGCCTCTAGTTCTCTAATAATACACCCTCCATGGACCCAGCAAATATACCAACATGACTACCATCTTCCATTCAAACTTGGTCTGACTTGAGTAAGCAACTCTCATATACAAAATGATTCTAAGACTTTCCTAGATCCTAGGTTGACCTCTGAGTCCCAGATCTCATCTGGATCTTATTATGAATTTGCTCTTGTTGTCCTCCTTGAACCTTGATCTCTTTCCCATAAAAAATCCCTTTATGATTTTCCAGAACCACTTGGTTATCATCAGGGTCATCCTGATGCAGACCCTGATCATTGTCTCTAATCGACTTCCCTGACCTCCTGAGCCCATCATGACTCCTACCCCCCCCTTGAATCTTGGTGGGTTCACATCACGAATCCACCAAGACCCTCTAACCTCATTATGCCTTCTTCAGAATTACTTGTGCCTCCCTAAGCTTCTGGCTCATTGGGATCCGCAGACTCCCTCTCCCATCGTCTGCCTCAGTCCTCTCACCCGTCTCTCCCCTTTCCCTCCTCAGGCTAATCCAAGAGGAGAAGGAGACAACAGAACAAAGGGCAGAAGAACTGGAGAGCCGGGTATCTGGCTCTGCCCTGGACTCACTGGGCCGCTACCGCAGTAGCTGCTCACTGCCCCCCTCCCTCACCACCTCTACCCTTGCCAGTCCTTCCCCTCCCAGCTCCGGCCACTCAACACCCCGCCTGGCACCCCCTAGTCCTGCCCGTGAGGGCGCCGACAAAGCTGTAAGTGTTCCGAAGTCTCCTTTGCTTCATGGGGTGGGCAGGAGGTCAGAAACAGGATTCCCCAACAGATAGCAACAATAACTTCTCACACCAGTGGCTTTCAAAAGCAGCCTTATCTTCCCTAAAGATTCCAACTCAAAGGGCAAAGGGAGGACTGAGCCACTGGGAGAATCCTAACTTGTATTTTCGTTAGATCTGGTCTACCTTGACCAGTTTTATGCATTACGTTTCTGCAAGTGATTTTTAAAAATGCTTCTGTGACTGAACATACGTTTGAGAACTGCCATTATATCCTCATAATTGACCTTTGAGGGATGCATAATGGATATTAATCTTATTTTATTGCCCGAAACCCAAGCTTTTCTGCTTTCAGAACCTATAACCTAGTGGCTTTCCTTGGGGCCACACAGATCCCACTTCTGACACCATAAGCTATGAAACTATCAATATGGGCTTTAGCTCCGGTGGGACTGTAATCTTTGGCTTTACGTTTCATCCCACTTGGCCTAGGCTACCTTCAGAAATGGTTCCCCAAACCAGGGATGCCTCATACATCCCCCAGTAGATATTTTAGTTAACGAGGAACCCCCAATATGACTCCAACTTAATCCAGCCTCTCTCCTTCTCTATCCCCAGAATCATGTCCCCAAGGATGAAGCTGGGGCTCCACGAGGGGAGGGGCCAGCCATCCCAGGAGACACCCCGCCTCCCACGCCCCGCTCTGCCCGCATAGAGAGAATGACCCAGGCCTTGGCACTGCAGGCAGGATCCCTGGAAGATGGGGGGCCCTCACGGGGAAGGTCAGCAGGGACAAGAGATGGGACAGGGATGGGCTTGCTTGGGAGGATGACATGGGAGGGGACAAAGACTTGGGATGGATGGGCACATCCCAGATGGGGTCTGCCCTCACCCTGTCCTGCTCATCCAGTGAGGGCACCCAAGATTCCCTGCACAAAGCCCCCAAGAAGAAGAGCATCAAGTCATCCATAGGTCGTCTCTTTGGCAAGAAGGAGAAGGGGCGAATGGGACCGCCAGGACGGGACAGCTCCTCTCTGGGTGAGTGCCCTGATTCTACCCCTCCCTCCCTCCCTCCCTCCCTCCCTCCCTCCCTCCCTCCCTCCCTTCCTTCCTTCCTTCCTTCCTTCCTTCCATCCTTGCTTTGTTTCTTCCTTCTTCTTTACATATTCACTTGACTTTCATTCATGTCCTCATTGAGTTGGTAATCCATTTACAATGTAGAAGGGACAGGACTT
The DNA here is from genome assembly GCF_964212035.1 of Myotis nattereri. Lineage (NCBI taxonomy): Eukaryota > Metazoa > Chordata > Mammalia > Chiroptera > Vespertilionidae > Myotis > Myotis nattereri. Next base: position 49,234,554 of record NC_138090.1, read on the forward strand.
GGCAGAGGAAGGGGGGAGGGGGGGAAGAGCCCTCTGTGGCCTGCTTGAGTGACTGGAGGGCTAAATCATATTGTTCTGTCGTTTCCCATTTAGGGAGGCGCATCCTAAAGGCAGAGCACCTGGTGTGCTGGAGCCTTCTTGTATCGGCTTGTGAGAGCCAGTAGTTAAATTTTCAGGCATTTTGTGAGTTGCTTGACATCACGTTGGCAGCTTGAAAGTGGCACAGTGGGATTATTCACACCGTAGAAATGGGCAAATGCAACAAATCAAGGAATAGCTCCTTCCTCCTCATGGAGCCAGCTAAACACTTGGCAGCACACCACTGCCACCCTGGCAGGGCCAGGCCAATGGTTGCCCTATTTTGGGGTTCTCTCCGATTTATTGCCTGGGAGGTGACCCTGGTCCCTGTATGGCTTGATCACTCCTCTCTGTGGCCTCATTGACTATTCCCTTGGGGCCTCTGCTCTCCTGGCTTCCTTCTCACCACCCCCAGCATGAAATAGTCTGCTTCCCCCTGAGACTCTCCAAATCTTGGCCCCTCCCTGCCTCCAGCTGGAACACCCTCAGATGAGACTTTGGCCACCGACCCTCTGGGGCTAGCCAAGCTGACAGGCCCAGGAGACAAGGACCGGAGAAACAAGAGGAAGTGAGTGTGGGAGTGGGGAGGGAGGGGGGGGGGACTTACAAAGATCCGCATGCATTTTGTTGGAACCTCCTGCCAGGTTTCCTACGTTCATAACCAGTGTTTTGAGAGGGGGTTGTGGTGAAGGGGGCCACCCAGGAGGGCTGGGGTCTCTGCCCCTGAGAGCTTCTGCCCTGGCCCCCTCTTCCCAGGCATGAACTTCTGGAAGAGGCCTGCCGCCAGGGCCTGCCCTTTGCCGCCTGGGATGGCCCCACCGTGGTCTCCTGGCTGGAGGTACTGGGGCCCAGAAATGCCCTGATTCCTGACCTTCAACCCCTGTGACAACCCCACCACTAGGGCTGGTTGGGTCCACTTAGCATCATCCTCCTGGCCCAGATGGGGGAGTGGGGTGGGGATGAGGCCCTGGAAGGAGTCAGGCTTCCTGTGATCTCCTTATTTGTTCTCCTTTGCCCCCCCCCCCGCTCTCCCCCCCCCGCCCCGCCCCTCGGGGATGCTCACTTTGGTCCTGGTCTCCTGTTGCTCCTCTCTCTCTCTCTCTCTCTCTCTCTCTCTCGCTCTCGCTCTCGCTCTCGCTCTCTCTCCCTTTCGGATTCCCTGTCTATGTTTCTGCTTCTCTCCTCATCTCTGTTTTTGTCATGGCCCATATTTCTCCCCATGTCTCCCCCAATGTTTTTGCTCCTTTCCCTCCCCATGTGTCTCTCCTCTCTGTGTGTCTCTCCTGATCTCTGTCTCTCTCCATCCCTCTCCTTGCCTTTCCCTGACTCTCCCCCTCGGCCTCCCCGTGGCTCCCTGACTCACGGCCCTTTGACTTGCTCTGTCTGTCTCTCCCCACTGTGACCTCTGTGTCTTTCTGTTCTCCCCCCACTTGCCTCTCCCCGGCTCTCTGTCTCCGTCTCTCCCTTTCTTTCTGTCTCTCCCCCATCTCCCCGTCTCTCCTCTTGTGTGATATCGGCTGTCTCTCCTCTGCCTGTCTCTCTCTCCCCCTCCTCCGCTGGCCCAGCTGTGGGTAGGCATGCCTGCGTGGTATGTGGCCGCCTGCCGGGCCAATGTCAAGAGTGGGGCCATCATGGCCAACCTGTCCGACACGGAGATCCAGCGGGAGATCGGCATCAGCAACCCGCTGCACCGGCTCAAGCTGCGCCTGGCCATCCAGGAGATGGTCTCGCTCACCTCGCCCTCTGCGCCCGCCTCCTCGCGCACAGTGAGTGTCCACTGGCCCATCCCAGCCCTGGCCGCCTCCAGGCCCCGCCTCTGGCCTTCAGACTAGCCAATCCCGGCCTGCTTATTCCAGCTCCGTCCTACAGACCTCTACTCCCCTTATGCCCCTGGATTGTGGGGGGAAGGGGGTCTTCCCTCAGGTCTCCCTGCCTCCCCTGAACCCCTAAACTTCAGTCTGTCTTCAACCGCAGCCAGAGGGACCCATCCTGGAGAATAAGACAAACCCATATGGTTCCCGGCAAGGCCCCTGATGAAAGGCCATTGCCCGCTCCTTCCCTCACTCTGCTCCTTGGCACCCCCTTTTCTTGGAGCACCCCCCTCCCCGCTTCCCCCAAGGCTGGCTCCTTGTCATCCCTGAGGTCTCAGCTCAATGTCACCACCTCCGAGAGGCCTCTCTCACTCAACAGCGAAACTAGTCGCCTGCTGCCCATCACCCCAGGACATTAAGACCTGATTTTCCTCCATAGCATTTACTGCCTTCTCATGCTTTATCCTTGCATTCCACACAGAAAATCATGCGTGCCGTGCCTAATGCAGCACTTAGCCCTTTGCCACGCTTGCTGTTCACACGTGAATGTGTGCATCGGAAGCACTCGAATGTAATGTGTGGACATCATAACCAGTAGGCCCCCCAAATTACTTCAGCGGGCGTCCCCTAAAAATAAGAACTTTCCCCTACATAGCCACCGTGCCCTTGTCACACCTAAGAACACGACCGTTATTGTTAATGTCATCTACTATTCAGTCTGTACTCAAACTTCCCCTTGCACATGCCGGACTCTACAGCTGTGTCTGGCACTCAGGGGTCATTACATACATTTTAAAAAAATGTATCTTTATTGATTTCAGAAAGGAAGGGAGAGGGAGAGAGAGACAGAAACATCAATGATAATAGAGAATCATTGATTGGCTGCCTCCTGCACATCCCCTACTGGGGATTGAGCCCGCAGCCTGGGCACATGCCGTATGCCCTTTGCTGGAATCAAACCTGGGACCCTTCAGTCCACAGGCCGATGCTCTATCCACTGAGCCAAACTGGCTAGGGCTACATACATTTTTCTTTTAAAAAAATGTTTTGTTGATTTTTAGAGAGAGAAGGGGGAGGGAGAGAGAGAGAGAATGAGAGGGGGAGGGAAACGTCCATGGGAGACCGAGACATGATTGGTTGCCTCCTGCACGCCCCCTGCTGGTGATCAAGGCCACAATCCCCGCATGTGTCCTGACCAGGAATCACACCGACAACCTTTGGGTGCATATGAAGGCGCCCAACCGCCCTAACCGGTTTGGCTCAGTGGATAGAACGTCGGCCTGTGGACTGAATCGTCCCAGGTTCGACTCCTGTCAAGGGCAGGTACCTTGGTTGCGGGCACATACCCAGTAGGGGGCGTGCAGGGGGCAGCTGATTGATGTTTCTAACTCTCTATCCCTCTCCCTTCCTCTCTGTGAAAAATCAATAAAATATATTAAAAAATAAAAATAAAAAGGAAGATGCCCAACCTACTGAGCCATACCGGCCAGGGCCCACATGATTGAATGCATGTCTGAATTCCTAACCCCTGGGGGGCTGTTGGGAGCAGGTGCTCAATAAATGTGCACGCACATCCTCCTTCCCGAGAACATTCGCCCCATTGCTGCATCTGCCACCTCACTCTGCGTCCTTTCTTTCTTTTTTTTTTTTAAATATATATTTTATTGATTTTTTACAGAGAGGAAGGGAGAGAGATAGAGAGTTAGAAACATCGATGAGAGAGAAACATCGATCAGCCGCCTCCTGCACATCTCCCACTGGGGATGTGCCCGCAACCCAGGTACATGCCCTTGACCGGAATCGAACCTGGGACCTTTCAGTCCACAGACCGACGCTCTATCCACTGAGCCAAACCGGTTTCGGCTCTGCGTCCTTTCTGTACATTCGTGTGGACAGAGGTGATGCATTGGCGCAGGGCCACACGGCAAAATGCCCAGCAGGCCCCCAATGGGAACCTGAATTTTTCATCTCCGAAGCCCAAGTTCTGATACACACAGCAGGTGCTCAATAAACGATCCTGCCTCTGTCCCTGGCTTGTCCAAGCAGTGACTGGCCTTTCTCAGCCAGAAAGTACACTGTGTATAAATGTGCATGACCCGAGCCTCCAGGAGCGTCCCCCCCCACCCCTTTCCCTGTCTGGAAGTCCTCTCTCGCCTTCCCTAACACCCCGTGGCCCCTCAGTCCACAGGAAACGTGTGGATGACACATGAGGAGATGGAGTCCCTCACGGCCACGACGAAGCCTGTGAGTGCCCCCTGCCGGCGGCTTTGGGGGTGGCACTAACTCTCTCGGGAGGGGCGGAACGGGGCGAGTCTGTGGCTGTCTGTCCGTCTGTTCCTTCCTCCCGCCCTCCTTCGCCTCCCCCTTAACCCATCCCTTCTTTCCCCTCTTCCCACTAACGGGTCAGGAGACCAAGGAGATCAGCTGGGAGCAGGTAGGGGGCGCGGGGCGGGAAGGGGGCGCATGACCAGGTTGTGCACGCTGCATGGACGCCCCTTCTTCTCCGAGCCCCACCCCTATCCTCGCTGGGGCATCCCCTCATCACCGCGGGGGGGGGGGGGGGCGCTGTGCGGAGCTCGGCTCTGGACTGTCTCACTGTGGTTTGGTGGGGGTCTGGGCAGAAGCCGGGTGGTTCCATTGTTAGCTGTTAGCTTGGTGCACGGGCCACCCCATGATCGAGGGTGGTGGGGGCTCCGGGGGTTGTTCCATTGCTATGACTAGAGGGAGACGGAGCACCCGTTTTCCGCGCTGGCTGCGGGGAAAGTGTACCGGGCAAAGGGGAAAGCATTTGGGGAGTGGGCAGCACGTCTGGCGGAGAAGCTGGGGAGGAGGAGCTCCAAGAAGGGGGAGGCATGAACTCACCTGTTGGAAAGAAGTGTGCGGGCCCCGGGCCCTTGGCTTCCGGCCAGGGGGAGGCATGGATTATGCTGAAGTCCGGGAAGGACTTTGGGCCGATCCAGAATATTGTCCCGGGCCGGGTCCAGCATTGAACTAGTATTTTCGGGACAGTGCCAGGGTGCTGGGTGACTCCATGACTCTCTGCTGTGGGGAGCGCTGTGCTGGGAGAATCCATGATGTTAACTCGGGGGCGTAGTGAGGTTGGGCTGATCTGTTCTGAGTTGGGGCCATGTTAGAGCACCGCTTCTCAGCCTGTAATGTACGGCTCACATCACCCGAGGATCTTGTGAGAACGCAGGTTCTGATTCAGTCAGTAGCCTGGGGCTGAGATTCTGCAATCCCGGCAAATTCGCAGGCGCTGGTGATGCCGTGGGTCCAAGGACCACACTCGAGTAGACACGGCTCTGTCCTGTCCTTCTTAGGGAGCAGGGGACACCATTGGATGGGTCCACTGTCCGGCTGTGGGGTGGAAAAAGCAGGACCTTGGGTTGGGGGGGTAGACCGTACCCTTGCATACATACACGGGAAGGGGTCCCAGGGCCTGACCCCTCCCCTACCTGCCCATGGCCCCAGATCCTGGCATATGGCGACATGAACCACGAGTGGGTGGGCAACGACTGGCTGCCCAGCCTGGGGCTGCCCCAGTACCGCAGCTACTTCATGGAGTCGCTGGTGGACGCCCGCATGTTGGACCACCTCAACAAAAAGGAGCTCCGCGGCCAGCTGAAGATGGTGGACAGCTTCCACAGGTGGGGCTGCCTCCAGGACAGGCCAGGGGCGGGGGGGCCACGCTCCTGCAGAGTCTGGGCCAGTGGGACAGGTGATGGGATTCTCTGGAAATCGACCCCGTGCCTCTTCCGTCAGTAAGATGACCCACTAGGGAGAGTCCAAATTCTGAGGCAGCTTGGCTAGCTGACCCCACCCCCCTTCCAGGTTTGCGAATAGGAACTGCCTGTTGAAAGTACCCCAGCTCTGAGGTCGGCAGTCACTAGAACCGACCCAATAGAACAGTGGTTCTCAACCTTCTGGCCCTTTCAATACCGTTCCTCATGTGGTGACCCAACCATAACAGTATTTCCGTTGCTACTTCATCACTGTCATGTTGCTACTGTGATGAATCGTCATGTAAATATCTGATAGGCAGGAGGGTCTTAGGCGACCCCTGTGAAAGGGTCGTTCGACCGCCAAAGGGGTCGCGACCCGCAGGTTGAGAACCGCTGCAATAGAACAAGACTGGCCTCTCCCAGAAGACCAGGTGGTGGGAAGGGCCCAGCGGGAGCAGCGGCCACTGGGGTGTGAAGGCTCCCCTCCCCTGTGACCCCGCTTCCCCTGCTGCTCAGGGTGAGTCTGCACTACGGGATCATGTGCCTGAAACGGCTCAACTATGACCGGAAGGACCTGGAGCGGAGGCGGGAAGAGAGTCAGACCCAGATCCGAGGTGAGTAGAAGGGGGTAAGAGTCCCTCTGGGAGCCGGTGGCGAGGCTTGGGGCCGGGCTGGAGAAAGACAAGGGGAGGGAGGCGGGGGAAGAAAAGCGCTACCATAAGCCATGGGGTGGAGCCGGTCTAGGAGGCATGGCCAGGAAAGAGGGTGAAGGGATGGGCTAAATTGGATGGGCCTGCAGCTGAGGGTTCCTTTGGTCCCCAGATGTGATGGTGTGGTCCAATGAGCGGGTCATGGGTTGGGTGTCCGGACTGGGACTGAAGGAATTTGCCACGAACCTCACGGAGAGCGGGGTGCACGGGGCGCTGCTGGCCCTGGACGAGACCTTTGACTACTCCGACCTGGCCTTGCTCCTGCAGATCCCCACGCAGAATGCACAGGTGGGTGAGCGGCCGCTGGGCCCGGAGCGTACTGGGCCTCCCCACCTCGCAGTCTGCAAGCTGCAACCCCTTTCCCGCCTCTCCTCCCCAGGCCCGGCAGCTCCTGGAAAAGGAATTCAGTAACCTCATCTCCTTGGGCACAGACAGGCGGCTGGACGAGGTTGGCGCCCAGCTCCGGAGGCTGGCTCCTTGCACCTTCAGGGTGGGAGCTGAAGGGGTGGGGCTTGGCTGCTCAGAGTCGAGGTTGGAGGCGGGGCCAGGATAGGGGCGGGGTGGGAAGAAGCGGCGAAATACGGAAGGGGTGGAGTCCAAGGAAGGGGCGGGGTCAGAACCGGGCCCTGGTGCCACACCGGATGCCCGGCTCCTGTACCTAGGACAGCGCCAAGTCCTTCAGCCGCTCCCCGTCCTGGCGGAAGATGTTCCGAGAGAAGGACCTCCGAGGCGTCAGCCCCGACTCCGCTGAGATGTTGCCTCCCAACTTCCGGTCGGCCGCAGCGGGGGCCCTGGGCTCGCCGGGGCTCCCTCTTCGCAAGCTGCAGTCGGAAGGTGGGCGGCTCCCCTTCTTCGGGGTGGGAGAAAAGGACCACCTCTCCATGCCAGAGGCCTCCTCCTGCAGGCCCTGAAATGGCCTGGCCCGTTCTCCCCCGCTCATGGCACATGGGCCGCTCCTGTATGCCAACTCTCTCCGCCGGGCGTGGAAGGGATTGCTCTCGCACCCTCTTTCCAGGGTGGGAAATGCGCTCGCCCTGTGTCATCTGGGGCACCTTGGACGAACCTGCGGGAAAGGCAGGGAAGCCAACGAGGATTCGGGCTGGCTGTCATTCCCAGGAAGGAAGCTTGGGGTTGAGGATCGGAGAAACCCTGGGGAGGACAGGGCGTGCGCGCGTGTGGGTGTGGGTGGGCGCGTGTGGGTGTGGGTGCGCGCGCGTGTGTGGGTGTTGGTGCTCGCGTGTGGGTGTGGGTGCGCGCGTGTGGGTGTGGGTGTGGGTGCGCGCGTGTGGGTGTGGGTGCTCGCATGTGGGTGTGGGTGCGCGCGTGTGGGTGTGGGTGCGGGTGCGCGCGTGTGGGTGTGGGTGCTCGCATGTGGGTGTGGGTGCGCGCGTGTGGGTGTGGGTGTGGGTGCGCGCGTGTGGGTGTGGGTGCTCGCATGTGGGTGTGGGTGCGCGCGTGTGGGTGTGGGTGCTCGCATGTGGGTGTGGGTGCGCGCGTGTGGGTGTGGGTGCGGGTGCGCGCGCGCGCTGAACCGCTGCTCGCTCTCCCTCCAGGCCAGACTTCTGGGAACTCCCGGGCAGACGGCGTTTCGGTCCGGACCTATTCCTGCTAGTGCAGGCCTCCAGGTGAGGACTGTGCTGGGCGACCCTGGGGGTCTGGGGCAGCGCAATGGATCTTCACCGCTCCACGTGCTGCCGGCGTCGGTGTGGGCGACCTCACGCGGATGGAGAATCTCCCGGAGGCCGGGCTGCCTCCCCTCCCGCCCAGTGTGGTCTCGCCGGGGAGCGCGCCGCCGCCTGGACCATCTGCACAGACTGGAGGGGAGCGCGCGTCCCCGCCTCACACATGGACGGGGCCTGGACCAAACCACATGAACTGGACCGAGGGGGGGGGGGGAAGGAGAGGGCAGGAAGAAACCCCGCCCCCAAACTTCCATCTCCCTCGGCTCTACTTTGTAATTTATTGATCAGTTTCCGACGGGAGACGGGTGCCCATTCCCCACGGGGAGGGGGCGGGGCTGCCCTCCCGGGCCGCATGCGAGGGCAGGCCGCCCCCTCCCCTTTCTCCCCGGTCGCGGGGCCCAAGTCTTCCTTCTCCGTCCGAAAGGAGGGGAGGGGGGACTCGCTGCTACAAGCCTCGCCCCCAGTGCCACTCAGCCCCGCCGCCGCCTCCGGTGCCCGGTGGCCGGAGGTCAGCTGCGGGCGGGTCCCTCCCCCCAGTGTCTCGTGTCCCCGGGGCCCTCCGCCCCCCGTGCTGTGGCCGTGTCCGTGCCCCAGGGGCGGGGGGCGCAGAGCGCGCTCCCCGCTCCCCCCCGGCCCGGGGTTTGCATGGGAGAATCCTCTTGCCGCGGTGCCACTGGGCGACGTGCCGTGGGCGGGAGGGCGGACGGGGGAAGCTCGCGCCCCGGACTCTGGTCGGCCCCCCGCCTCAGGCGCCACTCAGTGGTCACGGGTAAAGAGAGCTGTTTCAAAACGCGCCCGTGTTGACTGATTTATTTGTCAGGACCTTCAACCGACCACCCGACCACCCGCCCCGAGGCCCCGGGAGCACGGGCTCCGCGTCCTCTGACCCACGAGCCCCGAGTCCCTCGGGGCCCCGGGAAGCCAGACCCTACGCCTGACAGTGAGGTTTCGGGGGTCACGTTTATTCAGAGAAATAAATATGGCTCGTGGGAAGGTGCTGGAGGGCCAGGGAGGGACGTCTGCGCCGCAGCCGCGCGGCCGGGTTAGGGTTCCGGAGTTTCCAGCATGTCCGCCAGGGCCCTGGAGAGGAGGACGCAGTGGTTAGACCACCCACCGACGCGCCCCAAGCTCACCCAAGAGATCGTTCACCGTCCCGTTCGTGTGACCAGGGCCGCCTCTCGCCGGGGCCCTCACACCCCCCCACACACACACACACACTCACTGGTACAGGGACGAGGAGAAATAGTCGACGTAGCTTCCTGTGGGCGAGGAGAGAACCGGTTTGAGGGGTACCGCACGGGCGAAAGCAGGGGTCACTTTTCACCGCGCCCGGGACCAAGGCCAGCTCCGCCCTCTCTCCCTAATTCCTTCCCCAAACCGAGTTCCTTCCACTAGGAATGTCTTGCTCAGGTTCCCCATGCCCCGGCAGCCTCCTCGGCCCTTCAGTTCTTCTGGCTTAGGCCCCGCCCACTCCGTTCTAGGCCCACCCTCAACCCGCTCCCAATCTTGGGGGGTAGATGCTCCAACCTCCCAGTCCCCACCGGGGTCCGCTCCCTGGCCCCCTTCCCCGGGTTTCTCCGGAGGCCGCCCTCCGCTTACCCGGGGTGCAGACAGTTTCGCAGACCAACGGGCAGAGGTAGCAGAACTGGCAATGCTGGGGGGGGGGGGGGGCGGGGGGAGGAGAGTGAGTGGCAGGTCGTGGTCAAAGGCAGAGTCAGGATGGGGGCGTGGGGCGGAGGCTTGCTAGGTGGAGGTCAAGGTCAGAGGCAGGGTTCGAGTGTGGAGTCAAGGCTGCATCAGGGGGTAAGGGGTTTGGTCAGTTTGAGGGCGGAGGCCAGGATTTGGGGCTGGGGGGTCCTGGGCCATCCTGAGGCGGGGGTGGAGCCTTGAGTCCTGGGGGGGGGGGAGGCGGGGTGTCTCACCTGGCACTGGTCACAGTGCTCCCCCATGTTCTCCTCGTCACAGTGGCAGTTCTCACATTCAGTGCATCGCTGGGGACCGGAGGGGGCAGGTTAGACTGAAACCTTCACCCCTTTGGGGAGCCACCTGCCAGTCTCCCACCCTTCCCCCAACTCCTCAGCCTCATTACCTCCAACCCTGAGCTCAGTATCATCCCCCAAAGCCACCTCTGCCTGCTTGGTTTCCTATGGCAGGGGGACGCCCCATCCCCCCATCACTGCGGGCTGGACCCACGGATGCTCTCTGCTCCCCCTTTTATATTTCCCTGCAGCCTGTCATACCCCAGCCCCAGGGACACCCTCCTCCCCCGACTCCTTGTCAAGGACCTTCCTCTCTCCCTACACCCTCCCCTTCCTGGACCATGGCCCCAGCCTCCTCCACCGGCTCCTCGCCTCCAGTCTGTCCCCAATACGGCCCAGAAGTGTCTTTCTTCACTTGGAACTAACCCTGCCCTTCCTTTGCTCAGGGCCCTCCCAAGGCCCCCGGGCACCAGGGACTGCTTGGTGGGGGGGCCTGGGCTGGGGACATACATTGCAGAAGGAGCAGTAGCCACACAGGGACCCTGGCTGGTAGTTGGCGTACTCTTGGGCGTCCTGCGGACCTGTGGGGACAGGAGGGCAGGAGTGACCCACACTGACGCGGCTCCCCCCGCTCCCACCAGGCCAGAGCACCTACCGGCTTCGCCACTCTCTTCCTCGCTGGGGCCGCCTCCAGCCACCTCCCTCCGGGCCAGTGGGTTGGGGATGATGGTGAAGGGAAGCCGGTTTTCCTCCAGCCCCTCCTCCTCCTCGTCTTCCTCCCCGTGCTGGTCTTGGCTCAGTGCGGCCTGAACCTCATTCCTCTCTTCTCTTCTCTCTTCTTCTTCTTCTTCATCCTCCTGCTCCTCCTCCTCCTGCTCCTCCTGGCTCAGGCGGAGGCCATGGCCTTCCTCCTCATCGTCCTCGTCCTCCTGGGCCCGGCTGCCTTGGTGGGGGCCTTCTTCTTCCTGCTCTGAATCTTCCTCCTCTTCCTCCTGGGAGCTGTGCTCGTCTTCTTTCTCCTCTTCCTCTTCCTCTTCCTCCTCAGAATCTCCTTCCCCCAGATGGCTTCTATCCTTGACCCCGGTGTGCTCTGGGGCCTGGGGGCTGATTTCTTTGATGGACGCTTTCTGGCCGGTGTCTTCATCGCCGTGGCCTTGTTGACGATGGCTGGGAGCTTGGGGGCCCAGCTTGGCAGAGCTGTCCTCGCCTTCCTCCTCGGGGACTGCGTGGGGGTGATGGCGGGGGACTTCTGCTTTGTACTCGTCAGGGAAGTACTCCTGCTCGGTGCTCTTGGCGCCTGGCGGTCGGTAGCTGGCAACGTGGTGACTGAACTTGACTGTGGCCTCCTCCTCCTCCTCCTCCTCCTCATCTCCAAGGCTGTGGGGAGTATGTCTGGAAAGCTGGTGCCAGTGTTCAGTGGACACATCCTCACCCTCATCTTCCTTGTCACCATGGCCTGGATGTCCGCGGCTGGGGGCATGATGGTGGTGCTCGTCCGAGACTGCATCCTCTTCCTCCACGTGGCCTCGGTGCCTGTGGGCTAGGTGTCCATACTTGATGGAGGCATCTTCATCCTCATCCTCATCCTCATCTTCTTCTCTGTGGCCTTGGTGTCTGTGGCCAGGGACATGGTGGTGGCGTTCATCCTCATCTGAGTCATCTTCATCCTCTTGCTTGCTGTGGTCTTGGTGCCTGTACGCCCAGTGTCCATACTCAGTGGAGGCATCATCGTCATCGTCATCGTCATCATCATCTTCTTCTTCTTTGTGGCCTTGGTGTCCGTGGCCAGGGACATGGTGGTGGTGTTCATCTGAGTCATCGTCATCTTTTTCCTTCCTGTGGGCTTGGGACCTGTGGGCCTGGAGGCCATACTCATTAGAGCCATCATCATCATCACCATCATCATCATCTTCTTCTTCTTCTCTGTGGCCTCGGTGCTTATGGGTCTGGTGTCCATATTCAATAGAAACACCCTCCTCCTCCTCTTCCTCCTCCTCTTCCTCCTCCGCTTCTCCGTGGCCTCGGTGTACCTGCCTCATCATGTGAGGTTGATACTCACTGGACACAACTTCGTTCTCATCCTCGTCTTGATGGCCGTGGCTCCTGTGGCTGGGGAAGTGGTGCCCACGCGCTGCTGAATCATCCACGTGGTCATTCCCATGGCCACGCTCTGCGAAGACCTCCTCATCAGAGACATTCTCGTCTCTAGCCTCGCGGCCCTGGGACCTGTGGCCTTGGAGTCGGTGACCATATTCCCCGGAGACATCTTCGTCCTCTTCCCCGCGGTCTCTCTGGCTCCAGAACGGAGGCCCACTGTCCGTGAAAACACCCTCACTCTCGTCTCCGTGGCCTCCGTGGCCTCCGTGGCTGTGGGTGGGGTGGCCGAACTCACCTGACATGTCCTCTGAGGAGACTCCCGCATTGTTGTTCCAGCTGCTGGGGCCGGGCCCAGCCCCTCTCAGCTGCTGGGTCATGGCCGGAGGGAGGAGCAGGCTGGCCACGGCAGCCCAGAGGACAGACGTGTGCAGCCATGGCCCACGGCGGCCCATGGGGACGGACGGGCAGCAGGCCTTCTCCCAGGCTGGCTCTGCTTGCCCCTTGCGGCGATGTGGATGAATGTTGGGGGGGGGTTCTCGTCTCTTCTGGAGTCTTTCTCTCGCTGCCGTTCCTTTGCTGTGTCTCTCCCACCTCTGCCTTCCCCTGGCCCTCGCTGCCGGCACTGGCCACCCCTGTGAGGCAGTCTCAGGAGCCCCCTGACCTCCCTCTCAGGCCCTCCCTCCCACCTCCCAGCCAATAGGGTCTCTCCCCTCCCCTCTCTGTGGCTAAATTTACTCTCAGCCCTGAGTTATTCTGGGTCAGTCCGCCTGTCCTTCCCCTCCTGCTCCTCCTCCTCCCAGCTGGGAAGGGGTGGGTGAAGGGGGTCTCTCCTTGGTCAGGAGTGGGGGGGTCCAAGAAACTTGACTTTGGACTCCCAACAAGCTCATGTTTGGCAGCTGCAGAGATAACAGCTAGACTTGTAACGGGCCAACTTGGGGGAGCCCGGGGCAGCTGGGGGCCAGGAGAGATGTATTTGAGGGGTGAGGCCGCCGGGTGGAGGGGTTGGGGTTAGACTGCGGGGGTTTCTGGCAGGAACAGGACACTGCGCTGAGCGAGTGGGTGCCATGGCGGAGGCTTTAGCGAGGGGCTAAGGAACCCGCTCCCAGCACCCGAGGGGCTAAGGAACCCGCTCCCAGCACCCGAGAGGCTAAGGAACCCACTCCCAGCACCCGTGCCCATGACCTCCTGTCCCTGGAACTCAGACCTGGGGGCAGGGGACCGGGCCAGGCCAGAGCTATAAATACACAGGGGGCTCCGGTTACCGGAGGCCAGGCGCAGCTGCTGTCCCCGTCAGAGAGCTGGCAAGGGTCATGCGGCCCTGCCCGCCCGCCCACAGCCCTTCGGGTCCCCAGCCCTCTTCACGGGTCTTCCTCTCTCTCTCACGGTGCCATCCCTCACCCTCTCAGGGTCCCTGTCCTCGCTCCCCAGGATCCTGTCCCCCCCACTCTTCGGCTTGCCTCACCCTCTCACTCTGTCTGCCCTCCACCCAGAGCTTTGTCACCCTGTCAGGGTCACTGTGCCCCCTCCCTGGTCTCTGACATTTCCTCTCTGGGTGTCTGTCCCCCTCTCTCTGGGTGTCTGTCCCCCTCTCTCTGGGCATCTGTCCCCCTCTCTCTGGGTGTCTGTCTCCCTCTCTCTGGGTGTCTGTCCCCCTCTCTCTGGGTGTCTGTCCCTCTCTCTGGGTGTCTGTCCCCCGCTCTCTGGGCGTCTGTCTCCCTCTCTCTGGGCGTCTGTCCTCCTCTCTCTGGGCGTCTGTCTCCCTCTCTCTGGGCGTCTGTCCTCCTCTCTCTGGGCGTCTGTCTCCCTCTCTCTGGGCGTCTGTCTCCCTCTCTCTGGGCGTCTGTCCTCCTCTCTCTGGGTGTCTGTCCCCCTCTCTCTGGGTGTCTGTCCCTCTCTCTCTGGGTCTCTGTCCCTCTCTCTGGGTGTCTGTCCCCCTCTCTCTGGGTGTCTGTCCCTCTCTGGGTGTCTGTGGGTCTGTCTGCGCCTCGGTCTGGCAGCCCTGCCCCGCCTCCGCCCCGCCTCGCGCTCTGCGTGTCTCGGGGACGCCCCGCCCCCCGGGCGCCGGGCCTGGACGGGCCGGGAAGTGGCAGATCCGGTTTGTTCGGGCGGATCCGAGGCCGGGCTGCGAGGGAATGTGGGGAGCCGGGTAGGCGGCGGCGGCAGCGGCAGCATGGTGGTTCCGGAGAAGGAGCAGGTACCGTGGCCGGACCCGGGTCCGAGGGCACAGGGAGCGGGGCGCCTGGTCCCCCGTTCCCGCAGAGGCGGGTGCTGCGGACCCAGATTCGGGGGGCCGACGAAGACGGGGTGTCGGCGGGGCCCGGACTCGCGGGTCCGTGGGAGCGGCTCGGAGGCGGCTGCGTGTGCGGCCGGGACTCCGCGGTCCGGGGAGGCGGGCGCTGGGGTCCCTGATCCTGGTCCTGGGGCAGGACACGGGGTGCGGGGCTGCGTGTCCCCGAGACGTGACTGGAGCCCTCCCCCCCCCCCCGTCCCTGTCCCTGTCCCCAGAGTTGGATCCCCAAGATCTTCAGGAAGAAGACGTGCACGGCGTTCATCGTGGACCCCGCAGACCCGGGGTGAGGAGTTCGCCCCGGGGACCCGCCCTCCCGCCCGCTGGCCCCGCCCCCGGCCCCCCTTCCCCGACGCCTGACCCCGGGACACTTCCAAGGGCGTTCCCGGCGGGTGTCCCTCGGGGAGGGTGCGGGTCGCTGGGTCAGTGTCAGCGCCGGACTCGGTTCTGTCTCTTTCCTTCCCCTGGGCTGTCTGTCTCCTGTGTCTCTCTCTGTTTTTCTTTCTTGCCTGTTTCTGTTCATCCATCCGTCCGTCCGTCCGTCCGTCCATCCGTCCATCCGTCCATCCAAGAAAGCTTCCCTCAGGGCTCCCAAGACGGCCTACTTTTCAGGAGCACAGGCCCTGCCAGGGCTCAAATTTCACCTGGGGGACACGCGCTGTGTGGCTTTGGGCAAATGACTGCCCCTCTCTGGGCCTTACCTGGCCTCTGTGTGCGTACAAGCAGACCCTACCCCCCAGGGCCGTGGTCCGCAAACTGTGGCTCACGAGCCACATGCGGCTCTTTGGCCCCTTGAGTGTGGCTCCTCCTAAGCCTTAGGAGTACCCTAATTAAGTTAATAACAATGTACCTGTCTGTATAGTTTAAGTTTAAAAAATTTGGCTCTCAGAAGAAACTTCAGTCGTTGTACTGTTGATATTTGGCTCCGTTGACTCATGAGTTTGCCGACCACTGCGCCCCAGGGTTACGGTGAGAAACGTTGGAGTTATTTCTGGAACCGTGCCGGCCCACGGTAAGCCCTGAGAAATGCTTGCAACTCCCAGGGGCAGGGAGCAGGTACCGCCCGGGCAGGCCCGGAGCTTATGGGGGGGGGGGGGGGGGGAGCCAGACGGGTTGCCACCCCTGAGCCGCTCCTGGCCTCCAGAGACCATCTCTCAAGTGGGTCTGGTCTCGTTACTGGCAAGACAGTCTCGGGGCGTGGAGTGTGTTTTCTCGTGTGCCTGTTATGTTGATGCAGTCTGGCTTGCAACGATGGCTCAACAAACAGCTGTGCATTTAGGGGGTGAGTGTTCTAACACTTCCTGGTGGGCACTAGGGTGTGGTCAAGAAAGTGTAGGAACCTCTGGTCTAGCGGGCGGAGGGTAGCGGTAAGGCCAGGCCGGAGATCCAGATGCGAAGGGCGTGCCACTGGGTCCCGCGGGAGCTGGGGAGGAGACGGGGCATCACTCATGTCCTGGGGAGAAGGGGCCAGTGCGGTGACATCTGAAGGATGAGCTGGAGTTGGACGGGTGAAGGCTGAAGGCGGGCTGGAGAGAGGAAGGCGGGAAGTGATTCCGGGAGTGGGAACAGCATGTGCAAATTGACCATGTGATGAGTCTTGAAAATGGAGCGGAGTTCAGGGTGCACTGTCGGGAGAGTGGAGGCCAAGGAGGTTGGTGGGGCCAGACCTCATGGGGCCTCCAGTACCACTCGGGGGGGCAGGGACCCTGTCCTAGGTTGCTGGGGACCCACGGGAGGGGCAGGGGCAGCTCTGGGTGCGGGAAGACCCTGAGGGGGCCGTGTCAGGATGAATAGGAGTGCGGGAAGGCAGGGAAGAGTTTGGTCAAGGGTCCAGGTGGGAGGGGAAGAGGCCTGAGCCAGGCCAGGTCTGTGGGGACACAGGAGGGGTCACAGAGAGGAGAGAACGCGCACGCGGGTAGGACCTCGGGGACTGATGGATTTGGGGAGTAAGGAGAGTGGCTCCCGGACATGTGGCTTGGGGACTGAGAGACAGTGGGGTTGTCCCCACAGTGAGGGACCCAGGAGGATGAGCAGGTTTGGGGGTGCGTTTTGGGGCTCGGTGAGAGATCTAGTGAGCTGGGGCCCCGGGGCACTCCGGGCCTCGCAGACCTGGGTCGGGGACTCAGGGGAAGGTCTCGGACTTCCATCCAGGCTTTGAGAAGTCCTAGCTGTGGGTGGTCATGGAAGCTGGAAGTGGGGGAGGTGTTATGGGAGAAAGCGTGAAGTCAGGGAGGTTGCCAACTGGCAATTCCGTGACCTGTTTCCCCCCCATGGAAGAGCATTTGCAAACACCTGTCTCCAAACGCCGCCTCAGGTCCCAGGCCTGGGGCAGCCTCTTCCTTTCCACCTGATGCTTCCTTCCCTGAAGCGACTTGCCTGGCCCCTGGGCTTCAAGTTTGAGACTGGTGTGGGGAAGGGGCCTGGTCCTGGATCTGGGGACCACCTGACGCTCAAGCGGGGAGGAAGCCACAGATGAGGGAGGACAGGACGAGCTGCCAGGGGGAAGGTTTCTGCCACTTCGTGGTAGTCAGATAAGACCTGAATAGAGGCCATTGTATTTGGGGACACGCGGTAATTGCCGATCTTATCGGGAACAATTTCAGTTCCGGCGGCCACACCGAGAGGGCGAGGGCGGGCGGGGAGGAGGTGCGAGTGCAGAGGGAGCCGGCCAGCCCCGGCCCGCGGACGTTCGGTCGAGGTGGAGCTGTCCTGCAGCCACTGGCCACACGCGGCCCCTGACCGCTCCGAGAAAGTGGATTTTTAACTTTTATTTATTTATTTTTAATATATATTTTTATTGATTTCAGAGACGAAAGAAGAGGAAGAGGGAGATAGAAACGTCAATGAGGAGAGAGAATCATTGATCAGCTGCCTCCTGCACACGCCCCACACTGGGGATGGAGCCTGCAACCGGGGCATGTGCCCTGACCTGGAATCGAACCGTGACCTCCTGGTTCATAGGTCGATGCTCAACCACTGAGCCACTCAGGCTGGGCTGGATTTTTAATTGTATTTCACTTAAATTTACTTGAATACTAGAGGCCCGGTGCACGAAACTCGTGCAAGAGTAGGCCTTCCTTCCCCCAGCTGCGGGCACCAGCTTCCTTCTGGCACCTGGGACCCAGGCTTCCCTCGCAGCCCCAGTTTGTCCGGAAGGACACCCAGTCTAATTAGCATATCATGCTTTTATTATTATAGACAGAGAGCCCCATCTGGCTAGGGGCTTCTGTATGGACAGCTCGGATTCTGGAACATTCCTTGGATACGTTTTGCAGGGAAGGGCCGGTAGGAAGTCGATGGAAGGGAACAAGGGAGTCCAGGGATGAGGCTGAGATGGGTGAAAGGATCAGGGGGGTAAACCGAGGCATGCCAGGACCCTGGAGGTAGACCCAGGAAGGAGGTAGGGTGCATCTCCCCTGAGCTTCTCTCTGCCGGGTGCTGGGCCGAGCGTATTCTGTTCGTGGACCTTCGCGGACCGGGTGGCCATTCTTTTGTTGACCAAAGTTCGGTCTTCACAGCTCTTATCAAGTCCATGTGCCGCTTGTGCTGTCCTTCCCATAAAGCTGCTCCTCACTCACTGCCTTTGTGTAAACGCGCGTCCCCTGTTCTGGAATCGAGGACCAAAGAGATTCAGATACATTTGCAGCTTAACCCCTCCTTCCCCAAACCGGGGTTCCTTGCTTTCTAAAACTCTGGTGCCGGCTCTGGCCGGTGTGGTTCAGTTGGTGGAGTGTCATCCCAGGCACTGAAAGGATGCGGGTTCGATTCCTGATCAGGGCACATGCCCGGCTGCGGGCTCGATCCCTGATAGGGAGCATGCAGGAGACAGCTGATGTTTTGCTCTCACATTGATAGTTCTCTCTCTTTCCCTCTTGCTTCCTCTCTCTCTAAAAGTCAAATTAAGAAATCGTTAAGCCTGGCCGGTGTGGCTCAGTGGTCACGGTTGGATTCCCGGTCAGGGCACGTGCCTGGGTTGTGGGCCCCAGTGGTTGGTGTTTCTATCCCTCTCCCTTCTTCTCTCTCTAAGAGAAATCAATAAAAACATATTAAAAAACCCACCTCTGGCCAAATGGCATTGAGATAGCAGGGGCTACTTGTATGTTTGTTTAGGGGGGAAAAGTATCATAGGCGGTGCACTTGCCGCAAAGAGAAACGAGCCACACAAGACTATTACAATGAAAACCAAAGAAAGGAGTTGGCCCTCTCGCCGGAAGCTGTCGCCAGCCCCGTTTCAGAGCCTGCAGCCGGCGTTTCTGTGTTAAAGAGAAAGCTGTGCACGGGGCTGGGCGTCCCGTTCCGGCCCCAGCCGAGCCTCTGTCCCGGGCAGTCATCAGGACTGAAAAAGGGTGACGCCCTCGCTGTGTTTGTCATTCGAGGTTATTTAAAGCTCTGCGAGGAGCCCATGCAGCGCCTGGTATGTCGCCCTCGTTCCAGGGACGTTGCACAATGCCCCTGGCGCCTCTCAGGGCGACGGGCCAGGCTGTGTTGTTAGTGCCTTTTGCTTTGAGGGGGTTTTAGCTCAGAGAGGTGAAGCCACTCGCCCAAAGCCACACAGCTGCCTCAGCCTCTCTGGATGGTTCTTTCCTCGGTGAACATGGTCCGTGTGGACGGGGCAGCGAGGTCCCACCGTCCTCCTGGTGGGCAAGGCGGCTGTCTCTCCTCCCGCCCGTGTCCTCCTCAGGCTGCGCCAGGAAGGGGCAGGGCCAGGGTCAGCGGGGACGGTGACGGCCTCTGGGGCGCGGGCAGAAGTATGGACACGTCTCCAAGACGCTCGGGGCCGGGGGCCACCTCTGGGGCTCACGCGCCCCCTTGTCCCTCCCCTGCAGAGGGACCCTGTGCCAGTGCGGGCGTCCCCGGAGTGCCCACCTGGCCGTGGCCGTGGAGGACGCGTTCGGGGCGGCCGTGGTGACGGTGTGGGACAGTGACTTGCACACCACGGAGAAGCCCACCGATGCCTACGGGGACCTGGACTTCATGGGTGCCGGCCGCAAGGCCAGCAATGTGAGGCCTGCATGCTGGGCAGGGCCAGGGGCGGCCAGCGGGGCGGCAGGCTGGGGGCTCTCGGAGCTGGGGCCTGGGGCGCCCCAGCTGAACAGGTGTCTCCCCATTTGCCCACCCCTGTCTTCACCTCCCTCTGGGTGTCTGTCCCCCTCTCTCTGGGTGTCTGTCCCCCTCTCTCTGGGTCTGTGTCCCCCTCTCTCTGGGTGTCTGTCCCCCTCCCTCTGGGTGTCTGTCCCCCTCTCTCTGGGTGTCTGTCCCCCTCCCTCTGGGTGTCTGTTCCCCTCTCTCTGGGTCTGTGTCCCCCTCTCTCTGGGTCTGTGTCCCCCTCTCTCTGGATCTGTCCCCCCTCTCTCTGGGTGTCTGTGTCCCCCTCTCTCTGGGTGTCTGTGTCCCCCTCTCTCTGGATCTGTCCCCCCTCTCTCTGGGTGTCTGTGTCCCCCTCTCTCTGGGTGTCTGTGTCCCCCTCTCTCTGGGTGTCTGTGTCCCCCTCTCTCTGGGTCTGTGTCCCCCTCTCTCTGGATCTGTCCCCCCTCTCTCTGGGTATCTGTGTCCCCCTCTCTCTGGGTGTCTGTGTCCCCCTCTCTCTGGGTCTGTGTCCCCCTCTCTCTGGGTGTCTGTGTCCCCCTCTCTCTGGGTCTGTGTCCCCCTCTCTCTGGGTCTGTGTCCCCCTCTCTCTGGGTGTCTGTCCCCCTCTCTCTGGGTCTGTGTCCCCCTCTCTCTGGGTGTCTGTCCCCCTCTCTCTGGGTGTCTGTCCCCCCTCTCTCTGGGTCTGTGTCCCCCTCTCTCTGGGTGTCTGTCCCCCTCTCTCTGGGTGTCTGTCCCCCCTCTCTCTGGGTGTCTGTCCCCCCTCTCTCTGGGTGTCTGTCCCCCTCTCTCTGGGTGTCTGTCCCCCTCTCTCTGGGTGTCTGTGTCCCCCTCTCTCTGGGTGTCTGTCCCCCTCTCTCTGGGGCTCTGTCCGCCCTCTGGGTCCCTTTGGGCCTCTGCTCCCTTCTGGTCTCTGTGCCCCTCCTGTGTCCCCCCCTCCCCTGTGTCCACAGTTCCTCCGACTCTCTGACCGCACGGATCCGGCTACAGTTTATAATCTGGTCACGCGCACATGGGGCTTCCGGGCCCCGAACCTGGTGGTGTCAGTGTTGGGGGGGTCGGGGGGCCCCATCCTCCAGACCTGGCTGCAGGACCTGCTGCGCAGCGGGCTGGTGCGGGCCGCGCAGAGCACAGGTGACTGAGGGCGGGTGGGGGGCTCTGCCTCCGGGGCCGGGGCTGGCTGCTCGTCTCCCCCACTTCTCTGGGATGCTGCCTGCCCCCCTCTCCGTGTGGGGGTGTTTGTCTCACTCTGTTCTCTCTCTCTCTGTCTTTACGCACCTGTGTGCTGCTGGGCCTCACCGTCATCACCCCCTTTGTCTGCAGGGGCCTGGATTGTCACCGGGGGGCTGCACACCGGCATTGGCCGGCATGTGGGCGTGGCTGTGCGGGACCACCAGACAGCCAGCACTGGGGGCACCAAGGTGGTGGCCATGGGCGTGGCCCCCTGGGGAGTGGTTCGCAATAGAGAGGCCCTCACCAACCCCAAGGTAGGACCCGGGGGCTTGGAAAAGGAGCGGTTTGGGGGCCTGGACCCCTGGGTCTGAGGGAGGAGGGGCTGGAGGCCCGGACCTGGATTCCCGGGTCTGATGGAAAGACTCCCGGGTCTGGCCCCTCACCCCCAGGGCTCGTTCCCTGCGAGTTACCCGTGGCGCGGGGACCCCCAGGACGGGGTGCAGTTCCCCCTGGACTACAACTACTCGGCCTTCCTCCTGGTGGACGATGGCACCCACGGCCGCCTGGGTGGCGAGAACCGCTTCCGCCTGCGCTTCGAGTCCTACATCGCCCAGCAGAAGACGGGCGTGGCAGGTGCGTGGCGTCTCCACTGGCGGCCCGGGCTCGGGACCCAGCGGCCTGATCTGGTCAGGATTTGGGGTTTGGCGCGAGGAGGAGGTTTCTGTGGTCAAGGCCTTCCCGGCATTTGCTGTATTTTTTAAAAAAACCCTTTATCTGAAATGGGAAATGCACAGGAGTGGACAGCTCGCTGATTTTTATTTTTTTTAATAAATTAAATTTTCTTACGCCACCAGCACCTAGATCGAGAAGCAATATTAGCAGCCCCAGAAGCCTTCCGCCCGCACCATGGGCCATCTCATCCTGCTTCTAGCATCACAGAGTAGTTCTGGCCTGTGTTTGTCTTCACTACCATCTGTACCTTCTGGAGCCTGGCTTCTGACACCCGACATCATTTCTTTCTTTCTTTCTTTTTTTTAAATCTATTTTTTTAATTGATTTCAGTGAGGAAGGGAGCGGGAGAGAGAGATAGAAACATCAATGATGAGGGAGAATCATTGATCGGCTGCCTCCTGCACGTTGGACGGAGCCAGCAACCCAGGCACGTGCCCTTGACCGGAATCGAACCCGGGACCTTTCAGTCCACAGGCGGATGCTCTATCCCAGGGGTCCTCAAACTACGGCCCGCGGGCCACATGCAAATATAAATATTGTATTTGTTCCCGTTTTGTTTTTTTACTTCAAAATAAGATATGTGCAGTGTGCATAGGAATTTGTTCATAGTTTTTTTTTTTTAAACTATAGTCCGGCCCTCCAACGGTCTGAGGGACAGTGAACTGGTCCCCTGTTTAAGAAGTTTGAGGACCCCTGCTCTATCCACTGAGCCAAACCAGCTAGGGCCCGACATCATTTCTGTGGGCTTCATCCGTATCATTGCCTGAGTTGTGGTTTGTAAATAACCCATGAGTAAAAGAAAAACAAAACACGTCTTGAATATATGACATACCGATGCTTTTGAGATGCAGCTAATGCAATACTTAGAGGAAAATGTGTAGATTTAAGTGCATAATATCCAAAAGAAGAAGAAAGGCTGAAAATGGTTGACTTAAGCCTCCAATTTGAAAAGCTTTAGAGCCCTGGCTGGTGTGGCTCAGTGGTTAGGCACCCTCCCGTGCACCAGAAGATTTGATTCCGGTCAGGGCACTTGTCCGGGCTTCAGGCTCCGTCTCTGGTAGAGGGTGTGCAGGAGGCAGCTGATCGGCGTTCTGCTCTCACATCAATGTTTCTCTCTCTCTCCCCATCTCCCTTCCTCTCGCTCTAAAAATGAATAAAAATAGCCCTAGCCAGTTTGGCTCAGTGGACAGAGTGTCAGCCTGTGGACTGAGAGGTCCTGGGTTCGATTCCAGTCAAGGGCACATGCCTGGGGTTTCGGGCTCAATCCCCAGTGGGGGGCGTGCAGGAGGCAACCGATCAATGATTCTTTCTCATCATTGATGTTTCTATCTCTCTCTGCCTCTCCCTTCTCCTCTGCAATCAATAAAAATATATTTAAAAAATAAATAGCCGAAACCGGTTTGGCTCAGGGAATAGAGCGTCGGCCTGCGGACTGAAGGGTCCCAGGTTCGATTCCGGTCAAGGGCATGTACCTGGGTTGCGGGCATATCCCCGGTGGGGGATGTGCAGGAGGCAGCTGATCGATGTTTCTCTCTCATCGATGTTTCTAACTCTCTATCTCTCTCCCTTCCTCTCTGTAAAAAATCAATAAAATATATTAATAAAAAATAAATAAATAAATAAAAAGCAATAAAAATAAAAAATAAAAAAAGAACCCTAGAAACAACACAACAAATCAAATCTAGGGAACATAGAAGCAAGAAAATAAAACAGAAAAGGGCAGAAATTGATGAACTAAATACATGTATAGTGAAGAATATCAACTAAAACAAAAGTGGGGTTTTTTGGCAAAAATTTCTGTTTAATTTTTAAACTTTACTTCGCTTTCTGGCTACATTAATCTTATTTTTTTTAATGTTTATACAGTAAAACTTATTTTTGGGGTGTGCAGCTCTATGGTTATAGATTCATGTGACCATTTCCACAATCAGGACACAGTATGGGCCTCTTACCTTGAAGGCATCCATTTCTTTTTTACCCCAGCCCCCAGCAACCACTGATCTCTTCACCACCACTCTCATCTTCTCTTTTCCAGAAGGCCATATAAATAGAATAATAAAATGCATAACCTTTTGAGACCGGCTTTTCATGCAACCTAATATATTATGGCAGTTTTAACGTTCGCCCTTTGGAACAAATCAGCTCATACCAAGATATATAAAGAAACAGTTAATTACCCTCCCTACCTAGCTCCAACCCCTCTATTGGGGTAATTAGTCTTACACAATTTAGACTTTATCCCTTTATACCTTTATCTATGCTTATAAAATTCTACGCAATTATATTTCCAGCTATATGGTGTTTCTTTCTTATATTATACATATTACACTTTCTTTTTTTTTAATATATATTTCTTTATTGATTTCAGAGAGGAAGGCAGAAGGAGGGAGAGAGAGAGATAGAAACATCAATGATGAGAGAGAATCACTGATTGGCTGCCTCCTGCACACCCCGACTGGGGATCAAGCCCGCAACCCAGGCACGTGCCCTTGGCTGGAATCGAACCCAGGACCCTTCAGTCCGCAGGCCAACGCTCTATCCACTGAGCCAAGCCGGCCAGGGCTCATGTGACACTTTCTTATGGCCATCCCTTTAGGTCCGAACGTCTTTCTTTGGGGGGGAGTGGGGGGAGGGTCCCAACTTCTTCACCTTGCTCCCACTTCTAATAAGTAGTTGTATGATATTCCTTAGTTATGGGGGTAACATCTGTTGTTTATGTTTCTGAGTTGATGGATACTTAAGGCTTTACCAGTGCTTGGCACTATAAGGAATGCTGGATAAATATCTTTGTGTGGACATGCAGAATTACATTACAGGTGTCTTAAATTCTATACAGTAGATTCCCCGAGTGATATTGCTGTGGGTGTATATCAATAGGTAGACTAGATAATTTTTCTAAAAACTTGTAGTGCCCTGACTGGTTTGGCTCAGTGGATAGAGCGTTGGCCTGCGGACCGAAAGGTCCCAGGTTCGATTCCAGTCAAAGGCATGTACCTGGGTTGCGGGCACATCCCCAGTGGGGAGTGTGCAGGAGACAGCTGATCGATGCTTCTGACTGTCTATCTCTCTCCCTCTCTGTAAAAAATCAATAAAATATATTAAAAAATAAAATAAAATAAAAACTTGTAGCAATTTTCACTCCCATCGAGAATATATGAGAATGTCCTTTTCCATTTAGTCTCAACCAGCTCTGGATACTCTTGCTTCAATTATTTTATTTTTTCCAATTTGATGGGTAAAAAGTAACATCTCACTTTTAATTTGATTTTTTTAATTCATCTAATAATATTAAGAGATGTAAACATATTTTGTTGGCCAATCAGATTTCCTCAGTTATGAATTGCCTGTTCATATTCTGTCTACATCTTGTTGTTGTTGCCAAACCTCACCCAAGAATGTTTTTCCCTTTAATTTTTTAGAGAGAGTGCAAGGGAGGGAGCGGGAGGAGAGAGAGAGAGAAAGAGAGAGAGAGAGACATCAATGTGAGAGACACATCTATTGGTTGCCTCCTGCATGCGCTCCTACCTGATTGAACCTGCAACCCAGGTACGTGCCCTTAACCAGGAATGGAACCTGTGACCCTTTGGTGCACAGGCTGATGCTCTAACCAATGAGCAACACCAGCCAGCATATTTTAAAATTGGATTCTTTCTTTCTTGTCTTTTTATAGGCATTTTTGTATCCTGTCAATAGTAACCCTTTGAATATTAGATGTATTGTCCCTATGTTCATAGGGCTCCAAAATTTCTTAACTCTGACATTTACTCTTCCATGTGAATTTTAAAATGATCGTGTGCCATTAAAAAAAACCCCAAAAAACAAAAAGGGGCCTGGCTGGTGTGGCTCAGTGGTTGAGCATCGACCCAGGAACCAAGAGGTCACTGGTTCGATTCCCAGTCAGGGCACGTGCCCGGGTTGTGGGCTTGATCCCCAGTAGGGGCTGTGCAGGGGCTGCCAATGGATAGCTTCCTCTCTCATTGATGTTTCGATCTCTCTATCCCTCTCACTTCCTATCTCTCTAAAAATCACTAAAAAATATATTAACGAATAAAATAAACCGAAACACTTCCAAATTCCTCCTACCCTCCTTCTTTCCCCAAACTGCATTTAATTCCTTTGTTACTTTGTGACAGGTTAACATGGCACTAGTTTTTCCATTTATTCAGGCCTTGTCCTTACATAATTTTTTTTTTTTTGTCAATTTCTTCATAAAGGTCTAGTATTTTTTCTGGATGAATTAATTCCCAGGTATTCTATGCCTTTTAAAAAATCAAAACGTGAGTAAGAGACACGTTTTGAGAAAAGTTCTTGATTTTTGTTTCTTTTTCTTTTTCTTTTCTTTTTTAAAAAAATGTATTTTATTGATTTTTTTACAGAGAGGAAGGGAGAGGTATAGAGAGTTAGAAACATCGATGAGAGAGAAACATCGATCAGCTGCCTCCTGCACACCCCCTACTGGGGATGTGCCCGCAACCAAGGTACATGCCCTTGACCAGAATCGAACCTGGGACCCTTGAGTCCGCAGGCCGACGCTCTATCCAATGAGCCAAACTGGTCAGGGCTGTTTATTTTTCTTATATCAATTCTCTTATTAATATTTACTTATATTGAGGGGAGTCTCTACAACTGTCTGAGACTATAAATCATATTTTCCTCCAAATAAATTCCTTGGCTCTTCCAGCGTAAAAAAAAAAATACCATTTTCATTATTTTATTCTTTGACACCATTATGCCCGGATGAGTGTGAATAATAATAATGCGGTCTCATTTCTTCCTGTAATGGGAACAGATCTTGTGTGACTTTAATATGTGGCTTTGGTAGATATCTTTATTGCGTTTGGAGCGTCCTTTCTTTTCCTTATTTCCTTCATTTCCTGTTTGAACCTTCATCTTCTCCTGGCTCCTGATCTTCA
Source organism: Myotis nattereri (assembly GCF_964212035.1). NCBI lineage: Eukaryota > Metazoa > Chordata > Mammalia > Chiroptera > Vespertilionidae > Myotis > Myotis nattereri. The sequence goes on from NC_138090.1 coordinate 49,260,823, forward strand.
GCAACCACAGAATTGCCGCTAACAAAAACCGGCCTCGCTCGGGAAGCCAGGAGTCCCGGCCCCGGCCCCTCCTTCCTCGGGGAGCTGAGCATTCCTGTCTTCAAAACCGGGCCCCTCCCCAGGTGCTCAAAGACAGGACAAGTCCCATGAGCCTCAGGGCAGAGGACTGGGCAGAAGCCAACCTTTGCCGCAGGGACTCCTGGCAAATGTCCACCGTCCCTGGCAAAGGCGGACGGAGGTGACCACACCCTGGCCCTCTGCTCTCCCCAGGGACTGGCATTGACATCCCCGTCCTGCTCCTTCTGATTGATGGAAATGAGAAGATGCTGAAGGTACAGTCAAGAGCCCAGACCCTTGGGTGTCAGGGGCTGGGGGCACGGGCCCTGGGTTTCAGGGGAGGAGGGAGTGGGGGACCTGTACTTCAGGTGGGGTGAATCCCTTCATCCCTTCCTTCCCTGACCTAACTCCCCCCTTTATCTTGTAGCGGATAGAGAACGCCACCCAGGCCCAGCTCCCCTGCCTCCTGGTGGCCGGGTCTGGGGGCGCTGCCGATTGCCTGGCGGAGATCCTGGAAGACACTCTGGCTCCAGGGAGGGGAGGGGGCAGGCAAGGGGATGCCCGAGATCGGATTAGGCGTTTCTTCCCCAAAGGGGACCCCGAAGTCCTGCAGGCCCAGGTATGACATGGAGGGCCCGACTCTCGATCCTGAGATGGAAGGGAGCTGGGGGCCTGAGTTCCTGGGACTGGAGAGAAGAGTGTGCTTGCTGAGGGCTGGGAGTCCTGGATCCAAGGGAAGAGGGTAGTAGGGACCCAGACTCGTGGGTTTGAGGGAGGAGAGGCCTGGGGGCCTGGACTCCCGGGTTCTGGGAGTAGAGGGAGCTGGGCGCCTGGAAGACCAGGTCCTGAGGGCCCCTGTGTCCCTGTGGCCAGGGCCCCGGTGGAGCGGGCTGGCGATGTGGAATTCGGTGTTCTGCAGGTGGAGCGGATCATGACCCGGAAGGAGCTGCTGACAGTCTATTCCTCTGAGGACGGCCCTGAGGAATTCGAGACCATTGTTTTGAGGGCTCTTGTCAAGGGTAAGACTTGGACCCCCCAATTCCTCCGCTCTCTCTGCTCAACTTTGGACAGTTTTCCTGGCCTGGGTGCTTACTCATTCCCTCTCCTCTGAGGCCCTGCCCCTCCTCACCTCTTTCTTTGTATCCTTCCCCTTTGCACTGTTTCTTGAGGCTTTGCATGGTGCTTTTGAACAGTTTCCCAAGAGAGTTTCTTTATATTTCAGCACTGCTTTCCTTCTGTCGGATCCATTTATCCATCCTTTCATCCGTTATCCATCCATCCATCCATCCATCCATCCATCCATCCATCTATCCACTCATCCATCCATCCATCCATCCATCCATCCATCCATCCATCCATCCATCCACTCATCCATCCATCCATCCATCCACTCATCCATCCATCCATCCATCCATCCATCCATCCATCCATCCATCCACACATCCATCCATCCATCCATCCATCCATCCATCCATCCATCCATCCACTCATCCATCCATCCATCCATCCATCCATCCATCCATCCATTCACTCATCCATCTATCCATCCATCCATCCATCCATCCATCCATCCATCCATCCATCCACTCATCCATCCATCCATCCATCCATCCATCCATCCATCCATCCATCCACTCATCCATCCATCCATCCATCCACTCATCCATCCATCCATCCATCCATCCATCCATCCATCCACCCATCCATCCATCCATCCATCCATCCATCCATCCATCCACCCTTTCTTCCTCTTCTGCGTGCCTCCAGTATGTTATGTTCCAAGCACTGCAGGGTGGGGAGTCAGAGAGGAGCCAGAGCACTGCCTCCCAGTGAGGAGCGCCTGATGTTTCACTGGAGGAATGAATGATGAAAACCAGGGTGGGGGGCATGATGGCACCTGGTGGACGCTGAGGGCAGGGCTGGTTTATTCATTCAACAAGCGCCATCCTAGGCTCCAGAGGTGATAGCAGATCCGTATCCTGCTCGCAAGAGCCCTGATCCTACCAGGGCTGTTTGGATGCAGCCTTAAATAAAATTTAAGACAAAAGCTTGGGGGAGGAACCGGCGTCAGTGAGGGGAGGACATTCTAAGAGGATTGGTGTTTAAATTGGGCCTTGAAGACCCAGTACTTTGGACTTAGTAAGATGAGGACACGGGAGACATACGTGGTCACGGGATTTCCCAGGGCTCTGTGGGGATGTGGGCGGGGAGGTTATTTTTGGTGTTAGACGAGTTTCACAGGGAAAACACCCCAGCTAAAAACTCCTAAGAGGCATAGTATCAATTTACAAGGTGTTCTCAGCCCCAGGCCCCCCCCCCAGTCGTATCCACCATGTTCTGTGGCGGCAGAAAGAACAGTTGCTTCTGATTTGGGAGTCAGATAAAGCTGTGTGCATAGTGGCCTTGAGAAAGAGGCTTTCCTCGCCGAGTCTGAATTTCTCTCTCTCTGAAAAATCGGAGATAATACCTTGCAGGGTGTTGTGAGCTGAGAGGCAGCTTCTGAGCAGTGCCTGGTGCCTGGGTGGGGGTGGGGGGACCCAGTAAATGAGAGGTCTTCTCAGTGTGACCCTCTTTCTCACGGGGACGCCTCCTCACACAGAGGATGACAGTGGGCCGATCGGCTTCGCTTTACGGAAGTTCAGGTACGAGCTCCTTGGGAGAAAGCAGCAGCGCAGCGAGACGTGGTTTGGGGGTGGCAAGCCCGTTCCCTGCAGAAGTGGAAGCGATCCGATCACACTCTGCGGGGAAATTGGAGCCGGCGGGCGGGCTGCGGGCTGGGTGATGGCCGAGTGGAGTGGATGGGGTTTCAGCAGGTGAGGAAGGAGGGAAGGGGGAAGGGACGAAGGCTCCTTAAGAGTCTAGCGGGAGCCAGGCACTGTCCTGAGCCGCTGGAGTGCGTTTCTGTCCCTGACCCTCCCTTCCCGCCTGTAAGGATTTCCTCCCCACTTTGCAGATGAAGAAACTGAGACACAGAGGGGGGAAGTGGCTTGGCCAGGGTCACGCGAGGTGACAGAGGCCAGGCTTCCATTCGGGCCTGTCTGACTCTCCATCCAGCCCACTGCACGGGCTGTGTTGGGGGTAGGGGGTTGGGGAGGGAGAGCCACGTGGATGCCATGCAGCATGTCGCCTGAGACAGCCACTGAGGGGGGCAGGGCCAGACCACCCTGGGCCTCAGCTGAGGCTTTGTCCTGAGGGGCATGGGAGGGACAGGGTCAGTCCTGTGTGTAGAAGGACCCTGGGGGCCAGGTGGGGCAGACTAGAGAGGAGAGGAGAGATTGAGGAAAGGAAGAGACTGCAGCGGAGGTGATGGGACAGGATGGAGCTGGGGCCTCGGGGACAGTCGGGGGCAGGGAGAGAGTCAGGGGCTGGAGAGAGAGGGCTTAGGCCAGTGATGGCGAACCTATGAGGCACGTGTCAGAGGTGACACGCGAACTCAGTTTTTTGGTTGATTTTTCTTTGTTAAATGGCATTTATTTATTTATTTTATTTTATTTTATTTGTTTATTTTTAAAATATATTTTATTGAGTTTTTACAGAGAGGAAGGGAGAGGGACAGAGAGCTAGAAACATTGATGAGAGAGAAACATCGATCAGCCGCCTCCCGCACACTCCCCACTGGGCATATGCCCACAACCAAGGCACATGCCCCTGACCGGAATCGAACCCAGGACCCTTGAGTCCATAGGCCGACGCCCTACCCACTGAGCCAAACCAGTTACGGCTTCCTTGCTCTTCTTAAGGACCCCCAGGGTCTCCCAGAGTCCCTAGAACAGTGGTCGGCAAACTCATGAGTCAACAGAGCCAAATATCAACAGGACAACGATTGGAATTTCTTTTGAGAGCCAAATTTTTTAAACTTAAACGATATGGGTAGGTACATTGTTATTAACTTAATCAGGGTGCTCCTAAGCTGGCCTTTGCTAAAAACGTCCTCAATCTGATTGCGGTACGTTTGCTGAGGTCGACCCCTTCCAACTCTCCCATCCACACTCGTCTTGTATACTTGTTTCATCTATATTCGCATTTTTTCCTATCCTCGTTTTCTGCTCCTGCCCCCTCTTCCCTCTTACACGTACTCCGCGTTTCAGGACTTGAGGGCGACTTAGGTTTGCCATCGGCTCCTGCGTTTTCCTGCACCCGCCTTTGCTCCAGCTGCTCCTGCTGCTGAAGGCGCTTTCCGCCTGAGATGCACACCTTCAACTCCACCGGCCTCCCCCAAGCCCCGCTCAGACCCACCTGTCGCACTCAGACCCCGGTGACCGCAGCCTCCCTGGCCCTTATCACATGCTATGCCCGCCTCCGGCGGTGCCCATCACCCTGAGGGTAGTTGTGTGGTTCCGGGACCTATTTCCCTGGAATGAGCTCCTTCCGGGCAGGGACTGGATCCAATTTCTCCACCCCTCCCAGTGCCCGGTCCATAACCTACCTCAATAATGTTCAGGGAGGGAATGATTCCCTTCCTTCTTCCTGGGGCCTTTACACACTGGGCTGCTCTCTGCCCCTGAGTTGAATGACTTTCTGCTTGACTTCTGAAGACCCCAGAATCTGCCAACAGCACCACTTATATGGGATTTAAAAAAAATTTTTTATTGACTTTTTGGGGTTTTTGTTTGTTTGTTTTTTAGAGAGAGAGAGGAAGGGAGAGGGATACAGAGATAGAAACATCAATGTGAGAGAAACATCAATTGACTGCCTCCTGCACGCTCCCTCCTGGGGATCGAGCTGGACACCCGGGCATGTGCCCTGACCGGGAATTGAACCAGGGACCTCTTGGTTCATGGGTTGACGCTCAACCACTGAGCCACACCAGCTGGGCTTAATATGCAACCCCAAAAGCAAAGCAGACACGCATCCGATGTCCCCGCCCTCCCCCTGACTTTTCCCTCCGCCCTCTCCCTTGCAGCCTGCGGGAGCTCCGAGGCCTCCGCTTACCTGGACGAGCTGCGTTTGGCTGTGGCTTGGAACCGCGTGGACATTGCCCAGAGCGAACTCTTCCGGGGTGACATCCAGTGGCGGGTGAGGGGGCGGAACCAGGGCTGGGGGTCCCGACAAGGGGAGGCACTTGACATGTGGCCTGTCCATCCGCTTCTTATTGTCCAGTGTCCGCATCCTGTTCCCTCTCCATCCGTCACTCAATTCTCTACCCCCATCCCTGGCCCTTCACCTCTGACCACACCTGGCCTCCTGCCTGCCCCTGCTCATCTCTCCTCCCCTGCATCCCGCCCCTGTCAGTCCGTCCACCTGGAGGCCTCGCTCATGGACGCCCTCCTGAATGACCGGCCGGAGTTCGTGCGCCTGCTCATCTCGCGTGGCCTCAGCCTGGGCCACTTCCTGACCCCCACGCGCCTGGCCCAGCTCTACAGCGCGGCGCCCCCCAGCTCGCTCATCCGCAGCCTCCTGGACCAGGCGTCCCACGGCGCGGGCGCCAAAACCCCAGCCCAGAAGCCGTCCGCCGAGCCCCGGCTCCCCGACGTGGGGCGGGTGCTCCGGATGCTGCTGGGTGAGATGTGCGCGCCGAGGTACCGCGCGTGGGCCGCGGGGGATCCCCACCGCGACCACGGCTGCAGGGACAGCGACCATGGCTGCCCCGAGAGCGTAAGGACCCGGGCATGCTGGTGGGGGAGACCCAGAAGGGCTGGGGGTGGGGCTACGCTGTGAGGGGGTGTGGCTACACGGGGAGGGGTGTGGCTACGCTGGGAGGGGGTGTGGTTACGCTGTGAGGGGGTGTGGCCACGCCAGGAGGGGGTGTGGCTACACGGGGAGGGGTGTGGCTACACGGGAGGGGGTGTGGCCAGCTGACGGTGTGTGAAAAGACGGGCAGGGGCCGATGGGGGCGGGGTCAGGGCGGTGTCGGGGGCGGGGCCAGTACTCACCACGCCCCCTTGCCTGCAGTCCCAGCTGCTCTGCCGCAGGGCCCCCTCGGAGCTCATGCTGGACGCGGTGCTGGGCCAGACCCCCTGGAGCGACCTGTTTCTCTGGGCGCTGCTCCTGAACAGGGCGCAGATGGCCTTGTACTTCTGGGAGATAGTGAGTGCTGCCTTGGCCGCTGATTCTGCTCTCCGCGTCCCTGTCCTTCGGTTCTCCCAGACCCCGGTGTCCCCCGTGACCTCTGATGTCACCCTGACCCCCACCACCCAGTCCTCTGTTCCTGGTGTATGACTCCAGCTGCTGCTGCCTCCCCTCCCTCCCCCCCCCCCCCAATATGTCATGCATTTCTTGTAACTGGACTTTTCTGTTAACAATATATATTGGGCCTTTCTCTTGTGCATACATGGGAATTAACCTCTTTCTTTCAAACTGTCTGTACAAAGAAGTTAGACGTTATTTGGTAGCCAACGGGCATCATTTAAACATTGGTACACTTGCAATTTATTTTATTTTATTTTAAAATATATTTTATTGATTTTTTACAGAGAGGAAGGGAGAGGGATAGAGACTTAGAAACATCGATGAGAGAGAAACATCGATCAGCCGCCTCCTGCACACCTCCTACTGGGGATGTGCCCATATCAAGGTACATGCCCTTGACCGGAATCGAACCTGGGACCTTTCAGTCTGCAGGCCGACGCTCTATCCACTGAGCCAAACCGGTTAGGGCTATTTTTATTTTTTTTTAAAATTTTTTTTTTATTGATTTCAGAGATGAAGGGAGAGGGAGAGGGAGAGAAACATCAGTGATGAGAGAGAATCATGGATCGGCTGCCTCCTGCACGCCCCACACTGGGGATTGAGCCCGCAACCCGGGCACGTGCCCTGACTGGGAATCGAACTGTGACCTCCTGGGTCGTAGGTTGACTCTCAACCACTGAGCCATGCCAGCCGGGCTGTACACTTGTGTTTAGATACCTTGTTGTAGCTGCAATGTAGAAGGGGAAGACTAGACAGAGACAAGGAAGCCAGGTAAGAAGCCACGCTGGGCTCTCCAGGCAGCCGAGGTGAGGGCCTGACTACAGCAGGTGGGATAGAGGTGTCGGGACACATTTGAGAAGTTGCAAGGTTAAAAAAATAAATAAAAAAACTTGTGGGAGTTAAATCGGATCTAAGATAGAGCTTATTTTTATGCCTATATGCGATAGAAATATCTTGACAGGACTCTTCAGCTGATCAGGTCAGGGGTTGAATACAGACTTTATTATTATTTTTTTAATCCTCACCCAAGGACATTTTTCCATTGATTTTTAGGGAGAGTGAAAGAGAAAGGGAAAGACAGAGAGAAACACATCGATTGGTTGCCTCCTGCACGAGCCTCTCCCCGGCCCCGATTATGCACCGGTTGGGTCTGGGATTGTGAGCTGGTGCAGGCCAGGCTGAGGGACCTCAACAGTGCACGAATCCGTGCATTGGGCCTCTAGTTGTTGTATATAAGTGTTTAATCCTACATGTTAATTCTACTGAGGTTCCTTGTGCGAGTCACTTCTCTCTCTCTTGCTGTTTTCAACATCCTTTCTTTTTGACTTTGAACAATTTGATTTCTTAGTGTGGATTTCTTTGAACTTTCCTCTTTGGAATGCCTTGGTCTTCTTGGATACGTAAATTCATGTATTTCATCAAACTTGGAAAGTGTTAGGCCATCTTATCTTCAAATGTTCTTTTGTTTCTTTCTGCCTGTCCTCCCCTTTTGGGAATCCAACTATGCATATATTGGCATGTCTTATGGTGTCCTACAGGCCTCTCGGGGCTTGTTAATTTTTGGTTCTTTTTTCCTTATGTGCCTCCAACTGTATAATCTCCATTGATTTTTCTTCAAGTTCACAAATTCTCTTCTGCCTCCTCAGAGCTGCCACTGAGCCTTTCTGGTAAACTTTTCACGTTAGTCATTGCACTTTTCTGCTCCAGAATTTCTTATTTGCTTACTTTATTATTATTATTATTATTTCTCTCTCTTTATTCATATTCTCTACTTGATACGACATCATTTACCTGGGTTCTTTTAGTTCCTTTTTCATAATTTCCTTTAGCTCTTTTTTTTTTTTTTTCCTTTAGCTCTTTAAGCATGTTTAAGACAGTTGCTTTAAAGTGTCTAAGTCTGAGTTTCCTTAGGGACAGTTTTTATTAATTTCTCTTTTCTTGTGAATAGGCCATACTTTCTCGTTTCTTTGCACGCCCCAGAATTTTTTTTGTTGGAAACTGGAATTTTTAATATTATTCTAAAGTGGCCATTCTGGATATCAGCTCACCTCCTCCCTCCACGGTTTCTCGTTGCTTCTTCTTCTGGCGTGTTGGCTGAGTGGCCTTTCTAAGCTATTTTTGTAAAGTCTGTATTCTTTGTCATGTGCGGCCACTGACGTACCTGTTCTGTTAGCTCAGGGGTCAACTGGTGACTTGATAGAGATTTCCCTAAATGCTTGGGGGCGGGGTGAGAGAAACCCAAACCCTCCCAGCCTGCAGATTCACTCCGTGTTGGAGCTGTCTTTCAACGCGCAGGCAGGCTGTTTACACTTCTGCTTTATCTGTTGCTTCCTGGTTTGGTTGCCTAAAGGTCAGCCTGAAGTGAAAGCTCGGGGCTTTCTCCAGTCATTTCTGGGCAGGCATCCAGGCTTGTCAATGCACGTAGCCTTCTAAGTCCCTTGGTACACACAGGAGCTTTATAAACCCCTAGTCCCCCCAGGTTCTCCCTCCCGAGCTGTTCAGTATGTCTATTACTACCCGGGCTGCTATTCTTTTGTCTTTTTTTTGTTCTTGAGTTGTAAGGGGGCCGCTCTTTATTTTTAAACGCTTTCAAACACCACCTGGGAAGCCACTTCTGTCCTGGGGAAGTTCCAAGGACAGTGGGACAAAGGCAAGCTCTTGTGCTGTTTTCTTCAGGGAGCCGCACACAACCACACACACAACCACAGTTACTTAAGAGTAAGATCTGAATTGCTGCCCTAACCGGTTTGGCTCAGTGGATAGAGCGCGGGCCTGCGGACTCAAGGGTCCCAGGTTCGATTCCAGTCAAGTACGGGGTGTGCAGGAGGCAGCTGATCGATGTTTCTAACTCTCTACCCCTCTCCCTTCCTCTCTGTAAAAAAATCAATAAAATATATTTAAAAAATAAAAATAATCATTCTCCCCTTTAAAAAAAAAAAAAGATCTCAATTGCCCTTCTGGTACCCCAAACCCACACCTTCAGGCGCCACTGAGCTGGGGAGTTGGCGATGGCAAGTGGGTTAGTTAAAATGTCACAGTGCTCTTTAAAAATATATATATAGATTTCAGAGAGGAAGGGAGAGGGACAGAGATAGAAGCATCCATGATGAGAGAGAATCATTGATTGCCTGCCTGCCCCACACCGGAGATCGAGCATCGAGCCTGCAACCCAGGCATGTGCCCTTGACCTGGAATCGAACCGTGACCTCCCGGTTCACAGGTCGAAGCTCCACCACTGAGCCACGGCTTACTGAAATTTAAGTTTCATTCTTCATTAAGCACTTTCCTATTTGTTGTACGCTTTATATGAGGTTCCAGAATTTTTAAAAAAGTGGATTCTGACAGTTTGGGCCAGCTTGTTTGTTGCTTTTGTGGAGGGATGGCGTTTGAAGCTCTCTACCCGGCATTTTGGGTGACATCTTCAGCTGCTCCCCGGCCTGTCCTTAATCTCTGAGGCCATTCTAACCAGCCCAGCCCCTGCTCTCTGAACTCTCTGACGCAGCGGTTCTCAACCTTCCTAATGCCGCGACCCTTTAATACAGTTCCCCATGTGGTGGTGACCCCCAACCATAACATTGTTTTTGTTGCTACTTCATCACTGTCATGTTGCTACTGTTATGAATCGTCATGTAAATATCTGATCTGCAGGATCTTTTCATTGTGACAAATTGAACATAATGAAAGCATAGTGATCAATCACAAACACAATATGTCATTATATCTGTGTTTTCCGATGGTCTTAGGCGACCCCTGTGAAAGGGTCGTTCCACCCCCAAAGGGGTCGCGACCCACAGGTTGAGAACCGCTGCTCTGACGTCTGACCTTTTCACCTGGTGTCCAGTGTCTTCCAGATCCATCCACGAGCATCCCTTTATCCGTGGCCTCTGCTGACCCCGGTTAATTCCTGAACTCTGGCTTTGTCCCTTCCCTTGATCTCAGGCTTGCTGCCCCCGCCTCACCCTCGGACCCTACCCACCACCTCTGTCTGTCTGTCTCTCCAGGGCTCCAACGCCGTGGCCTCGGCTCTAGGGGCCTGTTTGCTGCTCCGCGTGCTGGCGCGCCTGGAGTCCGAGGCGGAGGAGGCAGCGCGCAGGAAGGAGCTGGCAGCCAAGTTTGAGGGGCTGGGTGTTGGTGCGTGGGGCAAGGGTGCCTGGGGGCAGGGCCCGGGGCTGCGGTGACGGGGTCTGTGCGTCTCCCCGCTCTCCGCGCACCCCTTGTCTCTCCGCTCACACGGCCTCCTTGCTCCTCGCTCCGCCTCTCGCCGACCTCCGCGCCCAGACCTCTTTGGCGAATGCCACCGCAGCAGCGAGGACCGCGCCGCCCACCTGCTCCTCCGGCGCTGCCCGTTCTGGGGGGATGCCACCTGCCTGCAGCTCGCCATGCAGGCCGATGCCCGCGCCTTCTTCGCCCAGGACGGGGTCCAGGTGAGCGCGGAGGCCGGCCTCCCGACCCGCGGTCATGAGTCCACAGAGCCAAATAGCAACAGGGCAACGGTTGAAATTGCTTTTGAGAGCCAAATTTTTATAAGCTTAAACTCTATAGGTAGGTACGTTGTTATTAACTTCATTAGGGTCCTCCTAAGGCTTAGGAAGAGCCACCCTCAAGGGGCCAAAGAGCCGCATGTGGCTCGCGAGCCGCAGTGTGCCGACCGCGGTGACCCAAACAGACCCCGGCCACACAGGATCCCCGATGAACCCAGAGCAAGCGCCTCCCGGTTCTGGTCTCAGCCAGGAGAATGGCCTCACCCATTCCCTGGTGTTTTGGACACAAACTCTGGGTTAGGAAAGGCTGCCCCTCCTGCAGGAATCCCCCTCTTTCCGGAAGCCCGGCGTGCTGCCTGCAGACAGCAAGTCCAGCTTATCCCAACAGGAAGTCCCGCCCAGCCGTGGGAATGATTTGATTGGCATTTCAAATAATTACCCAGAGTTCTTTGCTCCAAACAATGGTTCAACTCCTGGGGTCTTTTTTTTTTTTTTTAATATGTTTTTATTGGTTTTTAGAGAGAGAGGAATGGAGAGGGAGAGGGAGACAGAAGCATCAACGATGAGAGCAAAACATCTGTGGGCGGCCGCCTGCACGCCACAACCCGGGCATGTGCCCTGACCCAGAATTGAACCGTGACCTCCTGGTTCATAGGTCCACGCTCAACCCCTGAGCCACCCCGGCCTGGCTCATGGGGTCTATTTTATGCCCTTATCTTAACCCCCTGTGCTCTGTGACCAGGGAGAAAATACTAGTGCCTGTCTTCCTGGGGTGTGGTGAGGGCTATGTGAGCTAATCTATGCAGAGTGCTTAGCCCAGTACCTGGCATATCCTTTATAATAAAGCCCTAATATGCAAATCGAGTCGCTATGATGTGCATTGACCATCACTAGGATGTGAGCTGCCCCCTGGTGGTCAGTGTGCTCCCACTGGGGGAGTGCCACTCAGCCAGAAGCCTGGTTCATAGCTGGTGAGCATAGCGGTGGTGGTGGGAGCCTCTCCCGCCCCCACTGTAGGCGGGTGGTAAGGACCGAGGGATCCCAGACTGTGAGCCCCAGACTGTGAGAGGGACGTCTGATTGCCGGCTTAGGCCCAATCCCCGGGGGAGGGTGGGGGAGTGGGCCTAAGCCAGCAGGTGGACATCCCCCGAGGGGTCCTGGACTGTGAGAGGGCACAGGCCAGGCTGAGGGACCCTTTCCAGTGCACAATTTTCGTGCACCGGGCCTCTAGTTGTGTTAATAACTGTCGGCTCGAACCTGAGGGAAGATGGTCAAAGGCCAGGACCCCGATAGTTGCGGTCCCCACATTGAGCACTTGCTCTGGGCCCTGGAGCCGTGGGCCAGTTCTTGCCTGGGGTCTTCGGGAAGGGCTGGGGGAGATTCAGGCTCTAACCTTCCCCACCCCCACAGTCTCTGCTGACACAGAAGTGGTGGGGGGAGATGGACAGCTCCACGCCCATCTGGGCCCTGGTTCTCGCCTTCTTTTGCCCCCCACTCATCTACACCAACCTCATCACCTTCAGGTCAGTCCCGGGGTTAGGCTGGTAGGAGGGCGCCGCTCATCATTCTTCCTGCTCAGCTCTGCCCACCTCTCAGGCCTCCCAGTGCTTCCGCCTTGTTTCTCTCTTTCCCTCCCCAAGACTGGGGCACGTTCTGGGAGGTGAGCTTTTGGGGGGCTCTCTATCTCTACAGGCAGTTCTTCTGCCCGCAGGCATGGCTCTGGGATGGTTCCCTTTAGGGTGACTCTTGTGGGGCACCTCCCTGTCTCCCTGCCATATCTCTGGGTAAAGAAGCTGGGTATCTCTGGAGAATTCCTCTCCCACTCTCCCCTCCCCAATTCTCACTCTGTGCCTCTCTCCATGCCAGGAGGTCAGCGGCGGAGTCCACACAGAAGGACCTGGGGTTTGACATGGACGGGAGCCTCAATGGGGAAGGGCCTGTCAGGTGAGCGCAGCACCAGCCCACACGCAGTGGGGCGGCCTGGGCAGCCGCAGGAGCTCTGGGTACGGGGAGCAAGGCCAGAGCGGAGAAGGGGGGCTTCCGGAGGTGCTGGTTTCACGCAGCCACTGAAGATACGGAGGCAGTTTCCCAATGCTAATAAATGGTGTGTGTGTGGGGGGGATATAAGAGACTAAATCTATGGTCACAGGGAAACAGAGTCCCACATTTATACCCATCTTTGCAGCCTCTATTTGTACTTTAGCCACATAAATGGGGAAAGGGAGGGCCTTGGCCCCCAGTCTCCCAGAAGTAGAAATGTTTTTGGGGCTGTTAGGAACATAATCAGACTGCCAGAAGTCTACGAAACCCACTACATCCCTTAGAAGACAAGTCAAATGTAAATATATGTGTGTGTGGGGTTTTCCGGGATGATGCACAAAAAATACAAAATATTCGCCAAGATAGAAAACTAAGAGAAAATGTTGGACTACTCCAAAAGCAGGAGAGAAGGCCCCGGGTCAGGGTCAGGGTCAGAAGTGATGCCCAAACTTCTGTACCTTCTGATGGTGATGATGCCAATGACAGGAGCTGATGTGACAGAACACTTATGATGGGCAGCCACTGAGCTACGTCCTTTGGGAAATCAGCTCATTTAATTTCCTCAACAGCCCTATGCAGTCAGGTCTGTTATTGATCTCAGTTACCCATGGAGTCACTGAGGCCTTAATTTCTGTGCCCCAGATCACCTGGCTGGTAAGTGGTAGAGCTGGGATTTGAACCCAGATCTCCTTGTGCCAGAATCTGTGCTCTTAGCCACTGTGGGGCGCCACCATCCTGGAGAGCTCTGTAAAAGAACGGTCCCTGGCTCCTCTCCCAGGGGCCTTGCGATGGGCCCGGGAAGCCACATGGGGCCTGGCTGTGGGGGGTCAGAGGTGGCAGTCTTTGGGAAGCACGCTGACGTACCGTGTATCTTCCGTACCAGGACCCTGCAGAGGGCGAAATGGAAACACCGGGCCGTTTCCCTGGTCATCAGGGAACCTGTGCTCCTCTCTGCCTCTCACTGTCTTTAGCGTGGACTGTTCTTTCCGCTTAATCTCTTTGGAACAGCTTTATTGAGACATAATTCACGTACCATTCCGTTCATCCATGGAATACAATTGCAATGTTATACAATTCAATGGATAGAGCACATTTATTTATCCATTCGCCAGCTGGTGAACATTTGGGATTATCATTTTCTGCTTGGTTTATAAAGAGAAAGTGCTTCTCCAAACCCGTTCGTTTTTCCTGCAAGCTTTTTGACTATATTATTTTTATACTAGAGGCCCAATGCAGGAAAGGGGCTCACCAGCCTCCCCACCCCCCTCCCGCTGCCACTGCAGCTGCCTCAGCAGCTTCGCCTGGAAGGTCATCTGGAAGGATGTCCGGAAGGATGTCCAGTCTAATTAGCATAGTATTATGCCTTTATTATTATAGATGCTTTTATTGATTTCAGAGAGAGGAAAGGAGAGGGAGAGAGAGGGATAGAAACATCTATGATGAGAGAGAATCATTGATCGGCTGCCTCCTGCACACCCCCTACTGGGGATGAAGCCACAGCCAGGGCATGTGCCCTGACCAGGAATCGAGCCGTGACCTCTTGGTTCATAGGTCGATGCTCAACCACTAAGCCACACCGGCCAGGCTGAACATAGTATTATTAGTATTACTCATTTTGGCATTTCCCTTTGGGTCAGAATTAAGAGTCAGGATGAAATTGAGACAGAGGCTCAGAACTCAGGAGAGAAGGGTCAGAGATATGAGTGGAACGAGAAAGCTGGAATTCAGGAGCCAAATGGGGCTGTATGGTCGGATATCAGATACAGGGGAGGAAGACTTATGTGGGAAAACCCGACTGCGTAGTCTAATCTCAGAATCTGTGGGTCAGAGGTTAATAGCCAGGGACTGAGTTTTCAAACTTGGGGAGCCGAGGTCATAAACATGAGGGGGTCAGAGGTCATATCTTAGGGCCCAAGGTCAGACAGAGAAAGTCAGAGATCGTGATGGTGAACGAAGGGGGATTTGGACTTCAGACAAGAGTCAGGAGTCACCCCAGGGGCCAGAGGCCAGAAGGGTGGCGGTAAGAGGTGAAAGGTCAGCAGTCTTGATGGTAGGGGCTTTCAGAGGTCAGAGGTCACAAGTCAAGGAGATGGCAGGCGGACCGCAGACTTAGTTTCAGTTCGGCAGGGTCAGAAGTCGTGAAGGTGCAGGAGGTCACGTGACAGGTTAGTGGTCTTGCCAGTGGTGAAGGTCGGGTTCAGAGGTCAGGCTGAGCTCTCCCTTCTCTCTCCCCCACCCCCACCCCCCCAGGCCAGCAGATCCCCCTGAGAAGATGCCCTTGGGGGTGTTGAGTCAGCCCAGCCAGAGGAGGTGCTCCCCACGCCTGCGGCGCTGGTCCCAGTTCTGGGGGGCGCCGGTGACGGCCTTCCTGGGCAACGTGGTCAGCTACCTGCTCTTCCTCATGCTCTTCGCCCGCGTGCTGCTCATCGACTTCCAGCCCTCGACGCCCGGCGCCCTGGAGCTGCTGCTGTACTTCTGGGTCTTCACCCTGCTCTGCGAGGAGTTCCGCCAGAGCCTGGGGGGTGGCTGGGGCAGCCTGGCCACCGGAGGGCCCGGGCCCGGCCACTGCCAGGCCCCGCTGCGCCGCCGGCTGCACCTCTACCTCATGGACACGTGGAACCAGTGTGACCTGGTGGCCCTCACCTGCTTCCTCCTGGGCGTGGGCTGCCGGTGAGTGCCGGTGGCTTCAAACCCCTGGTCCCTGAGAGGGAGGGAGGGAGGGAGGGAAGGAGGGAGAAACATCGATTTGTTGTTCCAATTATTTTATTATTATTATTTTTTTAAATATATTTTTATTGATTTCAGAGATGAAGGGAGAGGGGAGAGAGAGAGAAACATCAATGATGAGAGAGAATCACTGATCAGCTGCCTCCTGCACGCCCCCTACTGGGGATCGAGCCCACTCACCCGGGCATGTGCTGTTGACCGGAATTGAACCCGGGACCCTTCAGTCCGCAGGCAGATGCTCTATCCACTGAGCCAGACCAGCTAGGGCTGTTGTTCCAATCATTTATGCATTCATTGGTTGCTTCTTCTAATGCCCTGACAGGGGATAGAACCCGAAACGTTGGTGTATCTAACCAACTGAGCTACCCGGCCAGGACCTATCTCCGATTATTCTTAAAAAACAAACAGAAACCCATTCTTGATGGAACATACTGCGTAAAGATGGTCTAGAAACAATCTGATTCCTCAGGAATAGCTGCTTCAGGGATGAGATGACTAAAGGGAGAACCCCGCTATTTATGCTCGATCTGGGGCTCACTGGAGGTTTCTCTGAGCCCCCAGACCTGGCCCGGCATTGGCACCACCCTCACCTCTTTCCTCTTCCTCCACAGCCCAGGCCCTGGCCTCCTGGCCCCTGCCTCTCTCTGTCCCCCCCCCCCCCCCTTCTCCATCTCCATGGCTGCCTATCTTGTATCTTGCCTGGACCCTCACCCCAGCCTCCTGGACTCCAGGCTCTCCCCTCCAGCCCATCCCACAAGGGTCCTTCCACGCCCAGCGCTCCCTCCCCCACCCCCCACCCTGGCCTGGCATTGGGGCCCCACCCGTCTAGGCCGCCCCCTCTCTGCAGCACTGTCTCTCGATTTCTTTGTCTTCATCTGCACCCCGGCTTCTCTGAAACCTCCCAGTTCTTGCATCCCAGGTCCAGGGGCTGTGACCTTGACCTTGATATTTTGAGTCTGCGTAATTACAAATTTGTAATCAGGATTTCACCAGAGCCGACGGATTCTTACCAAGGAAGTACGTTGAAACTGCCTTGATCAGTCTTACGTGCAGGGCAATGAAACTAGCGTCAGTTATTCTCAGTTTCTGACATGATTTCAGCATGGTTACCCAGCATTTGGGCTGAGTTTTGCACAAACATTGGTTCATCATTGGCGTTTTTTTTTGTCTGGATTGGGTTTTGCCAAGTTTCGGGTCTGTGTTTGCGAATTGTACTTTTCCCGGGTGAAATGTCATCGGTTCGGATTTCATCAGGGAGGCCTGAATGTTGTGTCAGTGATTTCGTCCACAGAAATGCTGACTGTTTCCTACCATGTCTTAGCTCATTTATAAAAAACAGATTTTGAGGAATTTCCCCCTCAGTTACTTTCTGTTGCCAAGAATGGGCGACATAACGTCAGTTCCTTTCTGCCGTGGTTCCCAGATCAGACTGTGTGGTGGCCAGAGAGCGGCACAAAGGGCACATCTGAACTCCTCGGGAACACGTTGTCTTGTCTTTGGGTCTTGGCACCCGCGGGTCCCCCCTTCCTGAAACCCTGTCCCCTCCTCTCCTTGGCCACGCCGACTCCTGCACTTCCTGGGGGCCTCAGGCTTGCGGCCTCTGACTTTAAAGCCTTCCTTTATCCCACCCAGACTCTGGGTCCCTCCTTTGTGCTCCCCTAATGTCCTGCGATCACCCCAAATGGGACTTAGAGGACGGCCTGCGCTCTCTCTCTCTCTCCTTGAGTCATCACTCTATCTCAATGGAAAAGATCTTTGAAATGTAGTCTATGGCCAAAGAAATGCAAAAATCTGTCCTCACTGAACGAGATGAAGCAGGTGAAGGAACAGAACAGGAACCAACGATTTTCTTAGTCTTTTCAAGTGTCTCACTTTCTCAGCAGTGACTTCCCTCGACAGCTGGGTGCACACCCTGCCTGTTCTTTCTCTACACATTGCCATCAGCGGTTCTCAACCTTCTGGCCCGTTAAACACAGTTCCTCATGTGGTGACCCAACCATAACATTATTTCCGTGGCTACTTCATCACTGTCATGTGGCTACTGTGATGAATCGTCATGTCAATATCTGATAGGCAGGATGGTCTTAGGCGACCCCTGTGAAAGGGTCGTTCGACCGCCAAAGGGGTCGCGACCCACAGGTTGAGAACCGCTGATTTACGTGGAGAGACGCCGGTACTTCTTTGCTACACAAACGACACTGTATTTATGCATCCTTCTGCAACTTTTCCTTTTCACCTACAAATTGTCCTGACTTTTCCCCCACGTCCGTGTTTGCAAATATACGGTCTTCTTTGAAGATATGCTGCACCGGGTTCCAGAAGAAGGGAGCCGATGGCTAAAGATCAGACGAGACAGGCTTCTCCTGGCCAGAATGTAACGAGTGAACGCATTCTTTCCCCAAGGCACGGAGACAAAAATTCCGCACTCGAAGAGATAGGAATCAGGCCCAAAGCATCTCCACAAAGTCCCTTTCATTTTCTGCTCCAGATCGTCATCACGTATTAGCTGCTCTGGGGCCAGTCCTCTGCTGATCATGTTTCTTTTTCTGCAAAGTCCTCGCTGTGAGGACAGCGCTCCTTTTGAGAAGAAAGAGCTTTGTGGACAGAGTCCGGTGACTATTTACAGGGGATACACCCTAGTCTCTTCTCAGCGGATTCACCGGGAGGAATGCCTCTTCCATGCTGTGTTAGAAATGCTACCCATGAAGACGACATGATCACTTTATTCCAACAGCAATGCCAGAGAGTTTGGCAGGACCCTGAGCTTGCGTTTATCTCTTGTATTTTTGTATAAAATATCTCCTGAGATGAAAGGGGGAAGGCCTTGTTCGCCCATGCTCTAGAGCAGCGGTTCTCAACCTTCCTGATGCCGCGACCCCCAACCATAAAATTATTTTCGTTGCTACTTCATCACTGTAATGTTGCTACTGTTATGAATCGTCATGTAAATATCTGATAGGCAGGATGTCTTTTCATTGTGACAAATTGAACATAATGAAAGCATAGTGATTCATCACAAAAACAATATGTAATTATATCTGTGTTTTCCGATGGTCTTAGGCGACCCCTGTGAAAGGGTCGAGAACCCCCAGGTTGAGAACCACTGCTCTAGAGGTACCAGCGTGTTTTAGACATTTTGTCAAGCTTAGCGTTTTGTAGGGGAGAGGAGAAGTATTACGTGGAGAAAAAACAAAAAAAATCCCAAGATCTTGGCTTACCGTGGAGAAATTTCCAGTGAATTCCAGAACTGCATGGATGAATTGTTTTGTTTTACCAATCCCTTCCAGATGGACATTTTGGTTGTTTCTAATTTTTTATTATTCCAAAGTAATACAAGTTTACATGGGAGATTTAAATTTTGTAGGTTGAAGTGAACCTATTCTTGATGTGGATAGATTTCACCCACCGTCAGAGTAAGAAAGTGCCCTCTTGCCGAACCGGTTTGGCTCAGTGGATAGAGCGTCAGCCTGCGGACTCAAGGGTCCCGGGTTCGGTTCCGGTCAAGGGCATGTACCTTGGTTGCCTGCAAATCCCCACTGGGGGGCGTGCAGGAGGCAGCTGATCGATCTCTCTCATTGATGTTTCTAACTCTCTATCCCTCTCCCTTCTTCTCTGTAAAAAATCAATAAAATATATTAAAAAAAGAAAAAGAAAAAAAGTGCCCTCTTAAGGACATGCTTGGCAAAATCTAGTATTTTCAATCTTTAAAACTTTGTAGCTCTCAATTTAGCTTAAGTTTATACTTTTTTTTTTTTTTGCCAAAAATGACCTCTCTTTTTTATATTTATGCATCCTTGACTACTAGTTAAGTTGGACATCTTTTCATAACCAATGGTCACATGGACTTCTGTCAATTATCTTTTTCTTTTTTTTTAATCCTCACCCGAGGATATTTTTTCCAATGATTTATAGAGAGATGAAAGGGAGGGAGAAGGGGGCAGAGAGAGAGAGAGAGAGACATGGACATGAGAGACACATTGACACATTGATTGGTTGCTACCGGGACTGGGGAACTTGAAACCAAGGTATGTGCCCTTGACCAGGAATCAAACTTGCGGCCCTTCGGTCCAAGGACCGACGCTCTAACCATTGAGCAAATGGGCCAGGGCTCAATTGTCTTTTCATATCCTTTGCCTCCACTTAAAAATTTTCATGTTCATTGATAATATATATATATCTGGATCCTAATCCTTGGTGGTTTTGTTCTGTATATCTTCTCAAACTCTGAAGCTTGTCTTTTTACGTTGCTACCTTAAGCATTCTTTTAGTCTGTAACTTTTCCTTTGAAATAACCCAAGACTAACAAAAAAAAAAAAAACATTGCAAACACAGTGCAGAGAATGGCCATACACCTTTCACCCGGATCCTCCAAATGTTAACATCTTACCTTATCGAGACCCGAAATCTTATTCAGACTGCCCAGCTGTCCCGCTGATGTCCTTTTCTGGTCCAGGAGCCAGTCCACGGCCCCATACTGCCGTTGGTTGTCATGTCTGGAACTTGATGTTACAGGGACCTCCTAGGTTTTTGTTAAGGCTGTGCTTGTGCGGCTGGTATTGAGTGGATGCCAGGCTGGCCCGGCCCAGCTGGCACTGAGGTCTGCGTGCACCCGGGTGAACGGACGGTCGGGATCCCCCCACCCCCACCACACCCCGGGTGCATGGGGGAGGCCACAGCCTCATCTGCAGCCTGGTGCGGGGAAGACGCAGGTTCCTATGCAGCCTGTGACCCTTGAGGGACCCCTGTCTCGTCTCCCACACCCCAGGCTGACCCCGGGCCTGTATGACCTGGGCCGCACCGTCCTCTGCCTGGACTTCATGGTCTTCACGCTGCGGCTGCTGCACATCTTCACGGTCAATAAACAGCTGGGGCCCAAGATCGTCATCGTGAACAAGATGGTGAGGGGTGGGGCCTGGGTGGGGCCTGGTGGGCGTGACCAGATCCCTGGGGGCGGGGCCGGATCCCGGGAGGGCGGGGCCATAGCCCTGGTGCGGGGGGGGGGCCAGATCCCTGGGGGCGGGGCCAGGTCCCGGGAGGGTGGGGCCAGATCTCGGGAGGGCGGGGCCATAGCCCTGGTGCGGGGCCAGGTCCCGGGAGGGCGGGGCCAGAACCTGGGGGCGGGGCCAGGTCCCGGGAGGGCGGGGCCAGGCTTGGTCTCATCTCCCTCTCCTGCAGATGAAGGATGTGTTCTTCTTCCTCTTCTTCCTCGGAGTGTGGCTGGTGGCCTACGGGGTGGCCACGGAGGGTCTCCTCAGGCCCCGGGACCAGGACCTCCCGCAGATCCTGCGCCGCGTCTTCTACCGGCCCTACCTGCAGATCTTCGGGCAGGTCCCGCAGGAGGAGATGGACGGTAAGGAGGGAGGGGCCTGGCCCCTCTGAGTCCCTTCTCCCTCTTCCCCGTCTCTGGGTGGGTCTCTACACCCTTCGCTCTAGGTCCCCGTCTCTCTCTGCGTCTCTAAGCAGCCCCCCCACCCCCTTCATCCCTAGGGGACTCTGGCCTCCTCTCTCTGCATCTCTGTCCTCTTGTCTGTAGGTCTCGGACCCTTGCTGTGTTTTGTTGGGTCTTGTCCCCTTGCTTTCTTGGATTCTGTCTCCCCACGCCCCTCTACATTTTTTAAAATTCTTTATTAGTTAAGGTATTACAAATGTGTCCTTATCCCCCCCATTAACCCCCCCCACTCATGTTCTCATCCCCCTGTTGTCCATGTCCATTGGTTCTAGATTTTTTTTTTAAAAAATTGATTTCAGATCCAAAGACAGAGAAACAGCGATCAGACTATCAATCCCCAGAGGGAAAGTAGGGGAGGGAGGGGGTAAGGGGGAGAGATCAACTAAAGGACTTGTATGCATACATATAAGCCAAACCAATGGACACGGACACCAGGGGGATGAGAGCATGAGTGGGCGGGGGGGGGGGGGAGGGGGGGGAGGGGAAGGGGCGGGGAGGTTGGGGGTTAATGGGGGGATGAGGACACGTTTGTAATACCTTAACCAATAAAGAAATTAAAGATAAAAAATAATAAATCAATCAATCAGGAGAGTTCAATACACATAAAAAAAGGCAGTAAAAAAATTGATTTCAGAGGGGAAGGGAGAAAAATAAATAAACAAACTTGCAAACAAACAAACAAAGAGGACGGGAGAGGGAGAGAGAGATAGAAACATCCATGATGAGAGAGAATCATTGATGGGCTGCCTCCTGCACGCCCCCCACTGGGGATCGAGCCTGAAACCCCGGCACGTGCCCTGACCGGGAATCGAACTGTGACTTCCAGTTGATAGGTTGATGCTCAACCCCTGAGCCACGCCGGCCAGGTGCCCCTCTGGATTTCCGTCTTCGTTCGGTCTCTGTTCCTCTGCCCCCATCTGAGTGTCTCCCTCCACAGTGGCCCTCATGGAGCATGTCAACTGCTCCTCGGAGGAGGGCTTCTGGGCGCGCCCAGTGGGGGCCCAGGCGGGCTCCTGCGTCTCCCTTTATGCCAACTGGCTGGTGGTGCTCCTCCTCGTCATCTTCCTGCTCGTGGCCAACATCCTGCTGGTCAACCTCCTCATCGCCATGTTCAGGTGAGGAGCCCCGCCCGCTCTGATCTGAGGTCACCCACCATGACATTGGCCCTGGCATGACCTTTGACCCCAGCATGATTGATTCTTGATCCCAGCCGAATCAACTCACCTTTAGTCCCTAAAATCTAATGCTGCCCTGTCCCCAGACCAAGGAAGACTCTCCTTCTGACCTGGATGGTGGAATCTGATCCTCTCCCTGAGCCCAGGCTGAGGGTTTAAAAAAATTTTTTTTTTAAATATATTTTATTGATTTTTCACAGAGAGGAAGGGAGAGGGATAGAGAGCCAGAAATATCGATGAGAGAGAGACATTGATCAGCTGCCTCCTGCACACCTCCTACTGGGGATGTGCCTGAAACCAAGGTACATGCCCTTGGCCGGAATCGAACTTGGGACCTTTCAGTCCGTAGGCCGATGCTCTATCCACTGAGCCAAACCGGTTAGGGCTAAAAAATTTTTTATTGTGGCAAAGTATATACATATAACATAAAAGCCACCATTTTTGCCATTTTTTAAAAAATATATTTTATTGATTTTTTTACAGAGAGGAAGGGAGAGGGATAGAGAGTTAGAAACATCAATGAGAGAGAAACATCGATCAGCTGCCTCCTGCACACCCCCCACTGGAAATGTGCCCGCAACCAAGGTACATGCCCCTGACTAGAATCGAACCTGGGACCTCTCAGTCCACAGGCCGACGCTCTATCCACTGAGCCAAACTGGTCAGGGCCATTTATGCCATTTTAAGTATACAATCCAGTGGCATTGATTACATTTATTATTCTATATAATAAAACCCTAATATGCAAATTGACCGAATAGTGGAACGACCAGTCGCTATGATGTGCACTGACCACCAGGGGGCAGAAGCTCAATGCAGGAAGGTCAGTGCGCTCCCACAGTGGGAGTGCTGCTCAGCCAGAAGCCGGGTTCACGGCTGGCGAGCGCAGCGTGGTGGCGGGAGCCTCTCCCGTCTCCGCCTTGGGGAGTGGGCCTAATTGCAGTCAGACATCCCCCGAGGGGTCCCGGACTGCCAGAGGGTGCAGGCTGGGCTGAGGGACACCCCTCCCCCCCACCAATGCATGAATGTTGTGCACTGGGCCTCTAGTGTTTTATAATCATCACCACTATTTCCAAAACATTTTTATCTCTCCAAACAGAAAGTATGTACCCATTAGGCAAGCAATGACTCCCATTTCTCCCTCCTACCACTCTGATAACCTCTAATCTATTTTATGTCTCTATGACTTTGCCTATTTTAGGTGTTTCGTGTGTGTGTGTGTGTGTGTGTGTGTGTGTGTGTGTGTGTGTGTGTTTTAGATGTTTCTTATAAGTAGAATCATACAGTATTTGTCCTTTTGTGTCTGGCTTATTTCACTTAGCATAAAGATTTCAGTGTTTGTTTAAGCTGGGGCATGTGTCGGCACTCCATTCCTTTTTATGGATGAATAATATTCCATTGTATTGATCTATGCCATTTGGTTTATTCATCTGTCGATGGAACCTTGGGTTGTTTCCATCTTTAGCTATTGTGAATAATGTTGCTATGAACATTGGTATTCACATATCTGCTTAAGTTTTTGTCTTGATATCTTTTGGGTATGTTTCTAGAATAGAATGCTGGGCATATGGTAATTCTATGTTTTGCATTTTGAGGAATTACCAAATTGTTTTCTATAGCAACTGCACCATTCAAGTCTTCTTTTCTTTTTTTCCATTGATTTTTTTTTTAGAGAGAGTGGAAAGGAGGGGAGAGAGAAAAGAGAGAGAGAAACATTAATGTGAGAGAGACACATCAATTGGTTGCCTCCCGCATGTGCCCTGACCCAAGGCTGGGGATCCAGCCTGCAACCAAGGTACATGCCCTTGACTGGAACCAATCCTGAGATCTTTCAGTCCAAGGACAGACGCTCTAACCACTGAGCAACCAGCTATGGCCAAGTCTTTTGCCCGTTTAAAAAATATGTATTTTATTGATTTTTTACAGAGAGGAAGGGAGAGAGATAGTTAGAAACATCGATGAGAGAGAAACATCGATCAGCTGCCTCCTACACACCTCCTACTGGGGATGTGCCCACAACCAAGGTACATGCCCTTGACCGGAATCGAACCTGGGGCCCTTCAGTCCACAGGCCGACGCTCTAGCCACTGAGCCAAACTGGTCAGGGCTCTTTTGCCTGTTTTAATTGGGTTGTTTGTCTTTTTGTTGTTGCACTTCTTTATATATTCTAGATACTAAACTCCTATCAGATATATGACTTGCAAATATTGTTTCCCATTCTGTTGGTTGTCTTTTCCTTTTCTTGATAATCTCCTTTGATATGCAAAAGTTTTTAAGTTTTGATGAAGCCCAATTTATCTTTTCTTGTTGTTACTTGTACTTTTGGTGTCATATCTAAGCACTCAACACCAAATTCAAGGTCATGAAGATTTAGTCCTATGTTTTATGGTTTTAGCTCTATTTAGGCTGTTGGTCCATTTTGACTTAATTTTTTGTATATGGTGTGAGGTAGGGACCCAGCTTCATTCTTTTTGCTGTACAAATCCACTTGTTTCAGGCCTATTAGTTGAAGAGAGTATCCACACATGAAATGGACTTGGCACCCTGAATCAATTGCCCATGATGTTAGTTTTCTAGGGCGTCCCTAACAAAATACCAAAAAGCGGGTGGCTTTAAATTACAGAAGCTTATTGTTTGACAATTCTCGGAACTAGAAGTCCACAATCAAGGCATGGACAGGGCTGGTTTCTTCTGAGGGCTGTGAAGGGAATCTGTTTCATGCCTCTCGTTTAGTTTCTGGTGGATTGTGGCAACCTTTGGCTGGTAGATGCACCATTCCAATCTCTCCCTTCACCTTTACAAGGTGTTCTTGCTGTGTACATGTCTGTGTCCAAATTTTCCCTTTTTATAAGGACACCATAATGACCTCCTTTTCACTTGATTATCTTTATAAAGATCCTATTTCCAAGTAAGGTCACATTCTGAGATACGGGGGGTTAGGATTTCAATACATCTTTGGGGGCGGGCACAGTTTGAGCCACAGCACTCACAGATGTATGGGTTTATTTCTGAACTTCCAATTCTATTCCAATAGTTTATATGTCTCTCCTTAGGCCAGAACCATACTGTTTTTGATTTTGTAGCAGATTTTTGAAATTGAGAAGTGTGAGTCCTTCGACTTTGTGCTTTTTCAAGATTGTTGTGGCTATTCAGGACCTTTGCAACTCCATATAAATTAGAGGGATTGGCTTTTCCATTTCTACATAAAAGGCTGTTGGAATTTAGATAGAGATTGCAATTGATACTGTAGATTGCTTTGCAGATAGCTGACTCTAAACAATATTACAGCTTTGTACTCATGAACACAGGATGTCTTTCCATAATTTAGGAGCTCTTTTACATTTCCTTCATCACTGTTTTGTAATTTTCAGTGTACAAATCTTTCACCTTTTTGGTTAAATTTATTCCTAGGTGCTTAATTTTTTTTAGATCCTAGTGTAAATGGAATTGCTTTCTTTTTTTTTTTTTTTTTTATATATTTTATTGATTTTTTACAGAGAGGAAGGGAGAGAGATAGAGAGTTAGAAACATCGATGAGAGAGAAACATCGATCAGCTGCCTCCTGCACATCTCCCACTGGGGATATGCCCGCAACCCAGGTACATGCCCTTGACCGGAATCGAACCTGGGACCTTTCAGTCCGCAGGCCGACGCTCTATCCACTGAGCCAAACCGGTTTCGGCAGGAATTGCTTTCTTAATTTCCCTTTTGGATTATTCATGGCAGATGTATAGAAACACAATTGACTTTTGTTTGTTGATCTTGTACCCTGCAACTTTGCTGAATTCATTTATTAGCTCTAGCAGCTTTCTTGGGATTCTCTGGGATTTTCTCTAACAGAATCATGTCACCTGTGAATAGAGATAGTTTTGCCTCTTCCTTTTTATTTTGGATGCCTTTTATTTTTCTTGTCTAATTGCTCTGCCTAGAACTTACAGTACAATGATGAATAGCTGTGGTGAAAGTGGGCATCCTCGTCTTGCTCCTGATCTTAAGGGAAAACATTCAGTCTTTCTTTTCTTTCTTCTTTTTCTTCTTCTTCTTCTTCTTCTTCTTATTCTTATTCTTATTCTTATTCTTATTCTTATTCTCACCTGGGGATATTTTCCATTGATTTTTAGAGAGAGCGGAAGAGAGAGAGAAAGACAGAGAGAAATATCAATGTGAGAGAAACACATCAATGGGTTGCCTCCTGCATGTGCCCTGACCAGGGCTCAGGCTGGGGAGGAGCCTGCAACCAAGATACATGCCCTTGACCAGAATCGAAGCCAGGACTCTTCAGTCCACTGGCTGACGCTCTATCCACTGAGCAGAACCAGCTAGAGCCGTCCAGCCTTTCTTCATTAAGTGTGATAGTAGCTGTAGGTTTTTCATAATTACCCTTTTCATAATGTTGAGGAAGTTTCCTTTTATTCTAACTTTTATGAGGCTTTTTTTAAAAAAAAAATCATGAAAAGGTGTTGAATTTGGTCAAATGCCTTTTCTGTGTCTCTGGGTCAGTTGAGATGATTATGTGATTTGTTTCCCTTTGTTCTTTTAAGGTAGAATATTACATTGGTTGATTTTTATATGTTGACCCACCTTTGTATTCCTGGGATAAATCCTACTTGGTCATGGTATATAATCCTTTTACTATCCTTCTGAATTAGGTTTGCTAGTATTTTGCTGAGAAATTTTGCATGTATATTGATCTATGCCCTAGCTCAGTGATGGCAAACCTCTGACACGCGAACTCATTTTTTTGGTTGATTTTTCTTTGTTAAATGGCATTTAAATATATAAAATAAATATCAAAAATATAAATCTTTGTTTTACTATGGTTTCAAATATTTAAAAAATTTTCTATATGTGACACGGCACCAGAGTTAAGTTAGGGTTTTTCAAAATGCTGACACGCCGAGCTCAAAAGGTTTGCCGTCACTGCCCTAGCCCAATCATGTCAAACTCTGAGACTCACCAGCCACGAGTTTGACATGCTTGCCCTAGCCAGTTGTAAGTGGTTAGAGCATCAGCCTGAGGGCTGAGGGTTGCGTGTTTGATTCCGGTCCAGAACATGTACCTCGGTTGCAGGCTCCATCCCCAACTGGGCCACGTGTGGGAGGCAGCCAATCAGTGTGTCTCACATTAATGTTTGTCTGTCTGTCTCTCCCCCTCCCTTCCACTCTCTAAAAATCAATGGAAAAATATCCTCGAGTGAAGATTAACAAAACAAAACCAGAATATTGATCTGTAATTTTCTTTTCTTTTGATATTGATATAATGGGAAATGCTGGCATCATAGAATGATTCAGGAAATGTTCTCTCCTATTCAGCTTTTTGGAAGCATTTGAAAAGGATTGGTGTTGTTTTTTAAATGTTTGATGGAATTCACCAGTGTGTATGTGTGTGTGTGTGTGTGTGTGTGTGTGTGTGTGTGTGTGTGTTTGATGAGTTATCTCTTTACTTGTTTACTTGTTATAGGTCTTTTGAGATTTTCTATTTCTTCTTGTGTCAGTTTAGGTAATTTGTCTGTTTCTAGGAACTTTTCCATTTTATCTAGGTTATCTTTTTTAAAAACTTGATTTTAGAGGAGGGTGGAGAAGAACATTGATTTGTTGTTCTGCTTGTTTCTGCATTCGTTGTTTGATTCTTGTATGTGCCCTGACCGATGATGGAACCCGCAACCGTGGTGTGCTGGGATGAGGCTCTAACCAGCTGAGCTACCCGGCTACCATACTACCGTGGGGCCTTGACTTACGAGTTTAATTCATTCCGTGACGGAGCTCGTAACTCAAATTACTCGTATGTCAAATCAACAGTGAACAAGTGAGATACGTGATGCTGGGCTGATGTTGTGGCGTTCACTGTGACGTTCGCTGCGCCAACTAGCGGTGGGGTATCTGAAGCTGGCTTGTAACCCGAATTTTAGCTCGCAACTCAAAGCCAAAAATCGGCCGAGAGACGGCTCGTATCTCGAAAAACTCGTTAGTCGGGACACTTGTAAGTCAAGGCCCCACTGTATTCTCTTCTAATCCCTTTTATTTCTGTAAGTTTGGTAGTCATGCCCCCATTTTATTTCTGATTTTAATTGTTTGTGTTCAGACTGACTTTGGAAACTGACTACAACCTCTACCCTAATCCACGACACCATCCTCAACTTGACCTCTAATCTCGGACCCTTGGGCCTCCCACCCTAACTACTAATTGCATTTCGGAATAACCTCCGACATGATCGATTCTGACATCTATCCGCCTGCTTGCTGCCTTGGACTTTGAACGTATTGCCTGACATCTAACCTTGATCCTCTGCCCTTGACTGGGCAGCGACCTCTGGTGACCCTTGACCTCTGGTCCCCACAGCTACACCTTCAGCAAAGTACAGGGCAACAGCGACCTCTATTGGAAGGCGCAGCGCTACAGCCTCATCCGGGAATTTCACTCTCGGCCGGCCCTGGCCCCACCCTTCATCATCATCTCGCACGTGCGCCTCCTCTTCCGTCGATTGCGCAGGCACCGGGCCAGCGTGCCGGCCTCCCCCAACCAACGGCATTTTCGTGAGAAGCGGGTCTTGGCCCAACACAGAGAAACCCCAGGGGCGGGGCCCTGAGAGAAAGAACACGGATAAGCTGGGAGGATGGCGGCGGCGCCGGTGGGCGTGGCTCAGGCCGTCGGGGGCGTGGTCTGAGAGCTCAGGCGGGGTTTTGGGTGGGGATTGCGGGACGGGACGGGTTCCGGCCCCAGGAGGGGCGGGCCCTTGACGCTGTCCTGACCTGCCCTCCAGGGGTCCACCTCCCTAAGGAAGCCGAGAGGAAGCTGTTGACGTGGGAATCGGTGCAGAAGGAGAATTTCCTATTGGCGCGGGCGAGGGACAAGCGGGAAAGTGACTCAGAGCGCCTGAAGCGCACGTCGCAGAAGTGAGGGCGGGGCCTGGCCGGGGGCGGGGCTTCTGGCCTCTGGGGTGTGTCCGAGACATAGATTGGCTGGGAGGACGGGCTGGGTTTGCAGAGCGCCAGGCTGGAGGCGGGGCCTGAGTGGGCGGGGTCCTGGAAAGCGGGAAGAGGCGGAGCCACGGTGGGCGGGGCCCATGGTGGGCGGGGCCTCCCGCGGCGCGGGCCTGAAGTCCTGGGTGTGCAGGGTGGACACGGCGTTGAAGCAGCTGAGACAGATCCGCGAGTACGAGCAGCGTCTGAAGGGGCTGGAACAGGAGGTGAGGAGTGCGGGCCAGGCTGGGGGGTGCGGGCGGGGCGGGAGGCAGTGGGTTTCCGTAGGGCGCCCCGATATCCCATCTGCTCCCCGATATCCCATCTGCTCCCCGATATCCTATCTGCTCCCCGATATCCCATCTGCTCCCCAGGTCCAGCACTGTAGCCGCGTCCTGGGCTGGGTGGCCGAGGCCCTGAGCCGCTCTGCGTTGCTTCCGCCAGGGGGGCCTTCACCCCCGACCCCGCCTGGACCCAAAGGTCAGTGCATAGGGCTGCCCTGCATGTACCTCCGGCCTCGGTCACTGCCTGCTTTCCCGGCCCCTGGTCCCCTGTTTCTCTTTCTCATTCGCGATCCTTTCTTTGTCCCTCCTCCACCCTCTCGGCTTCCTTTGGACCTTTCCTGGGTCTTTCTGCTTCTCGCCGGCCTCCCATTGTTTCTGCCTTCCGCTCTGTGCCCACCACCTGTTCTCGCCCCTCTCCCTCCCCCAGACTGAGCCCTGATGGCAGGCTTCAAGGAGTAGCGCCATGGGGAGTTGTTGCCCCCAGAGGAAGGCCTAGCTGGCCCTGGACCCCAGTACGTGGCGGCCCTGTCTGGAGGTGGGCCCCATGCTGTGGACTGGATCGCTGGTGGCACCACTGCAGGAGTCTCACCCGTTGGAACCACAGCAGGCCCGGCCCCTCCCAGAACCAGCCCCACTCTGGGAGGATCAGCCTCAGGAGCCCAGGCAGGGCCCCCCCTGAAGGCCCCGCCACAGCCCGCTGGGCGGGAGAACGCTACAGGGCCCTGGGGGCACAGGGACCACAGAGGGCACTCAGCTCCCCACACGGGGAAATAAAGCCACTTGAGAGTCTGGATGCTTGATTCTTGGGGAACCGGTGGTGTCCAGATCCTCGGGGCATGGGGGTTAGAGCTGGCGGGGAGGTGGGGGTTGTGATCCTTGGTCAGTATTTCGGACATCTCGGGGTCTGCTCCCTCCCCTCAGCCCCACGATTCCTATCTGACTCGGGCCCAGCCCCTCTCGTCGGCGCTGTTTTGGTGGCTCTCACTTCAGTGGGAAAAGAACCATTCGCACCCCCCAGCTCCCTGCTTTGCAGAACTCAGTGGCGGAAGCAAATTCTTTCTTGGAGCGGGGAGGGTGGGCGCTGTGTACATCTGCAGTGGCAACAGGGGAACAGATGATGCAAATTTGAGCAGATAACAGCCTATGTGTCTTTAAAAAGTCTAATTAGTGGGAAATTACAGGCCCCGCGCACATGGAATCAAGCAAATATGCATCATTATCCAGGCAGTTTAACCAAACAACCCATAACAAACTAAACTGGTAATGACAAGGCTGAACTGACAGCAATTATTAGTTAAATAGCAGGAAAGCCAGCAACAACCAGCGCCTCCAGAAATCACAACCAAAACACCCTTTCTCTGAGTTGGAGGGGTTCCAGCTATCTGCCTCTTTGGGTGCAGAGTGGCTTTGAAACATGGCCAAGTGTTGTGCGGCAACCAGATTTCAACGGGAAAAAATATCCTCGGGTAAGGATTAACAAACAAAACAAAATTAGGTTAAAAACAAGAAAGAGCGAGGCTTCCTCTTTGCCGCATCTACTGCGAGGATGACGACCATTCTCGGCGATCAGACCGTGGACGTCCCAGAAAATGTGCACATCACGCTGAAGGGGCGCACCGTTATTGTGAAGGGCCCTGGGGGCACCCTGCAGAGGGACTTCAACCACATCCATGTAGAGCTCAGGCTCCTTGGAAAGAAAAAAAAGAGGCTCCGGGTTGACAAATGGCGGGGAAATAGGAAGGAACTGGCCACGGTTCACCCTGTCTGTGGTCATGTACAGGACAGGACCAAGGGCGTTACACTGGGCTTCCGTTTCAAGATGAGGTCTGCCTGCGCTCACTTCCCCACCAACGTCGTTATTCAGGAGAATGGTTCTCTCGTTGAAATTAGAAATTTCTTGGGCGAAAAATACATCCGCAGAGTTCGGATGAGGCCAGGCGTCGCTTGTTCAGGATCTCAAGCCCAGAACGATGAGTTGATTCTTGAAGGCAATGACATTGAACTTGTGTCAAATTCAGCTGCTTTGGCTCAGCAAGCCACAACAGATAAAAACAAGGATATCGCCAAACCGGGTTGGCTCAGTGGATAGAGCGTCGGCCTGCGGACTGAAGGGTCCCAGGTTCGATTCTGGTCAAGGGCATGTACCTTGGTTGCGGGCACATCCCCACCGGGGGGTGTGCAGGAGGCAGCTGATCGATGTTTCTCTCTCATCGATGTTTCTAACTCTCTGTCCCTCTCCCTTCTTCTCTTTAAAAAATCAATAAAATACATTTTTTTAAAAAAAACACACAAAAAACACCCAAGGATATCAGAAAATTTTGGGATGGTGTCTCTGTTTCTGACAAAGGAACAGTTCAGGAGGCTGATGAATAAGATCTAAGTTGCCCAGCTTTAGAAAACACCAAGATGCTGAGTGATTTGTCACACTTGTTTGTGAAACTATAAAGATGTACAATAAAAAGAAGAAAGAAAGAATGAATGAACTGTTTGGTCCTGCAGCCTCTACCTACCAAGGAGGCCAACAAGGACCAGCCTTTATGGATCTTGGACACAGTATGTCCCACAGAGGGAACTTCCACTCAGGCTGTCTCTGACTCAGGCATCTTAGACTTCTTGGTCCACATTCCCCACAGGAAAATGCACCTGAATTTACTTGAGAAGGCTCCTGGTGGGGGAAGAAAGTTGTGAGGACCTTTGGGCCCATTCAGTGTGCAGTGTGGCTTCCAATATATTTTTTTATTATTGATTTTTTATAGAGAGTAAGGAGAAGGATAGAGAGTTAGAAACATCGATGAGAGAGAAACATCGATCAGCTGCCTCCTGCACATCTCCCACTGGGGATGTGCCCGCAACCCAGGTACATGCCCTTGACCGGAATCGAACCTGGGTCCCTTCAGTCCACAGGCTGACGCTCTATCCACTGAGCCAAACCAGTGAGGGTGGCTTCCAGTATTTTTAAAAAATATATTTTTTATTGATTTCAGAGGGGAAGGGAGAGATAGAACCATCCATGATGAGAGAGACTCACTGATTGGCTGCCTCCTGCGCGCCCCACACTGGGGATTGAGCCGGCAATCCAGGCACAGAATAGAACCGTGACCTCCTGGTTCACAGGTTGATGCTCAACCAACCACTGAGCCAAGCCATCCAGGCAGTGGCTTCCACTATTGAAGGGACAGTTGATACTGATGTCCCCCTGCTCACCCTGTGGATATAAGTGTCGGGGTTCTGCCAACCAGCAACGGCAGTGTGTGCCCCCCTCTCCGTGGGAGTCTACGGGAACAATGCAGAATCCAGGAGAAAGGGAAATCTCAACTGTGATGATTTAATGACTGCGAACGGAGGCCATGTCCCAGCACAACAGCGCCACCTGCCTGAGGTAGCCACCATGTGCACCCCCTTTAAAAATATATATATTTTTTATTGATTGCAGAGAGGGAGAGGGAGAGAGAGAACCATCAATGATGAGAGAGAATTATTAATCAGCTGCCTCCTGCATGCCCCACACTGGCGATGGAGCCAGCAACCCGGGCATGTGCCCCAACTGGGAATCGAACCTGGGACCCTTCAGTCCACAGGCGGACGCTCTATCCAGTGAGCCACCCCAGCAAGGGCCATGAACACCTCTTTTAAGAAAAGGCAGCTATTAAGCTCTCCTTGAAAGCAGCCAGCGCCCTGACCCTCGGGAGGCCTTGTGACTCCCCTAGCCTTATGTTTCCATTTTGGAGAAGGCCAACTCATACTTGACAGCTCGTAAGGTCTGACATGGGTAAGTGTAAACGGTATATTCGGGCGTGCAGCCGGCCTGGTCCTCATGTATCTGTTTTGCAATGGAAGAGTAGCAGCTACCCCTTTGGAGGGAAGGCTGTTCCCCACTCTACTGCCTGAAGCAAGGCCACTGGCTCAGTGTGCCCCCCGCCCCAGTCCCCCCATTTCCAGAGGTTCCCACAATCCACTGGGCCTGGTTTGCTACCTGCTGAGCTCAGTTAAGAGCTGACAGTTCTGGCCTGTGTGACTTAGTTGGTTGAGTGTCGTTCTGTGCACCGAACGGTCGCCAGTTCGATGCCCAGTCAGGACATATAACCCAACTGCAGATTCGATCACCCATCCGTGTGTGTGAGGGAGGCAACCAATGGATGTTTCTCTCTCACACTGATATCTCTCTCTCTCTCCCCCTCTCCCTTCCTCTCTCTCTAAAAATCAATTTTTAAAAATGCTGATGGGCCCTAACCGGTTTGGCTCAGTGGATAGAGCGTCGGCCTGGGGACTGAAGGGTCACAGGTTCGATTCCGGTCGAGGGCATGTACCTTGGTTGCGGGCACATCCCCAGTAGGAGGTGTGCAGGAGGCAGCTGATCGATGTTTCTCTCTCATCGATGTTTCTAACTCTCTATCCCTTCTCCCTTTCTCTCTGTAAAAAAATCAATAAAATGTATTTTAAAAAAAATGCTGATGGCTGCATGGCTGGTGTGGTTCAGTGATTGAATGTCAACCTATGAACCAGGAGGTCATGGTTCAATTCCCAATCAGGGCACATGCCTGGGTTGCTGGCTCGATCCCTAGTGGGGGGCGTGCAGGAGGCAGCCGGTCAATGGTTCTCTCTCGTCATTGATGTTACTCTCTCATCCTCTCCCTTCCTCTCTGAATCAAAAATATATTTTAAAAAATAAATAAAAATGCTGGTGGCGTCCATTAGGGTGCAGCAGCCAGCCAACCCATCAGACATATTGCAGTTGATAGTTAAGGTATTGGACGGGTCTTCCTACTTTTCCCGCCATCCGCAAGCATCTGGTATTATTGTTGCAACAGTTTCCTCAAAATCAGTTCCAAAATATGTTTCTGACTCTACCTCCTGGCCCACACACCATAGTCAGGGAGTCCGGTCACTAAATGGGGTGTTTCTAGAGGGGTTCAACTTGGCTGCTTCCTAGATAGCGACTGAGAGCGAAGGGGTGGGAGTTATACGGCCTGTTTTAAAAATGAAAGACTCCGTCTCTGGCTCTTCTTGAGTCACGATTCTTCCTGCTGGACAACTTGGTGGCTACACCCTCTGGGTGGCAGCCTGGCCCAACTAGAGCTGACCAACCAGGGCAGTGCTCGGCAAACTGCGGCTCGCGAGCCACATGCGGCTCTTTGGCCGCATCGATCAGCTGCCTCCTGCACACCTCCTACTGGGGATGTGCCCGCAACCAAGGTACATGCCCTTGGCCGGAATCGAACCTGTGACCCTTCAGTCCCCAGGCCGACGCTCTATCCACTGAGCCAAACCGGTTAGGGCCCTTGAGTGCGGCTCTTCCACAAAATACCGACTTCTGCGCATGGGCCATGAAGTTTCAATCGCACTGTACGTGCACACCCGCACCTGGTATTTTATGGAAGAGCCACACTCAAGGGGCCAAAGAGCCACATGTGGCTCCCGAGCCGCAGTTTGCCGACCCCTGGCCTAGACTTACCATGGGCAGGCTACCGTCTCTGTAGTAGCAGTGAGATGGCAGTTTGGGGCCGAATCAGTACGGCCCCCGGTTGCCAACGTAGATTTCGGGGTTAACTTGTGTTCTGGTTTGAGCGATACGGGTTGTTGCTAAAAAGCTGCCCCACTGTTTGGCTCAACCCCGGGACGAGGAGCGGGTCTTAGAAACTCTGTGTGTCTTGAAGGGAGATTGGAGTCACCAACTGGACACGGCGTTCCCCAGGGGTTGGCGATTTGGAGGGGGGGTGGCGGGCGGTGGGGTGGGGGTGGAGGAGGTGGGGGGGTCGCTCACAGAAAGAACACCAGTCCCAGAGCCGGCTTTATTCACCCACAGCCTGGTCCCCGCTGGTCCAGGCGGGTGGTGGAGGTGGGGGGTTGTCTAGCTCCAGAACTGGGGAGTCAGGTCCTGGAGGGTCCTGGGATGCCCCTCCCCCTCAGGCCAAATTGGTGGCCCCACTTCACAGGGAGGAAGGGGGCCCTGGGTCCGGTTTCCCCCCCCCCCCCCAGCAGTCCAGCTGACTCCTCCCCGGGTTATCTCAGAGCTGACTGTCCCACTGAAGCAGAGTGGGTACCGATCCAGGAGAGGCGGGAGCCTGGGGTCGCCCATTTCCTTCCAAGGCCGAAGCTGAGAGATGTCACCGGTGGCTGGGTAAGCTTTTCACACGCCCCTCCCCTCCCTTTCCGGCAGAGCCAATGCGTCCTGCCACCCAATGGGCACCCATGCCACCGCCAGCCACCCGGGCGGCTTGGCTCCGTGGAGAAGATGGTGGAGGACCCCCCCCCCCCCCCCCCCCCCGTTACGGAGCAAACTTCGTGGGCAAATTCTCCTCCTTGGTCTTGCGCCTCTCGCTGTTGACGCCCGTGGAGGGCACGCTCCCCTGCTTGGAGGTGGGCAGGCTTATGGAGACGCCTGACGGCAGGGAGGAGACGAAAGGCAGGCTGAACCCCGAGTAGCTCTCCGTGCGCCGGCTCCAGGTCGTGTCTTCCTGCCACTCGGGGTCCGGGTTCGACTCCCGGGCCACGCTGGACCTGACCAGCGAGTTCTCGCTCTTCCTCTCCTGGAAGCTGGGCTTGGCCAAGTGGTACTTGGGCCAGTCGGAGGGCTTGGTGGGCACCATGCTCTTCTTGGACAGGAGCTTTTCGAAGGGGTCGTTGGCGACGTGGTCCTGGAGGTACCACCACCGCTGCAGCGGGTAGATCGGGATGGGCAGGAGGGCGACGACGCTGAGGAAGGTGATCCAGCCCAGGGTGCTTTGCAGGTAGGGCTGTTCTACTTCCTGGCTCTGGAGGCGGAGACGGGGGGGCCCGGGGGGGAGGAAGAGGTGGTGATGGGGTTTGGGCCCAGGCGATGTGGACGACCAGGTTCCCCAGGGGCTGGAGAGTGGGTGAGGGGGTCCCTGGGGGATGGTAAGGGCACCGATCGGGGGAGGAGGTCTGGCCGTGGGGCCCCCGAGAGGGAGGGGGAGGCCAGGGCCAGGGGCTCACTATGTTGCCGTTCCAGGCGATGTAGTGGGGGGGCACCTTCTGGTAGAGGTGGACGAGGCAGATGGAGAGGAGAGCCAGCAGCGCGGGCATGGTCACGTAGCACCACAGGAAGGGGCAGGAGGACCACAGCAAGCGGCCCAGCTCGCTGTACATCTCCTCCCTGAACCTGCGGTGGGGGCGGTGGGCACGGCGTCTGGGATGGAGCCCGCCTCTGGCCGCCGGGCCGGGAGCCCTTGGGAAGACAGGCCCGCCGGCTCTCTAGATCTCTCACCGGGTCTCAACGATTCGGGGAGGCTGCGTCCTGCCGGGCCCTCCCCAAGCCCGGGCCCTGCATCTGGTCCTCCCAGAGGCATCCCCCCCATCCAGGGGGCACGCACCCCGCCGGCCCTCGGCCTTTGGACCAGCCCCATGTGGGCCACGGCGGGGGAATCCGCGGCCCCTAGGTCCTGGCGGCTGGTCCCCTCAGAACCCACCCGGCTGCCTCGGGTCCCTGCCTCCTGCCGCCCCCCCCCCCGGCTCTCAGATCGGGCCCTCGCTCTCCTCGGAGACCCGGGAGGGGGCCCCGGCTGGGAAGGCCCTGGGGTTGGCACGTTACCTGTAAGCTCCGTACACCCAGGCCAGGGTCCCGTTCTGGAAGGCCATGATGATGAAGAGGGTCAGAGGGACCAGGATCTCATCCAACAGGGACACGATGTAGCTGCCGGACCGGCTGGTGAAGACGATGCTGCCCAGAAAGCCTCCCAGGCAGATGACCACTAAGGCGGAGGCAGGGTTGGCCCCGTTGAGGTCGGTTGGGCAGGGCGGGGTCGGGGGGTCAGAGCGAGCCCCCGAGATGGGGGTGGCCGGGGGAGGGAAGGCAGGAGGACAGGGTTGGCCCCATTGAGGTCGGTTGGGCAGGGCGGGGTCGGGGGGTCAGAGCGAGCCCCCGAGATGGGGGTGGCCGGGGGAGGGAAGGCAGGAGGACAGGGTTGGCCCCATTGAGGTCGGTTGGGCAGGGCGGGGTCGGGGGGTCAGAGCGAGCCCCCGAGATGGGGGTGGCCGGGGGAGGGCAAGGCAGGAGGACAGGGTTGGCGCCGGCGTGAGGGGCCACTGCACCTGGGAGCAGCGTGGGCTGCTGCTTCCGGATGGTGGACATGGCGTTGTGGATGGGATAGACGATGCTCTCCACGATCTTGACCAAGGTGGTCAGCTGGATCAGGAGCAGGACCAGGAAGAAGAGAAAGGCCCAGAAAGGGGCACCCGGCAGCGTGGAGATGGCTTGGGAGAAGGCTGGGAAGGCCAGGCCAGGGCCCTGCATGAACTGCGGGGGAGAAGGGCGCTGAGGCAGGGGCGGGTCTGGGGGGATGGGGTGTGGGTGGGCGGGGATGGTGCGGTGGTCGATTAGCAATGTCTGTCCTGGGCAGAGGCGGGAGACACGCCGTGGGGTGTGGATGGCAGCGTGTTGGCCCTTCTCGGTTTCCTAAGTGGTGTGAGTTTCACCTCTTGGGGCCTCAGGTTCCCCCTCTCACAAACAGGGGGTTCCCGGGATCCGTGTGAGAATTCAAGGAGAGTGACAACCTAGCCGAGGCCCTGGGCCACTCAGAATGGTGGTGGAAACGTGACGGCCACCGTTTCCTGCCTCAGAAGATGCTTGTGTGGCCCGTGAGGCCCCTGAGAAATACATTTCCCAGCGTCTCTGGGGCCCTTGGGATGCACCCTGCCACCCCCCCCCCCACCCCTCCCCGGAAACACACCTTTTTGCTCAGCACCTCGATGCTGCAGGATGAGGAGGCCTGCATGACCTTGTACTTGAGCTGCTCCGGGAGGCTGTCTATCCACTTCAGGTAGTCCAGGGGGGGCAGGAGCAGGATGTCTGGGGGCGGGTTGACATTCTTAGGCAGCACCCCCGTTTTTACCATGTCTTTCACCAATCGGACGCTCCTGAAAGGGAAGGAGAGGATGGGAAAGGTGGTGGAGACCAGCTGGCCACCCTGCTATTGACAGAGGGAAGCTGAGGACTGGACAGGAAACGGGGTTACCCACGATGAGTGCAGCTAAGACACCGGGGCAACTGGACAGGGACCGGACACAAGTCACATAGACTGGGGGCGAGTCACCCCGGGAGGTCCCCCTCAGGGGCCGATCATTTGTGCCTCTCAAGAAGTTTGTCCATTTCCTTTAAGTTATTGAATGTATTGGTATAAATTTGATCATATCGGGTGTGTGTTTCCCCCCCCCCCGCCCCCCCCCCCCGCCACAAGAAAATGTATACACACTTTTAACAGCTGTTAACACACTTAATTTTCACTCCTTTTTAGGTTTAACTGATTTGAAATAATGGGTGAAGCCAGACGAAGCTTTGAACAAAGAAAATGTATCCACTAGATTTTTTTATGGGGATACAGAAAAGATAAAGCTTACAGTAGAAAACGGACAACAGTGGATGAATTGGGGGCGCACAAATACCAAACAAAACGATTCTTTTCTTTTCTTTTTTTAACATTTAATCACCTTTATTTTTTGTTTGTTTGTTTTTGTTAATCCTCACCCGAGGATATTTTTCCATTGATCTTTTAGAGAGAATGGAAAACGGGGCGGGGGAGGGGGGACTGGGGCAGAGAGAAACATCGGCGTGAGAGAAACATCCATTGGTTGCCTCCAGCAGGAGCCCTGACCAGGGCCCCGGGCCGGGGAGGAGCCTGCAACCAAGGTACCTGCCCTTGATGGGAAGCGAACCCGGGACCCTTTGGTCCGCAGGCTGATGCTCTCTATCCACTGAGCCAAACCGGCTAGGGCACAAAATGATTCTTGATGTTTACAATTCCATTGCGTTATCAGCAGTGCCTGGACCAGAATGGGCATTGACCAAAAAAATTACTCTTTGCATTATTTTAAATTTTGAAAATGAACTGTGTTAATAAACACTGACTTTTTAATCATTCAAAGTGCGTGTACATCTGTGGGGACACCCTGTGGTTCGTTATGGCCTACTTAACGTCTACAGGATCTATAATGATGCTCCTGTTCATATTTCTGACATTTTCTTTTTTTTCTCTTCATCCTCAACCGAGGAAATTTTTCCATTGATTTTTAGAGAGAGTGGAAGAGAGAGGGAAAGACAAAGATAAATATCGAGGTGAGAGAAGTACATCGATTGATTGCCACCTGACCAAGGCCTGGGCTGGGGAGGAGCCCGAAACCAAGGTACGTGCCCTTGACCAGAGTAGAACCCAGGACCTTTCAGTCCTCAGGTCGACGCTCTATCCGCTGAGCCAAACCGGCTAGGGCAGTGACGGCGAACCTTCTGAGCTCGGCGTGTCAGCATTTTGAAAAACCCTAACTTTGGTGCCGTGTCACATATAGAAGTTTTTTGGTATTTGCAACCAGGGTAAAACAAAGACTTCTATTTTTGATATTTATTTTATATATTTAAATGCCATTTAACAAAGAAAAATCAGCCAAAAAAATGAGTTCGCGGGTCACCTCTGACACGAGTGTCATAGGTTCGCCATCACTGGGCCGCTAGGGCATTTCCTGATATTTTCAATCTGCATTTCCTTTCTTTTCTATCAGCTCCTGAAAGGGAATTGTTGACATTTCCAAGTATGATCATGATTTATCGCTTTCTTGCTTTAGTTTGGAAATTTTAAAATATATATATTTTTTATTGATTTTTTTTACAGAGAGGAAGGGAGAGGGATAGAGAGTCAGAAACATGGATGAGAGAGAAACATCGATCAGCTGCCTCCTGCACACCCGCTACTAGGGATGTGCCCGCAATCAAGATACATGCCCTTGACCGGAATCGAACCCGGGACCCTTCAGTCTGCAGGATGACACTTCATCTACTGAGCCAAACCGGTCAGGGCTGGAAAGTTTTTTAAAAAAATATATTTTTATTGATTTCAGAAAGGAAGGGAGAGAGAAGAGAGATAGAAACATCAATGATGAGAGAGAATCATTGATTGGCTGCCTCCTGCACGCCCCCGACTGGGGATCGAGCCCGCAACCCAGGCATGTGCCCTTGACTGGAATTGAACCTGGGACCCTTCAGTCTGCAGGCTGATGCTCTATCCACTGAGCCAAACCGGCTAGGGCTAGTTTGGAAAATTTTTTATTTTGAAAGTCTGTTTTGAGGTATATAAACATTTATTATTATTATTACTTTTTGGTACATAAACATTTAGATAATTCAGTCTTCCTGCTGAATTGACCCTTTTATCATCATGACATGCTTTTCTTAATCTCTGGTATGACTTGTTCTCACTTTGATATTAATACAGCCACACCAGCTTTCTTATGATTATTTGTGCATGGTATATTTTTCCATCCTCTGAACTTTATTTTTTTAGCATTTACTTTTCTTTTATAACCTCATTTTTTTGTTTTGTTTTTGTTAATCCTCACCCGAGGATATTGTCTCCACACTGATTTCTTAGAGTGAGAGGGAGGGAAGGAAGGAAGGAGAGAGAGAGAAACATTATGTAAGAGATACACACGGATTGGTTGCCTCTGGCACGCACCCCAACCAGGGCTGGGTGTTGAATCTGCAACCCAAGTACGTGCCCTTGACTGGGAATCGAACCCAAGACCCTTAGATGGGTGGGCCAATGCTAGATCTAACCACTGAGCAACCAACTAGGGCCATTCTCTGAACTCGAAACCTCTGTCTCTTTACACAGGACCTCTCTTGTAAACAGGATATGTCTGTTGCCTTAGCCAGTCTGGTGACCACTGCCTTTTACATAAGGTGGTTAATTAATGTAATTATTGACATGATTGGATTTATGCCTACCTTCTCACTACTTGTTTCTTTGTCTCTTCTCTTTTTTTCCTTCTTTTTCGCCTCTTTTATTTTTTGGATGGGGGGAGTATTTACCAAATAATTTTGTTTATATTTTACCTTTTCTATTGCCTTCTTGTGGCATTTTTTTTGTAGTGGTGGTGGGGGTTTTTTTTTTTTTGGCTGTTACTCTACAGCTGTGCTAAAACAGTGGCCCCAAACAGGATGTGGCTGGGAAAAGAAGATGTGGCTGTGAATACTTGAAATATGACTAATATGACCAAGGAAATACATTTCAAATTGAACTTTAATTTAAAATTTACAAGATCGGTTATTCAGCTATTGAGAAGCTTTTAAGTATATTCAGAACAACTTGGGTATGTTAAACTGCTTTTTCAACAGTATTCTCTTACGAAATCTAATAGAAACCCAAATTGAGCCCTAGCCGGTTTGGCTCAGTGGATAGAGCGTCGGCCTGCAGACTGA
This sequence comes from Myotis nattereri, assembly GCF_964212035.1. Taxonomy (NCBI): domain Eukaryota; kingdom Metazoa; phylum Chordata; class Mammalia; order Chiroptera; family Vespertilionidae; genus Myotis; species Myotis nattereri. The sequence continues at coordinate 49,302,326 of NC_138090.1, forward strand.
AGGGTCCCGGGTTCGATTCCAGTCAAGGGCACGTGCCTGAGTTGCAGGCTCCATCCCCAGTAGGGGGCGTGCAGGAGGCAGCCCATCCATGATTCTCTCTCATCATTGATGTTTCTATCTCTCCCTCTTCCTTCCTCTCTGAAATCAATAAAAATATATTTTAAAAAAATTGATTTTGAAATCTTTACACCATTTGTAACTTATGGAAACCTTTAGAAGTCACGACTCTGAGACCATTTTCTTATCTATAAAAGTAAAGTGGTGGCTATTAGAATATTGCCTTTTTGGCTGTTTTCTCTGACTTATTAATATACATTTATTATTATTATTATTATTATTATTATTATTATTATTATCATGATCATTAACTATTGGTGAGGTTTGAGCTTGACGGCCTATGAGCCGGGGAATTGCTAAGGTAGAGAGAGGGAGGGGGGACCTCTTCTTGGGCCTGCAAGGCTGTGATTACTCACTTCTCAACACAGGCATGGCCACTGGTGGTGATCCACAAGCCCAGCACCATGAAGATGATGGCCGTGGCCACCAAGGAGGTCACCAGGTTGGCCATGGCCACCAACAGGACCACCAGGACGTAGTTGTTGCTCCCAGCCTTGCAGGAGCAGATGTTGATGGTGGTGCCCAGCCCCAGGCCCAGCGAATAGAGCACGTGGCCTCCCGCCTGATGCCACAGGTCCAGCGAGGTCCAGGAAGATCGCTGCGGAGGGAGGTGGGTTCGGGCAGTTTGGGTGGGGGGCCCGGCGGGGGGGGACCCCCAGGGAGCGGGGAGCGGGGCAGGCTGGGGCAGAAGGAAAGAAGGGGGCAGGGGAAGGAGATTCAGAGACGCTCTGAGGGAGGGAGAAGGTGTGGAGCCCCCGGCCTCACCTCTATCGTCACCATATGTTTGAGGCCGGTGGCTGCACCTTCCAGGAAGAAACATCGGACCAGCAGGCCGAGTAAGAGGATGAAGGGGATGAATATCGTGATAATCAGGAGCTGTCCAGGTGGGTCAGGACAGAAGCCGGACGTCAGGGGCCGTGGGGAGGAGGGGAAGATGGAGGCAAACAGCAGCAGGCGACCACAGATCGGCAGGAGTAGAGGAGTGGAGGTGAGCAGTGTGAGGGAACCCACCCTCTTCCTGGGGGCCCCTGCTGGGGAGGCGGGGTGGCCATAGCTGAGCTGTTGTCTGGGTGAGCAGGAGGGCCATGGAGGCGGGAGGAGAGAGATCACCAGGAAGGGAGTGGGGTCGTGTCTGAACTGAGGCCCTGAGCATCTCAAGATTGGTAAAGGTGACGGGGTGGCGGGCCCAGGGTCGGGGCGGCTCACCGGCATGGAGAGCTTCAGGCCTGTGACTATGATAATGAAGAGGAGTAACCAAGTTCCTAGGGTCCCCCCGGTGAGAGTCAGGACGAGCTGCTCGCTCCCTTCCTCAATGTTGACGGCGGCGTTCAGGGTGGTTTCGTACCAGAAGTACTGGTAGGGCACAGTCCGGACGCAGGAGAGGCCTGGGGAAGGGACCCAGGCGCTGCGGCACCCCCTCACCTGGAGCCTACCTCTGCTCTCCCCCCCCCACTCCTCCTGCTCTTCCTCCCTGTCCCTTGCCTCCCTCGGCCCTGCCCGCCCTCTCTCTCCCTCTCCTCACCGGTGACATTGTGCAACTCTGGGCACTGGGTCCAGGGCAAAGGGTGGTAGAAGGAGTTGCTCAGGTAGTAGAAGCCCCAGCTGATGATGACGCTGTTATACACGCTGACGATGCTGCACACCTGGGGGTGGACACAGTGGGCCTGAGGGGCGGGCAGGGAGGAGACAGGGGGAACTTGGGAGACCACCAGGGGTGGGGGGAGCTAGGGTGCCTCTTGGCCAAGGCCCTCACTCACCAGCATGCTAACGTAGCCTAGGCCGCCCAGCAGGGGGACGAGATGCTTCCAGATCCGGATGCTGTCTACGCGCAGCCACTGTCCCATGGCCATCTCCATGTACAGGAGGGGGATCCCGAACAAGACGAGCAGGAGGCAGTATAACAGGATAAAGTCACCTGGAGAAAGGGGCCAGGAGCCGTGCTTTAGGCAGCCCGGAGGCCTGGCCCCCATCCTCCTTCCGATAGCCTTTCTCCTGCATCCGATGAATGTGATGGAGAACATGAGCTGGTTTGCTCTACGGGGGGATGAGGGGGGGGGGTGCCCTCCCTCCGTTCCGGGGGTCCTCCCTGGGTTCCCTCCTCTCCCGGAGCCCAGAAGTCTAGACTTCTGTCCTCAAGATGTCTTCCTGAAACTCGAGACCTAGGCCCCCCCCCGGGCCCCCCCCCGGCCCCCCCCCCGCCCCCCCCGCCCCCCCGGCCTTACCGCCTCCATTCTGATGACAAAGGTAAGGGAAGCGCCACAGGCTGCCCAGCCCGAAGGAGAAGGCGATCTGGAGTAAGACAGTCTCAGATCTTTTCGTCTGCACCACGAAGCTTTGGGTCTTGGCGGTCAGAATCTTGCCTGAGGGTCTCACGGGTGAGGATGAGAGAGTCTGGGATTGTTTGTGGGACCCTGTCTCTTTTTTGTTTTCGAGGGACGCCATCGCTTTCTTCTGACAGGTCCAATAACGCCTGAGCGAATCCTGGGGTCACCGAAAACAGCAGACGTTAAGGGTCATGTCTCAGAGACCAGACTGTAGAACTCCACCAGAAAGACGAATGTAGAGCGATGAGGGCTAGAGTTTAAATCCTGGCCCTTTTCACTAGTCGTGGACTGAGGGCAAATATTTTCATCTCCCTGAGACTCAATTTTCTCATCTTGCAAGCACAAAAGAATTGAAAAATATTTAATGACGGTTACAGCATGAGCACTAACCAATCAGATTGTGGAACAAGTTATTCGTTAGAGCTTGTGGGGGGGAGGGGGGGGGAAGGAAAAAGAAAGAAGGAGAAATTATCTGGAATTTATTTTTATTTTTTTTAATTTTTTTTTATATATTTTATTGATTTTTTACAGAGAGGAAGGGAGAGAGATAGAGAGCCAGAAACATCGATGAGAGAGAAACATCGATCAGCTGCCTCCTGCACATCTCCCACTGGGGAACGTGCTCGCAACCCAGGTACATGCCCCTGACCGGAATCGAACCTGGGACCCTTCAGTCCGCAGGCCGACGCTCTATCCACTGACCCAAACCGGTTTCGGCAATCTGGAATTTAGTGACTCCTAAAATCTGGGTGTGGTGAGGGGAAGAGAAAAAGAGAAGCTTCCTAAAACCACTGTCATCCCAAAGTTAGGGTGCATGCCTGAGGCTGTGTCCTTTGAGGATTATATAGTATGATGTCTCCCAGGAATGCAAGGTTGGTTCAACATCTGAAAATCAATAATTGTTATACATCATGTAAATGGAATACAGGACAAAAGCTATCATCATATTTTTTGGAAGAAAATGGCAGGTTAGCCCTAGCCAGTTTGACTCAGTGGATAGAGCATCCACCTGTGGATCGAGTTCAATTCAAGTCAAGGGCATGTACCTCAGCTGCAGGCTTGATCCCCGGCCCTGGTTGGGATGCATGCAAGAGGCAACTAATCAATGTGTCTCTCTCACATTGATGTTTCTTTTTAATATATATATATATATATATATATATATATATATATATATATATATATTTTATTGATTTCAGAGAGGAAGGGAGAGGGGAGAGAGAAATAGAAACATCAATGATGAGAGAGAATCATTGATCAACTGCCCCCTGTACGCCCCCTACTGGGGATCAAGCCCACAGCCTGGGCATGTGCCCTTGACTGGATTCAAACCTGGGACCCTTCAGTCCACAGGCGGACGCTCTATCCACTGAGTCCAACCAGCTAGGACTCACATTGATGTTTCTGTCTCTCTGTGTCTCCCTCTCCCTCCCACTCTCTCTAAAAATCAATGTGGAAAAAAAATCAATGTAAAAAGATACTCAGGTGAATATTAACAACCACAACAAAAATGACAAGCTGGCGATAAAATTCATATGAAAATCTGAGGAACTTAGTACAGTTAAAATAATCATGAAAAATAATGTTGAATACTCATACTTACCAATTTGAAAACTTACTACAATGCTATGGTAATCAAAGCAGAATGATACTGGAATAAAGATACACATATAGAACAATAGGATAGAATAAAGAACCCAGAAATAAACCTTCACATATATAGTCAAATAATTGTTAACAAGGATACCACGCATCTTCAGTGGGAGAAATGATGCCTGTGCAACAAATGGTATTGAAAAACTGGCTATACACGTGAAAAATAACGAAGTGGGACCCTTTCCTCACACTATGTACAAAAACTAACTAAAAATGGATGAAAAACCTAAATTTAAGGGTGAAACTATAAATCCCTTAGAAAAAAAAAACATATGGGTAGATCTTCATTTCCTTAGATTTGGTCATGGTTTTTAAAATATGACACTGAAATATGTCCTTTTGTGCATCAAATGACACTAACAAGCAAGTAAAAAAAAAACAAACCATAGAATGGGAGAAAAATATTTGCAAGGCATATATCTCCTAAGAGTCTAGAATATATAAAAAACTTATAACTGAACAACTGAAAAACCAAGCAACACAATTAAAAATGGGCAAAGGACTTGAGTAGACATTTCTTCCAAAAAGATATACAAATGGCCAACAAACACATGAAAAGTTGCCCAGCATATCAAATCATTAGGGAAATGAGATACCATTTCACACCCACTAGGATGGCAATAATAATAATAATAATAATAATAATAATAATAATAATAATAGGAAATGATGCCTGGCTGGTGTGGCACAATGGTTAAGTATCAACCTATGAATCAAGGAGGTCTCAGCTCAATTCCCAGTCAGGACATATGTCCGGGCTGCAGGCTCAGTCCCCAATAGGGGGCGTGCAGGGGGCAACTCATGGATGATTCTCATCACTGATGTTTCTGTCTCCCTTTCCCTTCCTCTCTGAAATCAATGGAAACATATTTTTTTTTTTATTGATTTTTTACAGAGAGGAAGGGAGAGAGATAGTTAGAAACATCGATCAGCTGCCTCCTGCACATCTCCTACTGGGGATGTGCCTGCAACCAAGGTACATGCCCTTGACCGGAATCGAACCTGGGACCTTTGAGTCCGCAGGCCAACGCTCTATCCACTGAGCCAAACCGGTTTCGGCGAAACATATTTTTTAAGAAACAAAACTGCGGGTGTGCTGGTGGGAATGTAAAATGATGCAGCCACTGTGGAAAACTGGCATTTCCTCAGAAAGTGAAACATAGAATTAGCATATGATTGAGCAATCCCACTTGGGGGTTTATACAGAAAATAATTGAGCCGAAACCGGTTTGGCTCAGTGGATAGAGCGTCGGCCTGCGGACTGAAAGGTCCCAGGTTCGATTCCCGTCAAGGGCATGTGCCTGGGTTGCGGGCACATCCCCAATAGGAGATGTGCAGGAGGCGGCTGATCGATGTTTCTCTCTCATCGATGTTTCTAACGCTCTATCTCTCTCCCTTCCTCTCTGTAAAAAATCAATAAAATATATTAAAAAAAATAATTGAAAGCAGGGATGCAAACGGATACTCGCACACCAATGTTCAGACCAGCACTATTCACAGTAGCCAAAAGGCTGAAATAGCCCAGCTGTCCACCAACAGATGAAAGAATAAACACGCTGTGGCAAATCCATATAATGGGATATTATTCATCCATAAAAGGAATTAAATTCTGATACTTTCTATAACAGGAGTGAATCTTGAAAACATTGCAGTACATGAAATAAGCCAGAGACAAAAGGACAAATATTGTATGACTTCACTTACATGAGATATCTAGAACAGGTAAATTCACAGAGACAAAAAGTAGATCTGAGGTTGGAATTCTTGCTTACAGAGTTTCTGTTTGGGGTGATAAAAGTGTTTTGAAGCTATGTAGAGGTGGTGGTGGCAGAACATGATGAATGCACTAAATGTCACCAAAATTTTCACTTTGAAATGACTAATTTAATGTTATGTGAATTTCGCCTTAATAAAATTATAAAAAGCGAAGGTGAAATAACAGTGCTATCTCATCAACAGAATATACTAGGGAAAATCTTTTGGCTGAAGGAAAATTATTTCAGATGGAAGTAGAGCTATACAAGAAGGAAAAACAGAACACCTAAAAGGGTGAATATACAAACAAATATACGAGACTATTGACTACTTAAAGCGACACAAAGAGCAATATATTTGGGGGTTTATAATGTGTAGAAGGAAAATATTTTAATAAAAAATGCCAAAGATGTGGGGAAACTAGGAATAGGAGATACTTCCTTAATCCACAGCTTCCTTAAACCTATAGCGAAGGCTACACTCAGTGGTGAACTGTGAATACTTTTCTCCTGCAGTTGGAAACAAGACAAGAACATTGAATGAATCTTCTATTCAACATCGAACTGGAGAGCCTGTCCATTCCAATAAAGCAAGAAAAAAAAAATCTCTAAAGACCATAAATAAATAAGTCCTTATTTGAAAGTGATATGAGTAGATGTGTGGAGATTATATGTGTAAAAGGAACCTTTAAACTACATAATCTTAAAAGATACTATGATTTTATTATTTTTTAAACATATTTTTATTGATTTTTTAAAATATATTTTATTGATTTTTTACAGAGAGGAAGGGAGAGGGATAGAGAGTTAGAAACATCGATGAGAGAGGCACATCGATCAGCTGCCTCCTGCACACCCTTTACTGGGGATGTGCCCGCAACCAAGGTACATGCCCTTGACCGGAATCGAACCCGGGACCCTTCAGTCCGCAGGCCGACGCTCTATCCACTGAGCCAAACCGGTTAGGGCAGAAAAAGTATTCTTTAAAAATATTATTATTATTATTATTATTATTATTATTATTATTTTTAATCCTCATCTGAGGATATTTTCCCGTTGCGTTTTAGAGAGTGGAAGACAAAGGGAAAGAGAGAGAAGCACATTGATTGGCTGCCTCCTGCAGGAGCCGGGACCAGGGCCTGGGCTGGGAAGGAGCCTGCCACCCAGGTCCCTGCCCTGGACCAGAATCGAACCCGGGACCATCGGGTCCGCAGGCCGACGCTCTATCCACTGAGCCAAACCGGCTGGGATTGGAAGGATTTTTAATGGCTACTGACTATTTCCAGATCATTATATAAACCTGACCCGTGGGTGGCCGGCCTGGCAGCCGTTTAGCCCCAAGGCCCTTCCTGATGGGCCCCCTGCTTCTGGTCCCCCCGCCCCCCCAGCCCCTCACCCTGCGCCGGCTGCAGCCACCCCTCCTCACCCTCTCCCGGCCGCGGACCTGCAATTCCCTCCGCTGCCGCCGGGGGGCGGGCGCCTGGGATGGGGCGCGGGGCGCACTCGGGCTCCCGGGCGCCTGCTCGGCTGCGTCTCCGCCGGGCTCGCAAGGAAGCCACAACCTGCGGGGGGCGAGCTGAGAAACGGATTCCGAGGGGCGTCTCGGGGACCCGCCGCGGGGCCGGTCGGGGGGGGGGGGGGCGCCCCTACACCGTCCGCCCCCGACGGCCTCGGCCCGGGCAGCTGGTGGGGAGGCGAGGCCCCCGGGGCCGCTCCATCCGCGACTGGACTGGCGAGCGGAGGGAGAACCGGGACCGGAGGCCGCCGGACTTCTGCTCCCGCTGGCGGCACCACCCTCCCCTGCCCTCCCCTCCCCGCCCCGCCCCGCCCCTCCCCTCCTCTCTCCTCCCCTGCCCTCCCCTCCCCTGCCCTCCCCTCCCCGCCCCGCCCCTCCCCTCCTCTCTCCTCCCCTCCCCTCCCCTCCCCTCCCCTCCCCTCCCCTCCCCTCCCCTCTTCTCTCCTCTCCCCTCCCCTCCCCTCCCCTCTTCTCTCCTCTCCCCTCCCCTCCCCTCCTCTCTCCTCTCCCCTCCCCTCCCCTCCTCTCTCCTCTCCCCTCCTCTCTCCTCCCCTCCCCTCCCCTCCCCTCCCCTCCCCTCCCCTCCTCTCCCCTCCCCTCTCCCCTCCCCGCCCCGCCCCTCCCAGCCCCGCCTCTCCCCTCCCCTCCTCTCTCCCCTCCCCTCCCTTCCCCTGCCCTCCCCTCCCCTCCCCGCCCCTCCCCTCCCCTCCCCGCCCCGCCCCTCCCCTCCCCGCCCCTCCCCTCCCCTCCCCGCCCCGCCCCTCCCCGCCCCGACTCAGGCGTCTGGGTCCCTAAATTCGTGGAAAGGGAGCTGGGGGTGGGGCTCGGAAGTCTAGGTCCAGAGGTGAGGGGTCTGGCGGGGCGAGCAGCCGCCTGGGGCCCTGAGAGGTCGGGAGTCGGGGGCCAAGACGACAGCACCCCCTTTACCTGCCGCCGCCGCGCGAGTCTGGAGACCGGTAGCTGCGGCGGGCACCGCGGGGGAGGGGGCGCCGCGCGAGGCCGGGCTCCACGGAAGCCAGGGCTTCGGGGCCAGAGGAGTTTGGTGCTCCCGCGGGCGGTTCCCCTCCAGACCCCTGCCCCTGCCCCTGCCCCTGCCCCTGCCCCTGCCGCTGCCGCTGCCCCTGCCCCTGCCGCTGCCCCTGCCCCTGCCGCTGCCCCTGCCCCTGCCCCTGCCCCTGCCGCTGTCCCTGCCCCTGCCGCTGCCGCTGCCGCTGCCCCTGCCCCTGCCGCTGCCCCTGCCCCTGCCCCTGCCGCTGCCCCTGCCCCTGCCGCTGCCCCTGCCCCTGCCCCTGCCCCTGCCGCTGCCCCTGCCCCTGCCGCTGCCCCCGCTCCTGCCCCTGCCCCTGCCCCTGCCGCTGCCCCTGCCCCTGCCGCTGCCGCTGCCCCTGCCCCTGCCCCTGCCCCTGCCGCTGCCCCTGCCCCCGCCCCTGCCGCTGCCGCTGCCCCTGCCCCTGCCGCTGCCGCTGCCCCTGCCGCTGCCCATGCCCCTGCCGCTGCCCCTGCCGCTGCCGCTGCCGCTGCCCCTGCCCCTGCCGCTGCCCCTGCCCCTGCCCCTGCCCCTGCCCCTGCCCCTGCCGCTGCCCCTGCCCCTGCCGCTGCCCCCGCTCCTGCCCCTGCCCCTGCCCCTGCCGCTGCCCCTGCCCCTGCCGCTGCCCCTGCCCCTGCCCCTGCCGATGCCCCTGCCGCTGCCCCTGCACCTGCCGCTGCACCTGCCCCTGCCGCTGCCGCTGCCGCTGCCCCTGCCCCTGCCCCCGCCCCTGCCGCTGCCGCTGCCCCTGCCCCTGCCCCTGCCCCCGCCCCTGCCGCTGCCCCTGCCCCTGCCCCTGCCCCTGCCCCTGCCGCTGCCGCTGCCCCCGCCCCTGCCGCTGCCCCTGCCCCTGCCCCTGCCGCTGCCCCTGCCCCTGCCGCTGCCCCTGCCCCTGCCCCTGCCCCTGCCGCTGCCCCTGCCCCTGCCGCTGCCCCTGCCCCTGCCCCCGCCCCTGCCGCTGCCCCTGCCCCTGCCCCTGCCGCTGCCCCTGCCCCTGCCCCTGCCGCTGCCCCTGCCCCTGCCCCTGCCGATGCCCCTGCCGCTGCCCCTGCACCTGCCGCTGCCCCTGCCCCTGCCGCTGCCGCTGCCGCTGCCCCTGCCCCCGCCCCCGCCCCTGCCGCTGCCGCTGCCCCTGCCCCTGCCCCTGCCCCCGCCCCTGCCGCTGCCCCTGCCCCTGCCCCTGCCCCTGCCCCTGCCGCTGCCGCTGCCCCTGCCCCTGCCGCTGCCCCTGCCCCTGCCCCTGCCGCTGCCCCTGCCCCTGCCGCTGCCCCTGCCCCTGCCCCTGCCCCTGCCGCTGCCCCTGCCCCTGCCGCTGCCCCCGCTCCTGCCCCTGCCCCTGCCCGTGCCGCTGCCCCTGCCCCTGCCGCTGCCCCTGCCCCTGCCCCTGCCGATGCCCCTGCCGCTGCCCCTGCACCTGCCGCTGCCCCTGCCCCTGCCGCTGCCGCTGCCGCTGCCCCTGCCCCTGCCCCCGCCCCTGCCGCTGCCGCTGCCCCTGCCCCTGCCCCTGCCCCCGCCCCTGCCGCTGCCCCTGCCCCTGCCCCTGCCGCTGCCCCTGCCCCTGCCGCTGCCCCTGCCCCTGCCGCTGCCGCTGCCGCTGCCCCTGCCCCTGCCCCTGCCCCTGCCGCTGCCCCTGCCCCTGCCGCTGCCCCCGCTCCTGCCCCTGCCCCCGCCCCTGCCGCTGCCCCTGCCCCTGCCGCTGCCCCTGCCCCTGCCCCTGCCGATGCCCCTGCCGCTGCCCCTGCACCTGCCGCTGCCCCTGCCCCTGCCGCTGCCGCTGCCGCTGCCCCTGCCCCTGCCCCCGCCCCTGCCGCTGCCGCTGCCCCTGCCCCTGCCGCTGCCCCTGCCCCTGCCGCTGCCCCTGCCCCTGCCCCTGCCCCTGCCGCTGTCCCTGCCCCTGCCGCTGCCGCTGCCGCTGCCCCTGCCGCTGCCCCTGCCGCTGCCCCTGCCCCTGCCCCTGCCGCTGCCCCTGCCGCTGCCCCTGCCCCTGCCGCTGCCGCTGCCGCTGCCCCTGCCCCTGCCCCTGCCGCTGCCCCTGCCCCTGCCGCTGCCGCTGCCGCTGCCCCTGCCCCTGCCCCCGCCCCTGCCGCTGCCGCTGCCCCTGCCCCTGCCCCTGCCCCCGCCCCTGCCGCTGCCCCTGCCCCTGCCCCTGCCCCTGCCCCTGCCGCTGCCGCTGCCCCCGCCCCTGCCCCTGCCCCTGCCCCTGCCCCTGCCGCTGCCCCTGCCCCTGCCGCTGCCCCTGCCCCTGCCCCTGCCCCTGCCGCTGCCCCTGCCCCTGCCGCTGCCCCTGCCCCTGCCCCCGCCCCTGCCGCTGCCCCTGCCCCTGCCCCTGCCGCTGCCCCTGCCCCTGCCCCTGCCGCTGCCCCTGCCCCTGCCCCTGCCGATGCCCCTGCCGCTGCCCCTGCACCTGCCGCTGCCCCTGCCCCTGCCGCTGCCGCTGCCGCTGCCCCTGCCCCTGCCCCCGCCCCTGCCGCTGCCGCTGCCCCTGCCCCTGCCCCTGCCCCCGCCCCTGCCGCTGCCCCTGCCCCTGCCCCTGCCGCTGCCCCTGCCCCTGCCGCTGCCCCTGCCCCTGCCCCTGCCCCTGCCGCTGCCCCTGCCCCTGCCGCTGCCCCCGCTCCTGCCCCTGCCCCTGCCCCTGCCGCTGCCCCTGCCCCTGCCGCTGCTCCTGCCCCTGCCGCTGCCGCTGCCGCTGCCCCTGCCCCTGCCCCCGCCCCTGCCGCTGCCGCTGCCCCTGCCCCTGCCCCTGCCCCCGCCCCTGCCGCTGCCCCTGCCCCTGCCCCTGCCCCTGCCCCTGCCGCTGCCGCTGCCCCCGCCCCTGCCGCTGCCCCTGCCGCTGCCCCTGCCCCTGCCCCTGCCGCTGCCCCTGCCGCTGCCCCTGCCCCTGCCCCTGCCGCTGCCACTGCCCCTGCCCCTGCCCCTGCCGCTGCCGCTGCCCCTGCCGCTGCCCCTGCCCCTGCCGCTGCCCCTGCCGCTGCCCATGCCCCTGCCGCTGCCCCTGCCCCTGCCCCTGCCGCTGCCCCTGCCGCTGCCCATGCCCCTGCCGCTGCCCCTGCCGCTGCCCCTGCCCCTGCCCCTGCCGCTGCCGCTGCCCCTGCCCCTGCCCCTGCCCCTGCCCCTGCCGCTGCCCCTGCCCCTGCCCCTGCCGCTGCCCCTGCCCCTGCCGCTGCCCCTGCCCCTGCCGCTGCCGCTGCCGCTGCCCCTGCCCCTGCCCCTGCCCCTGCCGCTGCCCCTGCCCCTGCCGCTGCCCCCGCTCCTGCCCCTGCCCCCGCCCCTGCCGCTGCCCCTGCCCCTGCCGCTGCCCCTGCCCCTGCCCCTGCCGATGCCCCTGCCGCTGCCCCTGCACCTGCCGCTGCCCCTGCCCCTGCCGCTGCCGCTGCCGCTGCCCCTGCCCCTGCCCCCGCCCCTGCCGCTGCCGCTGCCCCTGCCCCTGCCCCTGCCCCCGCCCCTGCCGCTGCCCCTGCCCCTGCCCCTGCCCCTGCCCCTGCCGCTGCCGCTGCCCCTGCCGCTGCCCATGCCCCTGCCCCTGCCGCTGCCGCTGCCCCCGCCCCTGCCGCTGCCCCTGCCGCTGCCCCTGCCCCTGCCCCTGCCGCTGCCCCTGCCGCTGCCCCTGCCCCTGCCCCTGCCGCTGCCCCTGCCGCTGCCCCTGCCCCTGCCCCTGCCGCTGCCCCTGCCCCTGCCCCTGCCGCTGCCCCTGCCGCTGCCCCTGCCGCTGCCCCTGCCCCTGCCGCTGCCCCTGCCGCTGCCCATGCCCCTGCCGCTGCCCCTGCCCCTGCCCCTGCCGCTGCCCCTGCCGCTGCCCATGCCCCTGCCGCTGCCCCTGCCGCTGCCCCTGCCCCTGCCCCTGCCGCTGCCGCTGCCCCTGCCCCTGCCCCTGCCCCTGCCGCTGCCCCTGCCCCTGCCCCTGCCGCTGCCCCTGCCCCTGCCGCTGCCCCTGCCCCTGCCGCTGCCCCTGCCCCTGCCCCTGCCCCTGCCGCTGCCCCTGCCCCTGCCGCTGCCCCTGCCGCTGCCCCTGCCCCTGCCGCTGCCCCTGCCCCTGCCCCTGCCGATGCCCCTGCCGCTGCCCCTGCCCCTGCCGCTGCCGCTGCCGCTGCCCCTGCCCCTGCCCCCGCCCCTGCCGCTGCCGCTGCCCCTGCCCCTGCCCCTGCCCCCGCCCCTGCCGCTGCCCCTGCCCCTGCCCCTGCCCCTGCCCCTGCCGCTGCCGCTGCCCCTGCCGCTGCCCATGCCCCTGCCCCTGCCGCTGCCGCTGCCCCCGCCCCTGCCGCTGCCCCTGCCGCTGCCCCTGCCCCTGCCCCTGCCGCTGCCCCTGCCGCTGCCCCTGCCCCTGCCCCTGCCGCTGCCCCTGCCGCTGCCCCTGCCCCTGCCCCTGCCGCTGCCCCTGCCGCTGCCCCTGCCCCTGCCCCTGCCCCTGCCGCTGCCGCTGCCCCTGCCCCTGCCGCTGCCCCTGCCGCTGCCCCTGCCCCTGCCCCTGCCGCTGCCCCTGCCGCTGCCCCTGCCCCTGCCCCTGCCCCTGCCGCTGCCGCTGCCCCTGCCCCTGCCGCTGCCCCTGCCGCTGCCCATGCCCCTGCCGCTGCCCCTGCCCCTGCCCCTGCCGCTGCCCCTGCCGCTGCCCATGCCCCTGCCGCTGCCCCTGCCGCTGCCCCTGCCCCTGCCGCTGCCCCTGCCCCTGCCCCTGCCCCTGCCGCTGCCCCTGCCGCTGCCCCTGCCCATGCCCCTGCCCCTGCCGCTGCCCCTGCCCCTGCCGCTGCCCCTGCCGCTGCCCATGCCCCTGCCGCTGCCCCTGCCCCTGCCCCTGCCGCTGCCCCTGCCGCTGCCCATGCCCCTGCCGCTGCCCCTGCCGCTGCCCCTGCCCCTGCCGCTGCCCCTGCCCCTGCCCCTGCCGCTGCCCCTGCCGCTGCCCCTGCCGCTGCCCCTGCCCATGCCCCTGCCCCTGCCCCTGCCCCTGCCCCTGCCCCTGCCCATTCACTCGCCCGGTCTCTCTGACGGTCCCGTCTCCCCACGGTCTCGGAGTCGGAAGCCGGTTGAGCTGTGTGCTTGGGTGAGACGCGCGGGCCACCTCTTCCCAACCCTTCCCACCCCGTCACCCCCTGCTCCTGGGAGCACCCTCTCTCCGCGGTTACTCTTTGGGGAGGATCCCTGGGGTCGCGGGTTACCGGGCAGGGTGGGGGCAGGGTGGGGGCAGGGTGGGCCCTGGGGAGGGGAGAGGGAAACCCCGTCGGGCTTAGTGGCCACCGGGATTGAGGCGAGGGGAGGGCCACGATGGGAACCAGGCGGCCTGTTTCAGCTGAGGGTCTAACCACTGTGCTAAAGATTCAACACGGCAGCCCTGACCGGTGTGGCGCAGTGGATAGAGCACCGGCCTGCGGACTCAAGGGTCCCAGGTTCCATTCCGGTCAAGGGCATATCCCTTGGTTGCGGGCACATCCCCAGCAGGGAGTGTGCTGGAGGCAGCTGATCAATGCTTCTCTCTCATCGATGTTTCTAGCTCTCTATCCTTCTCCCTTCCTCTCTGTAAAAAATCAATAAAATATATATATATTTTAAAAAAGATTCAACACGGCCGAAACCGGTTTGGCTCAGTGGATAGAGCGTCGGCCTGCGGACTGAAAGGTCCCAGGTTCGATTCCGGTCAAGGGCATGTACCTGGGTTGCGGGCACATCCCTAGTAGGAGATGTGCAGGAGGCAGCTGATCGATGTTTCTCTCTCATTGATGTTTCTAACTCTCTATCCTTCTCCCTTCCTCTCTGTAAAAAATCAATAAAATATATTAAAAAAAAAAAAAAAGATTCAACACGGAGTAACCATCCGAAGCCGGGTGGTTCTGGAGTAGATTTGCATAAGGCGCTTGAGGGCACAGGGTACAGAGACTCGGAGATGACGTGGGTACCAGTGGAAATCAGCCTGCGACCAGTGGACAAACATGAATTATTCGGTGCCTGGGGTGGCACAACGGGCAAGACAGCTGAGACGGGAATCATGCTCCTTCTATCAACATCCGTTTCGGGTGGGTCAAGGGTCACAATGTAAAAACTGAAAACATGACTCACTAGAAATCAACATGGGTGGGCCAGCCGGCTGCTCAGTGGTTGAGCCTCAACCTATGAACTGGGGAGGTCAGGGCACATGCCCGGGTTGCAGGCTCCATCCCCAGCAGGGGGCGTGCAGGAGGCAGCCGATCAATGATTCTCTCTCATCATTGATGTTTTTCTCTCTCTCTCCCTCTCCCTTCCTTTCTGAAATCAATAAAGATATATTTAAAAAAATAAATATGGGTGGACATTTCTACAATCTTGGCACCCGGAAGGGCTTCCTAAGAATAACATGAAAGCAAGAATCCATCAAAGTTTGATAAGTTCAACTATATAAGAACAAAATCTCGCCCTAGCTGGTTTGGCTCAGTGGATGGAGCGTTGGCCTGTGGACCAAAGGGTCCCAGGTTCGATTCCGGTCAAGGGCACATGCCCAGGGTTGCAGGCTCAATCCCCAGTAGGGGGCGTGCAGGGGGCAGCCAATCAATGTTTCTCATCATTGATGTTTCTATCTCTCCCTCTCCCTCTCTGAAATCAATAAAAATATATTAAAAAAAAAAAAAGAACAAAATCTCTGGGCCCTTGCCAGGTAGCTCAGTTGGTTAGAGCATCATCCCAATACCCCAAGGTTTCGGGTTCTATCTCCGGTCAGGGCACATACAAAGAGCAACCAGTGAATGCATGAATAAGTGGAACAACAAATCTCTCTCTCTTCCTCTCCCCCTCCCTCTCCCTCTCCCTCTCCTTCTCTCTTCTTCTCTCTCCCTTCCTCTTTCTCTAAAATCAATTTTTAAAATGGATAAATAACTACATGAAAACAAAATCTCTATAGGATAAAATACGAAGAAACTTAACCAAGTTAAAAGATATCAAACTTGTAAAAAAATTCAACCTTTATAACAAAAGGCTTGATTTCCCTAATATACCAAGACCTTTAAAAATTACATTAAAGGACCAACCACCCAATAGTCAAATGAGCATACAAAAAACCCAGACAGTTCAAGAATAAATGAAGCACAAACAGCCTTATGGTCTGGCAATCCCACTTCTGGGCATGTACAGTGGGGCCTTGACTTACGAGTGTCCCGACTAACGAGTTTTTCGAGACACGAGCCGTCTCTCGGCCGACATTTTGCTTTGAGTTGCGAGCTAAAATTCGGGTTACGAGCCAGCTTCAGGTACCCCACCGCTAGCTGGCGCAGTGAACGTCACAGTGAACGCCACATCAGCCCAGCATCACGTGTCTCACTCGTTCACTTTTTGATTTGACATACGAGTAATTTGAGTTATGAGCTCCGTCACGGAACGAATTAAACTCGTAAGTCAAGGCCCCACTGTATCTGGGAATGAAATCACGGTCTCAAAGAGCTCCCCGCACCCTGTGTTCATTGAAGCGTCCTTCACAATAGCCATGATATGGAAACAAGCTAAGGGCCCATCTGTGGATGAATGAATGAAGAAAACATTGTCCCATATAAAACAATGACATTATTCAGCCACAAGAAAGAAGAAAATCCCAGCATTCGTGACATCATGGATGAACCTAAGTGAAATATGTCAGAGAAAGATAAACATATGACCTTCACTTACGTAGAATTTACAAAATCCAAACTCTTAGAAACAGAACAGAATGGTAGCTGCCAGGGGCTGGGAGTCGGGGGGATGGGGAGATGTTGGTCAAGGGGTACACACTTCCAATTATAAGAGAGATAAGTTCAGGGGATCTAATGTAAGATGGCGACTAGAGTTAACCGTACTGTGTTATATACTCGAAAGTCACTAAGAGAGTAGATTTTAAATATTCTCAGCACACACACACACATACAAAGGCGATGATGTGAGGTGTTAACGTGTGCTCTTGAGGTCATCATTTTGTAATAGATATGTGTTTCAAATTATCACGTATACACCTTAATCCTACATGGTGGTGTATGTTGGTTACGTTAATAAAGCTGGAAAAATAAAAGAACTGACATAAAAATAATAGTGGTCCCAAATGTAAAGGGAATAGATGGAGGAGAGGCAATAAGTAAACTAGTAATAGAAGATACTGTCCCCCATGAATGAACCTCCATTTTTTTTTAAATTTTTTTTTGCACATTTAAAGGCTTCATTGGGTTGGTTCCAGGCAGGTTTTTAAAAAATATGTTTTTGTTGATTTTATTTTTTTAATATATTTTTATTGATTTTAGGGAGAGAAGAAGGGGAGAGATAGATAGAAACATCAATGATGAGAGAGAATCATCGATCAGCTGCCCCCTGCCTGCCCCCCACTGGGGACTGAGCCCGCAACCCTGACATGTGCCCTTGACCGGAATCGAACCCGGAACCCTTCAGTCCGCAGGCTGACGCTCTATCCACCAAGTCAAATCAGCCAGGGCTTATATATTTATGTTTGATAGGTTCTGGAGGCAAGGTGCTATTATTAACCAAACACCTCATATATTAATCTCAATTTGTGTTTTTCAGACTACACAGCCCATGCAAATTTAAGCCAAAATTCCATGTGAGAGATGGTTTGGGGTTACAAATTCTCACACACACAAAAAAAGACAGCACTTCCCTCCTATCAGAGACAGGACCTATTTAACTCAATTTCAGAGGACATAGCCCTTTAACTTTCTATGTATGGGGTTTCCTTTCCTTTCATGGACCCAAGCTCTATCTGTTGTGGTTGTTGTTAATCCTCACTGGAGGATTTTTTTCCGTTGATTTTTAGAGAGAGGAGGAGGAGGGGGGAGACACAGAGAGAGAGACACCAGGGTCAGGGATCAGGCCTGCAAGCCTTCAGTCAAGTCGATGCTCTATCCACTGAGCCCAGTTGGCTAGGGCACAGGCTCTGTCTTTTTTTTTTTTTAATAATATATTTTTTTATTGATTTCAGAGAGGAAGGTGAAGGTGAGAGAGAAACATCAATGATGAGAGAGAATCATTGATTGGCTGCCTCCTGCACGCCCCCTAATGGGGATCGAGCCCACAACTCAGGCCTGTGCCCTTGACCGGAATTGAACCTGGGATCCTTCAGTCCGCAGGCCGATGCTCTGTCCACTGAGCCAAACAGGCCAGGGCTCTGTCTTCACCGGCCTTTAAAGCAGTGGTTCTCCACCTTCCTAACGCCGCGACCCTTTAATACAGTTCCTCATGTGGTGGTGACCCCCAACCATAAAATTATTTTCGTTGCTACTTCATAACTGTAATGTTGCTACTGTTATGGATCGTCATGTAAATATCTGATCTGCAGGATGTCTTTTCATTGTTACAAATTGAACATAACTAAAGCATAGTGATGAATCCATCCATCCATCCACTGCTTTAAAACCAAACTCTCTAAGTTACCAGAGAGTGACAACTGCTTCAAAGTAGTTACTAGCTTTAACATTCACTTATCTATCTGAATCCAAGCTTAGGCTTAATTTTTGGCCTCTTAAAGCTTTCTCTTAATTTCTTTTAAGCTCATCTATGACCTTAAAGAGAACTGTTCAAATGTATTTTATTTTTTTTTATTTTTTTTTATTGATTTCTTACAGAGAGGAAGGGAGAGAGATAGAGAGTTAGAAACATCGATGAGAGAGAAACATCGATCAGCTGCCTCCTGCACATCCCCTGGGGATGTGCCCACAACCCAGGTACATGCCCTTGACCGGAATCGAACCTGGGACCTTTCAGTCCGCAGGCCGACGCTCCATCCACTGAGCCAAACTGGTTTCGGCTCAAATGTGTTTTATTCTGTATGTTAGGTGTCTCATAATAGGGTGCGTCATGATTGCCCTGTTTATTGTCACTTTGCCCCAGAGGACGTCCTCCCGGGGGCTTTTTCCATCTGTGCAGTCAGCCTCTGCCCTACCCACCATTCCTACCAGATACCTTCAGGCCCCTGGGCCACCTGGATACAAATATAGGATGGAGTGTAAAGTTTTAAGGCCTTTGGTAGACTTGGTAAAGTAATCAACTATTCCAGGTATTTAAGAGATATGTGAGGAGGGAGATCACCAATTAGCAGATGTTTAACCGCTTTGCTGTGATCAGCGAATTCTCCATTTTTTGAGCAAATTGTCCCAATCTGATCCAGTTTTCTTACAGGAAACACTGGGCAGAGGGGATCTGGGATTCTAGCATTTGAATTGGACAGAGTCAAGGGAAGGCAAGACTGGGAGTTGGACACTTTTTAATTTTTTTTTCATGACAAAGGTACATTTTCACGGAACTGACTTTGCCACCACCACTTTTGCCCTCATTTCACAGGGACCAGGACTTACGCAGACCAACTTCAAGAGGAGGAAGCCAAGGAGAGGTCATGCCAGCAGTCAGCAGCCAAATACTGGAAGCCAGAGAGCACCAGTCTGGTGAGGGAATGTGCGGGAGATTCGAGGAATGACTGTGTTCATCTCCATCAGCCAGAAAAGCTTTCCTGCCGGAAGCTAATTCCAGCATGTCATAAATGCAAGAAGGTTCATCAAGAGGTTGATGGAACCTTGAGGATTGCCTGCTGGAAATGGCTAAGGGCATTGCCCCACACCTAAAGATCTGCATAGATGATTGCTTGCTGCCTGACAGCTGAGGGCATTTTAATCTACACGTTATTGTCTCCTACTGGACAAACACCCAAGCAGCCAGCATAGGCAGTCCCCCCGTCTGACAATGGATTCTGTATTCTAAACCTTGCCTTTGATCTGTACATCTCCTTTGCCTCAGGACAGTGGTTCTCAACCTTCCTAATGCCCCGACCCTTTAATACAGTTCCTCACGTTGTGGTGACCCCCAATTTCATTGTTACAAATTGAACATAATTAAAGCATAGTGACTCATCACAAAAACAATATGTAATTATATATGTGATTTCCGATGGTCTTAGGCGACCCCTGTGAAAGGGTCCGTTGACCCCCAAAGGGGTTGCGACCCACAGGTTAAGAACCGCTGCCTTAGGACACTTGCCGTTAATGAGAAGGAAGGGGTCCTGAGACAAGCAGAACTTGGTTCCTATAGCCCAGCTCCTCGGGCTCCCCAAAAGGCCTCAGGCTCCCCAAAAGGCCTTCGTCTCTAGACTCTAATACTTTACAGCAGCCCCTTCTCCAGATTCCTGAACCCTTCTAGATGCTGGCCAAGACCCCCGGCATTACTTTCCCAATCCAGGAAAAACAAGAGACTTTGGGTCCAGTTACATTAGCAATTCCTACATTTCCCCCTTTTAATGTCAACTTGCCAGCCAGGGAGTTCCACTTTGAAAAACCTGTGATGTGCCCTGGCGGGTCAGTGGTTAGAGCGTCATCCTGTGGACCAAAGGGTTGGTCTCTCTCGGGTTCAATTTCCGGTCAAGGGCACGTCCCTCGATTGCAGGTTCCCCAGCCCTGGTAGGGGCACGTGTGTCTGTGTGAGGCATCCCATTGAAATGCCTCACGTAGCTACTCCTCTCTCTCCCCCTCCCCACTCCCTTCCGCTCTCTCTGGAAATGAATGGGGAAAAAACCCTCAGGTGAGGGTGAAAACAGCAACAACACACAGTGTGAAAGGGCGAGGGCTACGCCCTCCATCTTACCCTGGATCCTCCATTTTTGGGCAGCCATGTGCTCAGCAAGGAGCTTCTTCCCAGAAGCCCAAGCCTCTGCTAGCCACACCCAGAAACCAATGACAATCAAGGGAAGTGCGCGCCATAGATGTGACCACATCCTGTGTAACAAGACACCGACTTGCGCCTGGCCCATCGGCAGGGCCCACAGTCCTTTCTCCTCCCCTTACTCCAACCCCCCTATCAAACCCCCCTCTCCCTCTCTCTGCCGCTTGCCGCTGCATCGGTGAGTGTGGTCGGGGAGCCGAGCTAGCCCGAATAAAGACTCTTTGCTTTTGCATCGGACTCGGCTGGCTCCCTGGTGGTCTTTTGGGGATCTTGAAATCTGGGCATAACAAGTGACATGAAGCCAAATGAGCCAAGTCTTTATTTCAGAGAGGAATTACTCCCATGGCGGAAAGTTTGTTTCTCTGGTTATCTGTTCTTATTCATCTTCTTTAGGCTTTGCCCCACGTGAAGCCGAGGACGGGCCTTCTTCTTCTCCGCTTTATTGTTACGTCTTAAGAAATCGGTGTCCCTGTGGTGCCTCGTGGAGGCTGGGGAGATCCGTTTCAGGAGGGTGTACAAGAAGTAGGCAGGGATGGGCAGGATGGTGAAGACAGTGAGCAGGGCGAGCAAGACTTTCCCCCACGGCGGATAGTTATGGAGCACTTCGTTTGACTGTGGGGGAAAGGGAGGAAGGTTTAGAACTCCCAGGTTATCTGAAGTGAGATGCAGAAGGTGGGGGGAGGAGATGAACCAAGGCAAGAGACCAGATCACTTGAATCCCCAGGGAATAAGATGATTGGGTCCCAGAGGCAAGAGTGGATTGAAAAGTCTGTCCCCGTTCCCTCGAGGGGGGGCGGGGCGGGTGTGGGGTCCGGGGTCTGTGGGGGGAACTCACGATGCTGGAGTTCCAGGCCATGTAAGTGATCGGCCTCACATATAGATGAATCAGGATGCTTACAAACAGGACCAGCAGCACAAATGGAGACACAAAGCACCATAGCCAACGATAAATGGGGGAGATGGGGCGCCCCAATATGATAATCAAGTCGGCAAGGAACCTGGGAGGAAGGGTCATAAGGCTTTAGAAGGGCCCTTCCGGCCTTACCCAGCTTTGGGGGAGGGGTCAGCCCAAACCCAGCCTCCGAAAGACCCCTTCACATTTCTTAGACCTTTCTGCTCATCTCCAAACCAGTCTTCTTACCTCTAAAATCCATCCCTTTTCAGGCTAATTTCTGTCCCAGCCCCAGAATTTAAAAAAATATATATATTTTTTCACCTTCAGGATGAAGCCAAGTTCCTAAATGTAGCTTCTTTAAGCCCATGTACCCCGCTATCTTTAGTAATGCGATACCTTCTTAGGCGCATTACAGACGCAAGTCAGGTTCCTTCTGCCTAGAATGCTCATCTCTTTTCCTTGATGAACTCCCCTCCATCTGTCCAGATCCTGTTTAGGCAGCCCCTCATTGCCTGACTCGATTGCTAACCACCTGTGTTTCTCCAGCACCCTGGGCAGCCCCGACCACCTGCCCCAGGGTCTGCTTCTGTGCCTTCCTCTGTGGACTCTGAGAGAAGAAGCTAAATATAATTGATCCCAGTATCCGGAGGACTCACTACAGACCTGCTTGGAGCGTGGGAGGCCCTAAGTCCTATCTGAGCGGGAGCGAGTGTGTGGGCGAGTGTGCGTGATGCCGAGAGCCACCGTCGCCTGGAACGGCTGCCACCCTTGGATGACACGGTGCTTCTCAAAGGTTAGGGCGCATCGGAATCCCTTCGGGCAGCGGTTCTCAACCTGTGGGTAGCGACCCCTTTGGGGGTCGAACGACCCTTTCACAGGGGTCGCCTAAGACCATCGGAAAACACATATATAATGACATATTGTTTTTGTGATGAATCGCTATGCTTTCGTTATGTTCAATCTGTAACCATGAAATTGGGGGTCACCACAACATGAGGAGCTGTATTACGGGGTGGCGGCGTCAGGAAGGTTGAGAACCGCTGCCTTAGGGTTTCTGTTAACACGCAGCCACCCTCTGAAGTGGAGCCTGAGGGCCTGCATTTCTAACGAGCTTCCCGGGGAGGCCAACGCCGCTGCTCCATAGAGCGCACTTGGAGAAGCAAGGGCGTCCATGTTTCAGATGTCCGGACTACCCTGGTCAACAGTAGGGCTCAGGGTCCCCTAGGTCCTGCTACAGACTGTTCACCGCTTTGCCATTGTACATCTATTTTTCTCCCCAAACCAGCCCATGTCTTTCTCCTTCCCACCCTCCCGGGAGCTGTCCATAGCCCTGGGATCAGAGCAGGAGGGGCCCCGCTCTCCCCGAGGGTGCGTGGAAGGAGAGCCTGGGCTTGGGACATCACCTCCGGGCCCCATAGATCCAGGCCATGGACACATTCTCCAAGATGAGGATGAGGAAGAGGGGCAGAGAGGCCCAGTAGTCATCCAGCAGGTTCACGTAGTAGCTGCCCGAGGGCTGCACGAAGAAGCAGCTGCCCAGGAACATGGCCACGCAGACACCCACTGGAGGGGAAACAACCAGGCTGGGATCAAGGTCAGAATTCACGCTGGGCCAGAGGAGTCCTGGTGGGGTTAAGCTACCCCACGGCCCGCCGGCCGCCGGTGAGAGCGAGGTCATAGGTCAGGGCACCTGTGAGCAGGGTTGTGTGTCTCCGAAGGCAGGAGAAGGTGTCCTGGAGCGGAGTGATGATGCCCTGCAGGATCCCTTGCATGGTGCTCAGCCCCATGGTCACCAGAAACACGAAGGTGATGATGGCCCAGAAGGTGGATCCAGAAAACACAGCGATGACTTCAGTAAAGGCCACAAAGGCCACACCCGGCCCCTCCATAACCTGTAGAGTGAAAGGAAGAGGAGGGGTGGGATCAGAGAGCCCGTAGAGTCCTACCTCCGCTCCTGTCCCCGCCCCCAGGAAGTGATCTGTAGCGCTGTTCCTTAGTGACATTATAAGGAGGACTTCCGCCCGCAAGAGCTGCTGGTCTGGCATCTCTCTGGTGTTGGCGCTCAGCAGGCTTGTACGAACGCTGGCGCTTGCTGCTACAGAGCCTGCCATCGCCTTCTCACTAAAGGAGGCTGGTAACCTTGCTCGGTTGCCCAGGATGCTGCTCAGAATTGCCTCCCTGGATTCTATGGCCCCTAAGGAGAGCTGGAGTTTCTAGTGCTCTGGGGGGGGAGGTGAGGGGAACGCTAGGACTCCCCTCCCCCTCCCCCCAACCCTTACCTACCTCCTTTAATTGCTCAGATAAGTCACAATTGGACAAGTAGGGTAGGGCCACGAGTTTGGCTCCTTCAGGGAGGTTGCCAAACCACCTGGGGTAGGTGTAGCTCATATGCTGATACAGGCTCTCTGGGAGCCGGAGCTCAGGAGGCAGCACGCCCGCAGTGACCAGGTTCGTCATTCTCTCAGCATTCCTGGGGGCGGGAGTGGGGTCATATAAAGTCATTTGGGCCTTTAAGACAACTTCTCTCTTATTTTCTAGACGAGAAGGGAAATCACTAGCTGGGTCTCGGATCTGTGGTTTTCCTGAGGGCAGGGATGATAGTCTGATTCACCATTGGCTATGTTTCCAGAACTCAACACAGGGGTTGGTAGATAGGAGATGCTTTATAAAGAAATGTCTGATAAGCATTTTTTGAAATGAATGGCAGAGGGGATGAAAATAGGGAACAGGCAGGGGACACATGTAATACTTTCAACAATTAAGAATTATTTTTTAAAAAATAGGAAATAGGCTATAGGGGTTCCTGCTGTGGGCATTTTTTGTGTGTGTTTGTCTACTGGTTCAGTTGAAGAGATCCCCTAATTTTTCCGTGGCGACTGCCATGGAATAGGGCAAACACACCTTTGAAAACATCCAAGTTTGGGGTTTTCTTCGTTTAGAAAGGCAGCTCGTAAAGAGAGATTTCAAATGTTTCTAAAGTTTAGGATGCTCACATCTGAGGGACCCATGTTGACTGAGCCCACATCCCTGATGCATGGGGCCCTAGACTAGAGTTCTACGAGCTATTTCTAAGACTTGGGTCTTTGGGACGCAATCCATATGAAATACTGGGCTCACTTCAGGTAACATTTCTCACTGTTCTCTGTGGCCAAGTAGCCCAACGTGGCAAATACAAACAGCGTGGCAGTCACGGAGATAATCAGGTTGAGAAGAGCCACAGCAGAGGCATCCATGATGCAGTTGTTGGACCGAGGGATGTATGAACTGATTGCAGTGAAGCTGCCAAAGCCGGAGCCCATGGACAAAAAGAGATGGTTCCCTGTCCGGCGCCACACGTCCACAGAGTACAGGGCTGGCACCTGAGGAGAAGTGCCAGGTGAATTGGGATATAAAGGGGGGAGGACAGAAGACAAAAGAAGGGAATGAAAGGGGGATCTAGGAGGGCCTCTACCAGACTACACAGTCCCTGCTACCCCCACTGGGATAAGAGGGTTAACGGGGGAGGGACACCTCACCTGGGCAGCAAACAAACTCTTGATACCAAAGTCTGCTCCTTTCAGCATGAGACTCCGGATTAGGATACAGATGAAGATGATGTAGGAAAGGAATACTGAGACATACAGCATCTGGGTAGGAAGTATGATTCTTCAAAGAAAGTTCAGCAAAGGCAAAAGTTGGGATAGTAGGGCCAAACTATTGGGAATCAGAGGTCAGATGAGGAGAAATGAGAAGTTGGAATGGCTGGTTTGGCTCAGTGGCTAGGACATCAGCCCGCAGACAGAAGGGTCACGGGCTAGATTCCTAGTCAAGGGCACATACCTTGGTTACAGGTCCAATGCCGGCCCTGGTTGGGGCAGGAGCGGGAGGCAACTAATCGATGTGCCTCTCTCACATTGATGTTTCTCTCTTTCTGTCTCTCCTCTCCCTCCCTCCCCTTCCACCCTCTCTAAAAATCAGTGGAAAAAATAGCCTATAAAAAAGCTGTGGGACATTTAAACAGTGGAATACTACGCAGCTGTAAAAAGGGGCGGTCTCTTACCCTTGGAGACAGCATGGATGAACCTAGAGACTATTATGCTAAGTGAAATAAGCCAATCTGAGAAACACAAATATCACATGATCTCACTTATTTATGGAATCAAAGAACAAAATGAATTGACCCACAAAATAACAACCAAAGCAGGGAGAATGGGACAGACTGACATACCTCAATGTGGGGGTGGGAGGACGAGAAGAGACAAACCAAATAACTTATATGCATAGCCCATGGACTCAGGCAATAGGGTGGTGAAGACCTGGGGGAGTGGGTAGGGGCTGGGCAAAGGGGGGTAGTGGCAGGGAAATGGGAGACATCTGTAATACTGTCAACAATAAAAAACATATATTAAAAAATGATGTTCTTTTATTAACATGCTAGAGGCCCAGTGCACGAAATTCATGCACGGGGGGGGGGGGGGGGCTGGTCCTCAGCCCGGCCTGCAACCTCTCCAATCCGGGACCCTTCGGGGGATATCTGACTGCCTGTTTAGGCCTGATCCCTGCATCGGAAATCCCTCTCGCAATCCAGGACCACTGGCTCCTAACCGCTCACCTGCCTGCCGGCCTGGTCACCCCTAACTGCCCTCCCATGCCAGCCTGGTCACCCCTAACTGCCTCTGCCTTGGCCCCACCACTGTGGCTTTTTCCGGAAGGACATCCGGATGGATGTCTGGAAGATGTCAGTCTAATTAGCATATTACTCTTTTATTAATATAGATATCTCTAAGCAAGAACATCTAACCTAATAAAAGACAAACATGCAAATTGACTGTACCTTCGCTATGCCTTAAGCCATGCCCACCATCCAATCAGAGCGACTATATGCAAATTAACTCAACCAAGATGGCGGCCAGCAGCCACGGAGCTGGAGTGAGCAGGAGGCTTGGTTGCTCCAGTGATGGAGGAAGCCAAGCTTCTTGCCTGCTGCAGCTGGCTCTGAGCTCCACTCAAGGCAACAAAGTTTCAATTATAGAAGATAAATAAATCCCAGATACCTGCTTTCAGCCAGCCGTGGCCACAGAGCTGGAGCGAGCAGGATGCTTGGGTTGCCCCTGGCGATGGAGGAAGCCAAGCTTCTCGCCAGCTCTGGCCAGCTTTGAGCTCCACTCAAGGCTACAAAGTTTCAATTATAGAAGATAAATAAATCCCAGTATAAAAGAAAAAAGAAAAAAAGGGGAGGCTGGGAGCTTCCATCGCTGGGGGGCTTGGCCAGCCTGAAAATGGCCTTCAGCCCCTCACCCAGACTGGCCAGGCACCCCAGTGGTGACCCCCCACCCTAAAGGGGGTGTGACCAGCCTGAAAACAGCCATCAGCCCCTCACCCAGGCTGGCCAAACCTCCATGGGGTGAGGGTCCCCACTGGGAGGAGCTTGACCAGCCTGCAAACAGCCATCAGCCCCTCACCCAGGCTGGCCAGGCACCCCAGTGGGGACCTCCACCATGAAGGGGGTGTGACCAGCCTGCAAACAGCCATCAGCCCCTCACCCAGGTTGGCCAGGCACCCCAGTGGGGACCCCCACCCTGAAGGGGGTGTGACCAGCTGCAAACAGCCATCAGCCCCTCATCCAGGCTGGCTAGACACCCCAGTGGGACCCCCACCCTGATCCAGGACACCCTTCAGAGCAAACCAGCCGGCCCCCACCCATGCACCAGGCCTCTGTCCTATATAATAAAAGGGTAATATGCAAACTGACCCTAACAGCAGAACAACTGGGAATGACTGGTCACTATGACACACACTGACCACCAGGGGGCAGATGCTCAATGCAGGAGCTGCCCCCTGGTGGTCGGTGCCCTCCCACAGGGGGAGCTCTGCTCAGCCACAAGCCAGACTGACGGCTGCCAGTACAGTGGTGGTGGTGGGAGCCTCTCCCACCTCCTCAGCAGCGCTAAGGATGTCCGACTGTAGCTTAGGCTTGCTCCCCGCTGGCAGGTGGACATCCCCCGAGGGCTCCCGGGCTGCCAGAGGGATGTCTGATTGCCAGCTTAGGCCCAATCCCCCGGGGAGTGGGCCTAAGCCAGCAGGTGGTCATCTCCCGAGGGATCCCAGACTGCAAGAGGGCACAGGCTGGGCTGAGGGACCCCTCCCGAGGGCACAAATTTTTGTGCACTGGGCCTCTAGTTTTAACTAAAAATTCAGGTTAAAAAAATATATCCTCAGGTGAAAATTTTTTTAAAGCCCAGCTGGTGTGGCTCAGTGGTTGAGCATCGACCTATGAACCAGGAGGTCACAGTTCAATTCCTGGTCAGGGCACATGCCCAGATTGTGGGCTCGATCCCCAGTAGGGGGTGTTTAGGAGGCATCCAATCAATGATTTTCTTTCATCATTGATGTTTCTCTCTCTCTCTCTCTCTCTCTCATCCTCTCCCTTCCTCTCTAAAATCAATAAAAATATATTTTTAAAAAAGAAGTTGGGACCTACAGGCATCAAGTTAGGAGAATAATAGGGGTCTCAGGTAGAAAGGAGTCCATCAGATGAGTAAGTTAGAGGGTAACTCACCTTCCCAGTGGACTTGAGCCCTTTGATCATACAGATGCAGATAATTAACCAGGACACAAGTAGAGAGACAGAGAGATGCATGATTGGTAGCCCACCCAACTCAATTTCATCTGTGGTCTTCAGCACATGCCGGTACCAGAAGTAGGTGGTGGATGTTGTCCGTGAACATTCAGGATCTGAGGTGAACTGGCCATGGAGGAAACTGCAAACCCAGGTTCCTCCCCTTCTTTTCCTCCACCCGCTCCTTCCCATCCCGTTTCATCATCCATCTGCTTGTCCATCTATCTCAATGACCCTCTTCTTCCTTCATCCCCCTTTCCTCTTCTCAGCCCTCCCATTTGCCCTTTTCTTCCCTCCCTTCTCACCAAAACTGGAGTTCTTCGTTAAGGGGCACAATGACCACGGCAGGGGAGACTGGAAAGACTGAACCAAATAGTAGAGGCTCCAAGCCATGAGCACACTATAGTACAAGCCCACGATGAAGCACACCTAGGGACCATGGAGAATTCTGGAGGCAGGGGAAGAATGATAGGCCAGCAGAAGGGAGGGAATTGGACAGAGGATTGGGGAATTGAAGGGACTGGACCCACTGAAATGAAATCATGGGACCCATTCCGGGACAAGGGTTGGGATAAGGGTCAGTGTAAAGGGTAGGCCTGGGCAGCCCAGGGCTCCTCACCATGAAGCTGCTATACCCCACACCACCAAACCAGGGGCTCATGTTCTTCCACACACCAATGCTGCCCTGATGCATCCTCTGACCAACTGCTATCTCCATCACGAGGAGAGGAAATCCGACCAAAATCAGCATAAGGATGTAGACGATGATAAAGCTCCCTGTGCAGGGGATTCAGGAGGGCCTTGAGGAACATCTGGTTTTTTAGTCCCTGGCCTTTTCTGGGAGTCCAGGAAAACACATTCCCTACCAGTGACCTCCCTCAGGGCCAAGGGCATCAGGCTTCAACTATTTCCACATCCCTCACCGTCCCAGGTGTCCAGTCCCTTATCCCCCAGTTTCTAGAAGACCCAGATACCTAGTTTCTACTCCGACTCCTAACCCAGACCTCCAGCCCCACCTTATGAACCCAAGTATTCAGATATCCTGTGCTCACCCTCCCAAGGTTCTTTGTATTCACATACTTGGCTCTTGCCCCATTCAGGACCCCAAATCCTCATCCCCTACCTATCTCAGAGACCCCAGAGAAGCCAGAACAAGCCTCTGGCTCCTTGACCCTTCATGGGTTCGAGATTCCTCCTCCACAGGCTTACCACCTCCGTTGTGAAGACACAGATAAGGAAAGCGCCAGATGGTGCTCAGCCCAACAGAGTAGCCCACCTGGGCCATGAGGTACTCAACCTTATTGGCCCAGGATGGTCGGTCAGTGGCCAATTCGTCCTTTGGCTCATCTTTGTCTGTGGCTTCCAGTGTTTTCTCGATATCTTCATTAAACCAATCCATACTCGGTTCCTCCCTATTCAATTCCTCAGTAGGCAACACCTTGGCATTTTCGGTTGGTGGAGCTGAGGTCGTAGCAATCACAGGCTGGGAATCTGAAGGTCCAGCTATCACGGGTTTGGAATCTGAAGGTCCAGCTATCACGGGTTTGGAATCGGGAGAGCTAGACATCTGGGCATTCTCATCCTGGGACTCCATGTTTTCAATAACATTCATCATTCTGAGAAGGCTCTAGTTCCTGCTTCTGCAAGGATGGGGCCTCCTTCCTTCTTGACCTTAAGGACATCAAGAACTTTAAATTTTAGCTGTATGAGTTGAGGAAAGACAAGACTAATCTTACAAAAACCCTGAGGCTTGCCTGGATGGCATGGCTTAGTGATTGAGCATCGACCTATGAACCAAGAGGTCATGGTTTGATTCCCAGTCAGGACACATGCCCTGGTTGCGAGCTCAATCCCCAGTGTGGGGTGTGCAGGAGGCAGCTGATCAATGATTCTCTCCCATCATTGATGTTTCTATCTCTCTCCCGCTCCCTTCCTCTCTGAAATCAATTTAAAAAGACATTTTTTAAAAAAAGGGATTACAAGAGAGTACTGTGAACAATTAATTGTACACCAAAAAAAAACGTGGACAATCTACGTAAAATGGAAAACTTATAGAAACAGAAAATCTACCAAGACTAAATCACAAAGAAATAGCAAATCTGGCCCTGACCGGTTTGGTTCAGTGGATAGAGCATCGGCCTGCGGACTCAAGGGTCCCAGGTTCGATTCCAGTCCAGGGCATGTACCTTGGTTGCGGGCACATATTCAGTAGGAGGTGTGCAGGAGGCAGCTAATCGATGTTTCTCTCTCGTGGATGTTTCTAACTCTCTATCCCTCTCCCTTCCTCTCTATAAAAAAAAAAAAATCAGCCCTGACCGGTTTGGCTCAGTGGCTAGAGCGTCGCCCTGCGGGCTGAGGAGTTCCAGGTTCGATTCCGGCCAAGGGCATGTACCTTGGTTTCGGGCACATCCCCGGTCGGGGGTGTGCAGGGGGCGGCTGATCGATGTTTCTCTCTCATTGATGTTTCTGGCTCTCTATCCCATTCCCTTCCTCTCTGTGAAAAATCAATAAAATATATATTTTTAAAAATCAATAAAATGTATATATAAAAAAAGTAGATTAGTGGTTGTCTTAGGCTGGGTTAAGGGGCTGGGGCAGTTGGGGTGATGGCTAAGATGTGTGGGGTTTCTTTTTGGGATAATGAAAATGTATTAAAATGGACTGTGGTGATGGGTGCACAACTCTGTGATAGACGAAAAACCATTGAAGTGTACACTTTAAATGGGTGAATTGTATGGGATGTGAATTATATCTCAATAAAGCTGTTAAAAAATAAAGCTACCAGGAAAAATTGAGACTAACAAGAAAATCTGAGTATTGACTGGGTATTTGATATTAGGATTACTCTTATTTATTTTAGGTGTGATACATTTTGTCGGGTGTTCTATTTTTTAAAAAAAATAAATTTTATTGATTTTTTACAGAGAGGAAGGGAGAGAGATAGAGAGCTAGAAACATCGATGAGAGAGAAACATCGATCAGCCGCCTCATGCACACCTCCTACCGGGGATGTGCCCGCAACCAAGGTACATGCCCCTGACCGGAATCGAACCTGGGACCTTCCAGTCCGCAGGCCGACGCTCTATCCACTGAGCCAAACCGGTTTTGGCCAGGTGTTCTTTTAAAGTGTTCTTATACTTCAGAGATTTGCTTCGAAGTAATGAGAGGCATGCTGTGGGGTGAGGAGAGATGAAACCGGGTTGGTCACCAGTAGGTCAACTGAAGATGGCTGATGAGTACAAAAGTAACTCGTCGTTACGCTTTTGTATGTGTTTGCAGATTTTCCCAAATAAAAGGCCCAGAGGCCACAAGACATGAATCTTTGTCAGGCTCTCCCCGTCACTCACGGTGTGAGCCCCTCTTTCTTCCGGGTCTCCTGATGGAAACTGAAGGTGACATCCCTGTACTTCATACCATTCTTGTGAGGCATGAAAGTGACGCTGTGTGCAAGGCACCCTGCCGAGGGACGGGCCCTCCCTTTGTCTAACGAGGCCAGAGACGCCGGACAGCGGCCCAGAAGACAGCCTGCCCGTGCTCAGGGTGCCCCGAAACCGCGCTTCATACAGTGAGGACCCCCAGGCCTCTGCAGAGAAGTACCCACGATAGAAACCAGTCTCCCGCCGTGGGATAGTCCCAACTCAGACAACCCTGCGAAGGACCTTCGACAAGTGGCCTGAGAGAGAGAAACCTACAGGAGGAGGGCCCGCGCCAAGAGCTTCATTCCGCTCCCATCGGTTTCCCCGGTGAGCCCCTACTTTCAGGGCCTCCCCCACAGGCTCTGCTCCCACAGCGGGAGCTGGAGGTTGGGGGGCAGGAAGGAGGATGAACACCTGGGTTCCCAAAAGGAAGGCGCTTGGAAACTCGGGCCATTTGATCATGAGAAGGTGACTGTGTCCTCTCCCCCGGTCCGACCTTACCTGACTCCATAGCACGAGTCTTCAGGGGACCGGTCGTTTGCCTGGGGGCGGGGCCACAGGATGGGCGGAGCCGGAGCCGGTGGGCGGGGCCACAGGATGGGCGGAGCCGGAGCCGGTGGGCGGGGCCGGGGAGCAGCCAGCGCCCGCAGCCCGTCCTCGAGCCGGAGGAACGCGGCGGAACTGCCGAGGCCAGAGGCGTTGGGCATCCCTGCTCTCCCCATTCAGCAGACCCCCCTAGGGTCCCGCCCGCCGGCGGAGGGTTGGGAACGTCCGCTTTTTCTTCCTTTGTCACAGAAACGTATGCGGCGACAGTCTCCCTGTGGGAGCTGAGCAATCCGAGGTCCTGGAATCTCTCGGGCATTAAATTTTACAGGAGGCCTTCGATCTTGGGGCATCCCAGCCGCCTCTACCCACAAGCCCCCGTTCCTCCTCCTCTCAGCTCAGCCGTGGACTCGAGCGCTCCTGCGGGTTCCATCCCCGAGCGAATCATTTGCTTTAGCCCCGTGGGGAAAGGTAACTGACACTGGATAGGGACCCTGGTGGGCTCAGGACACCATGCGGTCGTCCCCAAACTGGGTATGTTAGTTCACAGATCACTTCGTCTGTGTGAAGGACTTAGTCGTCAACAGTCATGAGAATCTATTTCCCCCCTCATTCAAAGATGCTTTTATTGATTTTAGAGAAAGAGGAAGGGCGAGGGGGAGAGAAATATCCATGTGCCTCCCCGATGCACCCTGACCAGGAATCAAACCCTCGGCCTTTCTGTGCATGGGACAACGCTCCAACCGAGCCACACTGACCAGGGCCGTCTTGGAAACTCTAATTAAAATTTTAGACCTATGAAAGGAGTACCACGTCCCATGAGCAAGCACATTAATGTCCATTCCATCTTTGCTGAAACCACCACAGCCTGGGTGTTTCTTGGCTAAAGGCCAGACCCTGGAAGTCAAGTAATCTAGCATCTGAATTTGCCACAGCGAGGAGAGGGCAGGAACTCGGGTCTGAATATTTAGCTCTCAAAAGGGTGGAAGTCTCCTGCAAGTAAGACTGAATGTCTGAGACATTTATAGAAAATAAAAACAGATCTGCTCACACCCAGTGCTTGGATTGATTTATTGATCAACAACATTACTCTTCCAGCTCTGTATCAGTCCGATTCAGTTAGCATCACTGACAGTGTGTATGTGTACACACTGAAAGGGGATGGGGAAAATGACAGTGGCAACCCGAGGGGTCTAGGAGGGGGGCTGCAAAGCCAGGTCCCAAGAGCCCCCAAAATAATGCTATATTCTCGGGGGGAAAAGGAGTTCTGGGTCCCAGGCCATCACAATTGGTAGCTGATAGTAAGAGTTGCCTGTTAGATCTGTTTTGAAGGATGTGAGATGTCAGGCCACATGGAGGAAGCTGGGATGTCACACAGCCGGTGGACCAGCGGTTTCCTTACCACCTTGTGGGGTTTCCTTGGTTTGGGCCTCGCTACTGAGACTTAGGGATTTGGAGGATGTGAGAGGTTCATTCAAGCTTCTGGGTTTGAAGGGAATACCGTGGGCGAAGCTGTATACGAAGTATATGAGGATGGGGAGGGTGACAATGAGGAAGATAAAAATCAATGCAAGCAGCGCCCATGATGGGTATAGTCGAGGCACCTCTTTGGACTGTGGAGAGATGGGAAAGGGGTTCAGAAAATTGAAGCCCCCAGAAGACGAAAGGCTGTGGAAGTGAAGAGTGGGAGGGGAACCCGGGCAGAGGACTGAGTCTTCAGGGAGCAGAGAATGAGATGATAAGGTCCCTTTAGGTCAAGAGTGGATGGAAAGATCTGGCCCCCCCTCCCTAGGAAGGTCGGGGGTCTGGAGAGGGAGGCTCACAGTGCTGGAGTCCCAGGCCACATAGGTGAAGGTCTTCAGAGACAGAAAAATCAGAATTATAGTAAACAGGATGAGCAGCACAAATGGACACACACAGCACCAGAGGCAGTGAAAGATGGGCTGGATGGGCCGGTTCCACAGAGGCCCCAATTCTGCAAGGAACCTGGAAGAAAGGGCCAGGAGACTGTGGCAGGCCCAGTCGAGCCTTACCCTTCCTTGGGGGCCAAGGCCAGTCTGACCTTGTTTAGCATCTTCTAAATACTCCATCTCACTTCAACTCAGGCCCCCTCTTCTCTCCTCCTCCCAACCCAAGAAAAAATGTCCACCATTTCTCCACTGCTCTAAAACCTTTCGTGGGTACCCAAGGCCCTCAGGATAAAGGCCAAGTCCCTTTCATTCATCCCATAAACATGAGAGTGTGTATGATGTGCCAGCGACTATTCTAGGTGCTGGATATGCACAGTGGACAAACACAGGCTCCCAAGAAAGTGAACATGCGACCCTCAGGGAACTTCTCTTAGTTCCTTCCAGCCCGTATGTCCAGCCTCCTTCAGTGCACGTTCTCAAACTTGATCAATATACAAATGGGGTCCTTTGGCCTAGCCAGTGGTCGGCAAATGGCGGCTCGTGAGCCACATGCGGCGCTTTGGCCCCTTGAGTGTGGCTCTTCCGACTTCTGCGCATGGGCCACGAAGTTTCAATCGCACTGTACGTGCGCGCCCGCACGTGCTATTTTGTGGAAGAGCCACACTCAAGGGGCCAAAGAGCCGCAGGTGGCTCGGGAGCCACAGTTTGCCGACCACTGGCCTAGACTATTCATCTGTCCAGACTCTGCTCAATTGTCCTCTCCTCTAGGATACCTCCTCTGACCTTCCAGGTGCCCCGACAGTGCTGCCAGCACCTCTCCTCAAGACTTACCACCCTGTACCGCCATTGGCTGCTTGCATACGTCTTCCTCTTCGGGCTCTGTGCTCTTTAAGAGGAGGAGCTAATTCTAAGTCATTTATATCCAAGTACTGCAAGGCTTCCTCAAAACGAAGAAATGTCTCGAGAAATATTTGTGGAGTAAATAAATGTGAGTAAACTGACTGCAAGAACTCCTGTCACCTGAAAATACTGCCATCTGAGCCTTCTGCCCTTGAATTATACCACTTGGATGTCCACATACCAGCCTGGTAAAAAGCTGGGCTCAGGGGTCCCCTGTGTGTGACTTGGATTCTCCCACTGTCCCATTCCACAGTTATAGCTACTAATTTCCAGTCCCTGATGAGTTTGTTCTCTCTCCCCTGGTCATTCTTCCTTGAAGAATTAGACCACATCTCTCAATCTACCCCTCCAACACCCTAGCCTAAGCCATTGTTAGCTCCCATTGAAAATATTACAATTGCCGAAACCGGTTTGGCTCAGTGGATAGAGCGTCGGCCTGCGGACTGAAAGGTCCCAGGTTTGATTCCGGTCAAGGGCATGTACCTGGGTTGCGAGCACATCCCCAGTGGGAGATGTGCAGGAGGCAGCTGATCGATGTTTCTCTCATCGATGTTTCTGACTCTCTATCTCTCTCCCTTCCTCTCTGTAAAAAATCAATAAAATATATTAAAAAAAAGAAAATATTACAATAACTCACTACTGTCCTCCTTGCTTCACTTTTGACTCCTCATAGTCTGTTCTCCACACAGCAATTATAGGATCTTCTTTTTTAAATATATTTGTATTGATTTCAGAGAGGAAGGGAGAGGGAGAGAAAGGTAGAAACATCAATGATGAGAATCATTGATTAGCTGCCTTCTGTAATGTTCCCCACTGGGGATCAAGCCTGCAACCCAGGCATGTGCCCTGACCAGTGACCTCCTGGTTCACAGGTCAATGCTCAACCACTGAACCACACCAGCCGGGGTACAGGTATCTTTTTTTTTTTTTAAATAAATCTGGCCCTGGCCACAGGGTCACAGGTTCCATTCCCAATCAAGGCATGTACTCGGCTGCAGGTTCTCCAGTCCTTGTGGGAGTGCTTATGGGAGAGAGCCAATCAATGTTTCTCTCTCTCTCCACCCACTCTTCCCACCCTTCTACTCTCTCTGGAAATCAATGGAAAAAGTATCCTCTGGTGAGGATTAAAAATTGTTTTAATCTGGCCAAAACCGGTTTGGCTCAGTGGATAGAGCATCGGCCTGTGGACTGAAAGGTCCCCGGTTCAGTTCCGGTCAATGGCATGTACCTTGGTTGCAGACACTTCCCCAGTGGGGGATGTGCAGAAGGCAGCTGATCGATGTTTCTCTCTCATCGATGTTTCTGGCTCTCTATCTCTCTCCCTTCCTCTCTGTAAAAAATCAATAAAATATATATTTTTTAAAAAATTGTTTTAATCTGATTATGTCATTCTCCTACTCAAAACCTTCTACTGCCTCCTCTATCATCCTATACAATAAAAGAATAACATGCAAATTGACTGAACGGTGGAATGACCGGTCGCTATGATGCACACTGACCACCAGTGGGCAGATGCTCAATGCTGGAGCTGCTCCCTGGTCAGTGCACTCCCATATGGGGAGCACCACTCAGCCAGAAGCCGGGCTCATGGCTGGCAAGCCCAGTGGCAGTGGCGGGAGCCTCTCCCACCTCCACTGTAGGTGAGTGGTAAGGAGCGAAGGGTCCCGAACTGTGAGAGCCGTGGACTGTGAGAAGGACTTCTGACTGCCAGGTTAGGCCCGATCCCCCTAAGCCAGCAGGCGGACATCCCCCGAGAGGTCCCAGACTGCGAGAGGGCATAGGCCAGGCTGAGGGAACCCCCCACCCAGTGCATGAATCTCATGCACCGGGCCTCTAGTTCTGCATAAAAAGCCAAGTCCCACTATGGCTTTGAAGGCGCTACACAATGTCTCACTAACTCTCTGGCCACATATCCTAACACTAGAGAACTGGTGGGGTCCCTTAGCCTGGCCTACGAGGATGGGGCTGAAACCAACTCTCTGACATCCCCCAAGGGATCCCGGATTGTGAGAGGGCACAGGCCAGGCCAAGGGACCCCATCAGTACACGACCGGGGCCTGGGAGGGACCACAGGAGGGCTCCAGGGTGTGTCCGGCTTGTCTCGTCCAGTCCCAATTGGCCAGATCCCAGCAGCAAGCTAACCTACTGGTCGGAGCATCTGCCCCCTGGTGACTAGTGGACGTCATAGCAACTGGCCAAATGGTCAAACAAACGGTCAGACTCTTAGCATATTAGGCTTTTAGTATATAGGATTCTATTCCGACCTCTCTGATCTCCTCGATCCTTAAAGCTTCCAGGCATAATGCTTCTCTTACCATGGTACCTACTGCTCCCTCTACTTGGAACACACTTTTTCAGAATTCTGACTCCTTCATTCAGGAGTCTGTTCAAATGTCTCCTTATCAGAGAGGTCTTCCTTGAAATCCTACCTCAATTAACACCCATACAAACTCACACTCTTGATCATTTCCTTACTCTATGATTTTTCTCCTGTCAATTATTACCAACTAACATTTTTTTGTTGTTCATTTGGTAACTGTCTCCACCACTAGAATGTAAACTCCCTGAGGACAAGTATGATTGCTTTGATACTGTATCTGGTGACTAAAAAAGTGCCTGGCACATATTACGTACTTAATAAATATGTTCAATAAATGAGTGAATTAAAAGATTTTGCAGAAGGCCCTGAAGTTGAGGGTCCCTAATGTCGCTCTAGTTGAGTGAGAATGGAGGCAAAAAGAAAGGGGTCAGCCCCGCCAGTGTGGCTCAGTGGTTGAGCATCAACCCATGAACCAGGAGGTCACAGTTCGATTCCTGGTCAGGGCACATGCCCGGGTTGTGGGCTCGGTCCCCAGTCGGGGGCATGCAGGAGGCAGCCAATCAGTGATTCTCTCTCCTCATTAATGATTCTCTCCCTCTCCTTCCCTCTCTGAAATCAATAAAAATATAGTTTAAAAAAGAAAGGGAGGGAGGGAGGGAGGGAGGGAGGAAGGGAGGGAGGGAGGGAGGGAGGGAGGAAGAAGTCACCCTTCCCTTAGCCCCAAGTGATCACCTCCTGGACCCATAGGCCCAGCTCACAGCCATGTTTTCAAATATGATGATGACGATGATGGGGAGGATCATCCAGTAACCATTCAGCAGTTTGATGTAATAGACGCCTGCAGGTTGAATGAAGAAGATGCCACACAGGAACATGAGTCCAAAGAGAACCACTGGAAGAAACATTGAACTTGGATCAAGGTCAGAGGTCTGGCTGGCGGCAGGGGGGGTCGGGGGGCGGGTTAAGCAGAAGTTACTTTCAGGGCTGGATTAGAGTCTCAGTGAAACCAGGGTCATTGGTGGGAGTAGGGCCATAGGTCAGAGTACCTGTAAATAGCTTTTCATGTTTCTTGCAAAAAGGAAAGGTGTCCTGGAGTGGAGCCACGACGCCTTGCAGGAGCCCAATCATGAAACCCATCTCCAGGAGCAGCAACAGCAGGAAGAAAAGGAAGGACCAGAAGACAGACCCAGAAATGAATGACATGGCTTCAATGAAGGTCAGGAATGCAAAGGTTGGGCCCTCCTTAACCTGTTAAGGGGAGAAGAGTCAGGAGTGAAAGTGTCCTTGAACTTAAGCACAATACAGATAAAGATACGTTCTACCTTCCCTGGAGAAGTTCCCAAAAGTCTCGGGTCACGGTAAAACTCGGATCCCCAAGCTGACCCTCTGACAAGGAAAACCCATCCACCTAGCATTATCCAGGGGAGGGCATTCTGCAAGCTCTATTTCTCTGCATTATCAGGGCTGTAGGTTATCCTGGTGTCTCTGGGATTTTTTTTTTTCTGGTGCTAATAAAAGATGAGATTTCTATTTTACAGAAGGCATTAAGGAACTCTCAGCCCAGTGCAACTAGTTTCACTGACCTTCAAAAACTGCTTCTCTAAGTTGCACTCAGTAATGTGGGGGAGGACCAGGTCCTTGATGGGCTGGGAAAGATTGTTGAGCCAGGAGGTGAAGATGACGTTTGGATCATCTGGCATGTTTAGAGGGGGCAGGGCCTCCTGAGGCAGTTTCCCTTGGACTACCAGCTTCAAAAGCAATTCAGCATTCCTGGGGATAAAGAGTTGAATCTCATAGAACCATCTGGCTCCTTAGCTTCCAGAGAAGAAAGGACATCTCTAGCCTAGCATTACTGATCTGAATAAGGTACTGCCTGGGAGGACACTGAAGAGGCACCCACCTTCAGGGTCATGAACTTGTGTGAACCAGAGGTCTTTCCTATCATCTGCTGGGGACTCCGGGGTCCCTGCTCTAGTGATGAAGTCTCCTATTCATCCTCACCTCTGCCCTTCCTCCCGTTTCAGACTAGTAGGCAAAAGTCAACCTTCTAAGCTTTGCATACTGAATATACGTAAGTACCATGTACTTAGACGACAGTGCATAGCTCACGGAGTTGAGCTATGAGAAACTTCTTTTTTTTTAAAGCTTTTCTTTTTTTTCTTTCTTTTTTTTTTATATTTTATTGATTTTTTTACAGACAGGAAGGGAGAGAGATAGTTAGAAACATCGATGAGAGAGAGACATTGATCAGCTGCCTCCTGCACATCTCCCACTGGGGATGTGCCCGCAACCAAGGTACATACATGCCCTTGACCGGAATCGAACCTGGGACCCTTCAGTCCGCAGGCTGATGCTCTATCCACTGAGCCAAACCGGTTTTGGCTATGAGAAACTTCTTAGTCTTTTTAATCTGCTGGCCTCTCTCGCCTTCTATTTCCCCCACGGCCCTCTGCACATTTTATGCTGTGGTCAGATTTAACTACTTACAGTTTCAGGGCCTGCCATAGCCTCTCATGCCCAAGACCAGCCCCACCCCCACCACCATTCTTCACTTGGTTAATTCCTACAAATCCTTAAAAATCAGCTCATTGCTCCATTAAGAACTGCAATGGGAGGCTTGCTGATAAAAGCAAAATGCAAGCTGCAGGAAAATAAGTATAGTTTGATCAAATTTTATCAACTAAAATACTGTATGTCCTTCTGGTGGTTATTTGCACAGGTTAGGATCCCTAGGGGCAAATTCAGCTTAGGTTCGCCTCCTCCAGAAGTCCTTCCCTAACTAGCCTAGGCATAGTTAGTGGCTTTGTCTTCTGTCAGTCCATGACTCCTGCTACCAGTTATCATGCCTTTGTGACTGTGATTAAGTATCGGAATCCCTTCCCTTCGTCCCTCCAAAACTGAAAACACAACAAGGCAAAGACTGTGGTCTGATCCGCCTGTCCAGCCATGTGCAGCACCCAGAGTATCCTAAATGCCGGAGGGATGGTTTTTATTCATGCCTACAGACTAGAACAGGCTGAGAAGACAATATAGGCTCTAGTCCTGAGCGTCCTGGTGGGGCTGAAGTATGACAGATTGACTGACACCCCTAAGTTCGGGAGTTGCCAGTAAAGAATGACTGGCATTCGGGAGCAGAAGGGTGTTCCGAAGGGTATGGTCTTAGAGGCTGCCTGAGACTAGAGTAACGTTGACGGTTTGCCACTTTTCGAGTTTCTCTGTTGAGATCCGCTGAGGTGAGCAGTTGGCAATCTCTGACACGGAAGATTTCCGGGGCTAGAAAAGAGCTCTAGAAGGATGACATCACGGGGATTCCCCTGCCTCTGTTTTTCATTCTAGGAGAGAGCGGAGGCCTGCAAGTGCACCTGTGTGAAGGTGTCTGTGCAGCAGCACCTGTAAGACTAGGGTCTCTGGGTTTTGTCGTTCCCTAAGGCTGACACTCTCAACTAAGGGGCCGGCCTTACTTCTCAATGCAGTTGTGTGTGAGGACAGTGGCCCAGAAGCCCAGCACGCTGAAGATAAAGGGCATGGCGAGGATGGAGCAGCCCAGGTTGATGAAAGCCACAACAAACGCATCCCTGAGACAGTTGTTGGGCTGGTCCACGTACGAGGAGTAAACGGCGATGGGGCCAAAGCCGAGACCTAAGGCAAACAAGACTTGGATCCCTGCTTGGATCCACGGAGTTATGCTGTACATAGCCGATACCTGTAAGGGAAAAGAGAAGAATAAGGAAAGATGTCAAAGAGGAGGAGAACCTTAACAAAATGCAGGGGATACAAAGGGAGGCAGTGGGGAAAGGACACTAGAGCAGACAACAGGTGTCCTCTCAGGTCTGAGGAGGGAGTGAAGAAGATATACCTTCATAACCGCCAAACGCTGAAGCCCGTATCGTGCCCCGGACAGCAGTACACTCCGGATGAGTAAAAAGATTGTGATGATACCAGCCAGTGGTACCAAGACACATAATACCTGAATTCAGGGGAGGGCATATCAGCAACCACATCCCAGTGGGGGCGGGGGATAGTCAATCAACAGTCAGCAGGGATAAAACATTCTGAGCCAGAAATGAGGAGGAGTTAGAAGATAGCTTTCAGCAGGGTTCAGGGGCTAAGTGGGAGTGAAAGGCCAGAGGGAGTTGGAAATCAGATCAATGAGTAGTAATGTTAGGTGAGGGCTAAAGTATCTCAGACTGTTAACGGAATCCAAAAATGGAGACTCACCTTCCCAATGGACTTGATCCCATTAATCATGAAAATGCCAACAAGACACCAAGCCATCAAAAGGGGCAGGAGCAGAGAGATGACTGGTGGCCCACTATCCTCAATGCGGTCTGAGGCTTTCAAGGTCAGCCGGTACCAGAAGTACATGGAGGGTGTGGTCCGTGCACATTCAGGATCTGGGGGTATCTGGCTTTGGACTCCCTTGCTAGACAGGGTGACCGTTCCCCTCTTCATTAACCCTTCCCCCACACCCCCTTCCTCTCATTTCTTCTTTCTTCCTACTACCTGCCCCTTCTTTATCCCTCCTCACTCCTTCCTCCTCTTCCAAATTCCCTTCCACCTCTGTTTCCCCTTTCTCTTTCTCTTCCACTTCCTCCTCACCAAAGCCACTGGAGTTCTTCAGGAGAGGACAACGCTCCCATGGAACGGAAAACTGGAAGGACTGGCCCAAGTAGAAGAGGATCCAGCCATTGACCACATTCAAGTACAAGGCAGTGATGAAGCACACCTGTGGGGCCAGGAAGGAGGTGGCTGGGGAGGAAAAGTGGGGACGGGAAAAAGGAAGGGATTGGACAGAGGATTGAGGAATCGAAGGGACTTGACCCATGGAAGTGAAATCAGGGGACTCATTCCAGGACAAGGGTAGGGATGGGGGTGGGATGTAAAGGGTAGGCCTGGGCAGCCAGGGCTCCTCACCATGAAGCTGCTATACCCCACACTACCAAACCAGGGGCCAATGACACTCCATGCACAAATGCTGCACTGGCGCATCCTCCGACCAACTGCCATCTCCAGGAAGAGGAGAGGAATCCCCATCAAGAACAGCAAGAAGATGTAGATGATGAAAAAACTCCCTGTGCAGGGGATTTAAGGAAGGGCTCTGAGACTCATCGGGCTTTTCAGCGTTTGGATTTCTTTGCGAGTCCAGAAAAAGACATTCCCTATCAGTGATCTCCCTCAGGGCCACAGGCATCAAGATGTAACTATTTCCACATCCCTTAAAGCCCCAGGTGGCCAGCCCCTTGCCCCCCAATTCCTGGAAGACCCAGACACATAGTTTCCACCCCAACCCTGATACAGGCTTCTAGCCCCACCATGATGTTCGATATCCTGCACCTCTGCCCCTCTCTCCACCCCCGGTGTTCGGACAGCTGGCTCCTGTCCTGCTCAGGGTACCAAGTCTCCAGCCTCTACAGATCCCAGAGACCTTGAAGTCTGAGGCCTGGATAAGTCTCTGTCTTGCTAAGCCTTTGTGGTCCCATGATTCCTGGTCCCCAGACTTACAACCGCCATTGTGAAGCCACAGGAGGGGAAAACGCCAAAGATGGGCTGGCCTCAAGGAGAAGCCCACCAGGGCGAAGATGTACTCAGCCTTGTTGGCCCAGAGTGGACGGGTGGAGACGACCTCCCTCTTTTCCTTCTCTGATGCCTCCACCTTCTTAAGTGAGGGTTTCTGTTTCACCGGGGCATCTTCAAACTCAAATACAGAGCCTTGCCTAAATTGGCTGCTCCTCCTTTTCTCAGCTTCAAAAGCCCGAGCCTCCCAGGCCT
This sequence comes from Myotis nattereri, assembly GCF_964212035.1. NCBI lineage: Eukaryota > Metazoa > Chordata > Mammalia > Chiroptera > Vespertilionidae > Myotis > Myotis nattereri. The sequence goes on from NC_138090.1 coordinate 49,344,705, forward strand.
CAGCCTCGGCAATTCGGGACGCCAAACTCTGCTTCTCGTAGGGCACCGGAAGCCTGTTCTCTGAGCCCTTGCTTTGCTGAGTGTGGGTGCTTGGGGAACCCTGTACAATGGCTGGATCAGGAGATGAGACTTTCGCCTGTAAAGACTGGGCATCTGTCTTCGCTTCAGCCAGACTCTCCGGAGCAGCGTCCACTTTTCCGAGGGAGGGTCTGCCTTCCTGAGCAGACCTTAAGGACACCGAAAACGAGATTTTAGATTTTGAGTTTCAAAATAACCCTCCACACCTCCTTAAAGCAAACCTTTTATTTCTGTCCCTACCACCATTGAAATTCAAAGCACAAATAATTCTCTTACATAAGTTTTACTTTTTAGAAACGCTTTGGTGCACGAGTTAAGAGTAGAGATAGGCGCCGAACCGGTTTGGCTCAGTGGATAGAGCGTCGGCCTGCGGACTCAAGGGTCCCGGGTTCGATTCCGGTCAAGGGCATGTGCCCTGGTTGCGGGCACATCCCCAGTGGGGGGCGTGCAGGAGGCAGCTGATCGATCTCTCTCGTCGATGTTTCTAACTCTCTGTCCCTCTCCCTTCTTCTCTGTAAAGGATCAATAAAATATATTTAAAAAAAAAAAAAAAGAGTAGAGATAGGAAAGCTAACAACAGTCAGGAATCCCGTTCAAGAAGTTTCTAAAAACACTGACGTGTACTCCTTACAGAGGGAGGTGCCATTTTTAGTGAGCCTTTGAATCAAAGAAACTAATTTAACACTAAATCTGTCTTGTAACCGTAGGAAACTTGTTTTCCCTCTCTGAGCTTTCTCATCGGTAAAACAGCCAGGTCTCTGTAAAAAATATCATCGCACCAGAGTGCCTTCCCTGCCCACCTATCTAAAAGAGTAGCCTACCTGTCCACCACGCCCTCCATCCCACCCACTTTTATTTTTCTTCATAGCATTTCTCACCTCCTGATGTGATTAACTGTTGATTGTTAGTCTAGTTATGGTCCATCTCCCCTCCGCTCCCCAACTGCTCTACCCCCAACAAGAGGATGGTGCTCTACCTCATATTTGGAGCTAGTCTCCTCTCTGCTGTCTGTGCTTCTGCCACTCTGACCTTCCCTTGGCTCCTCAAATACTCTACAAGAGAACGGGCAGGGCGCGTGCTGAAAAAGAAAAAAGAACAGGAATGCAATGGTTTCACTGATCAAAGTCTAATAAATATTTAAAGAAGAAATTATACAAATGCTCTACAATCTCTTTCAGAGGACAGAAGCAGAGAGAGTACTTCCTAACTCGTTCAACAAGACCAGCATTACCCCGATAGCAAAAACATTACAGGAAACTGCTGACCAATATCTCTCATTAACAGAGCTATAAAAATCCTAAACATAGCCGAAACCGGTTTGGCTCGGTGGATAGAGCGTCGGCCTGCGGACTGGAGGGTCCCAGGTTCGATTCCGGTCAGGGGCATGTACCTGGGTTGCGGGCACGTCCCCAGTGGGAGGTGTGCAGGAGGCAGCTGATCGATGTTTCTCTCTCATCGATGTTTCTAACTCTCTATCTCTCTCCCTTCCTCTCTGTAAAAAAGCAATAAAATATATTAAAAAAAAAATCCTAAACATAAAAATCCTAAACAAAATACTAGCAAACCTAATCAACAATGTATATAAAGAATTATATACCATTATCAAGTGGGATTTATCCCAAGTATGCAAGATGGGTTCAACATTCAAAAATCAATTAAGGTAATCCATCACATCAATGAGCTAAAAAAGAAAAATCAGCCCAGCCAGTGTGGCACAGTAGTTGAGCATCAACCTATGAACCAGGAGGTCACAGTTCAATTCTTGGTCAGGGCACATGCCCAGATTGCAGGCTCAATTTCCAGTGTGGGGCGTGTGGGAGGCAGCTGATCCATGATATTTCTCATCGATGTTTCTATCTCTCTTTCCCCTTCCCTTCCTCTCTCTAAAAAAATAAAAAAAATTTAAAAATCAATAAACAACACCTCAAAGTTCCACTAAATAGACATTTAAAAAATATATATGTATATATAATCAAATTAATGAACTGTAGAATATCCAAACAAAAGGAGACTGTACATATGTAAAGAAAACAAAGTCCTACAACTACTTTCAACATCATAAATTAATCTCACAAGGTTGAGAAAAAGAAGCGTGACTCAGCCCTGCCAGTTTGGCTTAGTTGGTTGGGAGTCGTCCTGTGCACCAAAAGGTTGGTGGTTCAATTCCCAGTCGGGAGGCAGCCAATCAAAGTTCGCTCTCACATCAATGTTTCTCTCTCTCTCTCCCTTCCACTCTCTCTAAAAATCAATGAAAAATCTTTAAAAAAGAAAAGAAGCACGACATAAAATATTCAACAGAATGACTTCATATTTCTAAGTTCAAAATGAAGCAAAATTATATAGTTTAGAGATGCATATATACATGATAAAAGTATAAAGTGAATGATTATCACAAAAGTCAGATTAAAAGGTACCTTTAAAAGGAAAGAAAGGATACTGTAGGGCAGTGATTCTCAACCTTCTGGCCCTTTCAATACAGTTCCTCATGTGGTGACCCAAACATAACATTATTTTCGTTGCTACTTCATCACTGTCATGTTGCTACTGTCATGAATCGTCATGTCAATATCTGATAGGCAGGATGGTCTTAGGCGACCCCTCTGAAAGGGTCGTTCGACCGCCAAAGGGGTTGTGACCCACACACAGGTCGAGAACCGCTGCTGTGGGGGAAGACGGGGTACTGATTGAGAGCAGATAATGGGAAATCTTTTTAAGTCATGGAAATGTACTATTTCTTTATCTGGGTGTCAGTTACACATACATAAACTTTATAATTAATCATCTGAAACTCTGCTTACATGTTCCAGGCACCTTTGTGGATGCATATTCTATTTCATGATTGAGAATGTTTAAAAAAATATACAAAGAAAAATGGCCAGTCCGGCCAGCATGGCTCAGTGGTTGAGCATCAACCTATGAACCAGGAAGTCACGGTTCCATTCCCTGGTCAGGGCACAGGCCCAGGTTGGGGGCTCCATCCCCAGTGTGGATCGTGCAGGAGGCAGCTGATCAATGATTCTCTCTCATCACTGATGTTTCCTTCTCTCTCTCTCCCTCTCCCTTCCTCTCTAAAATCAACAAAACATATATTATTTTAAAAATCGGCCGAACCGGTTTGGCTCAGTGGATAGAGCGTCGGCCTGTGGACTGAAGGGTCCCGGGTTCGATTCCGGTCAAGGGCATGTACCTTGGTTGCAGGCACATCCCCACTGGGGGGCGTGCAGGAGGCAGCTGATCGATCTCTCTCATCGATGTTTCTAACTCTCTATCCCTCTCCCTTCTTCTCTGTGGAAAATCAATAAAATATATTTAAAAAATAATAATAAAATAAAAATAAAAATCGTATTCCTGCCCTAACCGGTTTGGCTCAGTGGATAGAGCGACGGCCTGCGGACGGAAGGGTCCCGGGTTCGATTCCGGTCAAGGGCATGTACCTTGGTTGTGGGCACATCCCCAGTGGGGGGGCCTGCAGGAGGCAGCTGATGGATGTTTCTCTCTCATCAATGTTTCTCTCTATCCCTCTCCCTACCTCACTGTAAAAAAACAATAAATATATAGATATTTTAAAAATCGTATTCCTTAAAACAGTTTGGGGGTGGGGGGTGGTAAACTGGTAATCTGGTTTTTCAGGGCAGAACCGCGTTTTAGCAAACGGAGATTCCGCGAACGGGCCACCGTGACATGTATAAACCCCCTGGTTTCCCGCAGACCCTTCTCGGCGCTGGAGAGGTCGGGCGCGGCCCCCCGCGAGACTCCACGCCATCCGGGTTCCCCAGGCACAGGAAGTGGCTGTTGGTCCCGGACGGGCCTGTGGTGGGGTGGGACCCGCTGTCCGCTGTCCCGGACCTTGAACCCCTGGGTTTCGCCCACGGGCACGGCGACATGGCTGAGGCCTGTGAAGGCCGGGTCTTGGCGTCGCTCGAAGTCGGATTCGATGAGCACAGGGACGAAAGCCAGCTTTCCGGGCTCCGAGGGAGGAAAAGGGGGGCACCGCTGCGGCCTCTCAGATCCCTCATTTCCACCGACGCCAGGGCAGCCAGGAGGCCCGGCCTGTTATACCCCCGGGGGGTGGCGCCCGGCCCCACACCCCCCAAATCTAGGAGCGTTTCCGGGCTCCTGAGGGCGGGCCAAGTCGTCCTCACCCTGGCCTGGCGGCCTGGCCTCTCCGGTCCCGTCAGTTAGGCGACAACGAGGGTCCATCAAGAAGCTTCCACTGAGAAGTCTAGCGACGCTCTCGGGGCCCCTTTAGGCCTCGCGAGGCCTGCTCGCGCCAAGCACCTGAGCTCCTCTGCGCATGCGCCATGCTCTCCCCGCCCCTCCTCTCCTCCCGAGACTCCCACGTGACTAGCAGCCAATGCTGCCCGCCTCGTCCTTTTCAGCGCCCGCCCTCTGTCCACGCATGCGCATGTGCTTCTCTTACTTCTCTCTCTCACACACACACACACACACACACACAGAATGGAGTATTATTCAGCCATAAAAAAAGAAGGAAATCCTACCATTTGCGACATGGATGGAACTGGAGGCATTATACCAGGTGCAATTAGACAGAAAAAGACTAACTAGCCAGTGGTTAGAACGGCAGCCGCGCCCCAAGGGTCACAGGTTCAATTCCCTGTCAGGGGCAGGTGCCTGGGTTGTGGGTTCTGTGAGGTAGGCAACCGGTCTGTGTTGTGTGTGTGTGTGTGTGTGTGTGTGTGTGTGTGTGTCTCCCTCCCTCCCTTGACTCCCTCTGAAAAACAGTGGAAAAAATATCCTCAGGTGAAGATTAATAAGCAAACAAAAAAAAAGAGGGGAAAAAGTCATTTATATATGAACAATTTCTTTAAATTTTTAATAATAATAATAGTAACAGAGAGAGTCGCCGAACCGGTTTGACTCAGTGGATAGAGCATCAGCCTGCGAACTGAGGGGTCCCGGGTTCGATTCCAGTCAAGGGCATGTACCTTGATTGTGGGCACATCCCAGTGGGGGACATGAAGGAGGCAGCTGATCAATCTCTCTCATCGATGTTTCTAACTCTCTATCCCTCTCCCTTCTTCTCTGTAAAATATCAATAAAATATATTTTTTTTAAAAAATAGTAACAGAGTAGAATGGTGGTTGCCAGGGGCTGGAAATGGGGAGATGTAGGTGAAAGGATATAAACTTTCAGTTAAAAAGAATAAATTCTAAGGATCTGATTTATATCATGGTGCTTATACTTAACTAGAGGCCTGACGCACGAAATCTGTGCAAGGGGCTCGGCCCTCGAATCCCTGGCTTCGTCCGGAAGGACATCCAGAAGGTCATTCAGCTGTCCAGTCTAATTTGCATATCATTCTTTTATTATTTTAGATAGTAAAGTATTATATACTGGAAAGTTGCTAAAAGTAGATCTTCAGTGTTCTCACCAGGCACACAAACTATATGAGATGGTGAACCTGCTATTTTAGGTTTGGTAATCATTCCACGATGGGTATGTTTATCAAATCATCACGTTGTACACTTTATATAATTACATTTGTCAGTTATTCCCCTTGAGGAGGGGAAGCCCAGCATTAAAAATCAAAATACTGCCAATATGAATTGATCTTTTTATAAGAAAATAAATTGCATTTCAAGCCTTAAAAAAAGGGGGGGGGGGGATAGCAGGTTAGATCTCTCAGGAGAGAGAAAGGGTGCAGTATTCTAAGAGGGGCTGGTTTCCCAGGGCTTGGGTGGATGTCATGATGGTAGAAACATCCCTAGTTTACGTTGGAAATCTGTGAGGACTTAGGATTTGACAGGATCGGGGAGCCGGTGGGGTGTCAGGGGAGACTTCAGAGGCTGCTAAGCATGCAGCTCAAGCCGAGAGAGATGCTGCAAACCTGAATCCAAATGCCAAGGTCCCAGGCTCAACCCTGGCTCCTCTGGGGCCTCCTCCTCTAGGGGCCCCCCTGCAGGGGCAGGAAGTACTGCCTGAGGCTCAGCTTCCGCTCTGGGTGTTTGGCACTGCCCGGCCACCTCTCTCACTCCCACGGACCTTCCCAGCTGGGGCCTGCAACACTTTCACTTCCCTCGGGTGCCCAGCCTCTGCCCCAGCACAGGGGTGCACCTGGTCTGCACTTGTTGCCAAAACAGGATGCAGACTCTGAGAAAGGGGCCGTGACAGAAGGGGGGAGAGTGCTCAATAGAGAAAGGACAGGCGTGCAGAGAGAAGGTGCCAGAAATCCAGAGAGGGAGAGGATAGAGACTCGGAGACAGAAACCCAGAGTGAGGGGGACAGACAGTCAGAGGAAGACAAAAGTCTCAGAGAGAACCCCGCCGGGGGCGTGGCTCAGTGATTGAGCATCTCCCTATGAACTAGGACAGTGGTCAGCAAACGCATTAGTCAACAGAGCCAAATATCAACAGCACTTCTTCAAAATAGACTCGCCCAGGCCGAAAACCGACGTCTGCGCATGGGCCACGAAGTTTCAATCACACTGTACGTGCGCGCCCGCACGTGGTATTTTGTGGAAGAGCCACACTCCAGGGGCCAAAGAGCCGCATGTGGCTCGCGAGCCGCAGTTTGCCGACCACGGAACTCGGAGATCACAGTTTGATTCCTGGTCAGGGCTCCATCCCCAGTGGGGGCCGATGGGGCTGATGGGTGATTCTCTCTCATCATTGATATTTCTATCTCTCCCTCTCTGAAATCAATAAAATCATTTTTTAACTCAGAGAGAAAAACACACACACACACACACCAAAAAAAGGGAGGGGGAGGGGATATACAAAATAAAAAGACTCAGAGAGAAGGAAACAGACCCAGAGAGGGAAGGACAAGAGACCCAAGGCTGGGAAGCGGGGACAGAGATGGATGCAGAGATGGCAGAGCTCAGCAGGCAGTGAGGTCAGAGTGTCTGTGAGGTCGGCTGCTGTCCGGGGCCAGCCTGGGGTTCTGGTGCCCAGAGTAAGTGGGTACAAGTGGATCAGGAGTCCCTGTGGGTCCCCCAGCCTGCGCCATGGACACCTGGGAGGAAGGGCCCAGCGTGTCCTTGGTGTCCACAAATTCCAAGGCCCCTCAGGTACTGGTGTGTGTGGGTCCCAGTGGGGCGAGTGAGGGAGCCAGGGACGGAGACAGAATAAAAGCACTTTGTGTGGAGAGGGAGGGGGTGAGGCTCCCCCCGGGGCACTTCCTCTTTCTCTATGTTCTTCCTTTCTGTCTGTCTCAGCCTCTCCTCCTCGTTCAAAGCTTCTGTCTCCCCGTCTCCCCACTGCCAACTCCTCCTCTGATCACTCACCCCTCCAGGCCACGATGTCGGCCCAGGACAGCTGCCTCAGCCTCATCAAGTACCTCCTCTTCGTTTTCAACCTCTTCTTTTTCGTAAGTTGTCTCCTGGCTCTCCAGCCTGGGCCCCGGGCCCCGCCGTCGCCGCCCCACCCCACCTCGTATCCCCACTTGCCCACCACCACCTTCTCCTCTCCTCTCCGAAGGTCCTAGGCAGCCTGATTTTCTGCTTCGGTATCTGGATACTCGTGGACAAGACCAGCTTCGTGTCATTTGTGGGTGAGGGGGCCAGGGCGGGCGGGGCGGGCCTTCCTGGAACAGCATGGACCCAACCTCCCAGCGAGTAGCCTCCTGGGGCCCCCCTTGCCCCAGGGAGCCCCTCAGTGCCCATTCTGCAGGCAGGTCCTGGGCTCTGCAAAGCTTGCCCCTGCCCTGCCTCTCCAAGACTCGGTGTGTTCCTCTGGCAAACAGTCGTGCGGACGGACCACTCAGAACAATAATAGTCATTTCTTAGGCACTTCCTATGGGTCAGACCTTGTGCAAACGCCCATCAGATCCTCCCCACAAACCTTTTCTGAGGTTCAGAGCGGGGGAGTCACATACTGGATGTCACTCAGCAAGGAAGTAACACGGATATAACACTAATAATACTAATAATAATAGGAAAATAATAATGGGGTGATAGCCAAACTCCTCATGGTTCCTAGTTCATGTGTTTGCCCTGGGTTGAGGACTGGATTGAACACGTCCCTCCCAGGTCCCTCAAAGCAACCCCAGGAAATAGATAGCATTACCCCTAGGCAGTAACCTCAGGGAGGTTAAAGTGACTCATCCGATGTTGGCAGAACAAGTGATGGGGCTGAAACCACGGGGAGTGAGGAGGAGCTGGAGGAGGAGGGAGACAGAGAGAAGGAGAGGCTGAGAGCTGAAGGGAGGAAGAGGGACAGAGGCTCAGAGAGAGAAGAGAATCCCAGAGGAGAGGGACAGAGGCTCAGGGTGGGGCAGGGGCGGAGGCCCAGAGAAAGGGGTGCCCAGGAGCACAGAAAGAAGCCCCCAGGACACTGCTCCCTCCGGCGTGGGTGGGGCTGGGGCTGGGGGCTGCCTGGCGCTGTGCACCTCAGACTCAGTGTGGCTGCCTCTCCTCCCCTAGGCTTGTCCTTCATGCCCCTGCAGATCTGGTCCAAGGCGCTGGCCATCTCAGGGGTCCTCACCATGGGCCTGGCCCTGCTGGGCTGCGTGGGGGCCCTAAAGGAGCTGCGCTGCCTCCTGGGCCTGGTGAGTGCGCGGCCCCTCTCCATCCCTAGGACCACTCCCCCCCCCCCCCCCCCCGTGGGCAGGGGCTCAGCCTGACCTCTCCACTCTGCCCCCCAGTATTTTGGGATGCTGCTGCTCCTGTTTGTCACCCAGATCACCCTGGGGATCCTCATCTCCACTCAGAAGATCCGGGTAAGCTTGCCTGCTCCCCCCCAACCCCCCCCCCCCCCCACACACACACACCCCGCCTTCCGCAGCTTGTGGGTGGACTGGGAGGGGGTGGGGTGGAAAAAGACGTAAACAAAGGCAGACAGGGACCCACAGACAAATAACAGAGAAGCAGAAGAGAGAAACAGCCGCGAGGACAGAACAGAGACAGAGACAGAGAGACAGAGACAGAGAGACAGACAGAGAGACACAGAGAGGTAGGGACAGGGAGAGGCAGAGACCCCCACGGACGGAAGAAGAGAGACCGAGACCCCGAGGGAAGCAGGAGAGAGAGACCCGCAGAGAAACGGGCTCTGAGGAGGAGACAGCGGCCTAATGAGAAATGGTGGGAAGTGAGGAGAGAACCAGAAAGACGGTAGAAACGGGCAGAGAAAGCTTTTGAGGAAGAGACCCAGGTAACAAGCACTCAGGGAGGAACCGGTGCTCAGGGACCCCGGGGGTCGGCGCAGATGGGGGGGGGGGGCGGGCAGGTGGGCGTCCAGCCTCACTCTCGGCCTCTCAGCTGGAGCGGAAGGTGAAGGAGCTCGTGCAGGACACGATCCAAAACTACCGCTCGGACCCGGAGAAGTCCGCGGCGGAGGAGAGCTGGGACTACGTGCAGTTCCAGGTGCGTGAGGCCCCCGCCCTCCCGCCCGCCATCCGGAAGGAGCAGCCGCCCTCTAGCTCCGCCCCGAATGTACCCCCACCTGCGCACCCCACTCCCGCCACGCCCGCTGGCGCCCCGCCCTCCGATGACCCCATAACTGGCCCCATTATGGCCCAGTTCCCCAGCTCCCTGCAGACCCTGGAAAGGCCCGGCCCTCTGCCTCGACAGGACCGGCCCTCACCCCCAAGGCCCTAGCGTGACCCCAATCCCCGCCCCTAGCGACTCTGGGTCCCACGGGACCCGGCCCACCTGCGACTCTGTTCTCTGGTCACTCTTGTGGCCCCGCCTCCCCATCCACCTGCTCCCTAACTAAGGCTGAATGCACGGCCCCCCCAATTTCCGGCCCACAGCGTGATGCTGCAGCTCCTCCTCTAGCCCCGGGTCGCCCCGGGATTCGCCTCTCCTGACCCCATGTTCCCCTAGTGTCCCTTGACCCTGTCCGGACCCCAGCCCAGCCCACAGCCCCCACCCTGCACCCCATTACTCGGTCCCCTGCTCCCACCTTGACCTCATACCATGACCCAGTCCCCTGATCCCCCAAACCAGTGGTCGGCAAACTCATTAGCCAACAGAGCCAAATACCAACAGGACAACGATTGAAATTTCTTTTGAGAGCCAAATTTTCTTAACTTAAACTCTATAGGTAGGTACATTGTTATTAACTTCATTAGGGTGCTCCTAAGCTGGCCTTTGCTAAAAACGTCCTCAGTCTGATTGCGGTACCTTCGCTGAGGTCGACCCCTTCCAACTCTCCCATCCACACGCGTCTTGCACACTCGTTTCGTCCATCTCCTTTCCGAAAACCGACTTCTGCGCACGGGCCAGGAAGTTCCAATCGCCCTGTACGTGGGCGCACAGCACGTGGTATTTTGTGGAAGAGCCACACTCAAGGGGCCAAAGAGTCGCATGTGGCTCGCGAGCCACGGTTTGCGGACCAGGGCCCCCAACCATCTTGCCCCACCCCCACCCCCGCCCGGGCCCCTCTGACCCTGTCCCTCTCCCAGCTGCGCTGCTGCGGCTGGAACTCTCCCCAGGACTGGTTCCGTGTGCCCAGCATGAGAAACAACGCGTCGGTGTTCAACGTGCCCTGCTCCTGCCGTAACTCCTCGGGGACCAACGACTCGACGATCTTCAATATGACCTCCCTCGCCCAGTTCAGCCGCGGCGGGGCCCTGGCGCGGCCCAGACACAGCGCGGACCTGTGCGTCGTCGCTGCAAACAGCGGCACCTACCGCGAGGTGGGAAGCGGCGCGGCCTAAGGCTGGGGTAGGACGTCTTGGGGGGCGGGGGTAAGGGGTACGGTCCCCCGGAGGCGGGACCTCACCCTGCGGGCGGGGTCTGAATGGAGGGTGGGGCTACGAGAAATCGTGGCGGGTTCTTTTATTTTTATATATTTTATTGATTATTTACAGAGAGAAAGGGAGAGGGATAGAGAGTTAGAAACATTGATGAGAGAGAAACATCGATCAGCTGCCTCCTGCACACTCCCCACTGGGGATGTGCCCACAACCCAGGTACATGCCCTTGACCGGAATCGAACCCGGGACCCTTCAGCCCGCAGGCCGACGCTCAGTCTATCCACTGAGCCAAACCAGTTAGGGCAGTGGCGGGTTCTTGGGGAAGGTGGGGCCTAAAGAGAAGGGGGAGGACCTGGAGCGCTGATGCCTGGGGGTTTGTTTTGAGCGAAGAGATGAGAGAAGCCTGGTTAACTGGGGCACCAGGGGCGTGAGAGCGAACCCCAGAAAAAGCCCTGCCTTTCGCCTTTCTCTACACCCGCAGGGCTGCGCGCGGAGCCTGCAGAAGTGGTTGCACAACAACCTCATCTCCGTAGTGGGCATCTGCCTGGGCGTCGGTCTACTCGAGGTAATCGGGTCCCAGCCTCACTCGCGATTGGCTGCACAACCTTTAGGTAGCCCCGCCCCAAATTGCACGCAGCCAGTTCAGGTTCAGGCTTTCCGGCCGCTCGCCCGGGAGAGAGACCCAGCCTCTGCGAGCTGCCGGCTTGCACACCGGGAGGTATTCCCCCCTCCCCGCTCTCCATCGCGAGCCTCCCACCGGCCTTCCTCGGCAAACCAGCCGCTTGCTATTGGCCGCAATGTCCCCCCGCTTTCCCGGCAGGTGAGTGTGGCGGGGCTGAGCCTGCTCCTGCCACGCCGAGCAACCCGCCGGGAACCCCAGCCGCCGGGGCCGGGCGCCGAGGGTTCGTGCCCAGGGCCGGGCCTGAGCGCGGATGGCGGCAACGGGCGAGGCGGTGTGCTGAGCAGCAGCGGGCGCAGCGGCAGTCTGTGGGGTGGCTGGGGCAGGGCGGATGCTTGCCCCAACTGGGGGGACAAGGCCCCGCAGGGCAAGCTGCCCATGGCCCTGGGGCCCTGGCCGCTTTGGGATCAAGACGAGGAACAGCCTGAGACCGGGAGCGCGGGCGCGGAGGCGGAGGCAGACGGGGAGACAGAGGCGCCTCCAGAATAAAGGGCTTGCTCCAGATCGCACTACTTTTCCAGACTCTAGACCTGCGTTAGACGCAGCTGGTTCCTCCTACCCCGACCTATTCCTACCGCCCGGCCGGTCAGCATCTTTTGGTTGACCCATCCCATGACCTCCTGCCCTTTTACCCTTCACTCCACCCTCCCCCCCCCTCTTCTTCTCTTCCCCTAAACGCCCTTCCTGGACCCCATCTTTCACAACCAGGCCCAGTTCTCCCTCGAGCCCCGCCCTACCCAACTCTAGGTCTCATTTCCTTTTCTGGACGCACCCCCTGACTTTCCTCCCATAGGACCCCCCACACACCCCATCTTCCTCTCATCGCCACCCCCTCGACCTCTCTGATAGCGTCTCCTTTCTCTATAGCTCAGCTTCATGACGCTCTCCATATTCCTGTGCAGAAACCTGGACAAAGTCTACGACAGGCTCGCCCGGTACCGATAGGCCCCGCCCCCCTCCCCAAAGCCCCGCCCCTGCCCCTTCAAGTACCCTGGGATCTTACCTCCCTGTGGCCTGTAAATATTTGTTTAAACCCCAGTTCTCCCCAGACACTGAGCCCTCTGCCTCCCCATTCCCCCCGGGGAACCAGGTGTCAGCCTGCCCCCTTATCATCACCTCTCTCGTGGGACTTGGGGCTTCCCACCACCAACTTCCTGTCCCCAAAGATACCTCATTTCAGTGACTCATGTCAGTCTACCACCGCCCGCAAGATCATTTCTCACTCAAACTTCAAATAAATCCCCTACGTTTCAGTAAAATAGTTTTATCTCTGTCAAAACACAAACCAACACAATTTGGGGCGGGAGGGATGGTGGTGAACAATTCAGGCTAGCGCTGGCTCAGGTAGAAGAGGGGAGACATTCAAAAGCTACCCCCCACACACACACACACACACTGCTTGCCCAGCTGAGAAAAAAGTCACGACCCTAACACCCACTTATAAATATCTGTTATATTAAAAAAAAAAAAATTTTCCAGGGCCCACCTGGCCCTGCACAGAAAGGGTTAACCTTCAGTATTTGATGTCTGGGTCACGGGGGGGGGGGGGGGGGGGGGTGGTAAGGGGAGGCAGATTGGGAAAAGAAGGGGTGAAAAACAAAGAGAGGACAAGCCAATATGTAAGTGGGGCTCTCCCAAACATCCAGAGGGAGCGGGGTGAGGGCCCCTGGTAGAGAGAGAGGCCAGGGCTGTGCCCTCAGGGTACCCGGTCCCCAGTCCCTGGTGCTCTGGAGTCACCTGTCCTTCCACACCCATGAGGTCCCAACATCAGGATCCATCCCTTCCCCTCGGTCGCAGCCGGCTTGCAAGGTCCCCTCCGACAGGAGCAGCCCCCTCTCCAAATAAGAGGCCTCAGGCAAGCCTGGGGGTCCATTCTGGGGGGAGCCACTTTCGGGGTCCCCCTTCAGTCCCTGACCAGGCGATAGATGTGGTGCTGGGCGCCCCGCTCACTGGTGGAGACTTCGAAGACGTAGGCGGTGCAGAGCAGCAGCTCCTGGGTGTCTCGGTTCGTCACCACCTGCCAAGGGAGCCAGAGAAGGGATTTGTGCTTAGAAGGGACCCCTGTGCCCTCCCTCAGTCATCATGGGGCCCCCAGGAAAAGGTTCCCACCACGTCACAGGTCCCAGGCAGAGGGGATGCTCAACATGCCCGCGAAGGGCCTCGCATCAGAAGTCCCCACGTCACATCCCCAGGTGAAAGGTCCCCAGCTCAGCACATTCCTCAAAGTCAAAGGGATCCCACCCAATCGTGTTTCCTGGGCTAAGGTTAGGTTCCCTGTACAGAAGGTCCCCTCAGCTAAGGACCCACCATGACTCCTCCAGGTCAGTTCCCCAGGGAAGGGGGGTCCCTCGTGAGAATGCTGTGGAGTCCCCTGGGTCATGGGATCCCCTAAGCCAGTGGTCGGCAAACTCATGAGTCCACAGAGCCAAATATCAACAGTACAACGATTGAAATTTCTTTTGAGAGCCAAATTTTTTAAACTTGTTATTAACTTAATTAGGGTACTCCTAAGGCTTAGGAAGAGCCACACTCAAGGGGCCAAAGAGCAGCATGTGGCTCACGAGCCGCAGTTTGCCGACCACGGCCCTAAGCCACGGGTTAACTGCAGGGTCCCCACTGTGTCAGTCCCCCAGGTGCGAGGGTCTGGGGCTGAGGGGCTGTGGCAGGCCCACGCTCCACACCTGGACCCCCGCGGCCCAGCCTAAGCGCATCGCCTGGAGCAGCGGTTCTCAACCTGTGGGTCGCGACCCCTTTGGCGGTCGAACGACCCTTTCACAGAGGTCACCTAAGACCATCCTGCATATCAGATATTTACATTACGATTCAGAACAGTAGCAACATTACAGTTATGAAGTAGCAACGGAAATCATTTTATGGTTGGGTCACCACATGAGGAACTGTATGGAAAGGGCCAGAAGGTTGAGAACCACCGACCTGGAGGATGGTGAAGTTCTCCAGGACGCTGTTCATCATGTACCGCTCGGGCAGCTGCCGCAGCTTGTGCAGGAAATTCACCAGGTACTCGCACATGGGCGAGCGCAGCAGGCGGTACACGAACCTCCCGTCCTCCAGCTGGGCGCGCTCCGTCTGAACCAGGTGGAGAGGAGTGGGGAGGGCGGTGACTGAGACACACATGGGTCACCCCAGGAGCCCAGCCACCCCGCCCCCCACTGCCATGTTCCCTCTCCGCTGCCCCACCTGCAGTGACCAGAGACAGGCCTGAACCCGCAGGTGTCCAACTCAGGCTCACTGAACCTGCAAACCAGAGACACCCCCAGCCCCTCAAAGCCATGCTCTGAACTCCTCTGCTCCCTGGTACCCTCAAGCCCTCCAGGCCCCTCAATGAGATCCCCAAACTCTATAACCTTTGAAATGGAGACCCAGCAAGTCCTCAGCAACCCAACTGTGACCACCGAACCTCCCGGCCCTGTGAACTCTGCCACATTCCCAGGAATCTTTTGCATCTTAGTGACTGTGCATCTCTGTCCCACACGTTACCTTTGAACCCTCAAAGCGACCCTAACATGTGACTTTAGAACTCCACATTAGCTCTACACCTGTGCATTAAACCCCCAAAGAGGCTGGGCCACCCCCACCCCACCATGAAGACAACCCCAGTGCCTGAGCTGTCGTGGCTCCCGGTCCATTTATTTACTCTGCACCCCCAGAGTGCCAGGTGCCTGGGTGCTCCCCCGCCCAGAGCTCCACCCCTCCGGCCTCACCTCCACTTTCTCCACCACCTGCTTGCCAAAGGAGCAGACTTTGGAGGAGCAGGTGAGAGTCATGTGCTCCAGGCTCTCGTACTGGCTGCTCACACCATAGAAGCCACCACTGCTGCCAGCGGCCCCCACCTCCTCACCGCTCGGGCCCCAGTTCAGGTCCGCCTGGGGGATGGGGAGACACAGGTTAAGTTGGAGGAGATGTCCCTTATAGACGTCCCTTATAAATGGTGGAGACTCAGCCGGGCCGGTGTGGCTCAGTGGTTGTGTATCGACTTATGAACCAGGAGGCCACAGTTTGATTCCCGGTCAGGGCACATGTCTGGGTTGTGGGCTTGATCCCCAGTGTGGGGCAGGCAGGAGGCAGCCGATCAATGATTCTCTCACATCATTGATGTTTCTTTTGTTCTTTTCTCTTTTTCTTTTTCTTTTTCTTTTTTTTAATATATTTTATTGATTTTTCTCAGAGAGAAAGGGAGAGGGATAGAGAGTTAGAAACATCGATGAGAGAAAAACATCGATCAGCTGCCCCCTGCACACTCCCTTCTGGGGATGTGCCTGCAACCAAGGTACATGCCCTTGACCGGAATCGAACCTGGGACCCTTGAGTCCACAGGCTGACGCTCTATCCACTGAGCCAAACCGGTTAGGGCTTCTCCTTTTCTTTTTATTAATTTCAGAGTGGAAGGGAGAGGGAGAGAGAGATAGAAACATCAATGATCATTGATCGGTCACCTCCTGCACGCCCCCCAGTGGGGACCGAGCCAACAACCCGGGCATGTTGACCGGAATCGAACCTGGGACCCTTTAGTCCGCAGGCCGACGCTCTAGCCACTGAGCCAAACCAGATAGGGCTCATCACCGATGTTTCTAGCTCCCTCTCCCTTCCTTTCTGAAATCAATAAAAACAGTTTTTTTAAATAAACGGTGGAAACTCTTATAACATAGGAACTCTGTTAGAAGGAGCTCATGGCCTGGTTTCTCCCATTTGCCCCGTAGCTGCCCACCTCACTCCCTCCGTGTTCAAAGTCCCCACCTCTCCAAGTGCCGGCTTCAGACGTCTGAGTCCCTAGAATGATCCTGACCCCCTCTGCCCAGTGAGCCCCCCGCCCAAGGAGTCCTGCTATTCGACAGTTTTGCTCCTGAAGCCCTCAACTCAAGAGTTCAGCCTCTTCCAAGGGCCTGGTTACTAAGGAGGGAGTTATTGCCTAGCAACCGGAGGCTCTCCCCCAGAGCCCTTAGCAACCCTGGTTGCTAAGACAAGGGGCTACTTCCTAGCAACGGAGCCTGGCTCCTCTTCAGAACACCCTCTGGGGCCCTTGCAGCTGATTCTCAGAGGTCAGACCCCTCATGTCCCAGTGGCCCAGTGAGCAGACAATCGTTACGCCAGGTGGGGGTCTGAGGCCTCATAACACCTTTGGCCTGAGCCCCTTCGTCACCCTACCTTCCTGGGAGGCAGACCTCTTCCTCTCCCTAACTTGAGTTACCAGCTTGACCAGGTCCTTCGAGGCCTGACTCCATCCATCCCCCTAGCACAGTGATGGCGAACCTATGACACGCGTGTCAGAGGTGACACACGAACTCATTTTTTTGGTGATTTTTCTTTGTTCGATGGCATTTAAATATATAAAATAAGTATCAAAAATATAAGTCTTTTTTCTACTATGGTTGCAAATATCAAAAAATTTCTATATGTGACATGGCACCAGAGTTAAGTTAGGGTTTTTCAAAATGCTGACATGCCGAGCTCAAAAGGTTCGCCATCATTGCCCTAGCACCAGGGCCTTGTGAAGCCAGACAAATACTGAAGGCCTCTCCAGCCACTCCCTGAGTTCCTTCAGATGCAGGGCTCCTATGGGCCGCTCTCCAGCCCTGGCACCTGGTGCGGCCCGTCTTAAGCCCTAGCAATGCCTACAGCCTCAGCAACACATCCCCAGAGCTGTCTGGGGCCTGCACTTCACACACTAGAACCCTTGGTAACCGCAGTAGCTACGGGTCCATCAAGGCCAGCAAACTTCAGGCCCTCTGCACGCTTCCTTCTCAGAGACTAGATCCCTCCACTGCCCTGGTTACCACAAGAAGTAACACCCCCCCAACATTCACCTATATTGAACCCCTATAGCAGTGATGGCGAACCTTTTGAGCTCAGCGTGTCAGCATTTTGAAAAACCCTAACTTAACTCCGGTGCCGTGTCACATATAGAAATTTTTTGATATTTGCAACCATAGTAAAACAAAGATGTATATTTTTGATATTTATTTTATATACTTAAATGCCATTTAACAAAGAAAAATCAACCAAAAAAATGAGTTCGCGTGTCACCTCTGACACGCGTGTCATAGGTTCGCCATCACTGCCCTATAGCATCAGCCACTGTACTGGACACCAAACCAAACCAAATAGGCCTAAGAAAGCCCCAAATGGACCCACAATTATTTATAGGGAACCTGGCATAGGGCTTTCTATATAGTAAGTGCTCAATAAATGATTGTTCAGTAAATACGGGACCTTACAAAGCCATCCCCCAGCTCCTTCAGTGGTACCCTCAAGGCCAGACATTCTCTAACAACAGGGTCTGGTGGGAAGTAGCATCCCCTCTTAGAGGCCAAAATTCGCCAAAACTTCATTTGCTAAGGGGAGGAGGACATTCCCTAGCAACAAGGCTATAGTGTGGGCAGGTGGGATGTAGCGAAGTCTGAAACGACACAACCCAATCCCAAGGGCTGTATCAGTCACACGACTTGGTGTGGCAACGTCTAGTGGGATCTGGGGGGGTCCAAGTCCTATTCCTACGCCTGCACGGGTCCCATGCATCCCACCCTGGGGACCAAACTCCTTGGAGCTCCTGTTGCAATGGGGGCTGATACTCAGCCATGAGGAGCGGCAAGGCCCAGGCTGACCTGGTAGAGCCAGAGGCCTGAGCTGGGCGGCCGTGCGGTTTATGAGCACTTTTGTTTTTGGTGGCCGAACTCACCCAGAACTTGACCAGGAAGAAGGCGTGAGGGGGCCCACGATCGTACAGCTCCCGCAGACCCCCCTTTTTCTCAGGGAATTTGTCATAGATCTGCCGAACGTCCACGCTCTCGAGTGGGGGAGCTCCAGGGCTCGGGCAGTGCTGGCTGATGTGTACGAACAGGTGCCTCTGGTACTGGGGAGAAAGCCGTCGGTGAGGAGTGGGAGATGGGCTGGACCCCCGGCCCACACTGCCAAAGCCAATCTCACACCCCTGTCACCACCCCCAGAGCTCCTGCTAACGGTTCCGCCCTGTCCACCCAGACCCTGAGCCCAGCTCCCAGGCATCTCTCCACTCTCTTCTGCCCCTTCATTCCCATAGCACCTCAGTCCCCAAGCCCTGTCCCCTACTCTCCATCCTCATAGGCCTGTCCCCTCCCACTGTCACCCCAGCCTCCTGCCTGGCCTCCCAGCCTCCCATCTCTCCTCCCCAGTTCATCAGTCATATGGCTCCAGAGCTGACCCTTGACCTCCCCTGCTCATAATTTTCCCATGGCTCCCCAGCACCCCCAGGACAAAGACCATACCCCTCAACCTGGCCATATTTTGAATAGTTGTTCATAAATGTCCCACCAATGGAAGTATGGGTGGATGGGAATCCACATAGCCCACATTAAGACTGTCTCTCTGTTCCCATTCTTATCACTTCTTGTCCATGTCCTGAAATCTTCCCCATTTTTTCTTCTGACACAAATCCTCCTCCATCTTTCCAGGTCATCCAAATGTGCCTCTTTCTGGAAGCCTCCACTGATCACAAACAGATGGGTTCTCTCTACCACCTCCAGGTGCCCCATCACCAGGAGAAAGTCTGGGTCCCTGAGCATGGTAATGCCAGCTCCTCCAGAACCAGCTCCTGCCCAAATAGCCACAGCCTCCCCAGCTTCCCACCATATTCATTTTTTGTTTCTCTGAAAGCCTCAATGTTGTTTCTACCTCTGTACCCGAAGCACCCAGTTCTGCACATGGCAAACTCCTATGTAACCCTCAAAGCCCAACTCACATGTTGTCATCTCAGGGAAGCCTTCACTGACTCTCCAGGCAGAATTACTCCGCTGTACGCCCACAAAAGCTTGAGCTTCCCCCATCCTAGCACATACTCAGACATCGATTGAGAATCTGTTGTGTAGAGGTAATACCCTGGGTCCCAGGGCTACCAGGTAAAGTCCCTGACCTCATGGAGCTCACAGTCTACTGGCAGAGACAGAACAAATTTCAAATCATCTTATGGATAATATAAGTTTTGGAGAGTCATGCACACTATGAGAAAAGTCCTAATAAAGCACAGTAGGGGCCCAAACCGGTTTTGCTCAGTGGATAGAGCGTCGGCCTGCAGACTGAAAGGTCCCAGGTTCGATTCCGGTCAAGGGCATGTACCTGGGTTGCGGGCACATCCCCAGTAGGAGATGTGCAGGAGGCAGCTGATCGATGTTTCTCTCTCATCGATGTTTCTAACTATCTCTCTCCCTTCCTCTCTGTAAAAAAATCAATAAAATATATTAAAAAAAAAAAAAAAAAGCATAGTAAGGGAGTGGAGAGTGATGGAAGCCAGTATTTTCCATAGGGTGGTTTGGGAAAACCAACCTGAGAAGATAATCAAGCCGGAACCTGAATGAACGGAGGGACGGAATGGGGATATCTGGGGAAAGCACACTCTAGGCCGCAGGAACAGCAGATGCAAAGGCCCTGAAGCAGGAGCGGGCTGGCGTGTGTGAGAAAGGGCATGGAGCCCAGTGTGGCCAGAGCTGAGCAAACAAGGGTGAGAGGGCAGGAGGTAAGGGCAGAGCAGGACTGAGGGTCAGATGGCTCGTAACTTTGTGGGCAACTGAAAGGACTTCAGCTTTTGCTCCAAGTGAGATGGGAGGGTTTTAACCCGATTTGACTTGGGTTTTACCAAAACCACTATATACAAGAATTGGTGTTTATGTGGCTGTGACAGAGACAATGTGTTCACAAACACTAGTGACTTCTCACACAGCTAAACTACATTTCCCAGACGCCTCTGCAGTTACATGTGATCACATGACTAAGTTCCCACCAATGGGATGTGAGCAGACCTGCTAGTTGCCACTTCCAAGCCAGACCCATACAGCCCCCTCACCCTTTCCCTTCCACCATCTGCCAGCCAGATGCAGAGAATCCAGCAGCAAATTCTGAAGCCCTAGAAAATGGCAGAGCCACAAAATGGAAAAAGCCTGGATTCCCCACATCACTGGGTGGAAGGCTGCTGTTGAACACCCACGCTGAAATGTTACATGAGTGAGAAACTTCTGTGATGTTTCTGGGTGTTGCCCAGGCTAATGTGGCATCTGTCTCCATCCTCGCCCAGGAAAAGCTCAAGCCTAGAAACAAGATCTGCTTCCCCAAGTTCCCAGGATCCACCACAAAGCCTGGTGCACACTAGACATTCAGAAGCATTTGATGAATGAATAAATGGTGTCCTAGAGTTTCTCTGACCTTCCCAACCCACAACCTCATGGCCTTCCTATTCCTTTATGCTAAGAGTTGTCAAAATGTGGTCCCAGCAGCATCAACAGCACCTGGGAGCTTATGAAACTCAAATTCTCGCCCAGCTGGCATGGCTCAGTGGTTGAGAGTCGACCTATGAACCAGGAAGTCACAGTTCGATTCCCGGTCAGGGCACATGCCTGGTTTGCAGGCTGGATCCGCAACGTGAGGTTTGCAGGAGGCAGCCAATCAATGATTCTCTCTCATCATTGACATTTCCATCTCTCTCTCCTTCTCCCTTCCTCTCAATAAAATAATATTTTTTTAAAAAAATTCAAATTCTCAGGCCCCACACTAAACCTATTGAATCAGATATTCTGAGGGTGAGACTCAGCAGCCTGTGTGTGTGTTGTTGTTTTTGTCTTATTTTAAATATATATTTAAATATTTCTTTATTGATTTCAGAGAGGAAGGGAGAGGGAGAGAGAGAAACATCAATGATGAGAATCATTGATTGGCTGCCTCCTGTACGCCTCCTACTGGGGATCGAGCCCACAACCCAGGCATGTGCCCTTGGCCAGAATCGAACCTGGGACCCTTCAGTCTACAGGCCAACGCTCTATCCATTAAGCAAACCGGCTAGGGCAGCAATCTGTTTTAACAAGCCCTCCATGTCATTCTGATAGATGCTAGTTTGAGAACCACTACTTTATGCTTTCCCTTCCTATAACCTCTGCATTCCAAAACACCCACAGCAACTATCCCAAAATTGGACTTACAGAGTCAACTGCATCCGGGGGTTCCACAAAGGCCGAGAATTCCACCAGCTGTAACCGGGCAGTGCCCAGGGCCCGAGCCTGCCAGGCTGGGGGTGACGGGGCAGGGGGGGGCAGGGCAGGGGGTGAGAGGGCTTGGGGGGGCTCGTACCCTAGAGAGAGAAGAACAAATAATAATAATTGCTAACATTTATGGAACATATCAAGCACTGTTCTCTCTTGCCTGCCTCCACTTAGAAGCTGAAAAAGCTAAATACTCACTTTCCCAGCCTCCCTTGCAGCTAGAGGTGGCCATGTGACACAGTCCTGGCCAATGAGACGTTAGGGGAAATCTGCTCGGGGGCTTCTGGGAAGGAGTTTCTTCCTGAATGAAAAAGACAGAACTTTGGGAGGAGAAAGCTTTTGGTTCTGGTCAAGTCCTGCTTGGGACATGGTGCCTGGAGTCACAACAGTCATCTTGGGACAGGAAGAGAGAGGCCAAGGGACCTAGAGAGATGCTAGTCCTGATATCGCTGAGGTGCTAAGCCAGCACATTAGCAGCCCACCTTCAGACTTTTTGTTACGCGGAATCATTAAAGCCAGCAGTTCTCAACCTGTGGGTCGCGACCCCTTTGGGGGTCGAACGACCCTGCATATCAGATATTTACATTACAATTCATAACAGTAGCAAAATTACAGTTATGAAGTAGCAACGAAAATAATTTTATGGTTAGGGGTCACCACAACATGAGGAACTGTATTAAAGGGTCGCAGCATGAGGAAGGTTGAGAACCACTGATTAAAGCCTTTTTATTTCTGGCACTATTAATTTGGGTCTTGTTACTTGCAGCCAAGAGCATTCCTAATTGATGAATCTGTGGAACCTAGGTGTAATTTTTCATCAGTGTGAGGACCACATCAGCCTGGACTCTGGAAGCCATCTTTGCTTCTATCAGATGGATGGGACAGACCCTACCTGGGAATGAAGCCACCAGAGGAAGGTAGAAACAAGCAAGTCCTGATGCTACCATTGGAGCCCCTAGATCCAGCCATACCTGAAGCCATAAACCCTGAAATATCAGTTACCTAACTCAGTAAACTCCATTTTGTTGTTGTCCTTGTTGTTTTTGTCACCTAGCTTCACTTGGGTTTCTGTCACTTGCAGCTGAAAGAACCTTGAGTAATACATCTCCCCATGTCCTTTAGGCTAGCAAGTGGCAGAACACAAACCTGGCGTGTGTGGCTACAGAGGCCACGCTCTTAACCACGACAAATTCTGTCAGGTCCTTCCATACCTCCACACACCCTGCCTCAGAGCTGGACCTCAGTAGGAATGGGACCCTGATTCATGGGAGTTTGAAGGAAAGGCAGTAAGCGTTGACAAGAGAGATGGGAGAAGAGGGAGGGTGGAAAGCGGACTCTTACCTGGGAGGTCAGTAGATGGGGGAGTCAGTGACAAGGAGAACGGCGTCTGCGAGAATGGCTTCACGCTGAGGGAGAAAGGAAGCGGAGGGTGAGCAGGTGGAAGGATTCTAATCGTACCAGCTACCTTTACTGAGGCACCAGGACAAGCTGGACCCTGTGCTAAGCACATGATGTGCATTTTTTAAAAAATATGTTTTACTTTATAGAGTGGGGAAAGGTTAGGGTTTGGGTTAGGGATCAGCTGCCTCTTGCACACCCCCTATTGGGGATCAAGCCTGCATCGAACTGGTGTCTCAACCAATGACCCACACCAGCTCAGCACATTATGTGCACATTTTATTTTATGTTTTTAATGTGTTTTTGTTGATTTCAGAAAGGAAGGGAGAGATAGAAACATCAATGATGAGAGAGAATCATTCATCGGCTGCCTCCTGGAGGCCCCACACTGGGGATCCACCCCACAACCCAGGAATGTGCCCGGACCAGGAATCGAACCATGACCTCCTGGTTCATAGGTTGATGCTCAACCACTGAGCCACACTGGCTGGGCTATGTGCACATTTTATTTTATTTTAAAAAAATATATTTTATTGATTTTTTACAGAGAGGAAGGGAGAGGGATAGAGAGTTAGAAACATCGATCAGCCACCTCCTGCACACTCCCCACCGTGGATGTGCCTGCAACCAAGGTACATGCCCTTGACCGGAGTCGAACCTGGGACCCTCCAGTCCGCAGGCCAACACTCTATCCACTGAGCCAAACCGGTCAGGGCTATGTGCACATTTTAATCGAAGCCTCACAGCCTATGAGGTAGGTGTGATTACTGCTCTTCTCATTTGCACAGGGGTCAGCTGACCCAGCCAGTCACACAGCTGTGGAATCTGGGCTCAAACCAGGTCAGTCCCAACCATGAAGCCTGGGGTCTTGGTGATAGTTTAGTACCTCTCACAAAATGGCAGAAAGAGAACAGAAATGGGGTCTCTTGGGCGAGGAGACTAGGAAATCTGGAGAAAGAGGAGGAAAGGGTCAAGGGAGGGGTAGAAAATGATCGGCAGCCCAGAAATGGGACTGGTGAGCCCAGAAATCTGACCAAACTTTGGGGTGAGGCGGCAGCACAAAATCCAAAGCAGTGAGTCCAATAGAACTTTCTGCGATAATGAAAGTGTTCCCTATCTGGGCCGCCCAGCACTGTGCCTCCTGACCACGCGACATGTGACTACTGAGCAGGAATGTGGCTCAGGTGTCTGAGGGATTGAAGTTTTAATTTTATTGCATTTGCGTTAACTTCAATTTCAATAATCACCCGTGGCCAGTGATGGTAGTTATCTGATAGCATAGAGACCAATAACATATGGGCATCCCAGATGGCGGTGAGACTGAGAGGTCAGAGGTCAAGGAGACATGATGAAGTCAGAGGTCAGTAAGAGGTCAAGAGTCCAAAGATCAAGATCAGAAAGACACAGCCCGGCTGGTGTGGCTCAGTGGTTGAGCATCAACCTATGAAGTAGGAGGTTGTGGTTTGATTCCCAGTCAGGGCACATGCCCAGGTTATGGGTTCAATCCCAAGTACGGGGCGTGCAGGAGGCAGCCCATCAATGATTCTCTCTCATCATTGATGTTTCTATCTCTCTCTCCTTCCTTCCTCTCTGAAATCAATAAAAATATATATTTTTATTTTTTTTTATTTTTTTTTTAAAATATATTTTATTGATTTTTTACAGAGAGGAAGGGAGAGAGATAGAGAGTCAGAAACATCGATGAGAGAGAATCATCGATCAGCTGCCTCCTGCACATCTCCCACTGGGGATATGCCCACAACCCAGGTACATGCCCTTGACCGGAATCGAACCCGGGACCTCTCAGTCCGCAGGCCGACGCTCTATCCACTGAGCCAAACCGGTTTCGGCTAAAAGTATATATTTTTAAAAATCCCTAGCCGGTTTGGCTCAGTGGATAGAGTGTCGGCCTGTGAACCAAAGGGTCCCGGGATCGATTCCAGTCAAGAGCAAGTACCTTGGTTACAGGCTCCTCCCCGGCCCGGGACCTGGTCAGGGCTCGTGCAGGAGGCAACCCATCCACATGTTTCTCTCACGTCTTTCCCTCTCTCTTCCACTCTCTCTAGAAATCAATGAAAAAATATCCTCGGGTGAGGATTAACAAACAACAACAAAAAGTCAGAAAGACAAACTCCAGGGACTTTCTGACTTTGGCTCCCTACGGCCTTTACTTGCCATCCCAATTCTGAAATCTGAACTCCAGTACCCAACCCAACAACTTAATTCCTTGTCATCAGCCCACTGCCCAAATATTACCTCCTCCGAGGCCTTCCTGACTTCTGTCTAAATAGACCACATTAAAAATAAATAAATAGCCAAAACCGGTTTGGCTCAGTGGATAGAGCGTCGGCCTGCGGACTGAAAGGTCCCAGGTTCGATTCCGGTCAAGGGCATGTACCTGGGTTGCGGGCACATCCCCGGTAGAAGATGTGCAGGAGGCAGCTGATTGATGTTTCTCTCTCACCGATGTTTCTAACTCTCTATCTCTCTCCCTTCCTCTCTGTAAGAAATCAATAAAATATATTTAAAAAATAAATAAATAAATAATTTTACAAAATAAATAAATAAATAAATAAAGCACGGATACCCTGCTTTATTTCCCACATTTATTCTTTTCTTATTAATGCTTATTTGGTTGTTACATGCTTATTGTCTGTCTCCTCCCCTCTCCAACTATATAAGCCCCATGAAGGCAGGAATTATCTAATTTGTTCAATGCTGTGTCCCCAATTGAACCAGAGTAACAGGCACTTAATAGCTGCTCAGTAAACATTTGACTGACTGGCCCGTGGCCTTCTCTCAGTTCCTGACACATACTGTTTTCTCTGCCTAAAATATTCCCACCTTCATTCTTCACCTGACAAAGTCCTTCCCAGCCTTCCACATAACCTCCTCAGAGAAACTCCCTGGAACTCTCTCCCTCACCCCAGAGCCTGCTGCAGTTCTATTTTTTTCTTAGTATTATTATTGATTTCAGAGAGGAAAAGAGAGGGAGAGATAAAAACATCAATGATGAAAGAGAATCACTGATCACTGCCTCCTGCACGCCCCCCACTGGGGACTAAGCCTACAACCTAGGCATGTGCCCTGCCCGGGAATCGAACCGTGACCCTCTTGGTTCATAGAGCCACGCTCAACCACTGAGCCACACCGGCCGGGCCCTGTTGCAGTTCTTCACACCACATCGCATATACTCTTCCGTTGTGTGTTTATGCACATGATTTAATTAACATTCGTCTCCTCAAGTTGACTATCAGCTCCATAAAAAGAGGAACCCTCGCGACCAGTGCAGAACACCCCCTTTCCAGATCAGCCTCCTCCCCTTCGGCTCTGGGGACTGGTCCTGACCCTTCCTATGTCCCCATCCAGCAGCACCTCCCGGCGAACTCTTTTCTCCCAGCCTGGATCCCACAGCCTGTCACTTGACTCTCTTTGGCAACACTCTCAACACTCCCGCCTCACCGTCCTGAGGCCACATTGCCCCGACCACCACCCAGCCTAGAACCATTGGCTCCTTTCTGGGCTGAAAACTACACTTCCCATGAGCCTCTGTGCCCATTTCTGTCTTTCTAGCTAGAAACATATCCTGTCACCCTCGTGGCTCTCTCATAGCTATAACGGACACTCCAATTTACCTCTGAAGCCATTTTCTTTCTTCTGATTCTGAGATGGACCCCTGTTCAGGTCCAAGAACCACGTCTGTGGGATGAGAACCAGCCTTCCCATGAGCCCCTGGGGCTCCACTCAACCCTCCCTGGAATTTCTAGACCTACAACTGCCTTTCCCATGAGCCTCTGGGGCCCAGCCAATCTGAGCAGAAGGCCATTATTCCCATGAATATTTTTTTAAACTGTTTTAAAAACAACTTTTATTGATTTCAGAGAGGAAGTGAAAGAGATAGAGACATCAATGATGAGAGAGAATCAATGATTGGCTGCCTCCTGCATGCCCCCCACTGGGGATCCAGCACGGGCAGGCATATGCCCTGACCGGGAATCAAACCGTGACCTCCTGGTTCAGAGGTTGATGCTCAACCACTGAGCCACGCCGGCCAGGCCCCATGGACATCTTACAGGCCTCTCACACTCATCACGTCTCATGCTGAGCATTTTTTCCCCCAAACCCATTCCTCCCACAGGTTGCACATCTGTGGACACTCCCACCAACCCCAGTCACCAGCCAAGAGCCCAGGCGCTGTCCCTGCCTCCTCCCTCCTTCTCAGCCAGTCGGGCCCCAGCGCCACCCCTCCTCCTCCTGACTCTCCTGCCCCACACCCTCCTCACTATCCCATCTCAGACCATCACCTCACCCTCATGCCTGGGACTCAAATCCAGACAGCCTGGCTCCAGAATGGATGTGCACAAGGGAGCTGGGAGCCGGGTCGGGGGGGGGGGGGGGGGTGAGGAAGGCCTGTGGGAGAGAGTGGAGGAGGGGGACGGGTGCTGATGCAGGACAGAAAGTACTCACTCTGGAACATTCCAGGCGGTCCCAGAGCCCCCTGACCAAAACTGGAAAAGCTCAGAGGCCTGGAGACGAGACAAAGGGGGACAGCCAGTTAGTCCCCGGTTGAAACCACCCCCCCCCAAACCTCCAGCCTTGAACCCCACAGTCCCCAACCCAGGCCACCTGAGGACCAGCGGGACCCAGTTTGGCCTGCAGGGAAGGTGCTGAGATGAGCTGGGCCGAGGACATGGTGGCCATTGTCTGGAAAGCCTTATCCTTGGAAACCTGGTCCTGGAGGAAGCGTTGAGGGTCCATGTTAACGGGGGTTCCGGTGGACACAGCAAGGGTGGGGACAGTGACAGGGTGGGCAGGGTAAGCAGGGGAGAGGCTCAGAGATGGGAGGTCATGGTAACGGGCTGGGGAGGGTCCAAATCCCTCTCACTACAGCCCCTTAGCCCTCCTGCCCTCCCTCAAGAATGTCTGGGGTAAGGGAGTGGGTGGGAGGATGCGCAGAGGGACTTACCACATTCAGGGCCTGCCCATGGGGGAGGGAGCCAAAGAAGGAAAGAAAACAGGATTTAGGAAGTGAGGCCTGGGCACCCCACCTTGCCTCCCTGCCAACCCCTGTAGCCCACCACCCTGAGCCGAGCAATGAGAGGAAAGCGAAATGAAGGGTGACTATGGAACAGGGGTAGGGAGCGGGGCAGGCAGGCCTAGAGGGGAAAAGAAGTTCCCAATGTCCAGAATAAAAGACAGTCATGAGGATTTCTACGTCAATAAAGAGCCGGAAGTGAAGGTTTCCAGATATGGAGGCAGCAGGAAATGAGAATTTCAAACCCAGAGGGAATAGGCACTGAGCATTTCCTCGCTGAGACAGGACAGAGGGGAGCAGTGAACTCCAGAAAAGACCAGAGAGCTCTGGCCAGTGTGGCTCAGTTGGTTGAGTATCGTCCCGTGCACCAGAAGGTCGCCGGTTCAATTCTCAGTCAGGGCACATACCCTGGGAGGCTACTGATGGATGTTTCTCTCTCTGCCCCCCTCCCCCGCCCCCTCAAATCAGTAAAAAAAAAAAGTGTTTAAGAAAGAAAGAAAAGCCCTGGCTGGTGTGGCTCAGTGGATAGAGCGTCGGCCTGGGGACTGAAGGGTCCCAGGTTCGATTCCGGTCAAGGGCATGTACCTTGGTTGCGGGCACATCCCCAATAGGGGGTGTGCGGGAGGCAGCTGATCAATGTTTCTCTCTCATTGATGCTTCTAACTCTCTACCCCTCTCCCTTCCCCTCTGTAAAAAATCAATAAAATATATTATTTTTTAAAAAAGAAAAGACAGAAGGGAAGGTGTTTAGACCCAGAGAGAAAGGAAAGGGAGGCTTCTGGGTACAAAAAAAGGAATAGGGCCCTAGCTGGTTTGGCTCACTGGATAAAGCGTCGGCCTGCGGACTGAAAGGTTCCAGGTTCGATTACGGTCAAGGGCAAGTACCTTGGTTGCAGGCACATCCCCAGTAGGGGTTGTGTAGGAGGCAGCTGATCGATGCCTCTCTCTCATCGATGTTTCTAACTCTCTATCCCTCTCCCTTCCTCTCTGTAAAATATCAATAAAATATATTATATATATAAAAAAAAAAGGAATAGGAAGTGATGGTCCCCAAAACCAAAGAAAGAGGCAGAAAAGACTCCCTACTCGGAGGAGTAGAAAATGAGTGTCTGTGGCCAAGAGGGAACCAGCCGGAAATCCAGAGGATGGAGAAAAGAAAAGGGATGTGAAAAGCTCCAAAAGGACATGACGATATCTGGGCACAGGAAGAACAGGCAGGCCGCACAGGGGCCGGAAGTGGGAAGATGGATCGGAAGGAGACCAAGAGGAGACCTTCGCAGCACAAGAGGGAAGAGCGACGAAGGCGCCAGGAAGAGCACAGGAAGGACAGGAGGGGAGAGGAGGGAGGCGGGAGGCAGCAGTAGCCGGAGGAGAGGCCCGACACCTGAGTCTTCTTGCCTGCCCCAAGCGAGATCTCTGTGCCCCTCTCTCTGTGGATCTTTCCCATGGTCTCCATCCACCCGCTCCCTGCTGCGCCATTAACCCCCACCCTGGGTTTCTGCTCCTCCCATTCTGCTCACCTTTCTGTGTGAATCTATTCCCATGCCTTGGTCTCTGTCCCCCACCCCGCATTACTGTCCCTCCTTCTCTGGATCTGTTACCCTCTCTGAGTTCTTGTCCCCTCTTTCTGGGTCCCTGTCCCCCTCTCTCTGCCCCCCCCCTCCCCCCCAGGATGTCTGCTTTGGTCTCTACCTTGAGCTTGGACTGGATTTCCCTTGATTTCCTTCGGGCCAAGACCTGGATGTGACTAGAGACCTGGAGGGAGTGACAAAGAAGTAGATTCAGGCGAGAGTCACTTGCTCCTTGCGTCCCCTACCCCTTGCCTCCCTCCAGGTGCCCCATGAGCTGCTGGGACCTGGGAGATGACACGCAGAATATGCCGGCTGTCTCAGGAGCAGGCACACAGATGTGACCATAAAGGCCACTCTTCTCTCTAAGATTTCTTCCCCAGACCCAGCAAACCCAGCCCTCCCTCTCCCTCCCCTTCCCTGTCCTTCTCTTTGGCTCCTTTAGTCTCTCTTACTCTGGTTCCAACACAACTGCTAAGAGAACTATACCAAACAGGCACAGAGGGTACTGAGCTGAGAAGACAGACAAAAGCACCTGAACCACACCGTCCTCGAACCTGAACCTGCCCATACCAGTACGGCCCTGAGAAGACCAGCCCGTCCCACACACAAGCCCCTGAGTCCGTCCTGAGACCTGTTTGCGAGTTCGGGTCTTCCCTGTTCTCAGCTTGATGTAACGGGCAATCAGTTCATTCCGACCTGCGGGGCCAAAGATGGAACAGAGTTAGCCCCTCAGCGGAACTTCCCAACAGAGAGGACACCAGGGAAGGAGAGAGAAGCCATAGTTCCCAGAGGCCCCAGCAAGCTGGTTGCTACATGGAAGACGAGTTACAACTGCAGGTTTTGGAGCCACACTGCCTGGGTTCAAATCCCACCTCAGCCACACACTAGCTTTGTGGCCTCAGGCAAATCATGTAGCCTTTCTGGGCCTCAGTTTCCTCATCTGTGCAAAGGGGATGCTAGCTCCTACCTGAGTCATCGTGAGGCTACGAAGTGCTTTTATGTGAACAGTGTTTAAAGTGCCATAAGTGTTGCTTGTTGTCTTTTATTAATCAACTAGAGGCCTGGTGCACGAATTTGTGCACAAGTCAGGTACAACCGGCCCCGCCTGATCAGCCAATCAGGCCAGGCCAGCCAGGGGGAGGGGATGCGGGAGCCATCAATGTTGCTTGTTGTCTTTTATTAATCAATGAGGGCCAGGGCAAAGGAGGGGGTGACTCACCATACATCTTGCCTTCATCGGACAGGATGATTTTCCGCCGGCCACAGGGTGGGTAGATGGCCAGGGCCTCCTGGAAGCTCTGCTCGATGTCTGGACTCCAGACACCCTCAGCATCCGGACCCCCGTCTCCCCCAGCCCCCTCGCTGCCTCCGGTGCCTTCCTCACTTCCTTCCTCACTTCCTGTCCAGGCGCTGCCATCGTCCAGGGGGGCCCCAGCCCGGGGTTCCCCCATCTGGGCCTGGAAGAGCACAGAGCTCAGCAAGGCTCCCCCGACCCACCCTCTCTCAGGGCTTGGAGAGCTGGGAGTCCAGACCCCAGGGGTCTGGGGGGAGGAGGCTGAGGCTGGGACTCCTAGGTTCTGGAGAAGGGGGCTGGATTTCTGGGGAAGCTTAGGGCAAGAAGTGTTCTCCTCTGGATTTCCAGGGGAGCCTGGGTTGAGATGAAGTCGTGAAGACCCCATAGTCATGCACAGGGCCCATGAGGGCCAGTCATGTGGGCATGGATTACTAGTTGAAAGAAGGCAGGAGTCAGGGCCTAGTTGCGGGAGGAGGGTTGTGAGTGAGATCTTACTCCCACCCCAAGAACAGGTGCTAGGACGTGAGCAGCAGCTGCTGGAAAAGACGGGGCACAGGCCCTAGTAAGGCTAAAGGGAGATCCAGAGAGAGGGGGACAGAGACCCAGAGGGAGGGGCACAGAGAGCCAGAAAGAGGGGGCCAGAGACACAGAGGGTGGTGCACAGGGGCTCAGAGAGAGAGGGGGACAGAGAACCAGAGGGAAAAGGGACAGAGATTCAGCGCAGAAACTCGAGTGGAGACCAGGAAAGACCCGCAGAACCACAGAGTTGGGGGGGTCAGGGGCGCCCTGCCATCAGGAGAGCCAGAACAAAGGGCCCAGGCATCCCCTCCCCCAGTTTCCCACAACCCCCATAAGGGGCGGGGCTGGCCAGCCAGGGCCCCTCCCCTCCAGCCCCCGGCCCCGCCCCTGCCCTCCCCAGCCCCTGCGCTGTGGGCTCGGATCCAACTCTGCTACTTCCCAGTGACTTTCCGGAGGCCGGGAACAGGGGGAAACTTTTTCCAATACAGTCCGATCCCGCCTCCCTGGCGGCCCCACGTCTCCCACAGCTTTCCCAGGACCCCAGCGTCCAGGCCCCCATCCCCCTCCTGCCCAGGACCCCGAGTCCCGGCCCCGGCAGACAAAGACCCCAGGCCGAGCCCAATGGCGCTGCGGCGGTCAGGACCCCCATAGGCCAGAATCCCAGCCCAGCTCTCCCCCATGCGGCCAGACAAAGGGACGGAGGAGCCGGCTAAGAAAGGTCCCCCCGAATTTCCCGCCCCAGGCCCCAAACTTCCCAAGAGACAAGACTGAAGCTCTAGAAGGCTCGGTAGCCCGCCTTCCGCCAGCCGGGAGGCCCCTTTCTCCACGAGGAGGGCCAGGCGCCCACAGATGACACACACGGACCAGTTCGGTCCAGAAACACGCACAGGGTCCTTTCTGGCTTCCAACCCACACCGCGCAGACACGCACGCCCCGCGGACACCCCGCCGAAGTTCCCTGCCCTCGCCCACGCCCAGGCCCACACTCCCGCACTTAGGCGCCCAGCAGACACCCCAACTCGGGCAAAAGTTCCAACCCCGCACACGGACTCGGTCCGAAGCGAAATCTCGAGCTCCCCCTCTCCCTCCCGCCCCCCATAACAAGAAGGCGGCATGCAATTCAGAGGGGGTCCCCCCACACACCCCTAAAACTCCTAGCACGTAACTTTCCACCCCAACTCACACACCCCAAAGCAGGATCCCCGACTCCCGCCGGCGCCTTCCTACCTCCCGGCCTGGGGCTGGGGAGCCGCGGCGGGCGGGGCGCTGCGCAGGAGAAAGTTGCCCGGGAGCTTTGTTTGGGAAAAGTGGGAGGGACCGGAGGGGGGGCGGGCCCGGACACCGGACAGCGGGAAGGGGGATCCGATGGTGACAGTTGGAGGGAGGATTTTTTTTTATTTTTATTTTTGCTTTGGCAAAGTAAAGGTGAAGTCTAGCTGGAGTCTGGTAGCACCTTCGGGATTCGTATGCTTAGATTCCTGAGACAAGAGGGGTGTGGAGGGTTGGGGCTCCTGGGTCTGCGGGAGGCGGGGGCTGGGGCCTGGACTCTGTCCCGCCAGTGTGTTTGTGTACTGGGGATGTGGCAGTGATACGAGCACAAAAGGCTCTTTCCTGTTCAGCCTCAAGCATATCTTTTTTGAGGATTGACGTGTAGGGGGGTGTGTGACATATAGGGTTTTTAATATATTTTATTGATTTTTTACAGAGAGAAAGGGAGAGGGATAGAGAGCCAGAAACATCGATGAGAGAGAAACATCGATCAGCTGCCTCCTGCACACTCCCTACTGGGGATGTGCCCGCAACCCAGGTACATGCCCTTGACCGGAATCGAACCTGGGACCCTTGAGTCCGCAGGCCGATGCTCTATCCGCTGAGCCAAACCGGTTAGGGCTAGGGGTGTGTTTTGATTGATTTCTATAATAACACGGTTTCCTTGGGACCGCACCAGAGTTGAGTCCTGGGCAAGGCGAGATCCATGGAGGTGAAGACTCCCGCACCCACACGCACTCATGGACTTGAGGCGGCGCTGTCCCAGGACCGGAGAGACACTCGGCACCTGAGTGTTCACACTCATGGGACCAGAAAAGGCTGGTGTCCGGACTCTGGGGACCTGAGGGAGAAGGGAGCCCGGATTTCGAGTTCTTTTTTTTTTTCCTTTTCTTTTCTTTAAACTGACAATTATAGTAAATTTCTCAATCTGAGCAGCAACGTAAATGTGTTTCTTGAAAAAAGTCCGAGTTTCTTGGAAACTGGAACAGAAGGCTGGATTTCGGGTTTCCGGAGAGGGTTTGTGGGACTGAAGAGGGGTCGGAGTGCATTCATCGTTTCAAATGCTGGTGAAGACGAGAAGCGACACGGAGAAACGCTCAGGAAGGTGCAAAAATGGGAGGCGGCTAACCAGGAGGACGGCTCGTGGCGGAGGGAGCCCCTAGCAAAGAAATTGAGGGCGCTGGGAGCAAGAGCTGGATCCAACACAGAGGCGGGGCCCAGGGAGGGGGCGGGGCCTAGGCGCGGGGGCGGGGCTCTAGGGCGAGGGGCGTGGCCACCTGCGGTTGGAGCGGGACTGGCCAGACTCGGTCACCAACGGCGAGGTCAACCGAAAGGGGCGTGGTCTGACGGAGCGTGACCGTGAAACGAACGGCCGACTGGCTCGAGGGGCGTGGCTAACAACGAATAGAGGCGTGGCTAACCAATAGGGGCCCAGGCTAGTGGGTGAGGTCACATGTGGGGGCGTGGCCAGGCCGTAGGGGCGCGGCTAGGGCTCACGGAGCTCATTCAACGCTCCAGGTGTCCCGCTTGGCTCGAGACCAGAACTGTTTGGATTTAACAGTCCGTGGACGGCCCGAGTCTGAGAGTCCAGTGACCGGACCGTGATCTAGTGTAAAGGCGAGGCCCAGAGGGTGAGAAGGAGAAGGTGAGACCTGAGATCTGGGTATGAATGTGGGGGAAGGAGAGGGATGCGATCCGGGTATGAAGCCAAGCCCAGAAGAGCCGGGCCTGGGAGGATGCGCGGGACCTAACACGATGGAGGGGGTGGGAGCAGAAGAAAAAGGGAGAGGGGAAGTGGGTTTGGGGGTGTGGGGGAGATGCTTGGACAAGGGGTAAAACCTGGGCAAGGGATAGGAAAGGCATGATTGTCTTGGGTGGGGGCTCTGACCCCTACCGATGCCACAGCCTCCCGCCCCGCCCCGCCCAGCCATGTGGCACACGCTGGTCCTGCTGCTGCTGCTCCCCTCTGCCTTGGTGCCCCCCTCCACTGCAGCCCCGATCCGTGACGCCGACGCCCAGGAAAGCTCCTCGGGTTTCCTAGGCCTCCAGAGACTGCTACAAGGCTTCACCCGGCTTTTCCTGAAAGTGAGTGATGGCAGCGGGTGGGGAGAAGGGGTCCCAGAGAAGAGGGACCGGGATAGATGGAGACTGAGGGGTGGAAGGGGCTGGGGGGTCGGGGGGAAACAATGGGAGACGGGTCAGGGCCAGGCAGAAGGAAGGGAGGGCGTCAAAGGGACAGAGAGCAACAGGAAGACGGAGAAATAGAAAGAGGGAGGGAGACAGAAAAGAGACTGAAGGGTGGGCTAGAACAGAGACAGTAGGGCATGAGGGGCAAAGATAGGAAGGCAATGGGGCAGAGAATGAGAATGGGGGCAGGAGGTGACTAGGTAGCCCCTAAGGGTCAGAAGACGGAGAGGGAAGGGGGTGAAAGGGACATGGCCAGGCCTGGAGGGCATCCTGGCAGGGCTGCAGATGGACTGGGGCGTCCTGAGGCCCCACAGCTCGCCTGTCCCTCCTCTGGTCCCAGGATGACCTGCTGCGGGGCATGGACAGCTTCTTCTCCGCCCCCTTGGACTTGCGGGGCCTCCCTACGAACTACCACCAAGAAGAGAACCAGGAGCGCCAGCTGGGAAACAGCACTCTCTCCAGCCACCACCAGATCGACAAGGTGCCTAGGCCGGGAAGTCCCTCCTGGAGGCTGCCTTGGATCCCTCATGCTGTTGTATCTGCTGGGCGGAGGGCGGAGGGGGAAAGCAGTTTTGTGCCCTCTCTCTCTCTCTCTCTCTCTCTCTCTCTCTCTCTCTCCCCTCCCACCCTCACAGGTGACCGACAACAAGACAGGAGAGGTGCTGATCTCCGAGAAGGTGGTGGCATCCATTGAGGCAGGAGATGGGAGCGTGGAGAGTGACTGGAAGGTTAGGAGAGGCCCCCACCCCCACCGCACCCCCACCCCCGAAAAAGTTTTGTCATCGGTTGAAAGGGACTAACCAGCTCTCAGTAATGAGATATATACAACCTCAGAGCACATCCCCACTCACTTAGTAAACTCCAGAGGGTTTTGTAAACCGGAAGTGCTTTTCATTCCAGATGCCTGGTAAGCTTCACCCTCCCAAACCTCAAAGTGTGGCTTTATCGCAAAGCACTCTGCAAACCTTTTCCATAGTTTCTCAATGTACCCCAAGGTGGTAAATCTGTCCCTCGTAAACGCCAACATGTGATTTTTTTCATTCCAAAGTTCTTTATGAACCGGAAATGCTTTGTGTCTATCCCTTTGTGAACCTTTGAGTGATTCTAATCCCAAAAGACTTTTTTTTTAAAAATCCTAACATGTTTTAAGGACCTCCAAGTGCTTGGCAAACCCATGCAGTTCTCTCTCTCACACACACAGAGGTTTTTATTTTGAAATTGTTCAAGTCTACAGAAAAGTTAGGGGGAAGTGGTGCAATGATTCTATCTGCACTCCTTTTAGCATAGAGCAGGGTTTCTCAGCCTTAGCACCCTCCTGTGTACGACAACCCAGACCGAAGCACCACGCCCACGACACCAGCTGTGACGACCAAAAATGTCTCCAGACTTTGGTTGAGAACCAATGGCCTAGATTCACCACTTGTTAACATTTTACCACTTTTACTCTATTTTCACTTTTGTATTTTGGAACCATAAGACAATGGATTATTATTTTTTAACACATTTTTTTATTGATCTCAGAGAGGTAGGGAGAGGGAGAGAGAGATAGAAACACCAATGATGAGAGAGAATCTTTGATCGGCTGCCTCCTGCATGCCCCCTACTGCGGCTCGAGCCCTCAACCCGGGCATGTGCCCTTGATGGGAATCGAACCCGGCACCCTTCAGTCTGCAGGCCAACGCTCTATCCACTGAGCCAAACCGGCTAGGGCCAAAACATGATTGACATCATGGCACTTCACCCCTAAGTCCTTCAGCAGATCGAAGAATAATGCATTCTTCCACATGACCACAGTACCACTTTAGCACCCAAGATACTTAATGTTGATGTCAAATTGTTGTCTCCACATTCATTTGCGAGGGCTGCCATCACAAAGTACCAAAATAACAAAAACTGGTTGTCCCAGGGTTCTGGAGGCTAGGTGTCCAAGACAAGGCTGGTTCCTTCTGAGGGCTGTGAGGGACAGTCCCTTCTATGCCCCCTCCTGCCTCTGGTGGCTTGATGACAGTCTTTGGCAATCCTTGGTGTGTAGATGCATCACCCTTATCTCTGCTTCATTTCCATAGGACATTCTCCCGGTTTGCATTTCTATGTATAAGTTCCCCCTTTGCATAAGAACACCAGCCATATTGGATGAGGGCCCGCCATGATGACTTCATCCTAACTGACTAAACCTGCAATAACTCTATTTTCAAACAAGATCATGTTCTGAGGTCCTGGGGGTATGGACTTTGACATAGAAATTGGGAGGGGCACAATTCAACCCATAACAATCTCCTATAGGGCTTCTCAGACCTCTAAGTTATTTTTTTAATATACTTTTATTGATTTCGGAGAGGAAGGGAGAGAAAAACATTAATGATGAGAGAGAATTGTCGATCAGCTGCCTCCTGCACGACCTTCCCCCCAGCAATGGGGATTGAGCCTGCAACCCAGACCAGACATGTGCCCTGGCCAGGAATCAAACCATGACCTCCTGGTTCATAGGTCGGTGCTCAACCACTAAGCCACGCTGGCCAGCCTCAGACTTCAACTTACTAAAATGCAGACCGATTCAGTAGGTCTAGATGGGTGGGGTGGATCCCACTAATTTGCATGTCTAACAAGCTCCCAGAAGGCGCTGACCACAACGACGCTGGTCCACAACCCACACTTTGACCAAACTCTATCTCTGTGGCCAATAGACCGGAGGCTTTGTTCTGAAGAATATTTGATGCTGGCCAGAACCTCATTGTCCTGAGGGCTTCATGCTTAAGGGAGTGGTCATGCAAGGGCTTGTATGGCAGTCATATGAGGCCATTCTCCAGCCCCCTTGTTCTTTTAAGGGAGTCCACCACATGACTAGTGACCTGCCAGGGAAATAAAGGTCAGGGAAGGGTCCAAACTACACGACCAGCAATATTCAAGGGAGGAGACGTCACCTTGGGGTGAGGTCCCACTCTGCAATATTCGTTTCCCCAGTTTTGTCCATTGCTAGGCACACCGGGGCTTTCTGCCTGGTGACCTGTACCTGGCTTATCATTCCTACTTGCACACACCTACCTAACTGCCTACTACATTCCCCCTCAATGATTCTTGACTCTGAATTCTTCGCAGTGGTTCTCAGCCTTCTGGCCCTTTAAATACAGTTCCTCATGTTGTGACCCAACCATAAAATTATTTTCGTTGCTACTTCATCACTGTAATGTTGCTACTGCTATGAATCGTAATGTAAATATCTGATATGCAGGATGGTCTTAGGGGACCCCTGTGAAAGGGTCTTTCGACCGCCGAAGGGGTCGCGACCCACAGGTTGAGAACCGCTGCTTTAAGGGAAAGGGGAATAGGGTTTCTCTGCAGCTGCTTCATGCTGAAGAGGGCTGGAGTTTTCCTTCAGAGCCAAGTGGCCCTTGCTCCCTATCAGGGACAAGGAGGCCTGGGCACAGAAGGAGGTTTTGATGGTGTCTAGAGTCAGCAAGGGACAATATTCCCAGAGTGCAAGTAGGACTTGTAACCTGGTGGAGACAAATTGCATTATAAATTGTAATATTATTGAGGCAATAGCTAAAATGACATGAATCACAACAAATCGTCTGCTGAAAGGGAGCATTCAGGCAAGGAAACCTGGCTGCCTGGCCTAGATTTCAGATGTTTGCCTTGTCAAAGGATGGGAGAAATGTGAAACATTGTTTTGGAGGCTCGTAGCCAGATATGTAAGAAAATTAGAAAAAGTCAGGATCCAGTTAGGTTGACAGGCGGAAAAATAAAACTTTGAAGACAAGTAACTGAATTAGAGTCTAATATCTACGACAGTATATTATGGATTTGATGGAAACACAAGTTCTCTTCCTAAAATTACCCTCATTTTTATCAAAGAACCAAATTCAGACCAATTTATTTACTGTATTAAGTCCAGTTTCAATTTGACCTGATTATTTGCATAAACACAACAAGAATAGTAATTGATCGCATAGGCTTTTAAAAAACTGCTTTGCTGGAAGTTCATGAGGAATCTCCAGATTGAGCTTCCATTAGCCTCTCGGGGTGAAGAAACCAAACCATACAGTCCCATCAGTCTTTGCCGGCATGTTTGTGTGAATTCCTCAATACTTGAGGTCCCCCAAAATGTCTTAAGGTTATTTATTTCCCATCTCCCAGGAAAGCAACCTTCATTCCTTATCTGGAAAGATGGGGCATGAACCATATAAATAAAATGAGCAAGGTACCAGGCTGGGTTATTATTATTTTTTTTTTATGGGGCTTTTATCAGCTTCCAAAGTCAATCCTAACTCCTTAAAGCTTTTCTGATAGCAACCAGAGTCTACATGTGTTCCTCTCAACCATGACATTCCGGTCAAAGTCTTGGCTAATAATATAAAAAAAAAACACTCCGAATACGCATTGCAATTATGGCCCTGATTCTTGAGTAACGCCAAGAGCTTTTAATACCAAAGTGCTTTGCACATTTCAAACTGCTTTCCAAACCTCACAGTACGTTTGATCCTAAAGTGTTCTGTAATCCCAACAGACATTTTAAACCCCAAAGTGCTTTTGAAACCTCCAAAGTGTGTTTTCAACCCCAAAGCAGTCTATAAACCTCCCAAGTCTTTTGAATCCAAAAGTGTTTGTAAACCCCAGTGCTTTGTAAACAGCTAGGAGAGTTTTTAACTCCCAAAGCGGCCTGTAGGTGGCAAACTGAGTTAAATATGCCAGTGGGTCTGAGAGCCCGGGGGTTGTCATGCGGTTTGAGACGATCTCCTTGTCCCTCCTCCCCAGGTACCCAAGATAGAGGAGAAGGCGGCCCTGGTGCCCCTCCCCAGGGCCATGGACAGCTTCCACCCAGAACCCCACCCCCGAGTGGCCTTCTGGATTATGAAGCTACCGCGGCGAAGGTCTCACCAGAGTGCCCTGGAGGGCAACCGCGCTATCAGCGAGAAGGAGCAC
Source organism: Myotis nattereri (assembly GCF_964212035.1). Taxonomy (NCBI): domain Eukaryota; kingdom Metazoa; phylum Chordata; class Mammalia; order Chiroptera; family Vespertilionidae; genus Myotis; species Myotis nattereri. Next base: position 49,384,332 of record NC_138090.1, read on the forward strand.
CGCCTGCAGGCCATCCGGGACGGGCTCCTCGAGGGGACCCGAGAGGAAGCCCTGCAGAAAGGGACCCAGGCCGCCCCCCACTTCAAGCCGCCTGCCCGCAAGACGCACTTCCTGTACATTCTCAGGCCGTCTCAGCAGCTATAGGTGTGGGAATGGGAACGCCTGCATGTACCCACAACCAGACCCCACCCCAAGCTCCATGTGGAAATAAAGTTCTTACATCGAAAAGCACCATCTCCTTTTAAGGATATGTCCCCCAAGCCTCAGCTAATCAGGCCATGGCAAGTCCCAACAACAAGATAACTAGGCAGTCATAGAATATTTGAAAATGAAGCATTACACCACTAAAATAATGCACAGGTCAAATTAGTTAATATTTTCTTTCTTAAAATATATTTTTATTGATTTCAGAGAGGAAGGGAGGAGAGAAACTTCAATGATGGGAATCTTTGATTGGCTACCTCCTGCACGCCCCCTACTGGGGATGAGCCTGAAACCCAGGGATGTGCCCTTGACTGGAATCGAACCTGGGCCCCTTCAGTCCACAATCCATTGCTCTATCCACTGAGCCAAACCAGCTAGAGCAAATTAGTAAATATTTTAAACAATGATAATGGGAATGTGACATAAACTTGAGTGTAGCTCAAGAGGTTCTCTGGTCCAGCTGGTGCGGCTCAGTGGCTGCGAGTCAACCCATGCACCAAGAGGTCACTGGTTTATTATCTGTTCAGGGCTCATGCTCAAGCTAGGGGCTCAATCCCAGGCCAGGGTGGGGGAGGGTGGAATGTAGGAGACAGTTGATCAAGTTTGATGTTTCTCATTAAAGTTTTGTTGTTTTTTACATATATTTTTATTTCAGAGAGGAAGGGAGAGGGGGAGAGGGAAACATCAATGATGAGAAGAAGACATTGATTTGCTGCCTCCTGCATGCTTCACACTGGGGATTGAGTCTGCAACCCAGGCATATTCACTGACCTTGAATCAAACCGGGACCTTATGGTTCATGGGTTAGTGCTCAACCACTGAGCCATACCCAGCAGGGCATCTCATTGATATTTCTATCCCTCCCTCTCCCTTCCTCTCTCAATACTTTTTTAAAAAAAGTTCTCAAAGCAAATTATAGCCTTAAGTGCATATATTAGAAAAGAGGTTAAATGAAAAATATCTAAGCACTCATCTCGAAAAACTATAAAAATTTAATTGAGCTATAACTTAAGATTTAGCACTCTATGTGTAATCACTATACTATAAAAAAATTAAATTTTCAGGTTACAAAATTACCTAGACCTCAAAAAAGAAAGGAACAAGAAATACTAAAGGGCACTGGCCTGTGTGGCTCAGTGGGCTGTGTGTCATCCCATGCACCGAAAGGTTGCCAGTGGACTCTGGTAAGGGGGCACACACACACACACACACACACACACACACACAGAAAAAAATACTGAAGAAATATAAACTGAAAAAATGAAATATTAATAAAATTAATGGGGTCTACCACTTGCCAGCCTATGCTAACAAAGCGCATGGCAAACATTCTTGTAAGACCCCACATAGGTGGTATTTGTCCCCATTTCAGAGAAAAGGCTGCCTTTAGAGGGATGACGTCACCAGTCTAGCAGCAATGGCACTAGGTTTGCCCGGTTCCATATCTCTCTTAACCACGCACCCCACCACCTGCCAAGCAGGTTCTTTCCCCGGCCTTACAACAAGCCACCAACTAATAGCCAGAAAAAGTAATATTAAATGAGGATGACCACCTGAAGTCTGAGGTAACCTAAGAAGCAATTATCTGTATTTCTGGGAGGAAAACACGAGGCTCAGAGAGAGCAGCCATTGTGCCAGGGTCACAGCTGGCAATGATGCAACCAAAACTGAAAACTAGCCGAAACCGGTTTGGCTCAGTGGGTAGAGCATCGGCCTGCGGACTCAAGGGTCCCAGGTTCGATTCCAGTCAAGGGCATGTACCTGGGTTGCGGGCATATCCCCAGTGGGAGATGTGCAGGAGGCAGCTGATCGATGTTTCTCTCTCATCGATGTTTCTGACTCTCTATCTCTCTCCCTTTCTCTCTGTAAAAAATCAATAAAATATATTTTAAAAAAAAATAAATAAAAAAAAAACAAAAAACTGAAAACTACGCATGTCTCGCTCCAGGCCCCCAACCTCATCATCATTCTACACGCCCCGCACTTGCAGGCACGAACTCCGTCCACTCTCTCTTTCAACTGTAAGTGCCCACACTGGGCCCGGCATGTTCTAGCCCCCAAGCAGTCTCCTCCTGCGCATAGCTCACATTCCCGCATGGATGACAGATCGCACATATAGAATGTGTCCCGTTTTAGGACGCGCTGCGAGGACCACTAAAAAGTGGATACTGCCCTAACCGCTTTGCCTCAGTGGCTAGAGCATCGGCCTGCGGACTGAAGGGTCCCGGGTTCGGTTCCGGTCAAGGGCATGTACCTTGGTTGCGGCCACATCCCCAGTGGGAGGTGTGCAGGAGGCAGCTGATCGATGTTTCTCTCTCATCAATGTTTCTAACTCTCTATCCCTCTCCCTTCCTCTCTGTAAAAAATCAATAAAATTTATTTTTTTTAAAGTGGATACTATGAGCTAGCAGATGTTTGAGTGGCTGGGACATTTTTTGTCCCAAATCCCCCTGCTTGGGAGCCAATCTTGGATCGACTCTCTCGAGCCGGAAAAGCTGAGACTATTTTGTCCGATTTTCTCCTAAAAGGAGTGAATGGAACCGTTTGGGAAAGACCTTCGGGGTCTATCCATACGTCGGGGCTGGAGTCACAAAAGGGCGCAGGCGCAGGAGGAGTTGAGACGTTATTGTGATGGCGACGAGCAGCCCGTCGGGGGAGGGAGGGCAGAAAGGCCACGGCTTGGTACCTAATAAGTGGGGATAAACAAGGAGACTCTCAGCCCAACTCCCCGTTCCTTGCTTGGGTCTGTTTCGCCGAAGCCCGGGGACGCTGAGAAGACGTCAGCGCAGTGGACACAGCTTCCTGCCCCTTCGCCTAAGGGCGATCGATAATCCCCACAGTGGGCTGGGCGCGCGCCCGAGCAGCCCTACGCATGCGCAGCCCCGCGGCAGCAGGTAACCGACCAGCATGCGCCTTCCCTTGATATGCGCCTGCGTCGGGGGAGGAGCGCAGCGTGGCGGGATATAGACGCTGCGCATGCGCGCTCCGCTCCGCCCCCCCACCCCCCACCCCCCCCCCCCCCCCCGCTAGCTTTTAGTTTTCCGGCGGGAGTTGCGTACATGCACTTCCACGCGGGCAACTGCTGGTCGTCGTCCGTCGCCCGTCGTCCGTCGTTCGTGGCCCTCGCTTGTGTCCCAGGAGTGGGACGTGACCCCAGGTGCGCCCTGGCTGTGCGAGGTAGCCCTGTTAGAGCCCCCCTCGAAATCCTCTCAAAACCCACAAATCCTTGGGGAGCGCCCCCAATATCGGGGCCTCTTCCATGTCTTGTTAAAGGCCTTCCTGAAATCCTGACTAAATCCCCTCAGAAATACTGGAAGGAACCCACCAGGAAACCTTACAGATGACCCTGAAATCTTGTCAGAATATTTTAGAAATTCTGTCAGACTTCTTCAGACCCTGCCAGAGAGCCCCGAAGTCCCGTTCCTCTGCCTCCCCAAATCCTACCAGAGACCCTCCGAATCCTGTCAGATACCCCAGAAATCTTGTCAAAATCCTGTCAGTTTCCTCTCCCAAATATAAGAGAGCTCTGACATCCAGTCAGAGACGCCCCACAGAAATCTTGTAAGAGACCCCACAGAAACCCAGTAAGATACCCCAGAAGTCCAGACCCGGTAGAAATGTAGAGATATCCCAGAAACCCAGCCAAAGATCCCCCGAAATCCAGACACCACAGAAACCCAGTGAGAGAAACCCCAGAAAACCAGTCAGAGAAACCCTAGAACTCCAGTCAGAGAGACCCCAGAAATCTAGTCAGAGAAACCCCAGAAACCCAGTCAGAGAGACCCCAGAAACCTAGTCTGAGAAACCCCAGAAATCTAGTCAGACACACTCCAGAAATCTAGTCAGAGAAACCCCAGAAATCTAGTTGGAGAAACCCCAGGAATTCAGTCAGAGAAACCCCAGGAATCCAGTCAGATAAACCTAGTCAGAGAGACCCCAGAAACCTATTCTGAGAAACCCCAGAAATCTAGTCAGAGAACCCCCAGTAACCTAGTCACAGAAACCCAGTCAGAGAAACCCCAGAAACCCAGTCAGAGACACCCCAGAAACCCAGTCAGAGACACCCCAGGAATTCAGTCAGAGACACCCCAGGAATCCAGTCAGAGAAACCCCAGAAATCTAGTCAGAGAAATCCCAGGAATTCAGTCAGAGAAACCCCAGAAACCTAGTCAGAGAAACCCCAGAAACCCAGTCAGAGAAACCCCAGGAATTCAGTCAGAGAAACCCCAGAAATCTAGTCAGAGAAACCCCAGGAATTCAGTCAGAGAAATCCCAGGAATTCAGTCAGAGACACCCCAGGAATCCAGTCAGAGAAACCCCAGAAATCTAGTCAGAGAAACCCCAGAAATCTAGTCAGACACACTCCAGAAATCTAGTCAGAGAAACCCCAGAAATCTAGTTGGAGAAACCCCAGGAATTCAGTCAGAGAAACCCCAGGAATCCAGTCAGATAAACCTAGTCAGAGAGACCCCAGAAACCTATTCTGAGAAACCCCAGAAATCTAGTCAGAGAACCCCCAGAAACCTAGTCACAGAAACCCAGTCAGAAAAACCCCAGAAACCCAGTCAGAGACACCCCAGAAACCCAGTCAGAGACACCCCAGGAATTCAGTCAGAGACACCCCAGGAATCCAGTCAGAGAAACCCCAGAAATCTAGTCAGAGAAACCCCAGGAATTCAGTCAGAGAAACCCCAGAAACCTAGTCAGAGAAACCCCAGAAACCCAGTCAGAGAAACCCCAGGAATTCAGTCAGAGAAACCCCAGAAATCTAGTCAGAGAAACCCCAGGAATTCAGTCAGAGAAATCCCAGGAATTCAGTCAGAGAAACCCCAGAAACCTAGTCAGAGAAACCCCAGAAACCCAGTCAGAGAAACCCCAGGAATTCAGTCAGAGAAACCCCAGAAACCTAGTCAGAGAAACCCCAGAAACCCAGTCAGAGAAACCCCAGGAATTCAGTCAGAGAAACCCCAGAAATCTAGTCAGAGAAACCCCAGGAATTCAGTCAGAGAAATCCCAGGAATTCAGTCAGAGACACCCCAGGAATCCAGTCAGAGAAACCCCAGAAATCTAGTCAGAGAAACCCCAGAAATCTAGTCAGACACACCCCAGAAATCTAGTCCGAGAAACCCCAGAAACCCAATCAGAGAGACCCCAGAAACCCAATCAGAGAGACCCCAGAAATCTAGTCAGAGAGACCCCAGAAATCCAGTCAGAGAAACCCCAGGAATCCAGTCAGACACACCCCCAGGAATCCAGTCAGACACACCCCCAGGAATCTAGTCAGAGAAACCCCAGAAATCTAGTAGAAGACACCCCAGGATTTCAGTCAGAGACACCCCAGGAATCCAGTCAGAAAAACCCCAGGAATCCAGTCAGAGACACCCCCAGGAATCCAGTCAGAGAAACCCCAGAAATCTAGTCAGAGAAACCCCAGAAATCTAGTCAGACACATCCCAGAAATCTAGTCAGAGAAACCCCAGAAACCCAGTCAGAGAAACCCCAGGAATTCAGTCAGAGAAACCCCAGAAATCTAGTCAGAGAAACCCCAGGAATTCAGTCAGAGACACCCCCAGGAATCCAGTCAGAGACACCCCCAGGAATCCAGTCAGAGAAACCCCAGAAATCTAGTCAGAGAAACCCCAGAAATCTAGTCAGAAACACCCCAAGAATTCAGTCAGAGACACCTCCAGGAATCCAGTCAGAGAAACCCCAGGAATCTAATCAGAGAAACCCCAGAAACCTAGTCAGAGAAACCCCAGAAATCTAGTCAGAGAAACCCCAGAAATCTAGTCAGAAACACCCCAAGAATTCAGTCAGAGACACCTCCAGGAATCCAGTCAGAGAAACCCCAGGAATCTAATCAGAGAAACCCCAGAAACCTAGTCAGAGAAACCCCAGAAATCTAGTCAGAGAAACTCCAGAAATCTAGTCAGACACACCCCAGAAATCTAGTCAGAGAAACCCCAGAAACCCAGTCAGAGAAACCCCAGGAATTCAGTCAGAGAAACCCCAGAAATCTAGTCAGAGAAACCCCAGGAATTCAGTCAGAGACACCCCCAGGAATCCAGTCAGAGACACCCCCAGGAATCCAGTCAGAGAAACCCCAGAAATCTAGTCAGAGAAACCCCAGAAATCTAGTCAGAAACACCCCAAGAATTCAGTCAGAGACACCTCCAGGAATCCAGTCAGAGAAACCCCAGGAATCTAATCAGAGAAACCCCAGAAACCTAGTCAGAGAAACCCCAGAAATCTAGTCAGAGAAACCCCAGAAATCTAGTCAGAAACACCCCAAGAATTCAGTCAGAGACACCTCCAGGAATCCAGTCAGAGAAACCCCAGGAATCTAATCAGAGAAACCCCAGAAACCTAGTCAGAGAAACCCCAGAAATCTAGTCAGAGAAACTCCAGAAATCTAGTCAGACACACCCCAGAAATCTAGTCAGAGAAACCCCAGAAACCCAGTCAGAGAAACCCCAGAAATCTAGTCAGAGACACCCCAGGAATTCAGTCAGAGACACCCCCAGGAATCCAGTCAGAGACACCCCCAGGAATCCAGTCAGAGAAACCCCAGAAATCTAGTCAGAGAAACCCCAGAAATCTAGTCAGAAACACCCCAAGAATTCAGTCAGAGACACCTCCAGGAATCCAGTCAGAGAAACCCCAGGAATCTAATCAGAGAAACCCCAGAAACCTAGTCAGAGAAACCCCAGAAATCTAGTCAGAGACACCCCAGGAATCCAGTCAGAGATACCCCAGAAACCTAGTCAGAGAAACCCCAGAAATCTAGTCAGAGAAACCCCAGAAATCTAGTCAGAGAGACCCCAGGAATTCATTCAGAGACACCCAGGAATTTAGTCAGAGACACCCCAGGAATCCAGTCAGAGATACCCCAGAAACCTAGTCAGAGAAACCCCAGGAATTCAGTCAGAGAACCCCCAGAAATTCAGAGAAACCCCAGGAATCCAGTCAGATACCCCAGAAATCCAGAGACCCCCCCCAGAGTTCCAGTCAGAGACACCCTGAAATCGAGACCTTAAAATTCCCAGAAGTCCTGCCTGAGCCTCCTTCCTGGGGATCCTCTAGCCTCCGAGATTGAACGTAGCCTCCCTCAGTCCCTCGCCAGGAGCTTGTCCCCCCAACCCGGTCAGCACCTTGCACCCCTTTCCCACTCGGGTTGCAGGGCCATTGCCCCCCTGCAGACCCTCCAGCGTCGCCCAAACCCTAGAAGGGTCTCAGCCGCGTTTTCTAGGAATTCTAAAGTCCCGAGAAGTGTGCCCGCACGGCTGTGGCACCCCCTGGGGCCAGGAAAGCGGGGTGTGGGGAGGAGAGGGGACCCTGCTTTGACCATGTATCTGCCCCCGTGTGCCAGTTCAGTGTGGTGGGCACCATTGTCCAGTGTAACTTGCTGCTGCTGTTACTCACCCGAGGACGTTTCTCCATCGTTTTAGAGCCGAAGGGAGGGAGGAAGGAGGAGAGAGAGTCCCTTGACCAGGAATCCATCCAGCGACCCTTCAGTGGGCCAGTGCTCTAACCATTGAGCAACCGGCCAGGGCATCCAGTGTAATAATTATTATTATTTTTTAAATATATTTTTTATTGATTTCAGAGAGGAAGGGAGAAGGAGAGAGATAGAAACATCCAGGATGAGAGAGAATCATTGATTGGCTGCCTCCTGCACGCCCCACACTGGGGATCGAGCCTACAACCCGGCATGTGCTGTGACTGGGAATCGAACCGTAACCTGGTTCATAGGTCGACGCTCAACCACTGAGCCACACTGGCCGGGCCCCTTTCGCTCTTGACAGTGTCCTGGAGTTGGGATAAGAAGTCATAGGGTCAAGCTGGTTATAATTAATGTAGGCAGGACAGGAGAGGGGGTCCCGGCTGCTCTAGGGACTCAGGAAGGCTCCCCCAGGAGCTGTGGGCCAGGGCAGGGCCACAGGTGGGAGCAGTGCTCAGTGTGGCCTCGGCCTGGGAAGATGCGAAGCTCCCATGGGTGTGATGAGGGGGAGGGGCTGGAGGGGGGCCAGTGGGGAGAAGAGTAACAAAAAGAGGCAGGAGTTACAGGGACCACCCTGCCATAGCAGCCAGAGGGGCTAGGACTTGGTCCTGAGGGCACCAGGGAGCCAGGGAGGACTGAGCAGGGGAGATGGGGCCAAACGAGTGGGACGCCAGACACAGGCTGATCTGGCGAGGATGTCGGTAGCCCAAGGTGGTCAGGAGGAGGGGACGTGTGAGCTGAGACTGGGAGGGCTGGCCAGGAGGGTGTCCCAGGGGTGGGAACAGCAAGCCCGGTTTGGGGAACAGCCCTCAGTTCAGAGTTGCTGGAGCCGCAAGTGTGATTTGGGGCCAGGCCATGGAGGGCCTTCGATGCCAAACCCAGGGTCTAGGCCAGTGACGGCGAACCTTTTGAGCTCGGCGTGTCAGCATTTTGAAAAACCCTAACTTAACTCTGGTGCCGTGTCACATATAGAAATTTTTTGATACTTGCAACCATAGTAAAACAAAGACTTATATTTTTGATATTTATTTTATATATTTAAATGCCATTTACCAAAGAAAAATCAACCAAAAAAATGAGTTCGCGTGTCATAGGTTCGCCATCACTGGTCTAGGCTCTGTCCAGGGGGTGCTGGGGAGCCATGGGAGAGCAGTGAGCAGGGGAGGGGAAGGTCAGCTCCGGGGCCCTGTGGGAGTGGACTGGTGTGGGGAGACCGGAGGCTGAGGCCAGGGGAGAGGCTGCAGGGAGGGCCCAAGGGGAGAAGACGAGGCCGAAGCCTGGGCCATAGGGAAGGTGAGAAGGGGACAGGTAGAGTCCTTGGGCAGGAAGACAGGGCTGGGACTTGACAAGCTGTGGGAGGAGGGCTGGTGAAGAGGCAATGACCCCCACCCACTGGCCCCACTTTGATCTCTGCCACCCACTCTTCAGGTCCCCCTTTGCCCAACCCACACCTCCAATCCATAAAACAGGTCTGAGCGGGAGCCGGGAGCCGCTGTGATGGAGGCAGGGGTGGGCAAACAGGTTCTGAGAACCCAGAACGGCCCGGAGAGCAGGTGAGGCAGGTCAGGTCCCCACCCCTCAGGTGTCTGGTCTGAGGAGGCCATTCCCCTGCTTGTCCTTCCAGGAGCTCTCAGAGCAGCTGGTCCCTGTGATGGAGGGGGGCTGTTAGCTTCGCCAGCAGCTGAGGAGCAACGAGGGTGGCCCATGGACCTGCCAGAGAGCCCAACGGGTGGCCCCGCTACTCAAAGTAGGTGGCTGGGTCCCTCCTGACCCTGCGGGAGGATGAGGAGGGAGAAGTGGATGAATGGGCACCAGTCTGTGACTCGGGGTCTTGGGGGAGGTGGCTTGAGGCTCCACCTTGGTGCAAGGTGTGAAGGAGGGAACCTGCCCTGTGCCCACTGTCTGGACCCCTCGTCCCCTTTGCTCCTAGAGGCCAGAGCAGAAGCCTTTGCGTGTGGTGTGCGGTGCCCCCTGCCTGGAGCACCCTTTACCAGGGACTGCAGGCTCCCCCTCGCTTCATTCAGATCTCTGCTTTCTGTAAGGCACCCGCCCTGTCACACTCGCTCCTCTTTGCTGCTCTGCCTCTCTTCATAGCACTGACATAGCACTGTCTGTCTACTCTCTGCCGCCCCCCCCCCACACACACACACCCCTACTAGAGCATGAGCTCTGCCAGGCAGACTCTGTTTTATTCTCTCTGGTATTTCCAGTTCCTAGAGCAGCATTGTCCAGCAGCATATATGTAATTTTAAATTTTATTAGTAGCCATATTCAAAAGAAAGAAAAAGAGAAACAGGCCAAACGAATGGCAATAATAGATGTTATTTAACTTTATATATCCACAATAGTATTGTAGTATCATATAATCAATATAAAATGGATTGGAGATAACTTTTTTCCCCCATGCTAAGTCTTCAAGGTCTGGTGTGTGCTTTATGCTAATAGAGCACCTCAGTTGCTCTATTAGAGCAACTTTTTATGCCTAAGGTGCTCTTTTTATGCTGGCCACAGTTCAAGTGCTTACAAACAACGTGCGGTGGGTGCTACGCTAGAACGATGCCTGACGCATAGTAGGAACTCGGTTACTGTCCTAGAATTGGCTGGATGCAAACCACATGCATGGGAAAGCCGCTTCTGGAGCAAGATGCTCGCCCGGTGGTTGCCTTCTCTGAAACTCATTGGCTAAGTGGGAAGCCCAGAGTGATGGGGGATGAGGCTCCCACCCTCGGGGAGAGGCAGGGCCCCTTTCCCAGAGGCTCCTAGCGTCCAGCAGCAGCAGAACCTGAGTGTTTTCTCAGGGCCCCAGGCTTGAACTGCAGCCTCGGGAGGTTTTCTGGGTAGGAAGGTAGGAAGCAGACACCTGGGTGGGGAGACCCCAGTGCCTACTGATGGAGTGACCAGCATCTAAACTTCTCTAGCACCAGCAGAGGGCGTGCAGCCACTGAGGAATCCGTGGCCAGGGCTGAGCCAGCTTGGAAAGGCTCCTGAAGGAAAGGGAGGGAACACCCAGGGGAGATGGAGACAGAGGAAGCCTCTGGGGAAAAAGACACGGAGAGACAGCATAGGAAGGAGAGAGAAGGCTGGGGAATGATCGGAGAGTCTCAGAGATATGGGAAGAGAAGCACAGAGACACAGGGAAGAAAATAGAGGCAAGGGACATGGGGAGAGAGATGGGAAGGAAGATGGAGAGAAAGAGCAAGAGAGAAAACTAGAGAAGGGAGATGAAAGAAAACCGGAGAGAAGCACACTGACAGCTTCCTGCGGGGCCCTGGGAAGGGACTGTAGACACAAGCAGGCACTCAGACCCCACGTGATCTGTAACCAGACAGTCCTGGGTTGACTCTGGGTTGCTCTCCTGGCTAAGTGACCCTGGGCAAGTGACTTTGCTGGGCCTCAGGGTCCTCCTCCATAACATGGGTTCAGTGCAAGAGGAAGAAACGAGAGTGCAGGGAAAGCCCTGGGCCCGGGCCCTGGCGTCTCCCCTAACTGGGTTCCTACTCCCCTTCCCAAGGAGCACGGGCTCCACCCCGCGGGGGCGGAATTGGAGCTCACTACAAAGAACCTGTGAAGAGTGGAATGAGAAAGGGCACTCACGTTGAACTTTTTTATGCCTAAGTCTCCTCAGCTATAAAGTGGGGCCCATGCAAAACCTTGTATACTAAGCTTCCACGACATGCCAGGCCCTCTGCCAGGGCTTTTCCAGATTTTATCTCAGCCATTTTCTAAGAGGGAAGGGACACCATCCCCATGTTCCAGACGAAGAAACTGAGGCTCAGAGAAGCTGGGCCCCTGGCCTGGGTTGTCCATGTGTCTGCCAGACCCTGTAGCCTGCGCTCAGCCCAGTGCTGTACCCAGCAGTCCAGGGGTCTGAAGGTCACTTCCAGCCCTCAGAAAGAGGCTGGGCTGTCCCAGTGGTTCCTGAGGTAAAGGATCTCCTCCCATATCTTGGCATATTTATTGAGTGCCTACTCTGCAAACACTGGATACAGCAGTGGACAAACAGACCCTGGGATGTGCATTTTCTGTGTGTGCGTGCACACATGCTCTTCACACACACACACACCCCTAACCCTCCCAGTCCTGGGGAGCAGGATCACTCTACCCCACCTCCCTGCCATTTTATTGGTTAGGAAACCACAGCTCCAAAAAGAGAAGCAACTTGCCTACGACAGTGCCGCTGGGCTCTGAGCTCCTGGCCCTGGGCTCCCCTGTGGCCAGCTTCAACTGGGCATGGTGAGAGGAGAGAGGCCCGGCCCACCAGGCAGGCTAGGGGACCGGAGATGCAGCAGGCAGAATCGATCCAGGCTGCCAGAATGTTATCGGATTGTTCCTGGCTTCTGGGCCCTCCTTCACCCTCAGCTCCTCCCAGAATCCTCTCTTCTTTGCCCTCCCCTTCCTGCAGCCCCTCTGAGTACAGCCTGGGAGGCAGGGGAGGAGAGGAGGAAGGGGTGATTGCTCATTCTTCTCTGGCTTCTGAGTGGGTTGGACACAAAGGAACAGACAGCAGGGGGGACTTCCTGGCCTGAAAGATGGGGCCCACGTCCCCAGGGTGGAGGGGTGAGGAGGTGACTCAAAGACCCTCACATTGCTGCCCCCGCCTGAAGCTTCCCGCTGTTCCCCACCAGCGGAAACTCCAGGCCGCCGGGAATGAACTTCTCCCCTCCGCAGGAGCCAGGCCACTCCTCTCCTCACGGGTGGACTGGCCCTCTTGTCTCCTCAGCGTACCTCTGGGAACAGCCGGACGAGGGGCGCCTAGAGACACCGCTCAGCTTAGAGGATCAAATACTGAACTCTATGTTCGAAGCTTGTGACCCCCAGAGGACAGGTGGGAGGGGCAGGGTGGGCCTGGGAGCACTGGGTGTCGGGGAGATAAGCAATAATAAGGAGCAGAGATGGGGGGCTTGGAACTGGGGAGCCTTAGAGAGAGAGATGGGGGTCTTGTAGGACGGTGATTATGGGAAGCTTCAGGAATGAGTGGATAAGGGCATGGAGGCCTTTCAGGCAAGGACAGTGAGGGGAAGAAAACTTGGGGGATATTAAGAGAAGAGGGTGGGGCTTCAGTGCTTGGGGGAGGAAGGAGGGGAGCCACTGGGGGAATAGCCAATCCACCTCCCTCTGAGGTGGATCTGATGACTTGTGAAAACATGGACTTAGAGGAGGGAAAGGACTTGCCCAAGTTGTCCCAGCGGGCTGTGGTGCAGGGGTGCCAGCAGCCAGCCAGTGATGGCCTAATGTCCCCAACTCCCACGCCTCCCCACCTGCCCCCGTTCCCTCATGGCATGCTCTGTCTCCAGGCTCTGTGGCTGTGACCCGAGTACTAGCCTATCTGGAGGCTGTGACAGGACAGGGCCCCCAAGATACACGCCTCCAAACACTGGCCTGCAGCCTGGACCCCAATGGGGAGGGCCCTCAGGCCACTGTGGACTTGGACACCTTCCTGGTCGTCATGCGAGACTGGATCACTGCCTGTCAGCTGGATGGGTGGGTCCCTGTACCTCCACCCTCACCTGGGAAGTCCTTCCTAAGCTCTAACCTCATACCTCCTTACTGCGGCCAGCACCCTTTGGGCACAGGGCTCTCCTGTGGTTGGAAGGAGGCTGAGAAGAGACGAAGTAAAGAGATGGGGTAGGGGCGCAGCAGAGTGTCTGAGGACAAAGTGCCTGGGAGGGGGATGTGAAGGGGGTCTGGGAAACAGACATAAAAGGGGCTGGAAGGATGGGTTAACAGATGCCCCTCACCATCCCTTCTCCAATCCCAGTCCTTGCCCTCCTGCTTTGCCATCTGGCCCCAGGCGCTAGCCATCTGGCCCCACCTCCCTCCCCATGGAGCTTACTCACCTAACCTGGCCCCTCCTCCAGCCGCCCCAAAACCCCTGCTGGGTTTGAGGATGGCTGCAGGGGGCTCTAAGCCTCATCCCTTTGATACAGAGGATTAGAGCTGGAAGAGGAGACTACCTTCGAGGGAGCCCTGGCCTCCCCGCAGCTGCCATCCGGTGAGAATGCTTTATATAGAATGGAGCAGGCTGGCCCAGGGTCAGACAGTGGGGGGACTTCCACTTGGCAACAGAGCAGGAGATAGAGTGGGACCCCAGGGACCTTTGCTCTAGCCTGGAGCTGTGAGTTTGGCCTTCTAGGAGCCTCCATTACTGCCTCCCCACCCTCCTTGAGCTTTGTGGAGTTGTTTCCAAAGCCTTCTAACACCAGCTCTGTTATAGAGCCCCACCAGGCCCCGCCCACCTCTCCTCTCATCCAGCCGGGGTGCCCCAGGCTACAGTCCCTTGCTCTCGCAGTCACACACTCACAGACCTGCATGCCTTTCCTGCAGAAATCTGATAATCTGATTAGTTACTTGCCCTGCTGTTTGGTTAGTTGATTTGCTTACCATTGTATCCCTAGGACCTCGCACACAGGAGGTGCTCCGTAAACATGTGTTTGTGTTGTATACCTCCAGCCTTACAAACACAAAAGCAAATGAAATAGAATTTACTTGGCATTCCTTGAACCTCCTCCCTTTGGGCTTAGGGGCCAAGGGAGGGCTGTGAGCAGGGGAGGGGTGGGTCAGCTCTGGGTCGGGGAAGGACAGAAGGGGAAGCTGGAGGTGAGGAGGCTGGGGAGGAGGTTGTGGTGAGGGCCTGCGCCAGGGTGGGGGGTGGGGGTAGAGAGGAGGGTGGAATACAGTTGGGGAGGAGGGGGACAGGGCCTAGGTCCTAGTGGACTGAGGGGGTGAGCAGGAGCAAGGGATCCAGGTGGCAGTGTGGGGCGGGGGAGTGGGAGGAGGAACAGGTTTGGGGCCAGTGTTGGGCATGGAAATTACAGGGCTATCTGGGAGATCCAGCCTGAGCTCACGGATGAACAAGAGGCTTTTCTGATGTTGGGGTGTAGTTACAGCCCTGGGAGCAGATGTGATCACCCAGAGCAAATGCTCTGAGGGTGAAAGCCAGACAAGGAACAAGCCCAGAGTCCTGGGGAGCCCACCACCCTCTGTCTATCTCCCTCCAGGAGGCCCAGACACGGAGGAGCCAGCCAACCTGGAGAGCTTCGGAGGCGAAGACCCCAGACCTGAGCTGTACCTATCCTCAGGCCCCCTCTCCCCTCCCCTCCCATGCCCTCCAGCCTGCTGCTCCGGGCCGGGCTAGGGCTTGGGGTCCTTTGGGAGTGGGTGAGGGATAGGGGCTGTGCTAACAGCTCAGGGAGAGCCGGGCAGTCTCCCTCCTGCTCTTTCTCCAGGAGAGCTTGTCTCCCCACCACCCTCACCACCTACCGTCACCTGGGAAAGGTGGCGGGGGCTGTGGGTGGTGACCCTGGCCCTTCCTGCCCCCAGGCTGGGCACAGCTGACTTGCTGAGCAGCCTGGAGGACCTGGAGCTCAGTAACCGCAGGCTGGCTGGGGAGAACGCCAAACTGCAGCGCAGCGTGGAGACCGCTGAGGAGGGGTCTGCGCGCCTAGGGGAGGAGATCGTGGCCCTGCGCAAGCAGCTCCGCAGGTGGGCCGGGCCCACGTCCACCATCCTGTGCCCCAGCCTCGCTCTCCACTCCCTCTCTCTCCGTGTCTGTGACCCCGCACGTCCTGTTCTTCTTCTCCCTTTTATCTTTCTCTCTTGTCTCCCTGGTTCTTGTCTCTCAGCATCTCAAGTTCAGATTCTCTCCCTTCTTCCCTCTCTGATCTCCCTCTTAGCAGCCTATTTCTCTCCCTGCGGTCTGTCTTCCTCGTGTCTGTCCCGTCCCCCTATTTCAGTTTCCCACTCTCAAGGACCTACCCCCTTAGTTTTTTAGGTAGAAATTGTCCTGTTCTCCAGACTCAGCCTCCCCCCACCCCTATTTTTCCCCCCGAGTCTCTGTTCCCTTCTCTCTGGGTCCCCATCCCCCTCTATCTCTGGGGTTTCTCTGTTGCTTCTGTCTCTGAGTGGATCTCCTGTGGTCTGTCTTCCTCTCTCACGGCTCACATGTCCCTGCCCCCACACAGCACCCAGCAGGCCCTGCAGCTTGCCAAGGCTGTGGATGAGGAGCTGGAGGACCTGAAGAGTCTGGCCAAGAGCCTGGAGGAACAGAATCGCAGTCTTCTGGCCCAGGCCCGGCAGACAGTAGGTTCTGGGCCAGGGGCACAGAGGTGTCCTCTCCTTTCCCTCTTTCTTGGAGTCTGAGCATCAGAGCCTGACGATGGAGGGGAAGAGGCAGAGGTCACCCAGGCTTCCTCCATCCCTCCATGTCCTGCTTCAGGCTTTGCCATTCCTCTAAAGACACAGAGGCAGCAGGAGCCATCAGGGCTCCCCAGCCCTGCTCCTCAGTGACCCAGGCCTGAGTGTGATCCCAGGGGAGGGGGAAGGGCAATATGGGGGTAAGGACACCCCAACAGAAGCCTTTGTCCTCTCAGGAAAAGGAACAGCAGCATCTGGTGGCTGAAATGGAGACACTGCAGGAGGAGGTGAGCCAAGGCCCAGGGCCCAGCCCCGCCTCTTCCCAGTCCTCCCCCCGTGCCTCAGACACCCCAGCAGCCTGCAGACCAGACACCCTTCAGTCCGGTGCGGGAGACCCCAGGGTCCCAAGATGTGACTGTCCCTGAAGGTCGCATCACTGCATGTGAGAACTGGCACAGTTGGTCCGAGTGCGGGGTACGTGGTGGACTGCCTGGGTCCCCTCTCTGTGCCTCAGTGTCCTCACCTGTAAAAATGGGCCAAATAATAGAATCTCCCTCAGGGAGTTGTGTAAGATTTAAACAAGGGATGCTTGTAAAGCCTTGGACACAGCGTGGAAAGTGCTCAGTAAAAGTTAGCTAGTGTTGTTCATATATTAGTTGTTTTTTTTATGGTGGAAAGAACACAGGCCTTGAAGTCAGCCAAGTTCAAATCACATCTCTGCCACTTACATGACAGGCAACCTTTGGCATGTGACTACCCCTTCCTAAGCTTAGCTTTCTTATATATTTTTTAATCCTCACTTGAGGATATGTTTTTATTGATTTGCGAGCAAGAGGAAGGGTATAGGGGAGGTGGGGGGAGAGAAACATCAATCTGTTGCCTCCCATACACGCCCAACCGGGGATCAAAGCTGCCACCTTTTGGTGTATCGGACAACATTCCAGCCAACGGAGCCACCCAGCTGGGTCCTTAGTTTTGCAGTATTTTCTAAGAATGGAGGAGAAGGGCATCTGTTCAACAGGGTTATTATGGGAATTAAATACGTGCTTTTAGCCCAGGGCCCAGCACGTAATATGAACAGTCCCAGTTCACCCTCACGTCTGATTCGAGCCACATTCCATCTGAGACAGAAAACATCATCTGAGTTCATTTTGAGTCTACCTAGTCCTTTTAGGTGGAAACAAACTCATCCCTTGATGATGAATCTCGTCACTGTCCCCCCACAAGGTGGCATCTAAGTTGCTGGAGACTCAGGCAGAATCTCTGTGCTCCAGGAGGCGGCGGTCCTCACGCAACATCTGTTCTCTCTGCTGGGCAGGATTGATGTTCATAGTCCCATCTGGCCCTTGGCCTTACCACTGCATGCTGGCATCCACTGGGAGGCTGGCATTGCCTTCTCATCCCTGGACATATAGTCTTTGCTGCATCTGCTGGTGGTGGCCCCCGTAAAGGCCACTGGGGCTCTCGCTCAGCCACTTCTGTACCCATCTAGGGGCGCAGTGAAGGTGTGGCTGTTTTCCTGTGACTGTGGCCATTGGGGCCTCCCTGGTCCCTCTCTGCCTCAACAACTCGCACAGTTGTTTCTATTCCATCATTCATATGCCTTGTTGCTTCTGCGACTGAGCTGGGAAACGCCTCTCTCAGATTCCCACATGTCCCAGGGGTTCTGTAGTTCAAGTGCATCCATTCTTTTCTTTTTAATATATTTTTATTGATTTCAGAGAGGAAGGGAGAGGGAGAGAGCAATAGAAGCATCAATGATGAGAGAGAATCATTAATTGGCTTCCTCCTGCACACCCCACACTAGGGATGGAGCCCGCAACCCGGGCATGTGCCCTTGGCTGGAATCCAACCAGGGACCCTTCAGTTCGCAGGCCAGCGCTCTACCCACTGAGCCACACCGGGTAGGGCAAGTGCATCCATTCTTGCCCCCCTCAGAGCTAACCCTGAGCTTTGATGTCTCATGGCCTATTTTCTCTCTGTTGCTCTCTTCAACTCTCCTGCACCCCTCCCCCAGCCCTACTCTGCCTGACCCCTTCCCCCCAAATCTTTGTCCTATGTCTACATATGGCTGTTACATTTAAATCTAAAAATGTTTCTACTATTGTTTTCTGGCTCTTCCATGAAAATTCCCTCCTTTGAGGCTATGGGAAGTCGCTGCAAAATGGCTGCCACAGTGTGAGGCATGGGATACAGAGAGGATGTAATTGTTTCTTCTAGAAATTCTCTTTTTAAAAACCAGGGGCTTTCCCTAAAGCCTCTGGCAGAACCTCCGTCTTTGAGCAAAGTGGCAAGTGATAATAGCCCAGCCACTCCTGGTATAGCACAGCCCCTGATGGGTCGGGAATACTGATTAACAAGCAGTTTGGAAGATGTCTGGGTTGCTTTGGCAGCTCTTTGGCTTGTTTTTCTGTCTGTGGCCTTGTGATCACAGGGGGCTGTAGCAGCTCCCAACTTCACGTTCTCATTCAAAGCAGGACAAGGAGGGGCAAAGGGGCTCAGCAAATGCTCCTCTCATGGCTCTCTTTTCATCAGAAGGGAAAGCTTTTCCAGGAGTAACACCACCACCACCACCACCACCACCACCACCACAGCTGCCACGGAGGCCGGGAGAATATCTTTAGCCTCTGGAGGGGGAGAATGGCTGCTGGGTCAGCTAACCTTCCCGACTCCTGAATCTGCCAAGATTTCCATCTTGATTCACCTCCAGGGCTAAGGCTGGGGACCCACCTGCCCACATGGAGAGGACCTCAATGAAAGCAGAAGAAGGAATAAGCAGGGTGAATGGCAGCCAGCAGTCTCTGCTCCTCCCAGCCCAGAAGGCCTGTTGCCAGATCAAGTGCCTTGAGCTGCGCCTGGGACATCCTAAGCGCTCGATAACTGGAGCTATTCTTGGATCCCTCCCCTCCACCTTTCTCCCCACTGGCTGCTGCCTACAGAGCATCTATAGATCGAGTTCTCAAGTTACAGTAGAATAATGCTGGAGTAAGGGACACTCAGCTTTCCCTAGGAGAACCTATGGAGCAGGCTCAGGTTACTGCAGAAGAAGGCAGGAGCGGCTGAGTAACCAGGTTCCCTGCCGAGTAGCCCAGGATCCAGCCTGCAAATCCCGACCAGGTGAACAGATGTTGACACAGCATTCCTGGCCCCTCCGTCCTTCCTCCGCCCTTCACCTGGCATCCAGGCTAGCTGGGACTGAGAGGGAGGAGGGCAGCTGATGGAGGACTTGTAGGGAAGCCGGGCTGGAGAGGAGGAGTAACTGGCCTTGGTATCCTCAGGGGCACCAGGATGAGGGATGTGGCAAGGGAAATCAGCTGCCTCCATGCCCAGAAATGCTCTCCCCATGATGCCTCATCAAAACTCAGTGCAACTTCCTAGGTTTTTGGTGCCCAGAAACTCTAGAATGGAATTTGGGGCATTTTATTCTCAGTCCTATTTCATAGCTAGCCCTGCCCGCTGCCTTCTCCTGGCCCACTTGTCCCCTTCCCCTGCCCCGCCGCCCCCCCCCCCCCAACAACTCTCTTCACCCTTGAGGATTCTGCCCCAGCACTGCCTCCTCAGGAAGCACCTCATCAGGGCTCCCAGCAGGCCCAGGCCCTGGTCCTCATCAGAGTCCACCTCACGTTATCATCAGCTTCTGTGCTGGTCTCCACCCCTAGTAATGAACTTGGGACGAGACATGCAGCTGGCTCCCCATTGTCACCCAAGGCTTCATCTGGCTCAGAGGAGAGACAGGTTATAAGCACAGAATTTGGAGTCAGATTTGAGTTTGAGTCCACTTAACGTGACCTTGGCCAAGTTTTTTAACCTCTCCGATCCTCAATTTCCTCTCTCAAATTGGGGATGATGGCAGTTAAAACTATGTTAGGACAGCCAGACATTACATTCTTCCTGAACGGCACATGACCTGCATCACAACACCCATGAAATCTGCCTGCCAAGAAGTCGAACAAAGTCTGGACCAGGCCCTGGACCTACCTACCCATCAGTTTACAGGAAATAATGAAGACGCGGGGACATGGAGAAGGAGAACACAATAAACCAAGTGCACAGTTTCCACAAGACAAATAACCTGGTTTCTTCCACAAAAGAAGGACCCAAAAAAATGCCAGGATTGGAAAGTGGGGGATCACGCAGTTAAAAAGAATTGAGACATTTCAACCAAAAGCCTGTGGATCCTCATTCAAACAAAATAAATTAAAACATTTGAGAAAAAAAAATTTAAAAAGAGCACAACTTGGGTGTGAGATGGTAGTAAGGAATTATTAATTTTGTTAAAGGTGATAATGGTAGGTATTGTAGTTTTGCTAAAAGGTAGGGTCCTTAAGTAGGAGATTAAAATGCTGGAGTAGTTAAACGTGAAATAATATGATGCCTGGGATTTGCTTTAAAATAATCTGGTTAAACCCCAAACAAAACAAACAACCTGCATGATAGAGAAGAAGCAAACTGGGAAACAATATAATTATTGAAGCTGGGTGATTGGTAAAGGATTTCATTACACTGTTACTTTTACTTTTGTATGTGTTAAAAATTCATAATCAAAAGTTTAAAAAATATTTGTAAACATTTTTTCAATTACAGTTTACATTCAATATTATTTTGTATTAATTTCAGGTATATACATAGTGGTTAGACAATTGTATGCTTTAAAAAGTGGTCCCCTGATATTTCCAGTACCTACTTGGCACCATTTATAATTATCACAATATTATTGACTATATTTCCTATGCCGTACCTTACATTCCCATAACTATTTTGTAACTACCGATCTGTACCTAATCCCTTCACCTTTTTCACCCAGTTCCCTAAACCCCCCTCTCTTCTGGCAACCATCAGTCTGTTCTCTGTAACTATAAATCTGTTTCTGTTTTGTTTGTTCACTTACATTGTTTAATTTAGATTCCACATAAAACTATTCTGAATATAACATTTACCAAACACTTGATATATGTCAGGCATTGTTCTAAATGCTTTGTGCTATTAACATGTATTTGCATTAATTACCACCTGTAGACCTGGGGAAGTCACTCAACCTTTATGTGTCCGAGTTGCTTTTAGAGAGAGAGAAACATCGGTTTGTTATCCCACTTACTTGCGCATTCATTTCAGTGGTTGCTTCTTGTATGTGCCCTGACCAGGGATGGAACCCACAATCTCAGCATATGGGGATGACACTCTAACAAATTAAGCTACCCCACCAAAGCTGAGTTGCTTTTATCTTTAACATAGGGGATAAGAAATGAGGTTTTTTACTCATTTACTGCAAGGTGCTCAGTAAATGTTACCAAGTATCTGATTTAGTCCTCACAGCAGCCCCGTGAAGTAGGCTCTAATCTTCATTTTTATGCATGGGGGATGGACTGATGCACAGAGAAATCAAAGCTGAAATTCCATATGCTGGTCGGAGGGGTTTCATGGGCTAAAACATAAAGTGCTTAGCCTGAAGGCTGATGCACATCACGTGTCAGCAAATGTCAACTGTGGGTATTAGCATCGCCATTTGCTGACGTGAACATAACCGGCCATTTCTCCTTCCAGAATGGAAAGCTACTGGCAGAGCGGGATGGAGTGAAGAGAAGGACTGAGGAGCTGGCCATGGAGAAGGATGCTTTGAAGGTGCTGCCCCTCCCTAGTACCTTGACAACTTCCCACCACCCCCAGGGCCATATTTACCATCTCCGGTCTCAGCCACGGAGGCCTGGTGACAGCTGGGAACTTCCATCAAGCCGTCAGGTTCCCAGGGCTGCCAGGCAACTTGGCTGAAATCCCTGTCCATGTAGCTGTTGTCCAGAGCCCTGGAGGGAGGTTGAGGAGAGGGGTTCGGGAGTGAGCAGGACAGATGGACAGACTCCTTCCTTGGCAGCGGCAGCTCTATGAGTGTGAACGCCTCATTTGCCAGCGGGACACCGACCTCTCCGAGGTAAGGGGCTGGGTGACATTTGCTTCCACGTGCACCTGCCTGGCTCTAATCCTGGGATAAGCAAATGACCCAGAGAGGCCACAGGGTTCCACTGAGGTCACAAGCACGACCCTGCGGGATCACGCCTTGTGGTTCTGCGGCTGAGCTGGGAAATGCCTCTCAGATTCCCAGATGTCCCAGGGGTTCTGTGGTCCAAGTGTATCCATTCTTGCCTGCCTCAGGGCCTGTGTTCTCTTTATTGCTTTCTTCTTCAGTTCTACCCTTCCCCAACCCTAAGGATCTCCGCAGGAGCCCCCCAAATCTTTATCCTACATCTGCATATGGCTTTCACATTTAAATCTAAAGTTTTCTATTGTTTTCCAAACCCAGGGCTGTCCCTCGGGCCCTAGCCCTTCCCCCAAGCTCACCCTGCCCGCCCCCACACTCGCCCCCCCCCGCGCCCCCCCCCCCCAGCCTCAGTGTCTTAATGAGGTTGGGCCCAGTCTCATCTCATCGGCTTTGGGCTTTCCCAGCGCACGTGCCACGCGGAGAGTCTGGCCAAGACCTTGGAGGAGTACAGGACAACAACCCAGGTACCCCAGGCTCCCTCGCCGCCCTTGGCGGCCCCCTGCTCGGCCTGGCTCTCCCCAGTTCTCCCGCCACCTCCGAGATTTACTGCCTCTTTCTGTTTCTGTCCCTCTGTCTCAAGTCTTCTCCTCTCACTTCCATCTCCACCATCTGATGTATGTCCCTCTCTCTTTCCCTCTCTCTGCCTTTTCACTTTTTCTCTTTCATTTCTCTCTGTGTATTTCTGTTTTCCGTTCACTTTTATTCTCTGTGGGTGTCTTCTCTCCACATCTCCCCTCCTTATCTCTCTGTGTGTCTGCCTGGCGTATTTAGGTCCTTGCGCAGCCCCTCTCTGGATCTAGTCTGCCTCCCAGGGTGACTCCTCTCTCTGTCCCTGGTCTTTATGAGACTCTTGCACCTCCTGTGTCTCTGCCTCTCTTCGAAGCTGTTTCCACGTGTCTCTGTCTCCGCCTTCCTTTGCTTGGTTTTCCTGGCTGGCAGGTCACCTTCTGGGTTCCTGCTGCTCTCTGTCTCTCCTCAGCCTCCTCAGTTTGTCACTGCTTTCTTCCCCGTGTCCCTTGGCAATATGTGTCTTGAGGAACCCAAAGAAGTCAGGGGAGTAGACTTGACCTTGGAAGAGGAGCCTGGGGGGGGGGGGGAGAATGGAAAACCAGGTGTCCCTCACTCCCTCCTTCGCAGGAACTGAGGTTGGAAATCTCACACCTGGAGGAGCAGCTGAGTCAGATCCATAAGGGGCCGGATGAGTGAGTGGAACATGACGGGTGGAGGAGGCAGGAGGAGAGCCCAAGGGCAGGGACCTCAGCCTCCAGCCCCACGGTGGGCAGGGTGGCAACCCCAGCACAGGCGACTGACAGGTGGTGGGCAGGCACAGAGGCCGCCCCCCTCCTGACTGTGTGGCCAGGCTACCCAAAGGGGCTCAGGCGAGAAGAGTGGACTGGACCAAGCTGCTGCCCCCATCACTGGGCGTGGAGATCCAGGCCATTCAGCAGGTGGGTCTGGCACCCCTGGGAACACCCAACCCACCTTGAGCTGAAACTCTGACTCGCCCTAACCCATTTCTCCTCAGGACCATCTGTCCTAACCTCTCCTTATACAATTCTTAGTTCTGGCACCAAACTCATCCTGGGTCCTGCTTCCACCCTCCCCAGCCCAGCCTCATATCAGCTTCTTCCACCCCCACCACCCGCACACACACACACACACACACACCTCAGCCCATCTCCATCCCCATCTCTGACCTGCATTGTGCCTTTACTTGGCCCTCCCTGACCTCAGAAACAACTTTCCCAGAAACAGGAAGAGGCAGCCACCCATCTCTCCAGCCCTCTGTGCGGGGTGTGCCAGTGGGAGGAGGGCACCAGTGAGAGCGACGAGGAAGCTGAGTTTCTGCCTGAAGCCCCAGCTGAGGGACAGGTGAGCACGGGAGGGGCCCTGAGACCAGTGGAGTCCAGAACTGGGAAAAGGGCCTGGGACCCCATGTACCTGCTCTGTTCCCATTCAGTGGGCAGTTGTTCCTGAGGGACACGGAACCCAAGCCAGACAGGACACCATTCCTGCCCCTTAGGGACTGGCCTGCTAGTGCGGCAGGCAAAAATAAGAAAGCCATCACAAATTCCTTTGTGATGTGATGGTTGTTTAGAAAACACTATCAGAAATCACCTTATTTGAAATGGTCCTACACCCTGGCCGGTGTGGCTCAGTTGTTAGGAACGTCATCTGATACACTGAAGGGTCTCAGGTTCAATTCCCAGTCAGGGCACATACACAGGTTGCAGGTGCATATGAGAGGCAACCAATCAGTGTTTCTCACATCAATGTCTCTCTCTCTCTCTCTCTCTCTCTCTCTCTCTCTCTCTCTCCCTCCCTCCCTCCCTTCCTCCTACCTCTGCCTCCCTCCCTCTCCCTTCCTCTCTCAAATCAATAAAAAACATATCTTCAGGTAAGGATTAAAACAAAAAACTTTAAAAATTTTAAAAATTAAAAAAATGGTACTACATACATTTACAGAACAGTCAAAAGGATATAAAGTACAGCATAGGGAATATAGTCAATAATATTGTAAAAACTGTATGGGGCCAGGTGGGTATTGGAAATATAGGGGGGACACTCTGTAAAGTACATGAGTGTCTAACCACTATGCTGTACCCCTGAAACCAATACAAAATAATATTGAAAATAAACTTTAATTGAAAATAAACTGTAATTGAAAAAAATTTTTTAATTAAGTTACTAAATCCTTAAAAAATAAGAAATAGAACGGTACTACAGTGGGAAGTGAACGGTTCCTCCAGACACTGTAAAGGTACATTACGCATTTACCTTAGCAAATCCACTGTGAAGTCTTGAACTCAGCAATAGCCATTATTGCCCTGGCTGGTGGCGTTCAGTGGTTAGAGTGTTGGCCCACAGACCAAAGGGTCCTGGGTTCACTTCCCCATCAAGGACACATATCTTCGGGCTTTATCCCCAGCCCCATTTGGGGTGCCTGCAGGAGGCAACCAGTCGATGTGTCTCCCTCAAATGGATATTTCTTTCTCTCTCTCTCTCTCTCTCTCTCTCTCTCTCTCTCTCCCTCTCCCCTCCCTCTCTTCCACTCTCTCTAAAAATCAATAGAAAAAAATATCCTCAGATGAGGATTAACAAATAAAAAAAGGAGCCATTGTTGTATGAATTTTGTAATAACCTGAAAAATAATATTACATAACTTTAAATAACTGAGGCAACTCATCTTTTCTTTTTAATCCTCACCCAAGGATATTTTTCCATTGATTTTTTAAAAAATATATTTCCTTATTGATTTCAGAGAGGAAGGAAGAGGAAGAGAGAGACAGATCCATAAGGGGCCAGAAACATCAATGATGAGAGAGGATCATTGATGGGCTGCCTCCTGCACGCCCCCTAATGGGGATCCAGCCTACAACGCGGGCATGTGCCCTTGGCAGGAATCGAACCTGGGACCCTTCAGTCTGCAGGCCAATGCTCTATCCACTGAGCCAAACCGGCTAGGGCTCCATTGACTTTTAGAGAGAGTAGAAGGGAGAGGAAGGGACAGAGAAAGAGAGAAACATCAATGTGAGAGAGACACATCGACCGGCTGCCTCCTGCACACACCCCGACCAGGGCCAGGGATTGAGCCTGCAGCTGAGACATGCCCCTGACCAGAATCTAACCTGGGACCATTCAGTCCACAGGCCATTGCTCTATCCATTGAGCCAAACTGACTAGGGCGAGAGAACTCATCTTTAATGTCCACACTAAGAAGTGAGATTTTAATCTATTAGTGCCAGAAGAAATTTATTTATTTATTTTAGAGAAACATAGATTTGTTGTTCCATTTATTTATGCATTTCTTGGTTGCTGCTGCTTTTTTTTTTTTAATATATTTTATTGAGTTTTTACAGAGAGGAAGGGAGAGATATAGAGAGTTGGAAACATCGATGGGAGAGAAACATCGATTAGCTGTCTCCTGCACATCTCCTACTGGGGATGTGCCCGCAACCCACGTACATGCCCTTGACCGGAATCGAACCTGGGACCTTTCAGTCCGCAGGTTGACGCTCTATCCACTGAGCCAAACCGGTTTCGGCAGGTTGCTGCTTCTTATATATGCCCTGACCAGGGCTTGAACTCGCAACCTTGGTATAGCAGAACAACACTCTAAGCAACTGAACTACCTGGCTAGGGCAACCAGGAAAAAAAATTTTTTTTTAATTTTTTTTTTTTTTTTTTGGTTAATCCTCACCCAAGTATATTTTTCCATTGATTTTTAGGGAGAGTGGAAGAGAGAGGGAAAGACGTGAGAGAAACATTGATGTGAGAGAAACACATTGATTGTCTGCCTCCTGCAGGCCCCCTACTGGGGATCCAGCCCACAACCCAGGTATGTGCCCTGACTGGGAATCAAACTATGACTTCCTGGTTCATAGGCCAACACTCAACCACTGAGCCACACCGGCCTGGCTCAGGGATGCATTTAGAAAACAGTGTCAAGTTGGTTGAAGTCGTAGGATAAGATGTCTCTGGAAAAAACAGAGAGAGACCTTGGTCCTGAGGGACCCAAGACTGGGGCCCTGGGAGGAGAATGGGGTTTGAAAGGGGACCACTGAGCCCCTTTGGGGCCCAGGTGAGAAGTTTGGGGGACCTGGACTCCTGGGTCCTGAAGAAGAAAGGGACTTGATGTGGTCTAGAACTGTTCCAGTTTCTGCTTCTGGGGCGGGGGTCAGTGAGGGGGGCGTAGAGCTGTCCTCGAGGAGGCCCAGGAGGAAGGCAGGTTTTTTAAGAAGATGGTGGTAGCCCAGAGATCTAACCTTCCCCCCCCGCGCCCCACAGAGGAACTTCCAGGGAGAGCCAGCGTACCCGCATGAAGGAAGGAAGGAGCGGTCAATGTGGTAAGAAGCCTGCTCCTCTCAAACCCATCCTCTGCCTCGGGGTGACACCTCCTGATTCTCAGACAGAGGGAATAGAAGAACTCTAAGAGCCCTGCTGGAGCCTCATCACTCACTCATTCATTCATTCACTCACTCACTCACTCACATGCTGAGGCGACCCTGGGCCTGTGGACCAGCATGAGTCAGATCGAGCCCTGCCCTCAGTGACTCCCGGCCTGGGGGAAATAGCCCTGGCCCACAGAGTCCCCGGAGGACATCTGGCACCTGACCCCACCCGGGGGAGAGGGAGTCGATGCCTGAATGGGGTCTTGTAAGAGTGGTATTCATATAGGAGACTCTTAGTAAAAGAAGATCATTGTCAGGAAGATGGGCAGCTCAGTCACACAGTCACTCTCACTGAACACACCTCTCCAAGGCCTCTAGGGAACCTGGGATACATGAGACACAGATTGGGCCCCTGGGGAGCACCCAGGCAGTCGGGCAATCATGAGGGCTCTGGGGTCAGACACCTGGGGTTCCAATCCCAGCTCAGTCCTTTTGTGATAGGGATGTGTCGGTGCCTTTGGCATGGTGCCGTGGACCTGTGGTTGTTATGAGGCTTATGTGCAGGCCTTTGAGGATAGAAACAGCACTAGATGCCTGCAGGAACCCTCCTTGGGGCCCTGTCCTTGGGGCCTGTGGTTTCCTGTGGTGCCACCCTCTTCCCCACCCCTCTTTCAGCTCCTGGCTGTAGCAACTAATGAGGCTGCCTGCCATGGGCTCTAATTGGACTCTCTGGGAAAGCTGAGGTTGGGAGGGATGGGGGCTCCAGAGATGTGATCTCCCCTCAGTCACCGAGAAATGGAAGGGAGAAGGGGAGGGGCTGGACATCTGAGCTGGGGGGCAGGGGTGGTGTGATGCATAGATCTGGAAGATGGGAGTGAGGGAGGTAGTGAAATCGATGGCCCTGGAAGTGGCTAGGGTTAAAGGCCTGAACCTTGAGAGGGGCTGTATGCTTTTTGGGGTGCTGACTGTATCCTGAGGGTGTCGGGTCTGAAACTGGAGGGCCAAATTCCTTGTTCCCAGCGAAGGTGATGGCTAGGAATGTGGACATCTGGGTCTCCAGGGGCTGTCCAGGCTGGCAGCTTGAGACCCGAGTCTCTAAAGAGGCATTTCAGGCACCTACGAACCTCAGTGGGGCAGAGGCTGGGCCCATACCCCCTAAGAGAAACGGCCTAGGATGGGAGTGGGCCCTACACAGTCAGATTCTGGAGTTCGAGTCCTGAAAAAAAAAGCCAGTGAGACTGAGGCTCAGTGAAAATGGTGCAACCCAGCAGGAAGCAGGGGCAGGGTCTCCTCAGGCCCTGGTCTGAGCCTCTGGTGCTTTGGGGAGTGAGAGCTGGAAGCCTCGGCTCCTCGCTGGCGCATCACCTAGAAAAGTAGCCCCTGAGAAAGCCAGTGAGATGAAGAGACCCTCGCACCCTTTTTGAGGTCACAGATCCAGGTCCATCCTCCTTAAGGCCCCAACTTTAAAGGTTCCCCTGAGCCCCTCACGGGCAAACGGGATCCAGGCAGAGGGAAGAAGCTTGCAGTGACATTGTTGTTGCCCCAGGTTGCCCAGAAGAGAGGAAGAGGAGGAAGCGGAGATCCACGGCACGGTAGGCAGTCCCCGCACCCTCCCCAGTGCCCGTCCTCTCGGGCCCTTGGAGGGGACTGATGTCATCACAGCTCCTCCCAGCTCCCGCCTGCACCTCACTTCCCCTGAGCAGACAGAAAAATCATTTGGCCAAGAGATAACAAGGCCCTCGCTGTAGCTAATGAGAGCGGATGGTGCTGTGGGTGGTGGCCTACAGGCCAGTGGGCGGCCAGAATGTTCCCAGGGGACCCCCCCACAAGCACACACAGGGCTGCAGCCGTCACACCACCGGCCTCACAGACGTGGCTACACCCCCGGATTGCGAAAATGCATACGCACATGCGCCCACACACAGGAAGGGGCTGGGCCCTCCGCAGCGGGCCTCAGCACCCCCCTGCCCAGCACCACACACACCAGGTCCTTTGCTTTTCCAAGCAGCAGGTGACCATCCCCATTCTCAGACAAGGAAAGGGAGGGAAGGAAATGTGGTGACGTGAGTGAGGAGCCTGCAATCCTCGGCTGAGGGTGTGAGAGCCCAAGTGTGCCAGGCACCTGGACCCTGCAGGGTCCAACCATCCCACGTGGTCTCTCTGAGCAGCCTGACCGCAAAGCCCACCTCCTTCCTGCCACACCCTCTGTGGAGCCTGGTCCCACCTCCACTTCCTCAAGCTGGTGTGAGGATCCTCACCCGGCTCTCGGCTCTCGGTGGGATGAGGGTTAAGGATCATGTCGGAAAGGGCCTGGCTCCAGGCCTGACACAGAGCAGGCACACAGTAGGTGGCCGTGGTGAAGGTGGTAGCTGGCACTGGTGTGCTGTTATTCGTTATTTATTACTGTATTTCTATGGCCATTGGATACTTCAGAATCCAATGGAAGTGGAAATAAGCAAATTGAGTAGCTCACACAGTTATCGAGCACTCACTGTGTGCCAGGCACTGTTCTGAGCCCCGTGCTCACTTTTTTTTAAACCTAAATTCACTCAGTCAGTCTCCACTTTAGGCCTGTGAGGTGGGCACTGTCGTCATCCCTGTCCAGCAGGTGGGGAAAGTGGGGTGTGGAGAGGTCGGGTGATGTGCCAAAGGACACACGGCCAGGAGCTGGCAGAGCTCGGACCCCAATCCGGCAGTGTATTTCAGTGTTCACGCACGGAGCCATTCACTGTGTTCCACCCCCTTCCATGCGGTCACTTCTGCCCAGGACCCCATGTCCCAAGTTTGTCATCTCCTTTGTCCTTCCAGGCTGATCTCTCCATCCTTCCTGGAGACATTCCAAGCAGCCCTCCTGAGAGGTACTGGGACCCCCAGGGACTGGGAGGGAACTTGGGGACAATGTCCAGTGTGACTGCCCTGCCTTCCTTTCTCTCCAGCGGCCCCTCCCAACCAGACCTACAGCACGCGCTGGTGCCTGTGGAGAGGAAGCTGGTTCCGGTTAGGAGGCCAGTCTGGAGCCACTTCTGCCTGTGCCCCCTGCACCCCCAACCCCAGCAGCTCAGGTGAGCCCCAAGGTATCACCAAAAGGAAATGGTGGTCAGTCATCGGGGCACATAGGCTCCTCCGGGCCCTGCCCTAAGCACTGTCCTGCCACCCCACCAGGGTCAGGCGGCATCCGCTGATTCCCGCGCCTGTCCTGGGTCTCCTGCTGCTGCTGCTGCTCTCCGTCCTGCTGCTGGGCCAGCCCCCGCCCCCCACCTGGCCCCACCTCCAGCTCTGCTACCTCGGCCCTCCCCCAGTGTGAGCCATGCTCCCAGCCCCTCAGAGCAACGTCTAGTTCAGTGAATTCTTCGGACTCTTTTTACTGTTGTTCCTGTTGTTGTGCCACTGTTATCAAGACCCCAGATGCAGCTCAGTACTCCAGGATCCACGCCCCGGAATGGGGTCTTTATGTGAAGTCTCTTGGTTTTGTGATGGTTTTTACTACATTTCTTGATAATGGCAAAACGCGCCCAATAATGGAGTAAGTGCTAGGGGTTTGTTGTCCTCACAAAACAAGCCTGGAGAACAGCAGGAGGCCCACAGCTCCGTCTCCACAGCCTCCAGCTAGGGCGCTGAGTCTGACCCTCCTGGCCCCTCTCGTGCTCAGGGGATGGTGGACACTGTGGCTTCATACATCGTCTCTGCAGAGAAGGCGATGTGGCCCTTCTTTTTTATAAAGAAAAGCAGTACCTTCCCAGAGCCAGCAGCAGACCTGTGTTTATATCTTGTTGGCCAGACTGTTTGATATCATCACCCCGGGCTGCAAGGAGACCAAGCGCCTCTCCTGGCAGAAAGAGGGAGATGTGGGCCAGGCACACACCACAGATGTCCGTCCGCTACATGCAAACAGCCAGGAAGGGGGCCAGGCGTCATTTGTTCACTCCACAAACACACAGTGATCGTCTAGTTGCCACAACTAGACCTTAAAAGATGAAGCTTAGAGAAACAGGCCCTCCACTGTCAGGCTGGGAGCGTTCATTTTCCCCAGGGATGATGGGAGGCTTGAGAGATTTTGTTGCTTGTTTTGGTTATTGATGTCTTAATAGAGGTGTGACTTACATACAGATAAATGGACAAATCTTAAGTATCAGCTGGGTGAGTTTTTGCATATGTAAGCATTCCAAACTAAAACCCGACCCGGGTCAAGATACAGACCAGTCTCAGCACCACAGAGGCTTCCATGGGAGAGTTTTGAGCAAGGGTGGGACAGACTCACACCCCAGAAAGGCACCTGATTCAGCCTGGAGGCTAGAGGTTTCTCCCCAGATCCATGACATCTGTTCAGTTTGAAAGGCAGGTGAAGTTGGCTACAATGAGCAGGGGCTGAGGAGGATGCTGCAGGCAGAGGAAGTAAATATGTGTGAAAACGGGGTGGGAAAGATCCCCTCCCTGTGTGGAGAGCCATTGGCAGCACTGTGCTACTGGGATTAAAACTAATAGAGCCCGGCCAGTGTGGCTCAGTGGTTGAGCATCAACCTGTGAACCAGGAGGTCACGGTTCAATGTCTGGTCTGGGCACGTGCCGGGGTTGAGGGTTCGAACCACAGTGGGGTATGCAGGAGGCAGCCAATCAATGATGCTCTCTCAGGACTAATGTTTTTCTCCCTCTCCCTCGCCCTTCCTCTTTGAAATCAATAAAAATATTTTTTTAAATTTTTTAAAGAAAAGAAAATGATGTGAAGCCAGGAAGAATTGAAGGCTACAGAGTGGTGAAATTAAGATAGGTGGGCAAGAGCCCATGAAGGGTTTTAGACACCACCATGAACTTTACTCCTAAGTGCCCAAGAAAGGGCTTGAGCAGGGAAGGGACAAAATTAACTCAGAGTGGGAACGAGACCCGAGCCTGCACAGGGAATGAGTAATGAAGTGAGGCTGAGGCAGGAGGTGGGGAGAAGGCTGGGGCTGGGGCCCAGGTGGGAGAGGTCTGAGCTGGACCTGATGTGTGGGTGGAAAGAAAGGTGGAGAGAGGCAGGGCAGGAAGGACGGAGTCAGGGACTGACAGGCTGTGAAGGAAGAGGGAAGGACAAGGACAGTACCCACCCAGTGGCTAATCTATACTAATAAAAGGGTAATATGCTAATTAGACCGGGAGACCTTCCGGATGTCCTTCCAGACAAAGCCATGGTGGCGGGGCCGAGGCAGAGGTGGTTAGGGGCGATCAGGCCAGGAGGGGAGGGCAGTTGGGGTGAGCAGGCTGGCAATGGGGGGCAGTAGGGGGCGAGAAGGTTGGCATGCAGAGTGGTTAGGGGTGATCAGGCAGGTGAGCGGTTAGGAGCTAGCAGTCCCAGATTTCGAGAGGGATGTCAGACATCTCCTGAGGGGTCCCAGATTGGAGAGGGTGCAAGCTGGGCTGAGGGACATTCTCCCCACCCCCACCCCCCGTGCACGAATGTTGTGCACCAGGCCACTAGTAGACTATAAAGCCATTCCCAAGATGGAGAGCCCATGAGAAGGAGCTCATATGGAATGGGGTGGGGGTCAGGGTTCCCAGAGGTGGCTGGAGCCCTGAGCTCTCCGTCTGGAAATGGAGGTCTGGGTGTTATCCGCTGTGGAGATCTAGGGAGGAAGTAGAGTGTGTGAAGGGCAGAATGAGGCTACTCAGTGTCTAGAAGAGGGCCCGGCATATGGTAACTGCTTGTAAGGTTGTAACTCCATTTCTCCATCAGCAGAGTGGAAAGGTTTAGACTTTGAAGTTGCACAGGTTTGGGTTCCAGCTATCCTGTGCTTTGTTAGCGCTGGCAACTTGGGGAAATTAGTCCTGACTTTCAGTCTTATTTGTAAAAATTGGCCAACTCTGGATGATTTTGAAGATTACAGTTACTCAGTATTTCAACTACGCAGAAACAGACCCACCTCATGGCCCAAAGGGCAATTACTGCGCGGTGCAAATTATGGGAGAGCTTGCCAATCACCAAGAGTCCGCCCCGCCCCCTTTGGTGTGCGGCCACGCCCAGCCTCACCCCTTCGCTAGTGGACCAATCACAGCGCGGTCCGCGCGAGCTGCGCCCAGGGCACGCAGTTCCGAGCCCTCGGCGTCTGAGAAGTGGGAGGTTGTCAGTCACCTTGAGGGGCGGGGCTGGAGGGCTGGCGGAGACTCCAGGATGGCAGGTTCTGATTGGCTGCTGTCTCGCTTCCCTGGCAGCCCAGGTGTCTCCCCGCCCCCGCCCCTGACTCCGGGAGCCTGATGACTGGTTCTCTCTCCTCTTTTCCCGCCCCAACCTGTCCCTCTGTCGGTCTCCCCGGGACACAGGAAACCCTGGAGAAGCTGCTGGAGATGCTTCGAGAGAGTGGGAAACTCTTTTTTCTTTTTTTTTAAAATATATTTTATTGATTTTTTTACAGAGAAGAAGGGAGAGGGATAGTCAGAAACATCAATGAGAGAGAAACATCCATCAGCTGCCTCCTGCACACCCCCTACTGGGGATGTGCCCGCAACCAAGGCACATGCCCTTGACGGGAATCAAACCTGGGACCCTTGAGTCCGCAGGCCGACGCTCTATCCACTGAGCCAAACCGGTCAGGGCGGGGAAACCCTTCTAATAACGTTCGCTTCGTGCGGGGCGCAGTTCTGAAGTCCTCATAGTGTATCCGATTAATCCTCAGATGAGGAAGGAAAAGGATACTCAGAGGTTAAGCCCTTTCCAATACCACACGTTTGCGGGAGCCTGGTCTTCAACGGCAGGTGCAGCTCACATCAGAGTCCCTGATCGCACCACTGCGCCCAAAGAAGTCGGGATAAGAGAGCGGAAACAGCGAAATTTAAGACTAGTGAGAGCTGGAAGAAAGAGACGGGGACCCAAAGGAAGAAAAGTAGGAAGACACGAAGGAGTTAGGCAGAGAGAGAAAAGTGAAGAATGGAAGGAAGAGTTTTAGGGGCAGCAAGAAGAGAGAGGAGATAGAGATTCCCAGGGCGAAAAAGAAGTACGAAGACTCAGAGAAGGGAGGACAGACACCTAGAGAGCGACAGAGACCCAGAGAGGAGAACAGGGCCCCAGGGGCGGGAGGAACAGAGGCTCGGAATGAGAGGGTAGAGCGGAGAGGGAGAGGTGGGCTGTGCCTGAATGGAGGGGACTGAGGGGTGAGATGCCAGTGTAAGCGGTGCTGGGCCCGCTCCCACCCCCTCCCCTACCTTACACACACACACACACACACACACACACACACACACACACACACACGGGCGCAGGAAGGAGGCGGAGTCCTGGCGCACGGCAGGGTCTTTATTAACACGCCCGCGGGCGCTCAGCGCGCGTCCAGCACCAGCAGCTTGTGCATGTACGAGTTCAGCCAGCGGCGGCGCTCCAGGGCGGCCAGCATCCGCGCGCGCTCCCGGAAGGCCGCGTCGTCTGCCAGGGCCAGGCTCCGCCGCGACGGGGGGCTGGCCCGGGCCGCCCAGGTTCCGCCCGGGGTGCGGAGGCTGCGGGGAGACGGAGAGACGCGGTCACCGCGTGCCCGGGCCCTGTGCCCGCCACCCCCTGTCCCCCCCGTGGTCTGACTCGAGGCCCCGTGACTGCACCGTCCGGGGAGTGGCCCGTCTCCGTGCTCTGCCTCTTGCTCTGCGCGGGTCGCTGTCTCTGTTCCCCAGCTTCGGAGCTCCCCGAGCACAGAGACAAGCCTGATGCCCTGGCCTGCCTCCGCCCAGCGCAGGGCCGGGCACGCCCCACGCACCCCACAGTGGGCGTTCGAGGAACGAACCCGGTTCTGCTCTGACTCCTTTTAAGTCCCTCCGGGCCTTTCCCAGCTTGTATCCTTTGGTATCTCTTGCTGCTTCCCTGCCCACCCGCATCTCTCTCACCCTAGTCTCTGTCCTCTTTCTTGGTCTCTGCGCAGAGCCTCTCTGAGTCTCTGATTCCTTTCTCTGTGGTTCTCTTCCCGCACCCCCTCCCTGGGAATTCCGGGCGTCGCACGTACCTGAAGACCCCGGCGGGGGGCAGGGCGACGCCTGCGGCAGTGCGCACGCCCCAGGGGACCAGCAGCAGGAGCAGCAGCAGGAGCCGCGCCCGGGAGCTCCGGGGCACCTGGCGAGGCTCCATCACCTGCGGACAGACAGGGAAGGGCTCCGTGAGGCCGGTGGCCTGGCCCGGAGCCCCAGAGTTTACCCACCCCCAGCAGCCAGGTCCCAGGGCCCCTACCGCGCAGTGGACTTGGGCAGCGAGCAGGCAGCCCCCTTATATCCCTCCCGCAGCCCCCGCAGCGGGCAGTGACGCAGACCAGGGGCCGGGGGCGTGGGGTCAGCCTCCCCCCAGGCTCATTAGGAGCCGCCGGCTGTAATGAGGAGCCGGGGGTGGGGGGCCCGCCGCTGCCTTGGCGGCGATCAACTAATTGGGACCAGGAGCTGGGTCCTGAGCAGACGCGGGAGGGGGAGAGACGGACAGACAGAGAGGTGGACGCAGGGGGTGTGTCGGAGGGATAAAAATAGAGACGGGCAGAGGGACCATCAGAGCAGAAGCCAGAGACACACACAGAGAGAGAGAGACACTGGAAAAGCCACACGGAGGAACTGATGGGGAGAAGCAGAGACACAAAGAGGTGAAGTAACCATGAGAAGGACAGATACTGTGATAGAAGGAAAAAAAAAAGAGGAAGAGAGAAAAGGAAATTGACAAAGAGGGCCAGCTAGAGAGGAGGGAAAGGCTCTGGGAAAGACAGAAGGAAATGGAAGGACAGCCAGCTGGACAGAAATGCCCAGAGATAAGCCCCGGCAGGCAGGGAATCAGAGAGTGTGAGATAGGGAAGGGGAGAGAGACAAAGGGTTGTGTGGCGGGGTGTGAAGGCGGGGAAAACGACAGGAAAGTCTTACAGAGCTCGGGGAGCGGGGACAGGGACAGGGCCGGGAGCTGCCCGGTGGATGTGCCTAGCCCTTCCCGGGGCGGAGTGTGGGGTGTTGTGAAGATAAACCCCAATCCACACCCACTCTCTTAAGAAGGTGCACTCCACACAGTGGGAAGGTGGGCAGAGGTTGGGAAGTCCCAAAGGCAGTAGCAATCTGGCAAGATGTGGGGAGCTGGACTCGTATTTCCCCAGAAAAGAGGGGGACAGGGCCTGGGCTCAGGCTCCTGGGTTTAGATTCCTGGATTCTGGTGGAGGAGGGGCCTGGGGATGTCTATTCCTGGCTTCTTGGTCTTGGCGTAGTTTGGCACCAGGGACTTCCACTCGGTTGGGCCACATCCCTCCACCAGATAAGCCAGTCCCTAACTCCCTTCCCCGCTCAAGAGAAAATGTGTTTTTTTCCCATTGATTTCTAAAGAGAGTGGAAGGAGAGGGGGAGGGAGAGAGGAACATAGATGTGAGACATATCGATTGGTTGCCTCCTGCAGGGGCTCCAACTGGGGCCGGGGAACCCGCAGCGAAGGTATGTGCCCTTGACCAGGAATCTAACCCACAACCCTTGGGTCTGCAGGCCGACACCCTAACCACTGAGCAACCAGTCAGGACTGGAGACAATGTACTTTAGCTCTGTCCCTTTAAGATCCCAAGCTTGTCGCTAGGCTCCCAGGATCCCCAGGGAGGGAGTCAGGTGCGTCACCTGCGCCCTGGGACCCTACCTCCTGCTGCCCCGCCCAGAGCCATTCTGCAGCATTCACTGGTCTCTGCGCCCAGCTCTGCTCACCTGCTGTTATCTCGGACCCCCCTGAACAGGTAGGAGACCCAGGGCCCCGAGTGACCCTGTCGCATCCAGGTGTCCTCCAAGCCTACCTCCACCTGACCACAGACCAGCCCCTGAGACCCTGAAACCTAAGCTCCATCCTCAATAAACAGAGACCTGAGTCCCCCACAACTCTCTCCTCCTGCAGGCTGAGGAGTTCAAACCCCTACACCCCTATCTCTGCAAGACCCGAGACTCAGAGTTCCTAACCTCCTTCTCACTCAGGATCCACGAGTTCAAGACTCCCATGTCCTTCTCCCCGATAACCCGGCCCCCCAAGCCTGGCTCCCTCAAAACCCTCAGCATCCGAACCTGCAGGCTTCTCTCTAAAGAAGCAGGAATTTGACCCACAGGGCCCTCCACCCTCTGGGAATTGGGAGTCTGAACCCCCAGCAGCCTTCTTGCCCTGGGCCCAAGAGTCTCCCTCCTCCCTCAGATCCAGGGGTTCAGCCCCCAGCCCCAGTCCTCCTTCTGAGCCTCCTGGCGTAAACAACTTTGGAATCCAGGTGTCCCTGGGGCCCTCGGAGAGGAAGGTCCCCCGTCCATTCAGAGACCGACATCCTCTGACGTCGAAGTTAAGGAGGTCTGGGGACTTGGAGAGGTGTCATTTCCCCCCAATTTTTCTGGGACCCCCTTGGGGAAACAGATAAGGAAATTAACTACGACTCCCAAGAAGCCCCGCGCCCGTGTCCCTTAGCTACGGCAGCCAACGCCCCAACCTTCAGGGACCTGCAGTAAGGTTCTGCTTTCCCTGGGATCAGCTGGGCAGGGGCAGCGGTCCGGCTGGGGACCAGTGGGCGTGGCCTCCGGGCGTGGGCGTGGCCTCCGGGCGTTGGCAGGGACTTGGGTCAACCTCCTGACTGAGCCCCTTCCTTCCCGTTCCCCGGCAGCGACAGGTGTCTTCCAGAGCCATGAGAACCTTTGGCCCCATCCTCTTCCTCGTCTTCCTCCTCGCTGGGCGGGGTTCCGAGGCCGCGCCTTTGGCCTCACCAGCTGCGGGCTCGGACTTCCCAAGGATGGGCCTCCCCTCGGAACCCCTTCTTCCTGCTCCTGAAAATGCCACTCTCCACCAGCCGCACCCGGAACCCCCTGGGATGGCTTCTCCGGAGCCCTCCAAGGCGCCTCATCCGGGTTCCCCTGAGTCCTCTCCCCATAACGTCACTGACACCCCCAACGCTGACCTCCAAGAACCCCCACACCCAGAGTCTCCTGAGACCCCCAAACCTAACTCACTCAACACCTCAACATCAGAAGCCCTGGAGACCCCCCAAATTAACCCCTCCCAGATGACACATCCAGAACCTTCTGAGACCCCCACGCCTGACCTGCCTGAAATTCCACACCCAGAGTCTCCTGAGACCCCCAAACCTAACTCACTCAACACCTCAACATCAGAAGCCCTGGAGACCCCCCAAATTAACCCCTCCCAGATGACACATCCAGAACCTTCTGAGACCCCCACGCCTGACCTGCCTGAAATTCCACACCCAGAGTCTCCTGAGACCCCCAAACCTAACTCACTCAACACCTCAACATCAGAAGCTTTGGAGACCCCCCAAATTAACCCCTCCCAGATGACACATCCAGAACCTTCTGAGACCCCCACGCCTGACGTGCCTGAAATTCCACACCCCAAATACCCTGAGGCTCCCCAACCTAATTCCTCCAAAACTTTACAATCAGAATTTCCTGGGACCCTGGGTCCTGACCCTCCCCAAACTGCACACCAGGAATTCCCAGGGATCCCCAAACTTAACTCCACTGAAATCCCACAGGCAGAGGTCCCTGATCCTGACCCCACCAAAACCCTTCACCCCAAAACTCCAAAAATCCATGACCCCAACACCGCTGAGACCCCAAGCACTGAATTCCTTCAGCCCCTCCACCCCAACCCTACTGATACCCCCCACCCAGAATCCCATGTAACCCACCACCCCGGCCCCACTGAAATCCCCCAATCAAAACTCCCCACAACCCTCCACCAAGGTGCCACAGAGATCGCCAGGGACTCTGCCCCTGAAACCTCCACCAGTCCTCACCCAGGCACGCCCGCACCCTCCAGGGACCACGCTACTGCCCTGCACGACCTGCCCCTGAACCAAGAGCCAGAAACCCCTGCGGCCACCCAGCCCAACTCCCTTAAACTGCCCGCCTCTGATTTTCCTGGGACTGTTGAGCCCAAGGCCTCCCAGAGCTCTAGCCCTAAAGGGCCAGATGTCGCTCTTTCCTCCTCCCGGATCGCGGACCCCCCTGCTCCTCCAGGGTCCCCCAATCAGCCGGCCCCTGCCACTCAGCGGGCCCCCCAGCGACGCAGCCGAGGTGAGAGAGTCAACACAATCATCCTGGTGGAACGAGTGAAGGAGACCGGTGAGGGGCTGGGACCCGGACCCCTGGGTCTGAGGGAGGAGGGGCCGGGGACCTGGACCCCTGGGTCTGAGGGAGGAGGGGCTGGGGGCCTGGACCCCTGGGTCTGAGGGAGGAGGGGCTGGGGGCCTGGGCTCCTGGGTCTGAGGGAGGAGGGGCCGGGGACCTGGGCTCCTGGGTCTGAGGGAGGAGGGGCTGGGGGCCTGGGCTCCTGGGTCTGAGGGAGGAGGGGCTGGGGGCCTGGACTCCTGGGTCTGAGGGAGGAGGGGCCGGGGCCTGGACTCCTGGGTCTGAGGGAGGAGGGGCTGGGAGCTTAGATTACTTATAACCGGGCTCCTTCCTTCAGGCGTGACCCTGGTGGGACGCCCCCGGGGCGGGGCGGGAGGGGCCCTGTGCCTCTTCTTCGCCGGGACCGGGCTGCTGATCGGCATTTTCCTGCTGCTGTGGTGTCTCTACCGCCGGGCGGCTCGGCACCGGCCCTTCGCACACCACCGGCTTCCGAACGACGGAGACGAGTCGGGTGAGCGGCCCTGACAGCGCCCGCCCGGAGTCCCAGCCGTTTCCTTCACCTGGTGTCACCTGCATGGGGCGCCCCGCCAACAAGTACAGGTCCCCCATCCAAGGTCAACAGAAGCCCTGACCCCTCCATGGTCAGTCCCCCCCTCCCCCACCCAGTTCTCTATGAAATTTCACACACACAAGCCCAGTGCTTCCCCAGACCAGCTGGGACGGGCTGCAGGCTCGCAGCTACAGGTCCCTGCAAACCCCGCCCCCGCCCCCGCCCCCGCAAACCCCGCCCCCGCAAACCCCGCCCCCGCCCCGCCAGGAGCCCTGTAAGCCCCGCCCTCTTGACGTCAAGCCCCGCCCCTGCCGCGCGGACACCACGCCCCCTCGTCTACACAAGCGCCCTCCCCTCGCCCTCTGATTTGAAAACCCAGCTGCTAAGGACGGTCAGCAGCCTCTCTGGCCAGCGGCCCAGCGGCGGGGGCAGGCTCCTGGCCAGCCCTGGGATGACCGCGCCCCTCTGCTCCCATAGTCCTGCACCTGGACACTCCCAAGGAGCCGTACGATCTCTACTTTTACGCGCCGGATGCCTGGATCCCTTCACACATCGCCACCAAGCAGCCGCCGCCCACTCCTCCGCTGCCGCCCAAGCTGCCCCCGCCGCCCCGCGGAGGCCGCTCCCAGCGCCTGGAGCCGCTCTCCCCGGCCACGCTCCCCGACAACTTCGTGTGAGCCCCTCCCGGCCCCTCCAGACGAGCGCCATCCTCAGGCATCCTACCCTCCCGGCATGCTTTGCTAGTAGCGGTGCCCTCAGATAGAGCCCACCGCAGAGGTGGCCTCGCTGAGGCCCAATAAATCACGCGATCCCTCCCTCCTAGCCACCTGCTCTGGCCTGATTCCTGGGGGAGGAGGGCCCTCGAACTCCGGGTCTGCAGGAGGGGAGGGCCGGGGGACTGGGACTCCCACGGCCACTGGCCCAATGAGGAGGCCTGGGTGTGTCCACCAAAGCACTTTATTGGGAGTGGGGCAGGGCAGGGCTTACAGTCACAGAGACAGACACACACAGAGGCACCCTGCCCCGGGGAAAACACCTCTCGCCCCAGCCCCCTTCCCTTTCCGGGGATTCTGTGACTTCTCTTATACATGTTCTCCAAATTCTAAGCCAAAAGAAAGGTGTCTGAGAGGGTAGCATCCCCGAATTTGAGTCATTTAGCCCCTGAGGGACACGAAAAATGGCCACTGAGAAAATGAGGGTGGTTTGAAACCACCCAGGAGAATAAAGTGCAAGGAGCTGGGGGGGAGGGGGACATGTTGAAACCACCGTGGGGAAGTTCAATGGTGGTGGCTTCAAACCACTGATGAACTTGAGCAGCCACTATTTAACCCTGAAAACTGTCCGAAAAAGTGCATAGGGGTGGAGTGAGGCGTACTGATAAACCTGCCGTCTGGGTGGTGTCCCTAGACATTGCATTAAGCTAGGGAGAAGGTCTTGGGGATTTGGTGTGTTCAGCAGAATCTGCTGGTGGAGGGGAGGAGGGGTGAAGAGGTTGGAGGGGGTCTTGAAACCACCATTTTCCCTCAGAAACGCTGGTGAGAATCGATCTCTAAAATAGTGGGGATGGGTGATTGGCTAAACCAACCTGAAAAAAAAATGCAGAATAGATTTAGGAGAGATTTGAAACCTCTAGAGGAAGACCTTGAATTTTTCTGAGAGAAGAGGGGGGGCCGAGTAACTCAGGATCCCTGGGGTTAAAGGAAGGGGAGAAGTTGCCTCAAAACCACAAGAGAGAGTGAGAGACCGAACTGTCCATGGAAATAAAGCCCTGAAAGGAGAGGTTTGGAACCACTGAGGCAAAACAACTAGAGAAGGGAACCCTTAGGGGAATCTGGGTATCCTTGAAACTGCCATTCGCAGCTTCACTACCCTGAGAGGCAATTGGGAAAGGAAGAGGATTCGACAGCACTGGGAGCAAGGGAGAGTGCTTCCTAGGCCTGAGGCAGGACAGTGAGGACTGGGGTTCCTTGACACTGTCACTCAGGCCAGAGATGTGTGGAATGGAGGTTCTGGAAACTGCCATCCAGTGGGAGGCACATGGTCAGTAGCCCCGGACAGGGGGTGGGGGTCTTGGGGGCAGCGCTGTGCTGTGTATGGCCCCATAGGAGGGAGGGGGAGCAGGGGGCGCCCCAGGGGGCTCAGCCTCATCCTCCATTTCGCTTTCATCACTGCCGGCCAGCTGGTCGTGGCCAACAAAGCCACACTTCTCCTCGCTCATCTCCTCAGGCTCCGCCCACGGCTGCTTCTCTCCGGAAGCGAAGATCCCATAGAAGATGACCCCTCCATAGTGCACCAGCGAGGCGATTAGGAACACGTACTGCCACTCCTCCCGAGTCTGTGGGAGGCCAGAGAAACAGGAAGTGAAGAGGGAGTTTTAGCTCAGTGGATAGAACGTCGGCCTGCGGACTGAAGGGTCCCAGGTTCGATTCTGGCCAAGGGCACATGCCTGGGTTGTGGGCTCGATCCCCAGTAGGGGGCGTGCAGGAGGCAGCCAATCAATGATTCTCTCTCATCATTGATGTCTCTATCTCTCTCTCCCTCTCCCTTCCTCTCTGAAATCAATAAAAATATATTTAAAAATAAATAAAAATATATTTAAGAGAGAGAGCCCTAGAGGGATAGGGGAGGCCCAGAGAAAGGGAGACAGATCCAGAGAGAAGCTGAAAGACACCTGCAGGGGGCAGGGGTGGAGCCCAGGGAGGTCGCCCCCATCAGGGAGGCACCGAGCACAGAGGTGGAGGGCCAATGGGTCAGGGCGAAGGCACCCACCTTGTGCTTGGTCATGGCGCCCACGATGATGGGGCACACCATGCCCGACAGCGTGCCCACGCCGTTGGAGATGCCCATGAGGATGCTGGCATAGCGCGGGGCGATGTCCAGGTGGTTCACATTGAACCCTGACAAGATGAGCCAGGAGGCGGCACGCCTGAGTCTCCCTCCAGTGACTCCCTCCCCGCTCCCCGCTCCCCGCTGCGCCTCCTAGTCCGCCTTTTGTGTGGCTGGGAGGCCCCCTTCCTGAGCCAGGAAGCTCCCCACGGCGCCGTCCAGACTCCCCCCGAGCTGCCGACCCGGTTCTCACCAGAGATGGCGAAGCCGCTGAAGCCCACGGCGAGGACCAGGAAGGAGATGGCCACGCCCTTGGAGTGCGAGTAGCCCACCACCAGCAGCAGCGTGGCTTCCATGCCGAAGCCTGCGGAGGGCCCTCATCTGAGTCCCGGTGCCCGCGCCATCTCTCCAGGCCTAAGCCCGCCCGTCCGCCCCCCTCCTCCGTCCGCCCCGCCCGTCCCTGGCTCTGCCCCTCCCACCAGCGCCTGCCCGAAGCCTGGCCCCGGACACCCGAGCGCATGAGCTCCAGGCCTCCGCCCGGCCCTCCGTGGCCCCACCCCCTGACCAGGCCACGCCCCCAAGGTGCAGCGTCCCAGCCCCGCCCACCCAGCCCCCGCACCTTCACCCCTTCCCTCTCTGTCCACACGCCCAGGGCAGTAGCCGGCTAGTCCGCGTCTCTCCGGGTCCCCCACTCACAGCCCCTCTTCCCCGCGCTTCCAGCCCAACTAGGTCTCGCCTCTGCTCCACCTGCACAGTCATCCACGCTGCCCCCCGAGGCCCGGGACTTCTGTCCCAGCCTCATCTTGACTCCGCCTTTTTGGACACAACCCTGTTCGGCCCTCGGACCCCACCTACCTCTTCGCGGACCCGTCCCCGGCTGTGCCCCACGGCGCTCTGCCCCGACCCAGGCGGCCCCCGACCGGTCTAGACCCGGCCCCACTCACCCCCGCAGTTCATCAGTTTGCGCACGTTGGTGGTGGACATGATACGGCGGGTCCTCAGGAAGTCGGCGATCTGGCCACCGATGGGCACGATGATGGTCATGACCAGGTGGGGCAACGCCGACACCAGGCCCACCTGCGCGAGGGGTGGGGGGTGGGGGTGGGGAGGACAGGGCCGGCGCTCAGGGCCGCCCGCCGGGCGTCTCCACCCGGTTCCTGCGCAGCGGCTCCTCCCTGTCCCTCATTCCACCCCCTTGGGACCAACGCTCGGCTCCTTCTGTCTCAGCCCCGCCGCGCCCCCTGCTCTCCCCGCCCCCTCCTAGGGTCCAACCTTGCTGATCTCGAAGCCGAACACTTCTTCGAAATAGGCGGGCTGGGAGATGAGGAGCAGGTAGAAGGTCCAGCTGCGGCAGAAGTTGGCCACGATGATGGCGTAGACGGGCATGGAGGTGAAGAAGCGCCGCCAGGGAGCTTTAAACTTCTGTGGGGGCGAGAGCAGGGGCCGCTGAGACAGGACCCGGGGGCTCTCCGTGTCCCTTCCGGAGCCTCACTACAGTCCCGCAGAGACCCCGGTTTCCCCACTTCATTAAAACCCCCAGGGGCGCCACCCTAGCCTCTAGGCAGCGGTTCTCAACCTGTGGGTCGCGACCCCTTCGGCGGTCGAACGACCCTTTCACAGGGGTCGCCTAAGACCATCCTGCATATCAGATAGTTACTTTACGATTCATCACAGTAGCAACATGACAGTTATGAAGTAGCAACGGAAATAATTTTATGGTTGGGTCACAGCATGAGGAAGTGTATTGAAAGGGCCAGAAGGTTGAGAACCACTGCGAGTGACACTTCAGGAATGCAGGCTCCTGATTTACAGTGGCCCCTCCGGTTCGCATGTGTCGGGCCTCGGTGACCCTCAGGGACCCTTAAGGGTGGGCCCAGGAATCTTCCCATTCAATATCGACACCTGAATCTAGCCTCACCCACCACCAGGTCTAAGCAAAACCCCACATTCTATCTAGTCCCGCCTCTGCTGATTTAACCACGCCCACCAGTGGTCCCGCCCCGCTGGCGACCTAGCCCCGCCCCCAGCACCTGCTAATCGGGCCCGCCCCCGGCGTGAACCCCGCCTCCCAGGTTCTGGCCCCGCCCACTGGGCGTTCCCTTCAGGTCTCCGGAGTCGGGGAACGCACCACGACCTACACGCTGTGCGGGTTCTAAGCCCCCTTTCTCCTGCCTCCCTGCTTGGATCTCTCTCCCCGCCCCACCGCGCCCCCACCCCGCAGGCTTGGCTCGGACCATGAGGGGGTTCATGAGTTTGGCGCTCTCGCCGATGGCTTCTTCGATGTACTTGCGCTCCTCTTCTGAAATGCTGGGGTGCAGCGCCGGGGACTCATAAGAGACGAGCAGCCAGAACAGGTACCAGAAGATCCCGAAGCTGCCTGGAGGGGGTCAGGAGGGGGATGGAAGCGAGGTGACGACCGGCCTCGCTCTGGCCCAGCACCCCCCGAACCCCGGCGCCCGGGCCCCTCACCGTAGACGTAGAACACAGAACTCCATCCTGAGTACTGCACCAGGACCCCGGCGAGAGGCATGGCCACCACCGCCCCGGCGTAGGAACCTGATGGGGGTGGGGGGGTGCGGGAGAGAGAGCAGACCTAGCTAGCCCCCCGGATCCAGG
This sequence comes from Myotis nattereri, assembly GCF_964212035.1. Lineage (NCBI taxonomy): Eukaryota > Metazoa > Chordata > Mammalia > Chiroptera > Vespertilionidae > Myotis > Myotis nattereri. The sequence goes on from NC_138090.1 coordinate 49,429,145, forward strand.
GGTTCGGCCCCCAGCCTCGTCTTTCCAGGACACAAAAGTGCAAGCCACAGCTCCTCTTTCCACAGATATCCGGCCAGTGCCCAACCCCCTCCTTCCCCAAACCCCCTCCTCTTTCAGACCCACACATCTAAATCCCAGCACCTTCCTCTCACCGCAAAAGGCTGTGGTCGCCAGGCGGCTCCGCTCTAAGGGAGGGGCCCATTTGCTCCAGATCCCGTGGCAGGCGGGGTAAGTGACCCCCTGGGGAGAAGAAAGCCAAAGTCAAGGAGAAGAGGTTGGCCCTAGCTGGTTTGGCTCAGCCTGCGGACTCAAGGGTCCCGGGTTCGAGGCCGGCAAGGGCACATGCCGGGTTGCGTGTTCGATTCCCAGTAGGGGGCGTGCAAGAGGCAGCCGATCAATGATTCTCTCATCATTGATGTTTCTATTTCTCTCTTCCTCTCCCTTCCTTTCTGAAATCAATATATATATAATCTTTTTTTAAAATATATTTTATTGATTTCTTACAGAGAGGAAGGGAGAGTGATAGAGAGTTAGAAACATCAATCAGCTGCCTCCTGCACACCCCCTACTGGGGATGTGCCCGCAACCAAGGTACATGCCCCTGACCGGAATCGAACCTGGGACCCTTGAGTCTGCAGGCTGACGCTCTATCCACTGAGCCAAACCGGTCAGGGCTATATAATCTTTTTAAAGGCGAAGAGGTGGTCAGAAGGCGGCGGGTCACGTATAGCGGGACTTTACCTCCACCAATCCCTGCAGGATCCGCACGAAGATGACACAGCCATAGTGGACGCGGGCAGCCGAGGGGATCAGCATGTTCAGAGTGGATGTAGCAACAATAGCAAAGCCGAAAACCCTGATGGGAAGAGTCGGTGGCTATCTCACCATGCATAGGATTCTGCTCTCTCTGCCCACAGCAGAACCCCAGGCCCCACCTTCTCTCTGACCCCCCACCTTTCACAACCACAAGCCCCGCCTTCCTCTAAGACCCCGCCCCCAGGCCCCTCCCATTGTCCAAAGTCAGCCCCCAAATGCCAGGTCACACTCTCTAACTCCACCCACGCAACTGTAGTTCCCGCCCAACTTGAGAAACCCCACCCCGACCCGTACCTGTTGGCTGCGAATTTTTGGCAGATAAATCCCCCGGGAATCTGGGTGACAATGTAGCCCCAGAAAAAGGAGCCGTGTATGAGGCCAACAGTCTCTGGATCCCAGTTGAACTGAGCTTTCTGTGGGCCGAAAAGCACATCAACCCAGTCGCCGGAGTTCGCCCCACCACCACCACCAATCAGCACCCACAGACTTAGTCCCTTGGCCAATCCGCAACAAGGATCCCTCTCTCCTCGCCCCGCCCATCAGAGCTCAAGTCTTCCCTCGGTCCAGACCGAACTAGGCTTCTCCCCGTTGTTAGGGCCTGTGCTACCTTAGCAACGGGGCCTGTTGCTGCCTAGACGCCTCGGTCTGCCTGTGGCCCTGCCTCAGTGTCCCTGCTCTGAATGTCTAGGGACCCATATCCGGGGTGGCGATTCTTTCTCTACTTCTGACCAACTTAGGAACTGCTTGCCCAGTAACCTGGACGAGTTCTAGTCAAGGACAAGAAGTAGCCAATGGGGTCGGCCTGATTGGAAGGGAGCTAGAGGCGGGGTAGACCAGAGCCATAATCAGAACTTTGTTTTCTGAGACAGAGGCATGGCCTACCCGGAAATTAAAATAGGGAGAAAGCCCAGCGGGTGTGGCTCAGTGGATTGAACGTTGTCCCATGGACCCAAGAGGTCCCAGGTTCGATTCCCAGTCAGGGCACATGCCCAGGCAATGTTTCTATCTCTCTATCTCTCCCTCTTCCTTCCTCTCTATCTAAAAATCAATAAAAACATATTTTTAAAAAATAGGAAAAAAGTCTGATGTGAGGCGGGATTTAGGTAATGGCCAGAGCAGAGGAAGCAGGATTTAGCAGGGGTAGCCCTTCAGAAAAGTCAGGATTAAAACTCGGTGGGGATGCCCAACTGCTATGGCTCAGTGATTGAGCGTTAACCCATGAACCAGGAGGTCACGGTTTGATTCCTGTTCAGAGCACATGCCTGGGTTGCGCGATCGATCCCCAGTAGGGGGCGTGCAGGAGGCAACCGATTGATGATTCTCTCTCATTGATGTTTCTATCTCTCTCTCCCTCTCCGAAATCAATAAAAATATATTTTTTAAAATTCAGTGGGGAGCTTGTGATGGGACTGGGATGAAGATGTGACCCTGGGACAGGTGTGGGACGCGGGTGGAGCAAAAGTTGCTAGGAGGCCCAAAATGAACATATAGGGAACCTAAAGCTGGGGCCCAGTCCACATTTTGGTTTTAGGGAGCGGATCTCAATAGGGGCGGAGCTTCATGTAGATCAGGGCGGGGCTTAGGAAAGAAGATCTCGGAGACGAGTCAGAGGAGAGGGGGCAGCACAGATGGGCGGGGCTACTCGGGCTGTGGCGTGGAGGGGGCGTGGCCTGGGCTGCGCCGGATGGACATGACGTCATCAGGGCGTAGGCGGCGCCGCGGCTCCCGCCCTGCGCTACCTGCACCACCAGGTGGCCGTTGCGATGGGTCGTACTGTTGTTGACCATGGAGACGATGGCCACGCCCAGGTTGCAGCGGATGCCAAAGCTGATGCAGAAGCCCAGGCCGCTCATGATGGCGATAATGTAGCGGCGCGGGAGGCCGAAGCAGGTGCAGTCCACCACCGGCGGGTCCCGCGTCTGCGTCGTGACCGGGCGGCCGTCGGCACTCAGCTCCAGCGTCTCCGCGCCTTCCTGCCGCTTCTCCAGAAGCCTGCGGGGCGGCAAGAGTCAGACTCGGCCCAGGGCCCCCGCCCCCTCCTCCCTGCACCACGGGAGTTCAGGGCCAAACCTCCTGCTTGAAAAAGACCCGGGATTCTCACTGAGCCCGTGCTCCCCGTCTTCCTTCCCAGGAGCCCAGCTTCTCTCCCCAGGACCCAGGATCCAGGAGCCCCCACCCCCCGCCCCCCTCAGACCAGGAATTCCACGCCCCCAGCCCCTCCTCCCCAGACTCAGGTGTCCAAGTCCTCAGGTCCCTTCTCTCCCAGCCCTGCCATCTCTCGACTCAGCAGTTTTACACCCTCACTACCCTTTGCGGTCCAACAGCCTGTGCCCCACCCCCCACCCCAAGGCCCAGGCTCTCTCTAGCCCCCTCCCCCAGATAGGAGTCTATTTGAGGAAGCAAAAGGCGCTAAGGAGATGCTTCAGCAAAGGTGTCAGCAGAACAGATGCTTCTCAGCCACGTCTGCTTGTATGCCGACGCCCCTCCCCCTGCCTCTATGGCTGCCCTCCTGCCCCGGGGCCCCAGGTGTGGGGCTGACAGCCAGCTGACTCCGTTCAGCCACCAGCAGCCCATTCCTAGCGCCTCGGGGGTGGGGAGACTTCCGGGACCCTGGACTCCAGCAGTGCAGCCGGGCATCCCTGGGGAGCCTTGAGTTCAGGCTGTCAGCCTAGGGGATGGGGAGGGGGGTGGTGGGTGGTGTCCTGGCAAGGGACAGATGGCCCTGGTGGGGGACTTGGCTCGGTCCCCAGCGAGCCTGTCGCCCCCGCCCGTTCTGGATCAGGGATTGAGGCTGTGATGACGGAGACGGGTAGGATAGTTGGAGAGCCACCTCCAAGCCACAGAGAGGCTGCAGAAAGAGGTGTCCAGAGGTGTGGACAGACCCACAGGGAGGCTAAGGAAGAAGGTCAGAGACACAGAAGGAAGCGAGAGACCCAGGGAGAAGGGGTCAGAGACCCAGAGAGACAAGGAGAGAATAAGATAGGGGGACCCACCCCAGGAAAAAAGGGGGGACAGAACAGTGACCCAGAAGGGAGGGGGCAGAGACCAGAGGCAGGGGACAGGAACCCAGGGGAGAGGATGTAGATACAGAAAACCGAGTGTTGAACGATGAAGGGATTAGGATGCTGAGGAGACGGGCTGGGGCTGTGATTGGTGAGGTGCGGCTCCTCTCCGAGGCGGGGAAGCAGCCAGAGGATCCGGCTGGATCCCAGGAAGGGGCCGGAACAGATGGAGGCGAGGGAGACTGGGACGGGGGAGGAGAGAACAGCCAGACGGCCTGGGGGGAGGCGGTGGAAGAGATGCGAGAACACAGCCACCCTCCCGATCCTAGAACTTAAGGAGAAGGGAGGAGGAACCGTAAGAAACGGATGGGGGGGGGGGAGGATGTGGGGGAGTGGACCAACCCCAGGGGGTGAGGAATGAGACCCTGAGAGAGCTGGAGAGAGGGGGGAGGGAGCCCCGGAATGACTCGTACAGGGTGGTAGGGGCTGCCCACTCCTGTCAGAACCTGTCAGCCAACGAGATTAGACTTTGACCCAGGTGGGTATCAGATGCTATTTGACCCTGAAACTCAAGAAGTGATTGCGGCCGCAGCTAAAACCAACATCAAGGCGATCCCGCCTCGGGGCCTGTGTCTGCTCCTCTCGGCTCCCCGTCCGCTCCCCCAGACCTCTGTCCCCTTTGTCCCTTAGCTTCTCTCTCCCAACGTACAACTAAGGAAACTGAGGCACAGAGAGTGGAAGCAGCATGTCCAAGGTCACCCGCGAGAAGAGCGATGGGGCCTGCTCGCGTCCAGGGCCCTGTGGCTCCTGGTCTCGCCTCCATCCCTCTGCCCCCGCCCCCCCATTCTTGTCTCTAGTTGCCTAGTTTACATCTGTTTCCTGGTCTGGGGGAGCGTCCCCACCCACTGAGCTGGAGCTTCATGCATCTCTAGGAAAACCCGCAGCCTCCAGCGCAGGTGGGGAGGAGCTGGCCTGGGTTGAACGATGGCTCAGCCACCAATGCCTCCCTCTTCTCCAGCTGAGCCTGTTTCCCCAGCTTCGTCTAGAGGACCGAATGGGGGTTGTGTCCAACACAGAGCATCACCCTTGTCTCCAACCCTCACAGCGAACCCCAGGATTCGGATGCTCATCTCCGCCCAGGCTCCTCCGTGACTGTCCTGGCATGAGCACTGGGCTTGGGGTGCCCAGGGGGGCCTGGGAGGCAGCTCAGGGCGGGGGTGAGAGTAAGGCAGGGCCCAAGCAAGAGAAAGCCAGACCCAGATGAGAGGCTGAGGGGCTGAGACGGAGGGAGGGGGCCTGAGGGACACACCTCTCCCCTGCAGCACCCCCAGCCCAGCCTCCATCAGCACGCCTCTCTGTCTCCTGACTTCTCACGGATGTATTTTGAGAAACTCGTGAAAGGAGGCGAGAAAAAGGGTGGGGAGGGGCTGGGAGATTGGGAGATGCAGGGGTGGGGTTATCTCAGCTTCCCACCGCCTCCCCGCCGCGTGCCATCCTCTGGCCCCCTCCCTTCTGTCCAGCCTCATTTCCATCTCCCCTGTTACTAGAGGGTGAGGGGCCCTGGAGCCCAGAGGTGATCTACAGCAAGCAGGACTAGCGTTAGACTTAGAGAAGGACTTGCGCGGCCTAGTGAGATGGACGGAGGGCCACTAACCCCGGGGTCAGGGCTGTGGGCACGGCCGGGCCCCAGGGAAGGGCAGCGGAGATGCTGGGGCTCGCTCCTCCCGCCCAGGCCGGGTATTTTTAGGTCTCACCGCAGATGAGTAATTTCTCTGACTTGGAGCCAAGGCTGGGGTTGGGGGTGAAGGACTGGAGGGAGGCGCTCGGCCTCCCCTGGGGACACCCAGGTCACTGGGGTCATCGCCCTGTCCAGTAGGAGTCCCCCTTAGCTCTAGCCTACATCCTTGGGGAGGTCTCATGTGGGGCCTGCAGCTACCTTCCTCCCAGAGGCCCCGGACACCCCGGCTTCTCCCTCCCAGCTTAACTCGCCTCCAAGGACGAGAACCCCTGGGCCCCAATCCGCTTTAACTTCAGATTAAACGCTCTGAGTGACGGAGATGAGATCCACAGAGTGATGGAGAGCCCCAGGGTAGCAGGATGAACACCCAGGGAGAGGACAGAGACCCCAAGAAGAGAGACGGAGACCCCGAGAGGGGGGCAGAGACCCCGAGAGGGGAGTTGATAGATATCTAGTGAGAGCCAGAGTCACAGAGAGGACGGAGACTCGGAGATAAAGGGGACTAGAGACCCAGAAAGAGGGGCCCAGAGGTCCAGGGAAGGGACGCGGAGAGCAGAGGGGTGAACAGAGCCCCAGAGGTGGGACAGGGGTTCAGGGGCCCAGACAGAGGGGAACGGACAGACCCAGAGAAAAGGGTCGAGAATGGAGTGGGGTGGGGCCAAAAGAATAAACCAGGTGATGAGCAAGACAGAACCAGGAACAGCGGCGCCGTCGGAGGCCGAGGGAGAAAACTGGACAGATGGATGGACACCCTCGCCCCCCGCATCCGCGTATCTCCCGTCCATCTCTGGGTCTGCGCCCGGGTGGGCATGGGCGTCCTCTGCGGACCTTGCCCTCTTCCCCGCCCAGGACCCGCACCCGGCTCACCGGTGCAGCCGCCCGAGGGCGCGACCCGCCAGCTTCCGAAACTCCTCCTTGTGGAACTGCATGGTGGCTGCCCCCGCGGCGGGTCCCCCCGCCGATCCCCCCGCCCGCGGGCCCGGGCGGCCGCGTCCGGGTTCCCGGGGTCCGCCCCGGCCCGGCCGGCCCCGCAGCTCCGCTCGGGGGGGAAGGAGGCTGCGAGTGCGGCGGCCGAGGGGCTGTCACTGAACTCAGCCTCGGGGGCGGGGCGAGGGGAGGCCACGCCCACCCATCCCCGCTAGACCCTCCCCTGGCTTTCTAAGCCGGCCCGGCCCCGCCCTTCCACTCCTGGACCACACCCCTGGGTTGGAACTCACTCGAGTTGCATCGCCCCAGCTCGGTCCCTTCTCAGAGTTACTCTCCCTCATCCCATCCCCGCCTGTGGCTCCTTCTAGCGCTGCCCTGAGACCTGTCCCCCCGCCCCACTCCCCTTCCTTTCATCTCATCCCCGCATTTTCCTCCCCTGCAGGGCCATCTTGCTGGAGTCTCCTTCCGCGTTGCATCCTCAGTCCTCTACCTCCTAGATTCTGCACCCTCCAGTTGCACATCTCGCCCCCCGGATTCCATCCCCATCCTGTAACATCACCCCCGGTTCCAACACCCTCATTCAAAAGGTTCTCTTCTCCTGCAGGGAATTCTTTCCCCGGAATTCCCACCCCCATCTTCATTCACGCCTTGTCCCCTCTACTCTCCCCATCCTGTTTCTTCCCCTTTGACGTCCATCCACATGTTCCCATCATCCCTCTTTGGAATTCCATTCCCCTCCTGTTGCTTTTCCTTTGCACGCACCCGGCTCCCAGGTCCTTGACCTCCAGTTTCCTTCCCCTCTGAGTCCCATCCCCGACTGTTAATACTGCCCCCCTCCGGCCGTCGCCAGTTTCGCCCCCAATAATTTAGTCCCCACTTCGGAATCTGTCCAACTCTCTCAGTTCTGTCTTCGCCCCCTGAGTTCAGGCCCTGCCCCCTGGGATCTGCCCCGCCCCCTCTATTCTGACCCCACCCCCTGCCTCCAGCCCCGCCCCTTAGGGCTGAACCCGGACTTTGGGTCTGTGCGCGCGGCCCCTCTCCCCGACGCGGAGGCCATCTCCAGATCCAGGCCCCAGGAGGGTGCTTCCTTCACCACCGCCTCTCTGCCTCGGGCCGCAAATGCATTCGGGATTAAATTTTCATGATGTGGCGCAGGCCCGCCGCGGGGGTGGGGGAACAGCCGGCGTGGCGGACGGCGCCACGGACCCAGTGTCCCGCAGCCACTGCCCGCCGCGGCCTCTCCATGGGGGTCTGGGTCTCACAGTGTTGCCTGTGTTTGAAACCCCCCCGGGCCCCTGGGGAGGAGGGGGCGGGGGGCTGGACTCCTGGGCCAGGGAGGAGTCAGTAGCCCGCGGAGCCGTCCACACGCGCCACCCTGTGGCAGCAGGATCCTCGGCCCGGGTGCGGAGGCGGCGGCCGGGGCTCCGGGCCAGGTGCGAAGGTGGAGCAGATGGTGAGGAGGAGGGAGTGGGAAGAGGGCCCAGCCGCTGCCAAATCCCGTGCATTCGCCGGAACTATCACCATGGAGACAGGGGACGGCAGAAGGGACCCAGCCCCACACTTCTTAGGACTTAAGAATGAGTTCTTCCGTCCCACGGAGAGTCCCCATGAGAACTACGAGTCCCAGCGGCCGCTGGACCTCACTGTTTGCTTCGGAAGGGCCGCTTACTTCGAGGGTCGCTGGGAGTTGTAGTTCTGAGGATGCCTTGCGCCATCTAGTGGACACGGCGCCTACATTAGCTCCTTCAGCTGCTCATAGACCCTATCCCACCTTTACCCTTTCGCAGCCTCCTTCTACCCACCCAACTCAACTCCGTTCCAGTCACACTGGACTTTTTTTAAAAAAATATATTTTTGTTGATTTTAGAGAGGAAGGGGGAGGGATAGAGAGAGAGAAACATCAATGATGAGAATCATTGATAGGCTGCCTCCTGCACGCCCCCCCACTGGGGATCCAGTCCCCAACCCAGGCATGTGCTCTTGGCCAGAATCAAACCTGGGACTGAAGTCCATCCACTGAACCAAACCGGCCAGGGCCACACTGGACTCTTTACTGCTCTTCCAATTTACCACTGACATTCCTCCATTTACTTATGCACCTAGGACTATAGAAAAAGGAGAGGGGTTGGCCATCATTTATTCAACAAATATTTGAGTCCCGACTAGGTGGTAGGCATTGTCACACATAGGAGATATAGCTGGAAGAGTAACACTGGGCACTGGGGGCTCCCAGAGGGGGATTCTAACTCCGCCAGGGTAGATCAGAGAAAACCTGAAGGTTGAAAAGCTTTCCGGGGAAAGCTCAGAAAAGGGCTGGCTGGGTGGGGAGGCGGCCAAGGATGGCCGGAGGGAGTGTAGCCGCCTCAGGGGAATCAGCAGTTGCAGAGCGGGGAAGTGAGAAAGGCTGGTGTGACTGTGACTTTTCCAGGAATGGGCAGCTTGTCAGGACAGGGGTAGGAGAGGGTAGAGATGATGGTATGGGTCAGATCACCAAAGGGCTCTGGAACATCCCCTGTGCGGGGGAGACAATTAGAAACTTCCCAGGTGTACTAGAGAGGCGGTACTAAGTAGAAGGGACAGTAGAAACTAAGAAAAAGTTTCCAAAAATGGTGTGGTCAAGACACTCTCCAGTGTGACTAGGCCCGTGGTCGGCAAACTGTGGGTCTCGAGCCACATGCGGCTCTTTGGCCCCTTGAGTGTGGCTCTTCCTAAGCCTTAGGAGTACCCTAATTAAGTGAATAACAATGTACCTACCTATATAGTTTCAGTTTAAAAAATTTGACTCTCAAAAGAAATTTCAATCGTTGTGCTGTTGATATCTGGCTCTGTGGACTAATGAGTTTGCCGACCACTGGACTAGGCAGCGAGAGGAAGAGGTCCAAATGAGGCCTGAAGGCCAGACCGTGCCCTGGCTGGTGTGGCTCAGCTGCTGGGGCACTGTCCTGCACAGCGAAAGGTGGCAGGTTTGACTCCTGCTGAGGGCACATACCTAGGTTGCAGGTTCCATCCCTGGTTGGGACGCGTACGGAAGGCAACCAATGGATGTTCTCTCACATCGATGTTTCTCTCTCTCCCTCCTTCCCCTCTCTCTGAAATCAATAGGCATATCCTCCTGTCAGGCCACACGAGCTCGGAGGGCCAGGCTGAGGGTGTGACCTTCTCCCAGGGGCGATGGGGAGCCAGGGAGGGGTTGTGAACAGGAGAGTGGCAGAGACCGCTCTGGGACCCCTGGGAGACTGACGAGGGGAGAAACTGGAGGCCAGGAGCCAGGGAGAGGATTCAGGGAGAGGACGAGGCCTGAGCTGCAGCAGTGACGCCTTTGGGACGCCAGGGCTACAGCCCCATGTCCGTTCCCCCCCCCCCTCCCCCGCCCACTCCCCATGTATTCCCAGCCAGACACACAGTAAAGGCAAACTCTTTTATTTCAGTCTTAGAGAAGCGATCGCCTTCTTCTCCCCACTTGGAAGCCCAGGGCGACGCCGGGTCAAGAAGGCGCGGACAGAAGGGGCATCGCCACCATCAATTGCTGAGGAGAGGAAAGGGAGAGGGTTCAGGACCCAGGAGTCCCGGCCCCCAGGTCTCCGCTTCCCCGAACCACCCCCCGCCCCAGGTACCCTTCTCTTCCGGTGGAAGGCCGCCTTGCTCTCAGCAGAGTTGATCCGCAGGGGGATGTAGGCATCCAGGTGGTACAGCTGCTGGGGGCCCCCCATCACCAGGCGGTTCTCCCCGATCTCCAGCGACAGCCCTAGAGCTCCATCCTGGGGATAGACTGCAATCAGCCCCCCCTTCCCTTCCGGCAACAGGACACAGGATGATGGAAACATGGGCCGAGAGAGCAGGCTCACGTGCTGGGAGACCATATTTAAAGGTTCTAACCTTCCAGGGAAAAGGGCGGGGGGGGGGGGGGCACGGTCATTACAGTTCTCCACGCTGGATCACTTACGATGCCCTGGGTACCCTTGGGACAGCACCGGAAGTGGGCCCGAGGGCCCTAAACTAAGACGGCAGCACTAACGGGCTGGCAGCCAGCCCAGGCCACTCTCCCTCCCACACCCCAACCTCATTCTCCAGCTCAGGTCGAGGGTACACCCACCAGCTTGGGGAGGTCAATTTCCGCCAAAAGGAGGTCAGGGGCTTCCAGCCAGAGGTTCAGGTGAGGCTTCTCAGGGCTGAGGAGGAACAAGAGCCAGAACTGAGGAGAGCCCCAGGTCCTCGGGGCTGCTGCCCCTGCCTGGCATGTGGCTCCCTCCTTTCTCGCCAGCATGCGGCCTCGGGGTGGTCTGGGCGCTCCCAGAGCCCCAGGACACCGCCCCGTTGGGGAGGGAGGGGTGGCAAAGAGCAGTGGGAGACAGGAGAGAGGGACCCAGGACAGCCCACCTTTCCGCGGGCCTCAGGGAGTCAGCGGTAAACACGTTCCCCAGCTCCTGGATCGGAGGACGCTGGCGGGAGCGGATATTTTGCTGGGAGATGGAGCCCATAAACGGCCGGTTCTTCAACAGGCGCCACTCTGCGGGGGGGGGGGGGGGGTCAAGGTCACAGGGTAAGGGTTCCCTTCCCTCCTCCAAGCGCCAGGGGGGCATCTAGCTCCGGGAGAGCTTCCCGGGAGGGGAGAAGGGTGGAGGTGGCCAGGGACCTGACCACACCCCCAGGCTTGGCTTCAGGAAGCGCGCCCACCTTGTCCCCGCCTTCCCGGAGTATTAGCCAATAAAATCTGATCCTAAGAGATGCTTCAGACTCCACGGCTCCCACGCTGTCCAGACCCCGCCCTTTACCTAGATTACGGGCCAGGGCCCGCTCCACAAGCACTAACACACACCCCACACACCCCACACACCCCGAGGAGCCTCGCACTGTCCCCAGGATCGCAGCCTAGCGGCTAAGCCATTAGCCACACTCGCCCGCCTCTCCCAAGGGCGGCCCCCACGCTGCCCGGGCCCCCTCACCTGGACTCAGCTGCAGGCTGTATTTGTCCTCCAGGCCCTCCCTGGCGATGGTGATCACCAGCTCGCGCAGGAAATCGCTGTTCTAGGACAGAGCGGGGAGCAGGGCTGCGGGAGGGCTCGAGGGTAAAGGGAGCGGCCCCTGCCCAGCCTCACCCGCAGCCACGCCCCCAACCTGCATCCTCCGGTAGAAGTCGCTGTTGACAGCCACGTCGTAGGCGGTGCAACCCTGGCCTTCTGCGGGGAGAGAAAGGGGTGAGGCCCCCTGCCCTCGGGACAGCCCCACGGCTCAGACAGGCAAAGAGACAGCACTAAAGCAGCGGTTCTCAACCTGTGGGTCGCGACCCATTTGGGGTTCGACCAACCCTTTCACAGGGGTCGCCTAAGACCATCGGAAAACACATATGTAATTACATACTGTTTTTGTGATTAATCACTATGCTTTATGTTCCATTTGTAACAATGAAAATACATCCTGCAGATCAGATATTTACATTACGATTCATAACAGCAGCAACATTACAGTGATGAAGTAGCAACAAACATAATGTTATGGTTGGGGGTCACCACCACATGAGGAACTGTGTTAAAGGGTCGCGGCATTAGGAAGGTTGAGAACCGCTGACTTGGGACCATTAAAGAGAAAAAGGAAGCAGCTCCGTGCTGGCTGCCCCTGGCCTGGCCCCAGGGGAGGGGACATGGGGCTAATATCAGGCTTTGTCGGGGGTGAAAGGCTGTGGGGCTGTGATGTCCGGGGAATCTTCTCTGTCTTGACCCGATGAACCCCTCCGGTTCCTTCTCATCTTAAGTTGGACATTTCCTCCTCCAGGAAGCCCTCCCTGACCCTGACCCTGACCCTGACCCTTCGATGTGGGCCAAGCGCCCCCTCTGGCACAGCAAGAATCGCACAGTATTGAAACCCCAAGTTCTGGCTTTGGTAAGTCCCTACTCCCCGGGGCACCACCCAAAACGTGGTCCCAAGAGGCTTCAGGGGACAGATGTGAATTGAACAAGCAAGGACATAGAGACAGAAATGCCACAGAGACAGAGGTGAGAGGGGCAGAGGGACAGAGACAGGGGGCAGGGTGAAGGAGAAAACAGAGATGAGGGTGAGAGCTGGCCTGGGCCTGGATCCAGAAGATGGGCTAATAAAGCACCTGCCCGCCCGCCCTCGCCCTGGAGGGAGGCAAAGGGAAGTGCCAGCCTGGCCAGGTGGGCAGAACCAGGACTGCCCCAGGCGGCCGCTGCAGCAGGCCCAGGAGGCTAGGGGTATGCCTGGGGGTTTCTAAGTCCTGCAGGAGGAGAGTCCTGGGCCCTGGATTCTGGGGTCCTGGGGAAGGAAGGACCTAGAGGGCCGGGGTCCTGGGTCCCCCCAAGGGTACTGACTTGCATCGAGTTCGGCATGAGGCTCTCCCAGACTCATGGGGATGCGAAACCCGGCTTGGTCCTCCTCCAGCATTTGAAGCAGCTGGTCCTCGGTCATGTCAGCCGGGGGAGGGATGGAGGAAGAGTGACAGATGTTGATGAAAACCTTCCCTTCGGATGAATTGGTCTTTACGCAGAAGCCTGGTGGGAATGGGTTGTTCCTGACCATGTCTCCATGTGGGTCTTGATGTCCATCCGTCCTCTCCCCAGTCTGTCCTTCTTTCCATCGGTCCCCTTCCTTGAGTCTCAGTCCTCCACTTTCTGGTTCTGTCCCCCTCCCCACGCCTGGGACCTCTGACTCTCTTTCCATCTTGGAGTCTCTGTCCCCCTAGTTACTCCTATCCCCCCCACCCCCCTCTCTTTGGATCTCCCTCTGGATCTCTGTTCACTTCCCCACCGAGGCTTCTAAACACTCTTATGATGTCCCTTTCCTCCCTCCTCTGTGTCCTTTGACCCCAGTGTCTCTCCACTTCTCCCTGGGAACCGCTCACTCTCTTTGGGTTTCTGCCTGCCTCACCTGGTTGAGGTTGGATCTGTGTTGATTCTGGTCTGCTCGTCTGGGCCTGCTGGAGCTCCTTGGAGGCCTGGGTGAAGGAACATGACTTCCAGGCTTGGCGTCTGTGCTATCAGACCCGCATTTGTTGCTCAAATGTTTACTGAGCAATGTTTAGGGATATGAGCCACGCAGGGAATAAGACATATTATGTCCCTGTCCTCCTCTGAGGAACCCAAAGAACAACCCCAGTCTGACTCCCATTTATTCCAGAGCCTAGCAAACTTGGAGTTAACCAACTACAATTCCCAGAAGCCCTGTTGCCTCTCTAGTGCATTCTGGGAACTGCAATCCTATCTCAGGGAGAGGAAAAAAAAAAAAAAGGAATCCCCCAAATAACCAGGGACACAGGAGTCCTTGGTCAGTGCGCACCTGCAGCAGCAGCTCCTGGAAACGCGCAGTCTCGGCGCCTATGGCCTCCGCCTCGTTCAGCTCCGGCACCAGCAGCTTCAAGTCCGCCATGGTCCCCGGGAAGAGACCTAGGCGTCCCCAGCAACGGCGACGTGGGGGAGCCTTTGCTGGGATCGGAACTCTGGGGCCGGCTTCCCGGGCCCTCAACAGACTCCGACACCCACTGTTGTATATGAGAATCGAGGAATCTGGCCGGAGGCTACAGTTCCACTCAGATCAGGTACCGTCGTCAAATCTGTTGGGGGACAGTATCTCTCGATGCTCCAACACGCCAAATGTTTAAATGACAGCCACTCTTCCGGTCTCTGTGTAACAGAAATTTGAGTTCGCCACACTTCCGACTCCCTCAGCGCTTGTACCTTAACCAGCAACCGCGCTACTGACCAATCAGAGTCTAAGTACGAGGCCACGCCTCCTCTCACCTCAACCAATCAAAACCAGATTCTGAGGCTGATTCCCTTAACGCCACACTTCCGCTGTCGATTAAAGGCAAACTTCCCCCTCCTGCCCGACAGCTTCCTCAGGCCAGGTTACGGGCAGTCAAACCCTCATTTCAGTGTCCATCCTAAGATTCCCTTCTGATCTCCGAACTATCGCTTCGCCCCAGAGCTAGACTCGATTCTCTAGTAAATGTATTTCGGGCCGAAAGCTGCAGTTTTGTGAACAGGGTGGTGGGAAGACACACCAACACGGCCACCCTTCTAAATCTGGAACTCTCCGTTTTTGCAAGGCGCACACAATTTCTCTTCCGTCCCCCCCACTGTGAGGACTGCGCATGCTCCGAACTACGTGGGCGGGGTCGCCGGGTCCTAAGGTTGGGTCACGTTCTATCATCTCCTGCGGCCCGCCCTTCGCCCTGGAGGGGGCGGCCCCGCCCTTCGGACCTCGAAGTTCCCTCGGGTAGAGCGCCCGGCAGTTGGTGGAAAGCGGTCTGGACGGGTGATGGCTGCCACGCGCGCGGGGTCCCGCACCCGAGAGATCTTCGCCACGCTGGAGTACGGACCCGCGCCGGAGAGCCACGCATGCGCGCTGGTGAGGGCCTGCGGGCCGGCGCTGCCCCTCCCTTCCTCCCTCCCTCCCTCCCTCTCTCCCCCCTCCCCCCGCGCGGGTTCTGCGCGCTGACTCCCGTGATCCTCCGCGGCAGCTCCGCGACTCCGCACTTCTTTGCTTCCGTGATTCCCGGCGCCCCTGGACCGGCTTCCCGGGGGCTTTTGCGGTTGTGCCTCTCAGCCCTTTAGCGGGTCCCTCGTGCCTCACGGCCCGAGCTCGAGGCGGTGTTTTCCCGCTTCCTCAGACCCGCCCCACCCGGAGGGGTGCGACTGGTTCTTCGGAGTCACATCAGAACCTCCAGGGAACCTCTGAACCCCCGTAGATTTCCCAGGGTTCCCGAGAACATCCTGTGCCTCCATGGTCCTCCAGGGCACCCCGAGAGTTCTCATGGGGCTCCCCTAATCACTCGGACCCTCCGTGGAGTCCTCGTGAGTCCTCAGGCTCCTCTGTACTTGTGTAGCTTCGGTGATCTCGGGGGGGCTCTCGGAACCCCGGAATCCATCAGAACTCCTCGTTACCTACAGCCCCTCAGCGTGCCCTCATGGGTCCCCCGTGGTCCCTCGCCACCCCTGGGGGTGTCGCGTGGGCCCCCCGTGAGTCCTCGGGGCCGCTGAAAATGCTGATGGTGCTCCATGACCCTCAGATTCCCTGGGACTCCTGTGAGCCCTCAGACTCTGTGGTTCTCAACCTTCCTGATGCCGCGACCCTTTACTACAGTTCCTCATGTGGTGGTGACCCCCGACCAGAAAATTATTTTCGTTGCTACTTCATCACTGTAATTTTGCTACTGTTATGAATCGTCATGTAAATAGCTGGTATGCAGGATGTATTTTCAGGGGTCGCGACCCACAGGTTGAGAACCGCTGCCTCTGAGCCTCCCATAACGTTTTGGAGGTTCTCGCAGATAAGTAAGGGGCCTCGAATTTTCCGTAATGGCCCAGGCCCCTCAGAATCCCCCCGATGGAGCCAGGTCACCCCCAAGGGCCCTCTCGCACCCAATCGAGGAGCTTGGGCTTCTGCAGGGGGAGGGGAGGAGGCTGGAAGAAGAGCCCACGTCCGGGATGCGAGCTGCGCCTGCGCAGGCTGTGGAGGGACCGGAGGGGAGGAGGCCGCGGTGCAGGAGCAGCGGGCTCCGGGGAACTGAGGGGCGAGGACAGCACTTGGGGTCTGGCCCTGTGGCGAGGTGGACTGTCCCCCACCCCATGGTGAACCCTGGAGCAGCAAGCTTCCGGGGGAAGATGCTGAGCTGAGTTGTCACCTGTTGTCCAACGTGCGCAGGAGTCAAAGGCCACTTTGGGCCTGGCTGGTGTGGCTCTGATTCAGTGTTTCCCACTCAAGGGCACATGCCCGGGTTGCGGGCTTGATCCCCAGCAGGGGGCGTGCAGGAGGCAGCCGATCAGTGATTCTCATCATTGATGCTTCTATCTCTCCCTCTCCCTTCCTCTCTGAAATCAATAAGAATATGTATATTTTTGAAAAATACCACTTTGAGCCTCAGGTCTAGAGGCAGGGACCTGGGAGGCATCAGTGTCAAAAAGAACCGAGCCCTGGCCGGTTTGGTTCAGTGGATAGAGCGTGGGCCTGCGAACTGAAAGGTCCCAGGTTCGATTCAGGTCAAGGGCACATGCCCGGGTTGTGGACTCGATCCCCAGTGGGGGACTTGCAGGAGGCAGCCGATCCATGATTCTCTCTCATCATGGATGTTTCTATCTCTCTCCCTCTCCTTTCCTCTCTGAAATCAATAAAAATATATATATATTTAAAAATCAACATAAATGTATAAAAAAAAGATAACGGAACCCTGGGAGAGACAAGATCTAGATATATAGTTTAGGCGCAGATAAAAGGAACTGTGGCCCTGGTTTGGCTCAGTGGATGGAGCGCCAGCCTGCGGACTGAAGGGTCCCAGGTTCGATTCCGGTCAAAGGCATATGCCTGGCTTGTGAGCTCGATGCCCAGTTGGGGGCGTGCGGGAGGCAGCCAATCAATGATTCTCTCTCATCATTGATGTTTCTCTCCCTATCCCTTCCTCTCTGAAATCAATAAAAATACATTTAAAAAATAAATAAAAGGAGCTGTGACAGTGTGCAGAGAACCCCCACACTTGGAGGGTGGGAGTGGAATGTCGTGAAATAGCAATGTGCTAAAAGCTCCTATTTATTGGATGCTTTCTCTGTGACCCTCTGTGCTCAGCATACTTGCATGGACTCTCCCAGGACCACTGTGGGAGGGGTCATTGTGGTTATTATCTTAGTGAGAGCGCAGAGAGGCTTGGAGAAGTAAGTCATTTTTGCCCGTGGTCAGCACAGCTGAAAAGGGGAAGCTGAACTTTCAACCAATCAAGAATTTAAATTAAATACAAGAGAAAAGGGGGAAGCTGAGATTTGAACCTGAGCCCTCAGATTCCAGTGCCTGTGGTGCCCCCACCTTGCCCCAGACCAAGGTCCCAGCCTTAGGGTCTGTTGGCCAGACTCAGCCAATAAACATGTTTTCTTTGGCCGATGTTTATTGGTAAAAAATGTGAATTTGTTGACAACTAACTCCATGTAAACATCCGGGATTCCAGCTTCTCTTGAAAATAAAATCCCCCAATTTGGCAACCTTTGGCTCACGTTCCCTGACAAAAATCATCTGGCTCCGTTAGCGACAGTTTGTCTTGTTAGACGAGTGGCGAGTTCCCAGTCACCCCCAGGCCCTCTTCTCACACTAGCGAGGTCTGCGGGGACCCTACGGACATTCTTTTAGGATTTTGTTTTTCTTTGGGGGGAAATTTTGCAAAATTCCAGAGTACTTAATATTGTGAACTCTCATGCACCCCCCACTGCGCTTCAACAATGATTAGCATTTGGTCCAGTTGTTGTCTCCCTGTGTGTTCTCTTTTCCTGGAGTGATTCCAATCCCATGGCCTAGCCAGCGTGGTTCAATGGTTAGAGAGTCAGCCCGCACACCGGGAGGGTCTCGGGTTCAATTCCTGGTCAAGGGCACGTACCTGGGTTTCCGGTTCAGTCCCCGTCCTCCTTCCGAGCCCATGTAGGAGGCAACCAGTCAATGTGTCTCTCTCGCATGGATGTCTCTCTCTCTTCCCCTCTCTCTCCCTTCTCCCCCCCCCCTCCCCGCCCCTTCCACTCTCTCTAAGAATCAATGGAAAAAATAACCTCCAGTGAGCATTAACAACAAAAAATTAAATCCCAGATGTCATATTATTTTCCCATAAATATTTGATTCCTCATTTCTTTTTTTTTTTTTAAAGTAATGCTTTTTTTAAAAAATATATTTTATTGATTTTTCACAGAGAGGAAGGGAGAGAGATAGAGAGTTAGAAACATCGATGAGAGAGAATCATCGATCAGCTGCCTCCTGCACATCTCCTACTGGGGATGTGCCGGCAACCCAGGTACATGCCCTTGACCGGAATCGAACATGGGACCTCTCAGTCCGCAGGCCGACGCTCTATCCACTGAGCCAAACCGCTTTCGGCATGATTCCTCATTTCTAACACGTAAGGACTCCTGTAACATAACCACCCTGCCATTTGCACACTCAGCATTAACAGTCCTACTTTAATATCATCTGATGCCCAGCTCGTGCTCAGATACCCTCAACTGTGTCAAAAGTGTCTTTCTCCCGCCCCGCCCCCCGCCCCCCCCCTCAGCCTCTGGAGGGATTTGAATTAGGAACTTCCTGTTGACCATTTGACTTTAAAGAAAAAGGAGAAGGGCCAGTTGGCAGGGGAAGAGACAAGTCAGGAGACTGAGGCACTGGGGGTGATAAGAGAGAAGTTTGTAGAAGGAAAAAGTGGGAAGCGTGTCATGGATTTAGCAAGGATTTGGGGAAGACGGGACCAGGGACAGAGAGAAACGTGAAGCTGCTATGGAGCTGCAATAAAATTAATAGAGCCCTAACCGGTTTGGCTCAGTGGATAGAGCATCGGCCTGCGGACTGATGAGTCATGGGTTCAATTCCGGTCAAGGGCATGTACCTTGGTTGCGGGCACATCCCCAGTAGGGGGCGTGCAGGAGGCAGCTGATTGATGTTTCTGTCTCATCGATGTTTCTAACTCTCTATCCCTCTCCCTTCCTCTCTGTAAAAAATCAATAAAATATATTTAATCTTTAAGATAAAAGTAAACTGTAATTTAAAAAAAAAGAATTCCAAAACTGAAAATATATATATATATTTTTTTTAAATAATCATAATAAATAAAAATAATAGAAAGTTACAAGTACTGCTGCTTTGGTATCTGACACGGATGATTCATCCTCACATGCTTTTGAGGTGGGGAGTTGTCCTTACCGCCACCTTCCAGATGGCTCACTGAGCGGAGGCCACGGCAGGATCTGGCTAAGGCTGCACCATGAGTAAGTACCGGAGCCAGGATTCAAACCCTGGCCGTGGCCCTCGCTCCAGGGACCCCACCCTGGGCTGCCCCTCTGCAAAGCTCATATGCTACGCCTTGGGCTCAGTTAGACGTGCCACGGCCAAATAATCCGAACCTGGCAGGGCAGCATCCAGTCTGTCTTTGGGATTCGGGGTCCCACACTCACTCCCCAAGCGCTGACAGCTGAGATTGAGGGAACACAGGAACCACCTGGCTTAGAAGCCACACGGTCCCATGGGCATCGCTTCCAGGTGTACAAACAAAATGTGCACACGGACATCTCCACCAGCACCATTCACAATAGCCAGAGAGCGGAAACGGCCCGCATGCCCAGCCACCGAGGACCAGCTAAACACAATGTGGTCCATCCCGATAATGAGTACCTTACAGCCATAAAAAGAAATGAGGTGCTCACACAGGATATGGCATGGATGGGTCTTGAACACGCCATGCCAATCATAACATTAAAAAGAAGAAAAGAAAAAACCATGCCAAGTGAAAGAAGCCAGCCACAAAAAGCCGTTTAGTGTAGGATTCCATGGACATGAACTGCCCAGAATAGCAAATCCATTGAGACAGAGGGCAGATTAGGTTTGGGCGCAAAGGGGAAGGGAAAGCGACTGCTTAGCAGTGGTTCTCAACCTTCCTACAGCCGTGACCCTTTCATACAGTTCCTCATGTTGTGGTGACCCCCAATTTCATTATTACAAATTCAACATAAAGCATAGTGATTCATCACAAAAACAACATGTAATTATATATGTGTTTTCCGATGGTCTTAGGCAACCCCTGTGAAAGGGTCGTTGGACCCCCAAAGGGGTCGCGGCCCACAGGTTGAGAACCGCTGGCTTAATGGCTGCGGAGCTGTCTTTGGGGGGTGATGAAATGTTCAGGAATTAGAAAGTGGTAATAGTTGCACAATACTGTGAATTTACTAAATGCCACTGAACTGTACACTTTAAAATGGTTCAAATGTTGAGTGTGTTATGTGTCTGTTATGTTTATGTCTATTTTCTACCTACACAGGAAAAGAATTAGCTGGTGGGGCAAAGCGGGGAGGTGTCCCCCTCCCAGAGGACACTGGGCAGGGATCGCGCTCCTTGAGCTGCCTCCCAGACCCCTTTCCAAACTCTCCCCCTTCCCAGGCCTGGCTGGACACCCAGGATCGGTGCTTGGGCCACTATGTAAGTGGAAAATGGTTAAAGCCGGAAAACAGGAAGTCAGTGCCTTGCCAGGATCCCATCACAGGTAGGAGGCGTCCCCTAGTCATTAGGGCAGGGAGAGGCACCCATGCCCCCGGCCATACCCAACACAGACACCCTAATGTCTTTGCTCAGGGCCTAATCGGGGGAGGAGGCTGCGAGTTTGGGCTCCTCCTGATCCTGGTTTTTCTAATACGGTTTCAAGTCCCTGTGGACACTTTTCTGAGTCACCATCTACTAAAGATCCCTCCCTTAGCTTTGCGCAGTGGCAGTATCGTAGCCAATGAGTTTTATCTGAGGCGCGATTATTGCTAAAAAAAAATAAAAATAAAATAAAATCCCTTCCTTGACTGCGGAGGCCCTCGGAGCAAGGACCAATGGATTTATCCCCATTTGTCAGATGACAGACCTGAGACCCTCAGCAGGGCCGGGGACCGGCTTTACTGCCCGCTCCCAGTCCCCGGAAATCTTAGCCCCCCGCGGTTCTGACACAGTTTCCCCCCTCTTCAATCTGGGTCCCCCCCCTTGTCTCCCCAGGAGAGAACTTGGCCACTTGCCTCCAGGCACAGGCTGAGGATGTGGCTGCAGCCGCAGAGGCAGCCAGGGCCACGTTGGAGAACTGGATTGGACTCCCCGGAGCCTCTCGGGCCAAGCACCTGACCAGGTGATGCAGTTGAGGTGTGGACCCAGGGAGCGGGGGAAGGACTGAGAACAAAGACCCTGGTTCCCAGCATCCCATGGAATTCATTGGCCGTAAGGTTCATGTTCCCAGCATGCCTTTTGGCCTTTAGTCCCATCTACGGGGACTATAATGACAAAACCTCTATTTCCCCCCAAAAGAATATCCTTGGAGCTCATCGGGACTGGTGGGGCCCCAAAGTCCATTTCCCAGCACCCTCCTGGGGCAGCTAGAGACAGAGATTCCATTTCCCAAAATGTGTGAGGTTAGAGGTAAGCCCAGCATCTCCAGGGCTACAGGTGGCCAACATCTTTGCACAGCAGCCTCAGGATTTGTTTCCTGGACTACGTTTCCCATCAGTCTCTAGTGTTCTCTACCCCTGGTAAAGGGGGATGTCCCAGGGGCTCATGGGGAATACTGTAGTCCAGGTAAATGGGGTGTGTTTCAAGACCCTTTCAGGCTGAGGGGCCCTGGGAATGACCGGCCCCCTTGCTTTCCGCACAGGCTGGCCAAGGTGATCCAGAAGCACCAGCGGCTGCTGTGGACCCTGGAGTCCCTGGTTACTGGGCGGGCTGTTCGAGAGGTCCGAGACCGGGACGTCCCGCTGGCCCAGCAGCTGCTCCAGCACCATGCAGTTCAGGCACACATCCAGGAGGAGGCGCTGGCAGGCTGGGAGCCCATGGGTGAGAAGCAGGAGTCTGGGCCCCCAGCCCCCTCCTCCATCAGGGCCCACCAGTGCCTGTCCCAGTCACCTCATCTGTTCTCGCAGGAGTAATTGGTCTCATCTTGCCACCCACGTTCTCCTTCCTGGAGATGATGTGGAGGATTTGCCCCGCCCTGGCTGTGGGTAAGTGATGGGCTGGGGGCCTGGACCCCTGGGTCTGAGGGAGGAGGGGCTGGGAGCTGGACCCCTGGGTCTGAGGGAGGAGGGGCTGGGGGCCTGGACCCCTGGGTCTGAGGGAGGAGGGGCTGGGGGCCTGGACTCCTGGGTCTGAGGGAGGAGGGGCTGGGGGCCTGGACCCCTGGGTCTGGGAGGAGGAGGGGCTGGGGGCCTGGACCCCTGGGTCTGAGGGAGGAGGGGCTGGGGGCCTGGACCCCTGGGTCTGAGGGAGGAGGGGCTGGGGGCCTGGACCCCTGGGTCTGAGGGAGGAGGGGCTGGGGGCCTGGACCCCTGGGTCTGAGGGAGGAGGGGCTGGGGGCCTGGACTCCTGGGTCTGAGGGAGGAGGGGCTGGGGGCCTGGACCCCTGGGTCTGGGAGGAGGAGGCTGGGGGCCTGGACCCCTGGGTCTGGGAGGAGGAGGCTGGGGGCCTGGACCCCTGGGTCTGAGGGAGGAGGGGCTGGGGGCCTGGACCCCTGGGTCTGAGGGAGGAGGGGCTGGGCTGGACCCCTGGGTCTGAGGGAGGAGGGGCTGGGGGCCTGGACCCTTTGGTCTGAGGGAGGAGGGGCTGGGGGCCTGGACTCCTGGGTCTGAGGGAGGAGGAGCTGGGGGCCTGGGCTCCTGGGTCTGAGGGAGGAGGAGCTGGGGGCCTGGACCCCTGGGTCTGAGGGAGGAGGGGCTGGGGGCCTGGACCCTTTGGTCTGAGGGAGGAGGGCCTGGGAGGCTGGACTCCTGGGTCTGAGGGAGGAGGGGCTGGGGGCCTGGACCCCTGGGTCTGAGGGAGGAGGGGCTGGGAGGCTGGACTCCTGGGTCTGAGGGAGGAGGGGCTGGGGGCCTGGACCCTTTGGTCTGAGGGAGGAGGGGCTGGGGCCTGGACTCTTGAGTTTTTGAATTGCCCGCCTTCCCCAGGCTGCACTGTGGTGGTCCTCGTGCCTCCGGCCTCCCCAACGCCCCTCCTCCTGGCCCAGCTGGCAGGGGAACTGGGCCACTTCCCAGGAATCCTCAACGTGATCAGTGGCCCTGCCTCCCTGGGGCCTGTCCTGGCCTCCCAGCCCGGGGTCCAGAAGGTGGCCTTCTGTGGAGCCATCGAGGTACCTTCAGGGTGAGGAGGGCGACAGGGCAGGGCTGGGGTCCAGAAGGTTTTCCCTCCTCTGAACCCCGTGGGGTGTGGGGTTCCCCCAGGAAGGACGTGTCCTTCGGCGGACCCTGGCGGGTGTGGGTCCCGAGCTGGGCCTGGCGCTGGGGACCGAATCGCTGCTGCTGCTGACGGAGGCGGCAGATGTGGACTCGGCCGTGGAGGGCGTCGTGGACGCAGCCTGGTCGGACCGCAGCCCGGTGAGCCCCTCGCGCCGGTGTCCCCTGATGTCCTGAGGGCCGTGCCTGTCTGTCTCCAGACCTTGGGGCCCCGTGTCTCTGTTCAGTTTTCAGTCCTTGGTGTCTTCACACCAGCGCGTGTGGGAATCATCGCCTCCGATTTCCGGATCTCCCTGCCCGGCTCTCCTGGTCTGTCAGGGCCCGGCCTGTCTCTTGCTCCCTAGGACCCCTCACTGTTCTGAGTGTTCGTGCCCCTGGTTTCCCAACCTCTGTCTTTACTCTGAATGACCAGCTTTCTGGAACTCCACCTTCTGCCTGGGGTCCGGGGCCTCGGACAGCCTCCAGGGTCCCTGGCCACTTCCCCCGACCCTCCTTCGATCTCTGCATGTGTGTCCCCGGGTCTCAGCCCTCCGTGGGGGCCTGTCCCCCCACATGGCCCCTGACATCCCTTTCCCTATCAGGGGGGCCTCAGGCTTCTTGTCCAGGAGTCCGTGTGGGACGAGGTGATGAGGCGGCTCCGGGTGCGGATGGCGCGGCTCCGGGGAGGCCGAGGGCTCGACGGGGCTGTGGACATGGGGGCCCGAGGGGCTGCTGCACATGAGCTGGCCCAGCGGTTTGTGCGTGAGGCCCAGAGCCAGGGCGCACAGGTGAGCCGGGGTGCAGGCTGCAGGGTGTCAGGGGAGGAGGGACCTGGGTCTGAGGGAGGAGGTGCTGGGGGCCTGGGCTTCTGGGTTCCGGGGGAGGAGGGACCTGGGTCTGAGGGAGGAGGTGCTGGGGGCCTGGGCTTCTGGGTTCCGGGGGAGGAGGGACCTGGGTCTGAGGGAGGAGGTGCTGGGGGCCTGGGCTTCTGGGTTCCGGGGGAGGAGGGACCTGGGAGTGGACTTGTACTAGTAGATCTGTTTCGTTCTCCCAGGTGTTCCAGGCTGGCGATGTGCCCCTAGACAGCCCATTCTTCCCCCCAACCTTGGTCTCTGACCTGCCCCCCTCCTCCCCGTGTGCCCGGGCAGAGGTAAGCCCCTTCGTGTCCAAGAGATCCTACTCCACCCACCCATCTGCCCCCAGACATGGGCCACAGCAGAGGCCCTGGTGGCCCCTTGGCCTGGGTCTGGGGCTGCTGACTCCTGGACGCTGGTCCCCTAGTGGGGGCGGGCATAGGGGGGCGGGGTTGGCAGGCTGCTTGAACTCACTGTCACCTTCCAGGTACCGTGGCCTCTGGTCTTGGCCTCCCCATTCCGCACGGCCAAGGAGGCACTGGCCGTGGCCAACGGGACGCCCCGAGGAGGCAGTGCCAGTGTGTGGAGCGAGAGGCTGGGGCAGGCCCTGGAGCTGGGCTACGGGTCAGTGGCACCCACCGGGCACAGGCAGCGGCCTGTGCTTCCGTCTTCACGCCTCTGTCTCTGACTCTCCACCCCCCCAACTCCCTGCTTTGCTCTCTGATGCCCCGTCCTCCCCACAGGCTCCGGGTGGGCACAGTCTGGATCAACGCCCACGGCCTCAGAGACCCTGCGGTGCCCACGGGCGGCTGCAAGGAGAGTGGGTCTTCCTGGCATGGGGGCCTAGATGTGAGTGTCCCCTCCCGCCCGCACCGTCGGCACCCTCTCTCAGCCCTGTGCCCGCCTTGCACCCTCCCAACACTGTCCCTCTCACAGGGCCTGTATGAGTACCTGCGGCCCGCGGGGACCCCTGCCCGGCTGCCCTACCTTTCTGAGAATCTGAACTATGACACCTTTGGCCTTACCGTGCCCTCAGCCCTCCCGGCGGGGCCTGAAACAGGTCCCAGGTGAGCTGTTCCGGGGCCCACGATTCCCGGAATCCTGTGGGGGAGGAGGGGCAGGCTCCCTTGGACTGAAGCGGGTGAGCTGGAGCCCTGGAGGGGTCCCAGGCCCCACCCAGATCTGCATTCTAGGTCTTATGGCCTCACACCCACCGTCCAGGCCTGAGGAGAGCCTCAGTCCTGCTGAACGGAGGTCTGGGGTCCCCCAGAGTCTTGTGGGGCCAAGAATTGGGGGTTACCCAGAAGCTCATGGGAGCTGGAGTGGGCCATTCAGGGGCTCTGAGCACACCTTGGCCCCCAGACCCACCCTCACACCTCACCCTACTGCAGCCCAGCACCCCCCTACGGGCTCTTCGTGGGGGGCCGTTTCCAGGCACCTGGGGCCTGGAGCTCCAGGCCCATCCACGACTCGCAGGGCAATCTCCATGGCTACGTGGCCGAGGGCGGAGCCAAGGACATCCGAGTGGCTGTGGAGGCTGCCCACCAGGCTGCCCCTGGGTAAGTGGGGTCTCGGCAACACCCAGGCCCCCAAGGCTGAGGGGCTGTGGGGTTAGCTCCCACGGCTGACGGAATAGGGATATGGTTGGCCCCTCTCTTCCTGGGGGCGGCTGAGCTATCGGGCCTGGACCCCCAGGGTAAGGGCCGTGGACAGAGGAGGGGCACCTGGGAAGAGCCAGGGCCAGGAGACCAGCCCCCGATGTTCACTGTCCGCCCACAGCTGGGTGGGCCAGACCCCGGGGGCCCGGGCAGCCCTGCTGTTGGCACTGGCAGCCGCCCTGGAGCGCCGGGAGCCCACCCTGTCCTTGAGGCTGGAGAGGCACGGAGTGGAGCTCAAGGCCGCCCAGGCGGAGGTGGAGCTGAGTGTGGCGCGGCTTCGGGCCTGGGGGGCCCGCGCCCAGGCCCAGAGCCACAGCCTGCAGGTGAGCGGGCCTGTGGGAGGGCAGACAGAGCGGGCGGTGTGGAGCGGGTTCGGAACAAAGGCTCTGGAGTGAGCCACACCTGGGGCCCACGCTGTGATCACCAGCAAGTACCTTGACCTCCGTACCTCAATTTTCTCATCCGTATAATGGGCATAGGGCCTACCTCAGATCAGTGTTTCAAATTGTTAGTAACCCATAAAGTCAATTGAGTGGGTTGTAACCATGATTTTCTTTTTTTTAAAAAAATATATTTTATTAATTTTTCAAAGGGAGGAAGGGAGAGGGATAGAGAGCCAGAAACATCGATAAAAGAGAAACATGACCAGCTGCCTCCTGCACACCTCCTACTGGGGATGTGCCCGCAACCCAGGTACATGCCCTTGACGGGAATCGAACCCGGGACCCTTCAGTCCGCAGGCTGAAGCTCTATCTCCTGAGCCAAACTGGTTAGGGCTGATTTTCTTTCTTTTTTTTTTTTAAATATATTTCATTGATTTTTTACAGAGAGGAAGGGAGAGAAATAGAGAGTTAGAAACATCTATCAGCTGCCTCCTGCACATCTCCCACTGGGGATGTGCCCACAACCCAGGTACATGCCCTTGACCGGAATCGAACCCAGGACCTTTCAGTCCGTAGGCCAACGCTCTATCCACTGAGCCAAACCAGTTTCGGCTGATTTTCTTTTTTATTTGGTAGTTTTTATTTTTGTTTTTGAACTTTTATTGAATTTATTGGGGTGGTTAACAAAATGATACAGGTTTCAGGTGCCCAGTTCCACTACACATCATCTGTGCACGGCCCCTCCCCCAGCACTCCCCACGCTGTTTTCCATGTCCATGAGTTCTTTCTCTTTTTTTTTTTCTCTCAATCCCTCCTTCCTCTCACTCAGCTCCCCGACCCGGACAGCTGTCAGCCTGCGCTCTAGCCATGAGTCTGTCTCTATTTTGCTTGTTCATTTATTTCATTAGATTCCATTAGGGTGAAGTCATATGGTATTTGTCTCTCTCTGACTGGCTTATTTCACTCAGCATAATACTCTCGGGTCTGTCTGTGCTCCGCAGTCTTTGAGGGTTTTTAAAGTGTGGCTTTAGTTGGGGTACAGAATACAGATAGCAAACTGTGACTTCTCAGGCCTGCGTTTTGGTGAAGTTTGACAAATACGTACAGTTGCATCATCACGATCAGGACAGATGTTCATCTCCCCAAAGGGCTTCTCCCTCCTCTTCGCCTTCCCCCACTCCAAGTGCTTGGCAACCACTACACTTTCCGTCCTTTCCGTTTTCTTCAAGAGCGCAAATGTAGTCATACTGTGTACTGCAAGTGTGTCAAACTCAGAGCTACCACGGGCCAAATAAGCAAGGTGTAAGTGTCTGTGGGCTGCAAAAAAAAAAGCTTCACTTTTTAAAAAAATATATATATTTTATTGATTTTTTACAGAGAGGAAGGGAGAGGGATAGAGAGTTAGAAACATCGATGAGAGAGAAACATCGATCAGCTGCCTCCTGCACGCCCCCCACTGGGGATGTGCCTCAACCAAGGTACATGCCCTTGACCGGAATCGAACCTGGGACCCTTCAGTCCCCAGGCCGATGCTCTTTCTAGCCACTGAGCCAAACCGGTCAGGGCCAAAAGCTTCACTTTTCATAGAAACGTAGGTTTATTTCGGTAGACATGCTGAATAGAAAGGGCTGAAATAAATGAGCCATTGTTAACATAAAATAACATTTTATTAAAAATTAATAGTTTTTCTTGAACATTAACTTACCAGACATTGCAGAACTGCATGAATTAATAAGCGTGACGCAAATAAACCTATTTTTCTTGTTCTCCAAAAGCGAAATATTTCCTGTTGCGCAAACCAAACAAGTCAGTCAAAGACTAATGACGGCAATTGGCTGCTAAGCTATTCCCTGGTAGTACTAATGGAGAGAAATGGTGCGCCTGCATATAAGGCGCGTAAGGGAAATGAATGCAACACGATCATAGTCATCAGTCATTAGCGACCATTGTAGGTTGTTATTAGTAACTAGAGGCCCGGTGCACGGGATTTGTGCATGGGTAGGGTTCCTAGGTCTTGCCGGCTGCCAGCCAGGGCCTTCCTTCATTCCGTGCCACCCCCTCCTTGGTGGTCAGCGCACATCGTAGTGAGCGATCAAACTCCCCGTCTCCCAGTCGAACTCCTGAGGGGACGCTTTGCATATCAGCCTCTTATATATGTAGATTATGTATAACAGGATATTGTAAAAATTAAGTTATGAAATTTTTTTAAAAAATATATTTTATTAATTTTTTACAGAGAGGAAGGGAGAGGGATAGAGAGTTAGAAACATCGATGAGAGAGAAACATCGATCAGCTACCTCCTGCACACCCTCCACTGGGGATGTGCCCGCAACCAAGGCACATGCCCCTGACCGGAATCGAACCTGGGACCCTTCAGTCCACAGGCCAACGCTCTATCCACTGAGCCAAACCGGTCAGGGCAAGTTATGAAATTTTTATTAAGACGTTTCTTACATGCGGCCCACGGGCCTCGAGTTTGACATGCTTGGTGTAGTGTTTGATGTCTGGCTTCTTTCACTGCTTTTAAGATGCATCCTTATTGCATCTATCAATACATTCCTTTTTATTGCTGAGTAGCGGTATCTTACGTGCATACCATATCTGTTCCTGCATTTACCAGTGGCTAGGAAGCTGGGCTTTTCTAGGCTTTAGCTGTTGAGTAAGTAGTTTGCATACATGCCTTTGTGTGAACATGTTTTTATGGCTCTTGGGTAAATACCTAGAAATCAGATTGCTAGATGGTGCGATAAGTGCATACTTAATTTCACAAGAAACTGCCAAACAGGTTTTCAAAGTGTACCATTTCGCTATCCCACCGGCAGTATGTGTTTCAGTTTCTCTACCTCCTCGCCAACATTTTAGATATCAATCTTTACTTAAAAATTTAGCCATTTTACCTGGCCAGCATGGCTCAGTGGTTGAATGTCGACCTATGAACCAGGAGGTCACGGTTTGATTCCTAGTCTGGGCACATGCCCAGGTTGTGGGCTCAATCTCCCCAGTGGGGGATGTGCAGGAGGCAGCCGATCGATGATGCTCTCTCATCATTGATGTTTCTATCTCTCTCCCCATCTCCCTTCCTCTGAAATAAAAAAATATATTTTTTAAAAAAGATTTAGCCATTTAAAAAAAACATGCTTTTGTTGAGCCCAGCCGGTGTGGCTCAGTGGTTGAGCGTCAACCCATGAACCAGGAGGTGACTGGTGTGATTCCCAGTGAGGGCACATGCCCAGGTTGCAGGCTCAGTCCCCAATAGGTGGCATGCAGGTGGCAGCCAATCAATGATGCTTCTCTCTCATCGATATTTCTATCTCTCTATCCCTCTCCTTTCCTCTCTCTGTAAAAAATCTGTAAAAACATAATTTTGAGAGAGAGAGGAAAGAAGAGGGAGAGGGAGAGAAACATCAATGTGAGAGAGAAACAGATCCGTCGCCTCCCACATGCACCCTGACCCCGACAAAACAAATTCTTTAAAACAAACAGAAAACGCCGAAACCGGTTTGGCTCGGTGGATAGAGCGTCGGCCTGCGGACTGAGAGGTCCCAGGTTCGATTCCGGTCAAGGGCATGTACCTGGGTTGTGGGCATATCCCCAGTAGGAGATGTGCAGGAGGCAGCTGATCGATGATTCTCTCTCATCGATGTTTCTAACTCTCTATCTCGCTCCCTTCCTCTCTGTAAAAAATCAATAAAATATATTAAAAAACAAAACAAAACAAAAAACAGCCGAAGCCGGTTTGGCTCAGTGGATAGAGCGTCGGCCTGCGGACTGAAAGGTCCCAGGTTCGATTCCGGTCAAGGGCATGTACCTGGGTTGTGGGCATATCCCCAGTAGGAGATGTGCAGGAGGCAGCTGATCGATGTTTCTCTCTCATTGATGTTTTTGACTCTCTATCTCTCTCCCTTACTCTCTGTAAAAAATCAATAAAAAAAATATAAAAAAAAAACAAAAAACAAACAAAACAATAAAACTAATTCTAAAAGCTGAGGATGTTACCAGTTCCTTCAAAGAGCTATGAATGGCAGACGAGCTCATGAAAAGCTGTTCAGCGCCACTAAAGAGTAATCATTAGTGAAATGCAGACTGAGCCCTGGCCGGGTCGCCCGGTTAGTTAGAGCACCATCCCAGTGCACCAGGGTTTCGGGTTCGATCTTGATCAGGGCACATATAAGAAGCAACAGTGAATGCATAAGTAAGTAGAACAACGAATTGATGTTTCTCTCCCTGTTTCTCTCTCTCTCTCTCAAATCAGTTAAAAAATGCAAAATGGAGCCACAATGAGGCATAACCACATACCTAGGAAACTGGCTAAAATTTCAGCCCTGGCCAGTGTGGCTCGGTTGGTTGGAGAGTCCACCCATAAACCAGATGGTGGCAGCTTGGTTTCCAGTCAGGGTGCAGGTTCAATCCCCGGCTGGGCCACGTCCTGGAGGCAGACAATCCGTGTTTCTCTATCTCTTTCTCTTACATATAACCCAGCCATGATTCTAGGTATTTACCTCAATAAATTTAATTTCTAGGTTTTTAAAAAATATTTTAGAGAGAGGAAGGGAGGGGAGAGGTGAAACATTGATGTGAGTTTGAAACATCGATTGGCTGCCTCCTGCATGCCCCCTAACAGGAATGAAGCCAACAACCCGGGCATGTATCCCGACCGGGAATTGAACCAGCAACCTTTCAGTGCACAGACGGGTGACGCCCAACCAACTAAGACACATGGGCCTGGGCAGATTTTTGGTTTTGGGGTTTTTTTTAGAGAGAGAGAAATATCACTTTGTTGTTGCACTTATTTATTTTTTGGGGCGGGGGGGGGGGGCGGTGAGGCTATTAAAGTTTATTTCCATTGTGATAATAATTTAGAATTATAACACTACGCTTTATGGTTGATTACACTTTTTTCCAATTAAACATTTATTCTTAATTATACTAGTAGTTTACACACAGATTATATTAGTTTCAGCTCTACAACATAGTGATTCAGCATTTATATACCTTACAAAGTGATCACTGCAATAAATCGAGTAACCATCTGTCACCATACATAGGTATTACAATAATATTATGACCTCGTGGCTAGGCGGGCCAGGATATTCTAAATTTCTAAAAACTTCTGTTCCCTATACTGTACATCACATCCCTGTGACTTATTTTATAACTGGAAATTTGTATTTCTTTTTTTTTATTATTAAATCTTTATTGTTCAGATTATTACAATTGTTTCTCTTTTTCCCCCCATAGTTCCCCTCCACCTGGTTCCTACCCCACCCTCTGCCCTCACCCTCCCCTCCACTGTCCTCATCCATAGGTGTACGATTTTTGTCCAGTCTCTTCCCGCATCCCCCACATCCCTTTCCCCCCCGAAGAATAGTCAGTCCACTCCCTTTCTATGCCCCTGATTCTATTATATTCACCAGTTTATTCTGTTTATCAGATTATTTATTCACTTGATTTTTAGATTCACTTGTTGATAGATATGTATTTGTTGTTCATAATTTTTGTTGTTGTTGTTCATAATTTTTATCGTCACCTTTTTCTTCTTCCTCCTCTTCTTCTTAAAGGATACCTTTCAGCATTTCATTTAATACTGGTTTGGTGGTGATGAACTCCTTCAGCTTTTTCTTATCTGTGAAGCTCTTTATCTGACCTTCAATTCTGAATGATAGCTTTGCTGGGTAAAGTAATCTTGGTTGTAGGTGCTTGCTATTCATCTCTTTGAATATTTCTTGCCACTCCCTTCTGGCCTGCATAGTTTCTATTGAGAAATCAGCTGACAATCCTGTGGGAACTCCCTTTTAGATAACTGACTTTTTTTCTCTTGCTGCTTTTAAGATTCTCTCTTTGTCTTTTGCTCTTGGCATTTTAATTATGATGTGTCTTGGTGTGGTCCTCTTTGGATTCCTTTTGTTTGGGGTTCTCTGCACTTCCTGGACTTGTAAGTCTATTTCTTTCACCAGGTAGGGGAGGTTTTCTGTCATCATTTCTTCAAATAGGTTTTCAATATCTTGCTCTCTCTCTTCTTCTGGCAACCCCCATAATTTGGATGTTGGTACGCTTGAAGTTGTCCCAGAGGCTCCTTACACTATCTTCATATTTTTGGATTCTTTTTTCTTTTTGTTTTTCCAGTTGGGTGTTTTTTGCTTCTTCGTATTTCAGATCTTAGACTTGATTCTTGCAATCCTCTAGTCCGCTGTTGGATCTCTGTATAATATTCTTTATTTCAGTCAGTGTATGCTTAATTTCTAGTTGGTCCTTTTTCATATCCTTGAGGGTCTCACTAGATTTATGGAGGGTCTCACTAAATTTATCGGCGGTTTCTAGAAAATTCTTGAAAAACCCTATAACCGTGGTTTTGAACTCTATATCCAGTAGTTTGCTTTCCTCCATTTCTGTCATTTGTGATCTGTTTCTTTGTCTCCACATTTTGGCTGCTTCCCTGTGTTGATAGAGTGGCTTTCTGTGCTACGTGTCCTAGAGGGCCCAGTGGCTCAGCCTCCCCAATTACCTGAGGTGGACACTCTTGGTGCACCCCTTTGTGGGCTGTGTGCACCCCTTTGTGGGCTGTGTGCACAGTCTTGTTGTAGTTAAGCCTTGATTGTTGTTGGTATCACTGGGAGGAATTGACCTCCAGGCCAATTGGCTAATCAGCTGTGTCTGTGGTGGGAGAACTTCTGTGCTGGAGACACCCTTATGGGGCAAGACTTGCTTCAGTGGGGCTTTGGTGCTCTCTGAGTCTGCCCCCTGAGTGTGTCCCTTATGGATCTGAGGAGTTGTAATCTGGATGGTCCCACTCTGACCACTGGGTACACTGGCTCTTGGATCTCTAAGGAGGTGCTAATTTAGCCTCTGCATGAGGCTACCCAGCAGGAGTTATGGAGAGATTCCTCTTCTTTTTGGGGGGTTTGGAGGTGCCCAGATGGGGCCCAGCTGTGAAGCATTGCAAGCTGCTGTGGGGCCTTGGGCCTTCTTTTGAATGTTCTGGGTCTCTCTGACCCAGCTGCAATTAGTTAGGTAATTTTATATTGTAAATGGCCAGGTCATTCATACACAAAAGCCTCTGTGCACAGCTGGGGTGGGGCGGGGTCTCAGGGAATCAACAGGGCTGAGCAACAGCTATGGCTGGTCCTTAGCTCTGCCCTAAGAGGCCCCGCGTCTCAGTGGCCCGGTAATTGCTTCAAGCACCTCTGAGAGAAAGCCGCCCTCGAGTTCCGACCGATGCCAGACAGTCCAGTTTCTCCCCGTATGAGTCTGGGTCCCCAGAGACTCACCCGGAACTGGAGTTCAGAGCCGTCAGGAGCTTGAGACTCCCTCCTGATTGAAAAAGACACTGGCGTCCTCTGTTGCCAGCCCTTTCCACGTGCGTGCACCTCCGTACCTCTGCACTTTACTTCCGCACCTCCTGAGTCTCAGTGTGCTTTTCTCTTTCCTTCTAGTTGTAGAATTTCCACTCAGCCAGCCTTCCTGTGGTTCTGGATGGTGTCCGCTTTGTCTTTTAGTTGTACTTTGAAGTGGTTGTGCGAGGCAGCAATTTTAGGTGTTTACACCTATGCCACCATCTTGGCTTCTCCTTGTTGCACTTATTGATGCATTAATTGGGTGATTACTTGTATGTGCCCTGACTGGGGATTGAACCCGAAACCTTGACCTATCAGGATGATGCTCTAACCACTGAGCAACCCAGCAAGGGCTAATTTCTAGATTTTTAGAGAAAGTGAAAGCATGTATCCACACCATGACTTACACACAAATGTTCATAGCAGCAGCATTCATAGTAGCCAAAAACTCCAAACAACCCAGATATCCCTCAGTAGGTTGGTAGATAAACAAAATTTGATACATCCTTTCAACGGACTCCTACTTGGTAATCAGAGGAAATGAACATGCCACAGCATGAATGAACCTCCAACTGACTATGCTGAGTGAAGAAGTCAGATTAAAAGAGAGCCCTAGCCGGTTTGGCTCAGTAGATAGAGCGTCGGCCTGTGGACTGAAAGGTCCTGGGTTCAGTTCTGGTCAAGGGCACATGCCTGGGTTGTGGGCTTGATCCCCTGTAGGAGGCATGCAGGAGGCAGCCAGTCAATGATGTTTCTCATCATTGATGTTTCCATCTCTCTCTCCCTCTCCCTTCCTCTCTGAAAACAATAAAAATATTTTTTTGAAAAAAAAGTGTAGCTGGCCGGTATGGCTCAGTGGTTGAGCATTGACCTATGAACCAGGAGGTTAAGGTTACATTCCAGTCAGGGCACATGCCAGGTTGCGGGCTTGATCCCCAGTGTGGGGCGTGCAGGACTCAGCCGATCAATGATTCTCTGTCATCATTGATCTTTCTATCTCTCTTTCCCTCTCCTTTTCTCTCTGAAATCAAAAAAGTATATTAAAAAAAAAAAAAAAGATACTTTAGCCCTAGCCGGTTTGGCTCGGTGGATAGAGCGTCGGCCTGCGGACTGAATGGCCCCAGATCCGATTCCAGTAAAAGGGCACATGCCTGGGTTGCGGGCTCCATCCCCAGTAGAGGGCGTGCAGGAGGCAGCCGATCAGTGATTCTCTCTCATCATTGATGTTTCTCTCTCTCTCTCTCCCTCTTCCTCTCTGAAATCAATAAAATGTATTGAAAGACAAAAAAGTATAGAGCCCTGGCCCATGTTTCTAAATGGTTAGAGCATCAGCCCACACACCAAAGGGTTGAGGGATCTATTCTTAGTCAAGGGCATGTGCCTGAGTTGCAGGTTTGACCCCCAGTCCAGTCAAGGTGTGTGTAGAAGGCAACCAATTGATGTGTCTCTTACATCGGTGTTTCTCTCTCTCTACCTCACCCCCCTTCCACACTCTCTAAAAATCAGTGGACAAAATATCCTTGGGTGAGGATTAACAAAACAAAAAAAGTGAGTAGACTGTAATTCCATATCTAGAAAATACAAATTCATCTATAGTGAGAGAAAGCAGGTCAGTGGTTGTCTGAGGACAGAGAGTCGGGATTGGAGAGAAGAAACACAAGGAAATTTGGGAGGTGAAGTTCATGATCTTTTCTTTTAATCTTCACCTGAGGATATGTTTTGTTTTGTTTTTTATTTAAAAATATATTTTATTGATTTTTTACGGCGAGGAAGGGAGAGGGATAGAGAGTTAGAAACATCAATGAGAGAAGCATCGATCAGCTGCCTCCTGCACACCCCCTACTGGGGATGTGCCAGAAACCAAGGTACATGCCCTTGATCGGAATGGAACCTGGGACCCTTCAGTCTGCAGGCTGACGCTCTATCCACTGAGCCACACCAGTTAGGGCCTGAGGATATGTTTATTGACTTTAGAGACAGGGAGAGAGAAACATCAGTCTCACACAAGGTGACCGGGGATTGAACCAGCAACCTAGGTATGTGCCCCAAAGCGGGGATTAATCCAGAAATCTTTTGGTGTAGGGGTGAACCAACTTAGCCACCCAGCCAGGGCGAAGTCCATGATCATGATTGTGGTGATGGTTTCATGGGTGTATTTTTATGTTGAAACTTATCAAAACCCTGGCCATGTGACTCCGTTGATTTGAGCATTGTCCCCTATACCAAAAAGGTTGTGGGTTCAATCCCCGGTTAGGGCACTTATGGGAAGTAACTGATCAATGTTTCTCTCGCTCTCCCTTCTTCTCTCTAAAAACCAATAAAAATATATCCTCAGGTGTGGATTAAAAACAAAATCAAATTGTATCCTTTAAAATGTGTGCAGGTTAATGAATATCAATTATGAAGGGTTTTTTTTAATGTACAAACACACACACAGACAAGCCCATGGGCCAAGTTCTGATTCCTCTACACACATTAGCTCATTTCTTTTTTTTTTTTTTTTCCAATAACTAACAGCTGCTTGTTAGTCTTTGCCAGGCAGCTGTTAAAGGGTGGGTGGAAGGACACCCGTGACCCTAACTGGGAAAACTCAAATTAAACCTTTAAGTACAAGCAAATTTAGAGCTCTTTTTAAGTGTCCAAAGCTATTAATTAGTTTAATTGACACATTAAACTAATTTTGAATTAACATATTTGAATAACCAAGAACTAAAATGTTCACATTTTTCTAGTACAAAAAAATTAAATTTGCTTTAGTGATAAAAGAGCTCTGTCAGTGTACACAAACTATATACTTCAGACATTCACAAAAATGTGAGCAGAAGGCTTATCAAAAGACATTTAATACAATTAGGTTTCAACAACCCTTGGTGGTCCACATCTACACAGAAGCTCATTTCATTTTAACAAGTCTCTGAGGTCGGTTCTATTACCGTCCTCATTTGAAAGCTGGGAAACTAAGGCCCAGAGAGGTGAAGCAACTCACTTGAGGTCACACAGCTGATGAGTGGTGGAGCTGGGACTTGAACCCAGGCCATCTGGCTCTGAACCATCACTTGGTTCTATTATTGTTGGAATTGTTATGAAGCAGCAGAGATGGGGATGTGAGGAGGGAAGAAAGGGGCAGGTGGTGGAGGTGGCCTGGGAGGTAGTCGGGTACCCCCGCCCGCCTTTGACCTCCCACCTGTCCCTACAGGTAGCTGAGCTGAGAGGCCCTGTGCTCCGACTCCGGGAGCCGCTGGGGGTCCTGGCTATTGTGTGCCCGGACAAGTGGCCCCTGCTCGCCTTTGTGTCCCTGCTGGCCCCTGCCTTGGCCCATGGCAACACCGTGGTTTTGGTGCCCAGCGAGACCTGTCCCTTCCCCGCCTTGGAGGTCTGCCAGGTACAGTCGCCTGCCTGCTGCTGCTCCCAGCAGCCCCTGGGGCTCCAGACAGATGAAAGGCACCCCAAGGCCTACAGGAGTTCCGTTCCCACCCTCACCCCTTGGTAACCATGGTAACCCCTGTCCAGGAATCCACTTCTCTAGATCCAGGGACCATGTTCTTCAGACCATAAGCCTTCACCAGTCGTGCCCTGGCCCAGTCCTTCTGGGAGCCCCATGCCATTCCCCCAGATGCTCACTCCCTGCCCCCACGGCCTCCGGGGTCTCAGATCCTTCCCTCCCAACCCCGGGTGGCCACTCTCTCCATCCCCTAGGATATGGCCACCTTGTTGCCAGCCGGCTTGGTGAACGTGGTGACAGGAGATCGGGACCACCTGACCCGCTGCCTGGCTTTGCACCAGGACGTCCAGGCCCTGTGGTACTTCGGATCTGCCCAGGTACCCTTTGTTTTACATCTCCTGGGAACATGGCTCTGCCCCCTTAAAACTCCTGTTGCTAAGGGGAAGAAACACCTTGGCAACCAGGCTCTGCGGGCTTTCCCCTTCAGAGCCCTGGTTGCTAAGGAAGAGGATTGCTTAGCAACAAGGGCCTGAGATCTTGCCCGGCCCAAAGACCTAATCTTACTGGACAGCCCCTTTCTAAAGACCATACCCTAGCAACAGAGTGAGAAGCCATAGCCCACCCTCTTTAAACCTTGTCAACAAAAACCTCAGGCCCCATTTCAACGTGGGCTGCTGACGGGGAGGAAGTTCCCCAGCCACAAAGGTCAGCCCCGTTTCCCCAGCATCCGCAAGGCTTGCTTGCCAGGAGCTGAGCTTATAGCAACAGGGCGTAGGTCAAGCCTCCACGCCCCCCCTCAGTAGTATCGTGCTGCCAAGGAAGCAGCTGCTTATCAAACAAGCCGGAGGACACGCTGATCCCCCTGTCTCCATGCCAGGGCTCCCAGTTTGTGGAATGGGCCTCGGCAGGAAACCTGAAGCCCGTGTGGGTGGACAGGGGCTGCCCCCGGGCCTGGGATCAGGAGGCCGAAGGAGCAGGCCCAGAGCTAGAGCTTCGGGCAGCACGGACCAAGGCCCTGTGGCTGCCCATGGGCGACTGACACCTGAACCCACTCCATCTTGGACGAAGACTTGGACCACCAACAGGCACCAGATGCCTGGACCTTTCCACTTCCTTTGATGTCCGTGCCCTCAAATAAATTCTGACCAACCTTGGCTGTGCTTCTGAGGGAGAGAGCGGGCAGTGGCTCTGGGTCTGTTGGGGTCACTTTCGTTCTGTGACTCAGCAGCCTAGTGATCTGGCTCCGGTACAACATAGTGTTTGTGAAACAGATAAAGGGGCCTCTGAGAAGCCCGGGACAGGACCGCGGGGGCTCTTGTTCCTCCTGGTCTTGTCCATCAAGCAGAGTAGCTCTGGGGAACAGAGAGCCCAGGTGAGCGCTTGTGCCAATTTCCTTGGTGTAAATGCTCCCACCCACCTCCAGGTGATGGAACAACCGGCTGACAGGATTCCTGAATTTTTTTTTAAATATATATATATTTTTTATTGAGTTTTT
This sequence comes from Myotis nattereri, assembly GCF_964212035.1. Taxonomy (NCBI): domain Eukaryota; kingdom Metazoa; phylum Chordata; class Mammalia; order Chiroptera; family Vespertilionidae; genus Myotis; species Myotis nattereri. The sequence continues at coordinate 49,467,481 of NC_138090.1, forward strand.
ACAGAGAGGAAAGGAGAGAGATAGAGAGTTAGAAACATCAATGAGAGAGAAACATCGACCAGCTGCCTCCTGCACACTCCCCACCGGGAATGTGCCCGCAACCCAGGCACATGCCCTTGACCGGAATCGAACCTGGGACCCCTCAGTCCGCAGGCCGACACTCTATCCACTGAGCCAAACCGGTCTCGGCAGGATTCCTGAATTTTACCAGCGCCCATGAGCAGCTCGAGCATACCGCTGTTGTGGAATTCTTTTTGATGCAAAGGACCCACTCACTAGCTCAGGATGAGAGGGAATTTTCTGGAAGGCCACAGAGACATCTTAGGGAAGACAGGACGATACACACCCGAGGCCCCAGGTCCTGGGAACCTGATGCAGGTGCTTTTGTGAGCCACCTGATCTCTCAGGACTTGTATCTGCCTATCTGCTTTGTTCAAATTTTTTTTTAAATATATATATATATTTAAATATATTTTATTGATTTTTTACAGAGAGGAAGGGAGAGAGATAGTTAGAAACATCGATGAGAGAGAAACATCGATCAGCTGCCTCCTGCACTCTCCCTACTGGGGATGTGCCCGCAGCCAAGGTACATGCCCTTGACTGGAATCGAACCTGGTCCCCTTGAGTCCGCAGGCCGACGCTCTATCCACTGAGCAAAACCGGCTAGGGCTTGTTCAGATCTTTGTAGCCATGTGACTTTAGGAAAGCTTTGTGGCCGCTCTGAGCCTGGTTCCTTATCTGTACAAAGGGCTAATAGTTACAATCTGTTGGGTTGACTCTGTGATGAGTACACAGGATGTGTGTAATGAGTGCTAGCTCTTAGTTAGGGGTTGATCTTGGCCTTGGAGCAAATGAGAAAGGACACCTGTCAGTCTGTCACGAGGGCCGCGCCAAGGAGATGACAGGAGAGACCCAGGAATGCGAGCGCTGGAGGAAAGTCCCTGGAAGGCTCCAGTTCCCATCTGTGGCGTGACAGCTCCCTCCCAGATTCCATGGGCTGCCTCAGTGTCCTTCCTGTCAACTCTGATGCTTTAATCAGCCAAAGCCAAGTGCAGCAGGTCGATATATACCACTAGACCACCAGCGATACTCAGCACCACATCCCCAGGGGGAAAAGAAAATCTGATTGGCCAGCCTGGGTCAGATGTCCACTTCTGGGCCAATCATATCAGCCCAGGGCCTGAACCATAGAGGGTCCGTAAGCAGAGGACAGGTAGGCTCAGCTCTGGCTGAAAGACACAGATATAAGCTAAGGTGTCATGTACTATAATAACAGATGAAGCCCGGCCTGTGTGGCTCAGTGGTTGAGCGTTGACCTATGAACCAGGAGGTCACAGTTTGATTCCTCGTCAGGGCACATGCTCATGTTGCCAGTTTGGTCCCCAGTGGGGGGCGTGCAGGAGGCAGCTGATCAATGATTCTCTCTCATCATTGGTGTGTCTCCCTTCCTCTCTGAAATCAATAAAAATATTTTTTAAAAATTAATAAAAACAGACAAAGCTCAGGGCACTCTGGGGGCCCAGAGAAGGCACCCTACCCAGCCTAAGTGTTTGTGTGTGAGAGAGAGAGAGAGAGAAGGGGGGGAGGCGGAAGGTGTCAGGAACTTCCCAAGGAGATGCCATATTCATTGAGGTGTTTTTTTCCAGCTTAATTGAGGTATGATGGGCAGATAAAATAGCATATATTTCAGTTGTACAACATGATTTTTTAAGATATGCAAAATGATTTATTATACATATATTATGAAGTGGTTGCCACAGTCAGGTTACTAACACACCTGCCTTTGTGTGTGAGCTGTTCAAGTGTGTTTCAACAATACAGAATATCATTAACTGTAGCCACCACGCTGTGCATTGCATCCCAGAGCCCACTGGTCTTCGAAATGGAAGTATGTATCCTTTGACCAACATCTCCCCATTGCCCCCACCCCTGCAACCCCTGGCAATCACCTTCCTACTCTTCGGTTTTATGAGTTTGGCTTCTTTAGATTCTGCGTATGAGATCAAACAATATTGTCTTTCTCCGGTTCATTCACCTATCAGAGTGCCCTCCAGGTTCATCCATGTCCTTGCAAATGGCAGTGTTTTCTTTTCATGGCTGAATAGTATTCCGTTTTTTTAAATATATATTTTTTATTGATTTCAGAGAGGAAGGGAGAGAGAGAGAAACATCAGTGATGAGAGAGAAGCATTGATTGGCTGCCTCCGGCACGCCCCCCACTGGGGATGGAGACCACAATCTGAGCATGTGCCCTGACCAGGAATTGAGCCTTGACCTCCTGGTTCATAGGTCAACACTCAACCACTGAACCACGCCAACCGGACTAGTATTCCATTATTTATTTTTATACATAAATTTCACATCTTCTTTTGTTCCATTAGCAATCATCACACCTCAGATAAACCTCTGGCTGCGATACTGCCACTGTGGGAGGCTTATATTTCCCGTCTTTATCCATTCATTCCCCATGGACACTTAGGCTGTCTCCATGTCTCTTGTGAATAATGCTGCCAGTGAACATGGGAGCACAGGCATCCCTAAGAAACTAATTTCCTTTCCTTTGGATATGTACCCCAGAGTGGAATCAGTGGGTCATGTGGCAGTTCTATTTTTAATTTCTTGAGGAACCGCCATATTGTTTGCCATAGTGGCTGCCCCAGCTTGCATTCCCACCATCATGCACGAGGTTCCCTTTCTCCCCATCCTCACCAACACATACCTCTCGTTCTTTTTTTAAAAAATATATTTTATTGATTTTTTACAGAGAGGAAGGGAGAGAAATAGAGAGTTAGAAACATCCATCAGCTGCCTCCTGCACACCTCCCATTGGGGATGTGTCCACAACCAAGGTACATGCCCTTGACTGGAATTGATCCTGGGACCCTTGAGTCCGCAGGCTGACACTCTATCCACTGAACTAAACTGGTTAGGGCTTTAGTTCTTTGGATAGTGGCCGTTCTGACAGGTGTGAGGTGACTCATTGTGGTTGGACCCGCATTTCCCTGATGTCTAGTGGTTGCCTTGAGCCTGGAAGTACGATGAAGATCTAATTAGGCCAGAAAAGTGGCCGAGGAGCATTTGAGATCTTGCTTCTTAGCAATTGTCATCCGTTTAGGCTCAAATAAGTTCTTATAAAATTTCACAAAATGCCCTGACTGGTTCAGTTGATTGAGCATTGTCGCATGCACCAAAGGGTTGCCAGTTCAATTCCCAATCAAGGCATATACCCAGGTTTTGGGTTTGATCCCTGGTTGGGGTGCATGCGAGGCAACCGATCTATGTTTCTCACATCAATGTTTCTCTCCTCCCTTGCTCTCTCTCTCTCAAATTAATAAAAAACTTTTTTAAAAATAAAGGAAACCACAATTTAAAAAAAAAAAACCTTGCCCTGGCTGGGCAGCTCAGTTGGTTAGAGCATTGTCCCATATGCTAAGAGTCTGGCTTTGATTCCTGGTCAGGGCACATATAAGAATCAACCAATGAATGTATAAATCTCTCCTCTCTCTCAAATCAATCAGTTAAGCCCGGCTGGCATGGCTCAGTAGTCGAGCGTCCACTTATGGACCAGGAGGTCAAGGTTCCATTCCCAGTCAGGGCACATGCCCGGGTTGCAGGCTCGATCCCCAGTGTGGGGCACGCGGGAAGCAGCCGGTCAATGATTCTCCTTTATCATTGATGTTTCTATCTCTCCCTTTCTGAACTCAATAAAAATATTTTTAAGTAAATAAATTTTAAAGAAATTTAAATATGTATCTTTTTATTGATTTCAGAGAGGGAGAGAGATAGAAACATCAATGATGAGAGAGAATCATTGATCAGCTGCCTCCTGCACACCCCCTACTGGGGACCGAGCCCGCAACCCGGGCATGTGCCCTTGACCAGAATTGAACCTGGGACCCTTCAGTCTGCAGACCAATGCTCTATCCAGTGAGTGGCTAGGGCAAAACATTTTTTTTTTTTTAATTCAAAAGGGAATGTGGCAGAGAGCATCCCAGGCCAAGGGGACAGCGGGTGCAAAGGCCCACAGGTGGACAATAGCTTTGGGGGAACTGTCGTGGGTTGAATAGTGATCCCCAAAAAGATACGTCCACATCCTCACCCCTGGAACCTATGCGTGTGATCTTATTTGGAAAAAACAGTCTTTGCAGATAAGATCATTCTGGGCTATCAGGTGGACCCTAAATCTAATGACAAGTGTCCATACAGGAGACAGAAGAGGACAAAGCCCCATCAAGACGGGGGCAGAGGTGGAACTCGGTGTCTAGCACCCTCCTCTCCCCCATATCCGCATCCCTTCCCAGGTTGGAGGTGGGAGGTTGGCAAGCTAGGCTGATATTCGGTCTCAGAGCCCCAACCTTCTCATCATGTGATTGGTCTCTGGGGACTGATCAGCCTCCCATCTCAAGTCATCTCATTGGTGTGAAGTCTTGGGTGGGGGCTGGAGGCTGGGGCTCATGAATAACAAAGACTCCTATCACTTATCAGGGAAATTCCTGAGGGTTTATATGTTGGCTCCCAGGGAACAGACCAGATGCCTTCTCTTTTTATTTTATTTTACTTATTTTTTAAATATATTTTGATTTTTCACAGAGAGGAAGGCAGAGGGATAGAGACTTAGAAACATCCATGAGAGAGAAACATCGATCAGCTGGATCAGCTGCCTCCTGCACACCCCCTACTGGGGATGTGCCCGCAACCAAGGTACATGCCCTTGACCAGAATTGAACTCAGGACCCTTCAGTCCGCAGGTCGACACTCTATCCACTGAGCCAAACCGGTCAGGGCTTATTTATTTATTTTAGAGAGAGAGGGAGGGAACGAGAGAAACATCAATTTGTTGTTCAACTTACCGATGCATTCATTGGTTGATTCTGGTATATGCCCTGACCAGGGATCGAACCTGCAACCTTGTTACATTGGGACGATGCTCTCCAGCTACCAGGCCAGGGCCAGGATCTGAAACTGGACAATGAATGGGCCTGGGCTGCCTGTCACTACTTGAGCCAGTTAAGCAGAGACAGGGTTGAATCATGTGGAGATTAGCAGGTCATTCATGAAAATCTGCTCTACACACCCCCACCGCCCCGTAAGCCAGCTGCTTATATTGGGTAGAAGGACAAAGATTGCACGGGGAAGTAGGAATTACAGGTCTGGGGAGGTAGGCAAGGTATAATGGCTACAGGTTACAGGTGACGTGGGCCGGGGGTTGGACAGGGTGGGTACCTCCAGGTGGTTACCATCCAGGACTCCCATTGTTTCGGCAACACAGTTGTTATAATCTTTCCATGATGATCAGTAGTTCTTGAATAAGGAAATGGACCGCATTCTGAAGTTAACTACCAGGTGTATGTGGGGGAGTGTGTGTGTGTGAGGGGTGGGGGTGGGGGGGGCTGGTGGTGTTACAACTCCCAGCCAGGTCACAATATGCTTTCTTTAATTAGAACAGAACAATCACAGTTAACAAAGCATGACTTTTCTTGTAACTGTAGCTAGTCCCCACTATTCTCTTTCTGCCCCTAACAGATCCCTTGGTTCTTGTGCATTTATTTAACAAATATTGATTGAGCACCTGCTCTGATTCAAACAGACCTACCCACCATGGTCCTGGGGCTGACGTCCCAATGGTGGCAAAGAAGATGAGTGCAGGGTGTGTCCCGTGACATGTGACAAGGGAAAGGGCAAAGCAGGCTTACAACGTGGGACATGCGGTGGGGAAGGCTTTGCCTGCGTGTGTGAGCAAAGGCCTGAGTGAGGTGGGCATGAGCCATGTGGGTATCCGGGGGGGAGGGTATTCAGGCTGAGGGATCTGCCAGTGCAAAGGCCCTGGGGCAGGAGTGTGCTTGTCCCGGGCATAGGGAGGAGGCCAAGGCAGAGGGGGAATCGGGCTGGGTCTTGCAGGCCTGTGTGGGCCACCGTGAGGACCTGGTCTTTCCATCTGAGGGGCAGGAAGCAGCTCTGGTACATATGGGGAACAGAGGCGGGGAGCGGGGAGAAGCTGGGCAGGTGCAGTGAGGGTCAAGGCCAGGAGGGAAGGCCGCACTGGTGTTCAGGGGGGAGATGGTAGCAGACCCCGGGTGATGGCAGCTGGGGTGCTGAGAAGTGACCGCAGGGACTCCGCAGACATTTTGACAGCCGACACATTTGCTGGGACCGGACTGTGGGCAGTGAAAGGCCAAGGTCACATGACTCGGGGCGGGGGCGTCCAAGGAGAAAATGAAGAGCTCGGAGTGACCTCCTCGGCCTGCGTGCATTGGTTCTGCTTGGACCGGGTTCCAGCCCCAGCTCCTCAGTCCGGCTTCCCTACCTGTGAGAACTGACCCACCGCAGCCTTCCCCCGGCCAGGCGCCCTCCGGGGCTGCCGCCAGGTGGCGCCGCTGGCCTCAGACAGGTCCACCCCAGCGCACTGTCCCCCTCCAAAATTTTCTTTCACTTTCGATCTCTGGCTGTCACCGGCCTGGCCCCTTCCACATGCAGCTGGGAATGACTTGGTGCCGGAGGAGAAAGGGGCTCTGGGTCCCCCAGGGGCGGGGCGGGGCACCTCTGCTGGGGCTGAGGGAGGAGGAGTGGGGGTCGGGTTCCTGATCGTCTGTCGGGGTTCTTAGAAAGGGGAGACGCGGAGTTTTCACCGTAACTGGGGCGCATGCAGGAAACCCGTGGGAGAAGGAGGCGGAAACTTGGCCACATCAAGGGGCAGGGGAGGGGCAGGGAGGTGAAGGGGCGGGTGAGGAAAGGGCTGGGGTGTGTCAGCCCCAAACCTGCTCTTCTGTCCTTTCCAAGATCTGGCCACAGGCATGAGGGGCCTCCGGCGGAGATGATAGTGTTGGCACCAGCCTGGAGCCCAACTGTGCGTATACCTGGGCAAGGTGGGGACAGGCAGTGTCATGATGGGCAGATAGGTGAGGAGATGCAGAGCGGTGGAGGGAGATGGACAGGGGTGGAGGAGATGGGCAGGGGTGGAGGGTGATGGGTAGGGGTGGAGGAAATGGACAGGGGTGGAGGGAGATGGACAGGGGTGGAGGGAGGTGGGTAGGGGTGGAGGGAGATGGACAGGGGTGGAGGAGATGGGCAGGGGTGGAGGGAGATGGACAGGGGTGGAGGAGATGGGCAGGGGTGGAGGGAGATGGACAGGGGTGGAGGGAGATGGGCAGGGGTGGAGGGTGATGGGTAGGGGTGGAGGAAATGGACAGGGGTGGAGGGAAATGGGTATGGGGTGGAGGAGATGGACAGGGGTGGAGGGAGATGGACAGGGGTGGAAGGGATGGACAGGGGTGGAGGGAAATGGGCAGGGGTGGAGGAGATGAGTAGGGGTGGAGGGAGATGGGTAGGGGTGGAGGAGATGGGTAGGGGTGGAGGGAGATGGGCAGGGGTGGAGGAAATGGGTAGGGGTGGATGGAGATGGGTAGGGGTGGAGGGAGATGGGCAGGGGTGGAGGGAGATGGGTAGGGGTGGAGGAGATGGGTAGGGGTGGAGGGAGATGGGCAGGGGTGGAGGAAATGGGTAGGGGTGGAGGGAGATGGGTAGGGGTGGAGGGAGATGGGCAGGGGTGGAGGGAGATGGGCAGGGGTGGAGGAGATGGGCAGGGATGGAGGGAGATGGGTAGGGGTGGAGGGAGATGGGCAGGGGTGGAGGAGATGGGCAGGGGTGGAGGAGATGGACAGGGTGGAGGAGATGGGTAGGGGTGGAGGAGATGGGTAGGGGTGGAGGAGATGGACAGGTGGAGGTGATGGGCAGGGGTGGAGGGAAATGGGCAGGGGTGGAGGAGATGGACGGGTGGAGGGAGATGGGCAGGGGTGGAGGGAGATGGACAGGGGTGGAGGGAGATGGGCAGGGGTGGAGGAGATGGGTAGGGGTGGAGGAGATGCGTAGGGGTGGAGGAGATGGGCAGGGGTGGAGGAGATGGGCAGGGGTGGGGGAGATGGGTAGGGGTGGAGGAAATGGACAGGGGTGGAGGGAGATGGGCAGGGGTGGAGGAGATGGGCAGGGGTGGAGGAGATGGGTAGGGGTGGAGGAGATGCCTAGGGGTGGAGGAGATGGGCAGGGGTGGAGGAGATGGGTAGGGGTGGAGGAGATGGGCAGGGGTGGAGGAGATGCGTAGGGGTGGGGGAGATGGGCAGGGTGGGGGAGATGCGTAGGGGTGGGGGAGATGGGCAGGGGTGAGGGAGATGGGCAGGGGTGAGGGAGATGGGTAGAGGTGGAGGGAGATGGGCAGGGGTGGAGGTGATGGGCAGGGGTGGAGGTGATGGGCAGGGGTGGAGGAGATGGGTAGGGGTGGAGGTGATGGGTAGGGGTGGAGGGAAATGGGCAGGGGTGGAGGAGATGGGTAGGGGTGGAGGGAGATGGGCAGGGGTGGAGGAAGATGGGCAGGGGTGGAGGTGATGGGTAGGGGTGGAGGGAAATGGGCAGGGGTGGAGGAGATGGGCAGGGGTGGGGGAAATGGACAGAAGTGGGGAAATGAGCCGTTGGGGAGAGGGGCAGGCGTGGGGGAAGACACGGCGGGAGGTGGGTAAAATGGGCAGAGGGGGCCCAGAAGAAAGGAGAAGTGGGAGAGATGAGCAGATAAGGGCAGCCGGGTGGGCAGAGCGAGAGAGACCTGTCGCTGGGCCAAGTTGGGGGCCAAGGAGACTAAAGGCTGGACGGTATCGGGCAGAAGCAGAGGGTCAGAGTGGGCAGACCTGAGGCAGGTGGAGGAGGGGCCGGAACCGAATGGCCTGAGCGGGGAGCGTAGGAAGGGGAAGAGGCTGGGGCGGGGGGAGGGGTGCGGAGCCAACGGGGCGCCCTCCCCGCAGACCTCCCTGCTGCTGCTGCTGCTGCTGCTGCTGCGCCCCGGCCTCGGCGGGACCCCCGACTGCTCCTTCCGCCACAGCCCCATCTCCTCCACCTTCGCGGACACCATCCGCAAGCTGGTGAGCGCCCGCGCCGCCCCTGCTGTCGCTGAGCGGAGTCCCCCCGTCCCGGCCGCGGGCCTGGCGGCGCCCTGTGCCCTCTCCCAGGCCCCTCTCCGTCGTGCAGCCCAGCTGAACCCGTTTTCTCCCGCAGTCAGACTACCTGCTCCAGGATTACCCGGTCACGGTCGCCTCCAACCTGCAGGACGTGAGTCACCGAGGGGAGGGGCCGGATGGAGGTGGGAAAGCGGCTCTGGGTGCACCCTCGGGGGACGGGGCTGGTTTGCCACCCGCAGACCCGGAGCCCAGGCGCCCAGCCCCTCCCCGCTCAGCCACCTCCCCCTCTGCCCACGGCCCCAGAGCTTGGCTGTCTCCCCAGGACAAGCTCTGCGGGGCCTTCTGGCGCCTCGTGCTGGCCCAGCGCTGGATGGGGCAGCTCAAGACCGTGGCGGGGTCCCAGATGGAAAAGCTGCTGGAGGCCGTCAACACCGAGATCCACTTTGTCACCTTATGCGCCCTCCAGGTCAGCCCTGAACTTGGGGTGCGGGTGAGGGGGCGGGACTCCCGCCTTCCTAGGGAATGGGGAGCGCCGCTCAGCCCGGCCTGACGGCGATGTCTTTGGTCCGGAGCAACTCAAGGCCGTGGAGCCCGTTGCCGGGGAATTGCATTCCTCTGAGCCCCCAGGATGTGGGGGGGGGCGGGGGGAGCTGGGCCAGGGCACATGCTGTTTCCTTCTCAGGCCCCGCTGCAGGGCGGTGCTAAGGGTTCTCGCCCCTAGCAACCAGGAGGAGGCGGGGACCTAAACGCCCTCTGGACTAGACCTCCCTGGGCCCTGTCGCTGGGCGTTGCTAAGGATGCTTCCCCCTAGCAACCAGGAGGAGGAGGGGACCTAAACGCCCTCTGGACTAGACCTCCCTGGGCCCTGTCGCTGGGCGTTGCTAAGGATGCTTCCCCCTAGCAACCAGGAGGAGGAGGGGACCTAAACGCCCTCTGGACTATACCTCCCTGGGCCCTGTCGCTGGGCGTTGCTAAGGATGCTTCCCCCTAGCAACCAGAGAGCAGGGGCCCAAAAGCCCCCTCCGAGACCCAGGCCTCGCTGGGCCAGGTTGCTGGGGCTGCCGGGTGTTGCTGGGCAGGGAAGGCGCCGGGCCTGAGGAGTTGCAGGGGCGGATGCGGTGGTGACGTCTCCCTCCCCTGCCCCCAGCCCCTCCCTAGCTGTCTTCGCTTCGTCCAGACCAACATCTCCCACCTCCTGCAGGACACCTCCGAGCAGCTGGTGGCCCTGAAGCCCTGGATCACCCGCTGGAATTTCTCCGGGTGCCTGGCGCTGCAGTGTCAGCCGGGTAAAGGCTCCCCGCCCTCCCAGCCCCCGCGCCCCCACCCTCAGAGCCCCGCCTCCCTCTGCGAGCCCCTCAGACCCCAGCTGCTCCCATGGGCTGCGTGACTTCGGGCATGTTCCCCCAAGTTCATTCCCCTCTCTGGGCCTCAGTTTACCCATCCCAGAGAAGGGACGGCAATCCCTGCCTGTTCCTCCAAGGCAGCCCCATGCCATGGAAAGAGTGTGGGGAGAGCCGCTTGTTGAAGTGTATACTTTCTAGTAACCATTTTTTAAAAGTTAAAAAAAACAAAAGCCCTGGCCCGTTTGGCTCAGTGGGTGGAGCTATGGAGCGTCTGCCCACAGACCGGAGGGTCCCGGGTTCAACTCCAGACATGGGCATGGACAGTGGGGCCTTGACGTACGAGTGTCCCGACTAACGAGTTTTTCGAGATACGAGCCGTCTCTCGGCCGATTTTTTGCTTTGAGTTGCGAGCTAAAATTCGGGTTACGAGCCAGCTTCAGATACCCCACCGCTAGCTGGCGCAGCGAACGTCACAGTGAACGCCACATCAGCCCAGCATCACGTGTCTCACTCGTTCACTTTATGATTTGACATACGAGTAATTTGAGTTACGAGCTCCGTCATGGAACGAATTAAACTCGTAAGTCAAGGCCCCACTGTACCTTGGTTTCAGGAGGCAACCAATCAATGTGTCTCTCTTACATTGATGTTTCTCCCTCCCGTCTCTCCCCCTCCCTTCCACTCTCTCTAAAAATCAATGGAAAATATCCTTGGGTGAGGATTAACAACAACAAAGTCCTGGCCCCTGTGACTCAGTAGGTTGGGCGTCGCCTCATGCACTGAGAGGTCACAGATTTGATTCCCGGTCAGGGGTCAGGGCACATGCCTGGGTTGGGGTGCTGGATCCCCCATAATGGGTGTGCAGAGCAGCCGATCAATGTTTCTCTCTCACATTGATGTTTCTCTCTCTCTCTCCCTTCCTCTAAAATCAATTTTTAAAAATATTTTTAAGTTAAAAAAAGGTAAATTCATTCTTGTTCAGGATATTTATATTCTGCCACCTTATCATGGTTTTATTCAGTCTTTCCATCCTTGTAAAGTTTGTCTACTAAATCTGTCAAGTTCTGAGAGGGATATTTTGTTTGTTTGTTTGTTTGTTTGTTTTCTTTTTGAGAGGGATATTTTTTTAAATTCTCACTCTAGGTTGATTTTTCTCAGTTCTTCCCCGGATTGCCAATCTTTCTCACACCTATTGAGCTTTGTTTGTCATTTGTATTTACATTTATGACTACTGTATTCAATTGCTCAACCAGGTTTTTTTTCTTATTTTTTTTTCCTTTTGCTTTTGGTAATCCTCACCTTTTCCATTGATTTTAGAGCGAGTGGAAGGGCGGGGGACGGATAGAAACAGATCGGCTGCCTCCCGCACGCCCTCTACTGGGGATCAAGCCCGCAGTCCAGGCATGTGCCCTGACCAGGGAAATTCTTTTTGTTGTCGTTTTTGTTGTTCATGTTCACCCGGGATACTTTTCCATTGATTTTTAGAGAGTGGAAGGGAGGGGGAGAGAGACACATCAATCAGTTGCCTCCGCCCAGGGCCAGGGATTGAGCCTGCAACCGAGGTACATGCCCTTGACTGGAATCCAACCTGTGACCTGACCCTTCAGTCCATAGGCCAATGCTCTCTCCACTGAGTCAAACCTGCTAGGGCGCAAATTCATTGTTTTTATAAGGAAAAACTGTTATTTAATAGAATGCAACCTATGGCTTACAACATTTTTAAAATACGTTTTTATTGATTTTAGGAAGAAAGAGAGATAGAAACATCAATAGAGAGAAACATCAACATCGATGGGCTGCCTCCTGCACGCCCCCTACTGGGGATCAGCCTGCAACTCCAGGCATGCACCCTGACTGGAATCGAACTGGTGACCTGTTGGTGCATGGGTCGATGCTCAACCACTGAGCCATACCAGCCGGGCTGCAAATTATACATATATGTGTATTTTTAATCCTCACCTGAAGATATTTTTCATTGATTTTTTAGAAAGAGTGGACGAGAGAGATAAAGACAGAAAAAAACATCCATGTGAGAGAGACACATTGACTGGTTGCCTCCTGCACAAGCCCGGACCGGGCCCAGGCCAGGGAGGAGCCTGCAACCAAGGTACGTGCCCTTGACCGGAATCGAACCCAGGACCCTTCAGTCCACAGGTTGATGCTCTACCCACTGAGCCAAACTGGCTAGGGCTATAAATGATATTTTTACTAGAGGCCCGATGCACAAAATTCGTGCAAGGGGCTGGTCCCTGGAAGCCCCTTGGCTCTGTGGCCCCGCCCACTGGTCGTTCTGGAAGGTCTTTCTGCCATCCAGTCTAATTAGCATATTAGCTGTTTATTATATCGGATAATAGTATTTAGTGAGCGCTAAGTAGGAGGTTCTAGGAATAAATAAGACAGATAAGAGTCCTCGCACCACATGCGGCTCACAGACTGTCGGGGAAAGAGGAAGAAACACATCCACACAGAAGCGCCGGAAGCATTTATTCTAAAACATGCGACCGTCCTGTGTGCCCGGCACTGAGCCAAGCTCTTTCTCCTGCACTCGCTTAGTTTTTGTGGCAACCTTAGGACGTAGGTGTAATGATTATCCCGTTTTACAGATCAGGAGGCAGGCACAGAGAGGCCAGCAGCCCACCCGAGGTCACACAGCAGCACCAGGAAGGCCTGTGCCTGGCCTGACCCTTCTCCTTGGTCACTGCGGCTCCTCTCTCCCCTCAGACTCCTCCACTCTGCTGCCCTCAGCGAGCCCCCTGGCCTTGGCGGCCACAGCCCTGCCAGCCCCACAGGCTTCTTTGCTGCTCCTGCTGCTGCTGCTGCCGGCGGCCCTTGCGCTGCTGGTTGCCGCCTGGTGCCTGGGCTGGCGAAGGAGGAGGCGGAGGCCCTGCCCTGGGGAGCAGGTGAGCCAGCAGGGTGGGCAGGGGGGCTAGGAGGGCAGGGGTGGGGGGAGTGTCAGGAGGCCCAGTTGCCCCGCTGTGGTTGACCCTGTGGGGGCCACGATGGCCCCGCCTCCAGTCCCCAGGAGCACTGGCTCCTCTGGGTGAGCCTTCAGACCGAGGACCCTGGACTTTGTGTGCGTGGGGGGCTGGGAGCAGTGGAGCGTGGGTCAGTTGGATGCAGGAAGCCCCTGCTGGGGCCGTAGGGGACAGACTGGAAGAGAGAGACTGGAGGCCAAGGAGGCTGGGGAGGGTCCAGCGAGAGAGGACAAGGGCCGAGCCAGGCTGGGACCAGGGGGATGGAGAAAAGGCAGGGGCAGAGTCAGGGATCAGGCTGCACACAGACAGGCTTCGGGGTGGCACAGGCACCTGGGGGGTCTGGCCCAGCGACTGGTGGACAGTGGGAGCTCCGGGAGACAGTGAGCTCAGCGGGAACCTGTGGCAGAAATTTGGACGCGGGAATCTACACGGAGAGCGGCTGCCTGGAGCTTAGGGAGGGGGCCCCCTTCGCAAAGCCCTGCCGCTGTGAAAACGCTGAAAAAGCTGGGGGTGTCCCGGTGGCTTTGGCTAGCCTGGGCAGGTGCGGGCGGGGTTTGAAAAATGCCACAGGAAAATCCAGGCCCCCGGTGCCTGGCAAGGAAGCTGAGGCTTCCTGCCCAGGGCAGCAGCGAGCTCTGGAAGGGTGTGACAGAGCCACGAACCTGCGAACGGGTGTGGGGCGAGAGGTCGGCGGGTCAGGACAGAGGAAAGAGGGAGGCTCCCGCGGGTTCCGGACAGGCCCAGGGGGATCCAACTAGAAACATGTGTCTGTCCTCACGGGCACACACAGTGCCTCGGTGACGTGGGCCTCGTGCCGGGGTTTTCCGCAAACTCACTCCCTTAATGGAGACGCTGGTGCGTCATCCCCGTTTCGCAGAGGCTGAGCGCAGGCACAGAGGTACAGCATCTGCCAGAAGTCACACAGCTCGTGCGTGGCAGAGTCGAGATGTGACTCCGGCCCTTGTGCCTTTCACCCTTTTGCCTCAGTTTCCTTATCTGTACAAAACACCAAGAATAGTCCCCCCACAGAGTCGTCCAGAGGTAAAGAGTGACACACGCAGAGCCCAACAGAAACAACACAAGCCACACACAGGGTTTAACGTTTTCCAAAAGGCTTTTTTATTTTTATTTTTTTTTATTTATTTTTTTTTAAATATATTTTATTGATTTTTTACAGAGAGGAAGGGAGAGAGATAGAGAGTTAGAAACATCGATGAGAGAGAAACATCGATCAGCTGCCTCCTGCACATCTCCCACTGGGGATGTGCCCGCAACCCAGGTACATGCCCTTGACCGGAATCGAACCTGGGACCTTTCAGTCCGCAGGCCGACGCTCTATCCACTGAGCCAAACCGGTTTTTTTGGCCCAAAAGGCTTTTTTTAAAAAAATATATTTTATTGATTTTTTACAGAGAGGAAGGGAGAGGGATAGAGAGTTAGAAACATTGATAAGAGAGGAACATCGATCAGCTGCCTCCTGCACCCTCCCCACTGGGGATGTGCCCGCAACCAAGGCAGATGCCCCTGACTGGAATCGAACCTGGGACCCTTTGGTCCACAGGCTGACGCTCTATCCACTGAGTCAAACCAGCCAAGGTCCAAAAGGCATATTAAAGAAGACGCGGGTTACTTTAAAAATTTCATTCCACCCTGTGTATCCAAAATGTGCTTTCAAGACGTCATCAACATTTTTAAAAAAACGACTAACGGTATGTTTTACACCCTTTTTTCATACCGAGTCTTCCGGTGTGTGTGCGGGGAAATCCTTGATCCGGCCTTAGGTCTCAGGAAAGGTGCAGCAGCAAAAGCAGATCCGCTCGCTCGCGCTGTTTGCAACGTCCAGTTTCCCAACCACTGGATTCGAGGGTCAGTTCCTAAATTTAATGATTTTCACGTCAGCGCTGGCTTCGGAACGGTTCCTCGTTACCGTTTTCCGTGAAAAGTCACGCGCTTGGAGAAGTCTCCGCCTGGTTTGCCCCTGTCCACCTGTTCTCACGCTCCCGTTACCCACACTGTTGAGATCAAATGCGGTAACATGTGGAACTCAGGTGCGCGGACCGCGTGGGGACCCGCGGTCCCGAGGGCGCAGGCGCGGAGCACCCCGCGGCGCGAGGCCCCAGCACGTGGGCGCGGGCCGGGCGGGAGCCGTCGGCGCTGAGGTCTGCGCCTGCGCCATGCGCGCCGCCGTTCCCCCCCCCCCCCCCCGCGGCCCCGGGAGGCAGACGCGTCTACCCTCCCCTTTTACAGGGGACTCCGAGGCCCAGCGCGAGGAGCCAGCCGCCCGAGGACACAGAGCCGGGACCCGGAGGACGTCAGCCAGAGAGCCGGCCCTGCCTCGGCGGCACGGCCCCCGCCACTGTGTCCCCGGGACGGAGGCCACGCCAGCTGCCGGCGCCGGCCCCCGCCCCGCCTGCCCCGCTCTGTACAAAGCCCTCGTCCCCAGGAACTTGTACATAAATCATCCTTTTCTACCAGCTCTGCTCAGGCCTGTCTGTTGGTGGGTCGACTTGGGTTGGAGCCTTGGGCTTTCAGATGAGGCGATTGTGCATCCAGGGCCTGTTTTCTCAGGCTTCCTGGGGGCCAGCCCAGCCCTCTCGGGGCTCCCGGTCCATGGGGGGAGACGTGGGACACGGGCCGCCTCGGTACAGGGTGCTATGCGTTCTGATGGGGCAGCAGTGGGAACCCGAGGAGGCACCTGGCGCAGCCGGCGAGCTACCACATGCCCTGCAGCCTACTGTCGCTTGAGGGATTGACCGCGCTTCCCTACCGCGCCGGGCAGTTTGCGGGAGGGAGAGGCACAGTCCCTCAAAAACATGGCGGCCGAGGCGGGACGGCCCGCCCCGGGCCGGCCCCACGTGACCTCCCGCCCCGCACAATCATGGCCGCCGAGGTCCTTTGGGAACCATTCCCGGATTGGACGATCCGGAGACGGCCCGCCTTCTAATGGGACCTCAACACGCATGCGCACGACCGTGGCCAATGAGACGCCAGAAAACTGCTCGCGTAGGCCTGTGGCGTCATTTCCTCCGCCCCTGTTGCAAGGGATAAGAAACCCTGCGCCAAGGCTTCCTTCTTTCCAGGCGGCTGCCGAAGATGGCGGAGGGGCAGGTGCGGGCTCCGCGCGGGCCGGGGCGGCTCGGGGCCGGGTGGGGTCCAGGCGGGAACGGGGTCGCATCCTCTGCCCCTTCGTACGTGTGTAGTGACGCTTTAGCTCGGTAACTGAGCAAAACGAAGAGCAAAAGGGGTGAGGAGGTTCCGTAACGGGGAAACGGAGATACTGGGACTGTCTGTGCCCGGGGTTGGGTGAATGCGGCATCGTTCCTCCCCGAGGGGCGGCGGCGGCGACGTTCAGCCCGGGAAGAGCTATTTTTAAAGCTGTTTTGTTTACCTTGCTCTGGGCCGGTCCTTGGGGGAGTTGGACCCGTGTGTTTCTAGCGACCCGGGAAGCACGTGGGAGGCGGCTGAGAAACCAAGGATCGGCCAAAATGGAGGCGCCTTTCGTTCCTCCCAGACGGCCCTGTCCGCTCTCCCGTGGGAGTGCCAGTCGGGCTTCCCCTGCATCTCGGGGTGTTTTGGCCCGAAACCTTTAACAGTGGGTCCAAGAGCTCTTGCCTGCGGGGCTTTCAAGAACAAATTGTGGTTTTTTTCCCCTTTTGCGTTTGGGTTTGATGGGTGCTTTGAAATGCTGTTAAAGCAGAAGACTCTGATTAAATGCTCCTTTGTCCTTAAGCACTTGGCCCCCAGGGAAGGCAGCGGAAGCTTCGCCCCGAACGCCCTGGCCCCTGTGTAACATGAAAGGGGGGGCCTCGGGGGTTAGGGGGCCCTGGCGGGCTTCATGCCACGGGCCTGTGGTTACGGAAAACCACGCTGGGAGCCAGACAAGGGCGAGTCCCCTGAGCGTGCCCCCGCGTGTGCTGTGTGCCCGGCCCGGTGTGCATGGTGTTTTCCGTAACAATGTTTCTGAGGCAGGTGTTGTCCTCATCTTCCAGGTGAGGAGGTGGAGGCGTGGCGAGCTGCAGATCTTTGCCCCAAGTCACAGTGTCAGGAAGTCTGGCTTTAGGTTCTGTGCCTTTCTGCCTTCCAACAGTCACCACGTATATAACCAGCACTCCATAGAGTGGGGGCTTTGACCCTTGATGAAGAAGCTATAACCTGGGCATAAAAACCCCTGCCCTTCAAGCGGCCGAGATGTGAGAGGAGCTCTTATCCCGCTCATTGAAATCACCATTTGCTATTTTGGCCTCGTCTGTGAAGTGAGCCTTGGGTCCCAGTTCCTAGGTCTGGTGCCTGGATAGGCGGCACCTGGGGGATAGGGTGTGACAGACAATGAACAGTGGTTGCTTGGGGTGGGGAGTCGTGAAGTTCTGGGTGACCGAGCCCTCGTCTGTCTTCCACAGGTCCTGGTGCTTGATGGCCGAGGCCATCTCCTGGGCCGCCTGGCGGCCATCGTGGCCAAGCAGGTACTGCTGGGTAAGTCTGCCCTGCGCCCACAGCCCTCCAGCGTGAGGTCCGACCGGCGGTCCGTGATGAGCAGCAATCACCATCTTTCGTTTGAGTCTCACGACCATGAGATCAACCCCATGCACCGCTCTGAGACCTGCCAGCCACTCCCCCCCCCAGAGGTGGGGGCTCTGGGGTTCACATGTTCTGTGGGGCGAATTCATTTACGCATGAATGTAGCTCTGACTGGGCCAGGGGTTCCCCTGCTGGGCCCTTTGCTGTCTTGCCCTTGTGGTCAGGTCCTGACCTGGAGGATCGCCCTTTGGTGCCTCAGCAGTAACGGGGCCGGGGGGGGGGGGCTGCTTGGCCTGAGCCCCCCGCCAGTGCCTCACTGTCCTCCTCTCTAGGCCGCAAGGTGGTGGTTGTGCGCTGTGAGGGCATCAACATTTCTGGCAATTTCTACAGAAACAAGTGTAAGTTATGGCGTGGGAAGACTAGAGAGGGTTGATGGGTGAGGTGCTCAGACTCCATAGGCCCTGAAAGCCGTCCCCCCAGTGGTTGGGGCGGGGGGCTAGTTTGAGGTTCAGAATAGGCCCTTGGAAGTGGGTGTGGGAAGAAGCTGGTGTTTCCCTGGGGACTATACAGCCTCACGCTCTCCCCTCCCCTCAGTGAAGTACCTGGCCTTCCTGCGCAAACGGATGAACACCAACCCGTCCCGCGGCCCTTACCACTTCCGAGCCCCCAGCCGCATCTTTTGGCGGACGGTGCGAGGTGAGCAGGCTCTGAGGCCCGCGGGTGGGGATGGGGCGGGTGGCCCGTGATGAGGACTTCTCCCACTCAAGTTCGAGTTTCCCAACCATGAGATGACTCCACATGCACTACCATCTGAGGCCACCGCTCCGCCTGCCTGGTGATGGGGTCTCGGGGAGCCCCTCTGAGCAGGGTTGCTGTCCCTCTGCCCACAGGCATGCTGCCCCACAAGACCAAGCGAGGCCAGGCCGCCTTGGACCGCCTCAAGGTGTTTGACGGGATCCCACCGCCCTACGACAAGGTAAGGAGACCGGGCCGTCCCAGCACCCCTGTGTCTGGCGTGTCCGTGATGATCCACGATTACCTACATTGTTTGAGCCTCATGAGAACAGCACTGGCTGAGACACCTGCCCCAGCCACCCTCTTCCCTGTCTGCCCCTCACTCCGGGTCCCTAAGCCCCTCTCCTTCTCCAACAGAAAAAGCGGATGGTGGTTCCCGCCGCCCTCAAGGTTGTGCGTCTGAAGCCCACCCGGAAGGTGAGCTCCGGGTTCCGTGGAGCGGACGGACGTGGGGGGCTGAACGCGGGGTCCCCGAGACTGGCAGATGATGGTTTTTTCTCACGATGGTCTGCGGATGCCACCTGGGCACTGCCGAAAATGCCAATGGCTTAGCTGATGCCAGGAGGAGCAGGGAGCCCCTGACACGGGGGGTGGGTGTGTCTCCTGATTTAAACTTGGATCCTTTGAGAAGTCGTCAGCCCCTCCCCAATCTAGGCTCCCATTTATTACAATTTCATTTCCCCCCACCCCAGTTTGCCTACCTTGGGCGCCTGGCCCATGAGGTTGGCTGGAAGTACCAGGCCGTCACAGCCACCCTGGAGGAGAAGCGGAAGGAGAAGGCCAAGATGCATTACCGCAAGAAAAAGCAGCTCATGGTGAGTGCGGGGGCACCACACGCCTGGGCAGTGAGGCCTGGGTCCCTGGGAAGGGGTCACAGGCAGCAGCCACTGACCACAGCCTGTTCACCCCACAGAGGCTACGGAAACAGGCCGAAAAGAACGTGGAGAAGAAAATTAACAAATTCACAGAGGTCCTCAAGACCCATGGACTCCTGGTCTGAGCCCAATAAAATTGACTGTTATTCCTCATGCTTGGCCTGGCCTGCCCTTCCTCCATCGCCGCCCTAGGATGTGGGGAACCCCAGGGGCTGTTCCGGGGCCACAGGCACCTTACCTTGGGCCTTAGAAGGCTGGGGACACAGAAGGGACCTTAGTCACTGCTATTTAAGAAAGGCCTTTTAGAAGCTTTACCTGGCCCTGTCAGTTGGGCATACTTTGCCTGTGACCTACTCAAGAGTTTTAGGAAATGAGCAGCTGGAACAGCTAGTTCCCTTTCAGGATTTATAAGCTGGAAAACTCTCTAAACTTCCCACATGATACTAGACCGCAGCTGTTAGGATGTAGCAAATGCTTGGGGGCAGGATGGACCTGGTATTGTACAGAGGGATTTACAGATGCACAGACAGGACGGCAGCCAGTCTCAGGCATCGCACTTGCACGTTCCTGTACCTTGTGACCAGAAAATGAATAAATTATTTTTAAAGAAATTTGGCGTCTTGGCCGTGTGTGTCTGCAACGGAGGCAGGCTCTTGGGGGCTGTCCACAGATAAATGGCTAAATTCCCAACCTGTTAATGCGTGGGAGAATTCACCTTTAGAGATCGACCTGCCAACAATTTACTCAAACCATTGTCTGGTGCCCCAGTTGACAGCCGTCTACACTCTTCAGCTGCAGGGTGTGGAACTGCCCCGTTTTAGAGCCACCCCCTTTGTGGGACGAGGGCTACTTCACTCCACTCGTTCATCGGCCACACTTGCTTTGGGGGAAGAAATGGGCAAGAAACATCTGCATGTGTGGGATGTTTACGATGGAAGTGGGCATGTTAGATCTGCCTGGGTGCGTACCTGAAAGGGTGGATACACAGGTGGAAGCCCTCGGGTCACCTTTGATCACCTCCATCAGGCCTGTCTCCCTTTCACTGATGAGGTTTAGGAGGAGTCACCTGATCCAGAGCCAAACCCAGAATTCCACACAAGCCCTCAGGTTTGATGAAGGAAAATCTGTCCTGGAAAAGAAGCTGAATTCATGCAGCCCCTGGGATTGGTGTGCAATATTTAGAAATAATTTCCTAATTCAATTCAGTGTTCAAATGCCCAACCTCGGCACAAAGGGAGCTAGTGGAGGAGAGTTCCCAGGCAAATCACAGCTGGCACACCCTGCCGTTCTACCCTGCACCATCTCCAAAGCAGCCAAGATCTAACATGGGTGGTGACACCTCCCCTCCTTGGTTCCTGGGATCTGCCTCCAAAAGCAACTGAAGACAAGCTTAATTCTCAAATCTGACAAAACTGTTACAGCAGCACAATCCCACTGAAATCACGATCCATTAAAAACACCACTTTCGCCAAAACCGGTTTGGCTCAGTGGATAGAGCGTCGGCCTGTGGACTGAAAGGTCCCAGGTTCAATTCCAGTCAAGAGCATGTACCTGGGTTGCGGGCACATCCCCAGTGGGAGATGTGCAGGAGGCAGCTGGTCGATGTTTCTCATCGGTGTTTCTAACTCTATCTCCCCTCCTCTGTGTGAAAAAAATCAATAAAATATATTTTAAAAAAACAAAACCACTTTCCACTTCAGAAGACACAGATAAGATGACAAACCACAGACAGAAAATACTTGCAAATCCCTTTGAAGGACTTACATTCCAAGTATATATATATATATATTTTTTCCAAGTATATATATTTAAAAACCTCTTATAATGAGACAAACCAAATGACAATTAGGCGAAGATTTGAATAGACATTTCACCAAAGAAGGTATATATACAAAGCGCCAATAAGCACCTGAGAATAGACTTAACATTCAACATTAGAGAATGAAAATAAAATCTCTGGGTGGACAATCATGTAGCACAAATTCGAGGAATCAAAGCTCCAGTTCCGTCTTGCCCAACTACCCACCACCAAAGCATGTGGGCACACCTCTCCAGTCCACGGGGGTGCCATAGGGAGGGTCTTGGGGTTTTTTTGTTTTTTAAATATTGATTTCAGCCGAGACCGGTTTGGCTCAGTGGATAGAGCGTCGGCCTGCAGACTGAGGGGTCCCGGGTTCGATTCCGGTCGGGGGCATGTGCCTGGGTTGCGGGCACGTACCCAGTGGGAGGTGTGCGGAGGGCGGCTGATCGATGTTTCTCGCTCGTCGATGTTTTTAGCTCTCTATCCCTCTCCCTTCCTCTCTGTAAAAAATCAATAAAATATATTTTTTAAAAAAATGTTAAATATTGATTTCAGGTCGAAACCGGTTTGGCTCAGTGGATAGAGCGTCCGCCTGCGGACTGAAAGGTCCCGGGTTCGAATCCGGTCAGGGGCATGTACCTGGGTTGCGGGCACATCCCCAGTGGGGGGTGTGCAGGAGGCAGCTGATCGATGTTTCTCTTTCATCAATGTTTCTAACTCTCTCCCTTCCTCTCTGTAAAAAAATCAATAAAATATATTAAAAATATATATATATTGATATCAGAGAGGGTGAGAGAGAGAAACATCAATGCCTCCTGCACATCCCCCCACCACCACCAGGGATTGAGCCTGCAACCCGGGCACACGCCCACGACCAAAATCGAACCCAGACCCTTCAGTCCACAGGCCGATGCACTATCCACGGAGCCAAACCCGCTAGGGCAGGAGGGTCCTGTTATAATAGGCATTTCTGTGCTCAGTGGGGACGGCTCCAGATCAAATAGTATTTGCATTTTTGTTAGGAAATGCTGGGAAACAGTGTCTGTGAAATCTGCCAGCGTTGGCTGAAGTTTATTATTGGACACCAAAGCTGTTTACAATGCAGGTGAAAAATCAACCCAGCCATAAAATAGATAAGTGAAACACAAATGAAAACGGGGTGGGGGGGTGTGGGGATCAATGTACTGCAGGAAGGAAAGGAAAGAGTTAAAAGTTAGACGGGAAAGGAGAGAAGCTGTTTGATGAGACTGTAAATGCTGTTTCCTATTGTGGGTTGTGCTCAAAACGCTGAAAAGCTAAGGACCCAGCGCCCTTGCAGAGTGAAGCAGTATTTCTTCTGCTTTTCCCTTATCACCAAGATCTCCCCAGCCACCCTGAACACCTTGCAAAATATTGAGCCTTTGACACACCAGAGAGGAAATCGCACCTAATCGCACCGCCTGGCGATGTAAACCGCTGGGCACGCGTTGTTAGCTTTTTTTCTAAGTAACATTTAATCAGGTTAACACGCATTGTTGATAACAGCGGTGGGCCCTGCCTTTTAAAAAAAAAAACAACAAACTAATATCATAAATACTTTCCAAGTCGTTCAAAAGTTCCAGGAACTACGTGGTTTTTTTGGTTTTTTTTTACAAAGAAAAATTATAAAGATAACACAGGAGCTCTAAAACAGAAAGTCCCCGTTAATGCTACCCCCAAAAGGACAACCACCACCCATTAAAAATGTACCATTGAAAATTCACAAAGCTATCAAGTGCAAAACAAATTTAAATAAGCTTTCAAATAACATCGTAAGTTTATAGCATTAATATTTCATATATCCTGTACTGTGTACTGCCCAACGTGGTGGAGGCTGGCTCCGTGTAATTTTAAATCTAATGAAATTAAAGGTAAAAGTTCAGGTCCTCGGTGGCTACGGTGTTGGAAAGCGCAGACATTTCCATTGTCGCAGAAACCGCGCCGTTACGGACAGAAAACCAGCAGAAGGGTCTGGGGGTGAAACGGGACACAAGAGGACGCCTTTCACAGAAAAAAGCGCAGGAGCAGCACCGCCCCGCACAAAGTTGGCGGCGCCGCCGCGCAGGGCCCAACACTTCACGACCTCCCTCCCCGCAGAAAGATGGCAGCCGCCTCATCCCGCTCGCGCCCTGTACGGACACCGCCACGCGGTCCCCAAAGCCCACGTGATCTCACGGCGCGCAGACACCCGACCGCCTCCCTGTAACTCTCGCGATAACGTAGGCGGGCTCAAAGCTGGCCGCGCCTTCCCAATGCGAACTAGCGCGTCCAGACAATGGATGGCTGAATTATCGCGAGACAGTGCCCGCCCCGCCTCTCCGCCCTCCTCCATCATGGCGGCGTCGGTGCAGTCTCCCAATCACCTGCTTGCTGAGAGACGTCGCTCAATCAGAGACGCGCCCAAGGCACCGCCCCAAATCGTGCTACTCGGTCCCCTATTCGTCACTTCCTCTCCAGTCCCTGCGCAGTCGATAAGGAAACCCGGACGCCGCTGTGGCTTTCTTTTTTTCAAGCGGCCGGGAAGATGGCGGACATTCAGGTGCGAGCTCGGGCCCTCCCGGGCCTCAGGGGCGTGTCCGGGAGAGCGGGACCCCGCGCCCCAGTTGGGGAGATAATTCCGGGCGCCCCCGATCTCCCGGGGGCTAATTCGGGCAGAGGGCGCGGGTCTGCGTTATCTGCGTTAGCGCCTCCTTAGTCCCGGGGGCTCCGCTCTGGGAAGTCGTGTACGTTAGATGAGCAGTGGATCCGGGTGGATGGATGTCTTTGTGTCTTGGACAGTAATCCTTCCTGAAAGGTGCCCGAGGTGCCATTCTGCCTCCGGGTTCTAAGCAGTGAATTCTGCAGGCGGCGGGAACTGTCTGGGAGCGTAAACGCTGGAGTGACCCCGGGTTAGATTTCGGTCTGAATTAGAGGGACACCTGGGGTCAGAGTTCGCGGAGGCGATTCTGGGGCAGGAGACCTTTGGGGGTCGGGGGGGGGTCCTGGGGGTTCCGGGAAGGTCTGCGGCCCGCTCCGGCCTCACCCGCCCCCTCGTCCCCGCAGACGGAGCGAGCCTACCAGAAGCAGCCCACCATCTTCCAAAACAAGAAGAGGGTCCTGTTGGGAGAGACCGGCAAAGAGAAGCTCCCGCGATACTACAAGAACATCGGCCTGGGGTTCAAGACGCCCAAGGAGGTAGGACCCCCGGGGAGGAAGAAGGGGACCCGGCTCCGCACATGTGCCGGCCCGGCTGCCCCGCCCACATCCGCGTGTCCCCCGAGGGCTGCTGGGAATTGTAGTTTGTCTCTGAGGCCGCACCCCGCTGTTCTTTCCAGGAACTAGCTACTCAAGCCTTACTTTTTTTTTTTTAATATATATATTTTTATCGATTTCAGAGATGAAGGGAGAGAGAAACATCACTGATGAGAATCATTGATGGGCTGCCTCCTGCACGCCCCCTACGCGGGGGGGCGGGGGGCGGGGATCGAGCCCGCAACCCGGGCATGTGCAGGAATCGAACCTGGGACCCTTTAGTCTGCAGGCCGGTGCTCTATCCACTGAGCCAAGCCCGTTAGGGCCTTACTTTTTTTTTTTTTTTTTTTTTTTATCTTTATTGTTGAGAGTATTATAGACACACACCCTCCCCTTCCATTTTTTTACCCCCAAGCCTTACTTCTTTTCCTTATCCCTCCAGGCCATTGAGGGCACCTACATTGACAAGAAATGCCCCTTTACCGGTAATGTCTCCATCCGAGGGCGCATCTTGTCCGGTGAGTGGGGCGGTTGGGGGGCTTGGGTTCAGATTTCTGGGTCTGAGGGAAGAGGGGCTGGGGACACTCCTGGTTCCTGGGCCCTGGCAGGTGATGTCTGTTTTCACGATGGTCTTCAGATGCCTGTGACAGGCGCTGCTGAGAAAGCCAGTTGGCAGAACTGATGCCAGAACCAAGGTTTCTTAACGCTGCTTGGCAGCTCCCAGCATGCCCTGGGCTGCCTGAGGCCCCCTTTCCCAAGGAGCCTGACCCACAGCCTCCCCTCCCCCAGGCGTGGTGACCAAGATGAAGATGCAGAGGACCATTGTCATCCGCCGAGACTACCTCCACTACATCCGGAAGTACAACCGCTTCGAGAAGCGCCACAAGAACATGTCGGTGCACCTGTCCCCCTGCTTCAGGTGAGCACTGTGGGCAGCCACCCTGCCCAGCGGAGAGGAGGGGTGGGCTGCACTCAGGTCTGAGTGACATGGGTCACCCCAGGTGCCTGTGGAGGCAGTAAACAGGCCGGGGGAGGGGGGAGGCCGCTGCAGGTGAGCCTCCAGATTTCCGTAAAAGTGGAGGTGTGTTGGGAGCATCTGTACAGGATTGGGCCTGGTGCCTCGCTCAGAGCTTGTGCCCAATCAGTCATGACAAAGGGGCGGCTGGAACTGGAACCTGAAGCTCAGCTCTGGCCTCGGCCTGGTGACCACAAAGGAGGCTCTTGAGGGGCAGCCTCACGCCCCCTGTCCCCCATGTCACATACACGCTGCCCCCTCCGTAGAGACGTGCAGATCGGCGACATCGTCACCGTGGGTGAGTGCCGCCCCCTGAGCAAGACGGTGCGCTTCAACGTGCTCAAGGTCACCAAGGCCGCCGGCACCAAGAAGCAGTTCCAGAAGTTCTGAGCTGGCTACCTGCCCCCACCCCAACCAAATAAAGTTATTTTCTCAGTCACAGCCAGGCTCCCGGTGTCTGGCCTCTCCAGAGGGAGGTATGTCCCTGGGGATGGAGCAGGTTGACGAGAAGGATGGGTTCTTAGTTACCCTCTGGGGCGTGAGGGTGGGAATGGGGGCCAGATCCCGCCTCCTGTCCTGTCTCTGGGTGAAGACGGCCTGTATTAAAGATGCTGCACTTCTCCGTCTCCTTTGGTCCTTGTCACCTTCTACCTGTCGTTGAGCTGCTGTCTCACCCCGCACCGCTGTCTTTCCCCTACGCCTCCCCACCCCCACCCCCACCCCGTGTCCCTGGGGAGGAAGTGAGGGAGGGCAGGGGCTCCTGGGCCCTTTCTGGCCTCCTTGGGGAGAGGGATGAAGAAGCAGCCGCAATCTGGGCCTTGACCTCAACCTGGCCTTTCTCTCCTGAGTCCTGAGTGGGGGAGCGAGGCTGGGAGTCCCCTTCCCCAAGTGGGCACCATGCCCCTTTGCAGATGAGCAAGTTCCTCTGAGGGGCAGGTTCTTTGATTGGCATCCCAGTGCCTGAGCCCCAGGTCTCAGATTCTGGAAACTTCTTTGCCTGAAAATCCAATTAAGGACGTTGGTCTTGAGGGCAAGTTGCATAGCAAGGCTGGGCTGGGCCTCAGGCTGGTTAGAGAGCCCCTGGAGGTGGGGCTGGGAGAGGAGAACCGGGAGGTGGGGAGTCATGCAAACTCGGGGAGAGATTGCTGATGGCCAGAGAACGGGAGCTCGGAGGGGTTGGCTGTTGGTAACAGCAGAACGAGATCTGTTAGAAGCAAAAACAAAACAAAACGGGAAAAGGGACCTTGAGTGTCACACAGAAACAAGGAGACACCACAGAGGGTTCAGCTGGACACAACAGGCCAGACCAGGGGTGGCGGGGGGGAGAGGGGGGGGGCGAGTTCAGAGGAGAAAGGACCAGCGGGGGGGTGGGGGGGGACCCTCACCCAAGCAGACGTGGAGGCCTGGAGTAGAAGGCATGGCTGGAGACTGGCTTCGCCCCTCGGGGCCGGCGCTGCTGGGGTCCCCAGGTCCCTGCCCCCCATGCCTGTACCAGGGACTGGCACACCATGGTACAGGGTTGGGAGACGGGGCCCTGAGGAGAGGAGCCCGCTCGTCCGCTCGTCCAGGGAAGCCGCCCGGGATCGGCCGGCTCTGGCTTTTACCCGGCGAGGGCGTGGATTCCTGCCAGAGGAAGTGGGGCCACATCAAAGAGGGCAGGAAGGGGCAGGGACAGGTCACAAGGGGCACCGCCCGCATTTCAGCCTGCAAGCCCGCCCCGCCTCGCCCCTGCTGGAGGGCTGGGGACCCTGAGGGGCTGAGGCTGCCGGGGAGCCCCCTCCCCCTGCAGGTGCTTCCGTTCAGGGTGGGGCCTCCATGTTTACAACAACAACAGCCCGGCTCCCCTGTTTCCTCCCAGCGGTCGTTGGGGCGTCTCCTGGCACCCCACCATGTCAGGCTGCCTAGTCACGGGTGGGGCGGGCGCCTGGTGTGCACTGGGGGACGCCTCTGGTGGGCCTGTGGGTCACAAAGACCCAGAAGAGAACGGTGGGCGCGACAGTTCTCTTGCGTGAGGAGTGGGACCGCCCTGGGGCAGCTGGAGATGCAATTCCTTCCTTGGATCACAACTTGGGTGCTTCTGCCCTCTGCCCACCGCCCTCCCCACCCTCCCTCTGCCTGCCTGTGCCCACCAGCCCGGCCCCTCCTCTGAGCCTGTGTCCTGCACCTGGAGCACTACCCCAGGTTCCCCCCTGCCTCCTGCCCCCCCTCCGCCCCGACTCCGACTCCGTAGTCTCTAAAGCTCACTAACCTCCTTCCACTTGGCCAAACCTCCGACCCTCCAATCACCCTTCCCTGCTTTGTCTACATGGACAGGTGAGTCCTATTTCTGATCTATTCGTGGGTTTATTGTACAAGTTCTATACTGTGTTGCCTGTTTATCTGTTGAGCACCGGAATCCAAGCTCCGAGAGGGCAGGAATGCCTGCAGCCCCAGGGCGTGGAGTACGTTGCGACGGCTCCATACACGTTTAGGTGCGTGAATGAGTGAATTTTGAACTTAAGTCCCCACCTTCTCATAGGGTGGGTTTGAACAAGACACAGAGAATAACAGGAAGCAGTGAACGGGGCCAGAAACCTCCAAACAAACATTAAGACCACAGGCCCGGCTCTGAAGTCTGGCCCTGCTGCTCATCGGGGGCTTGACCTTGCGCAGGCGACCCCCCCACAACCACGGAGCCTCAGTTGCCTAACCTGTAAAATGGGTTCACCCACCCTGCCCCCATGGGGAGGACCAACTGTGGTCACGTGTGTTAATAGGGCGGAACCAGTTCGGTAAGTGATATTAGGGAAGTCACTGCCCAAGCCCGGAGTCTGTTGGAGAAGGGGGGTGCGGGGGACTCGGTATAGCCGGCCCTGGGCCCTTTGTTGCTTGGGGCAGGTCCCGGGACAAGAGTCTGGCAGGTGGCCCCAGAGGTATGACGTGGTGTGGAATCCTGGGCCTGTCACGGGATCTTGAGTTTATTTTCGCATGCTTCTGGAATGTTCAGTTGCATACCTTTAATAGGAGGCCCCAGGAACAGGGAAATTAGCTCCAGGCAGTTTCATAGCAGGGCCCTGGGTTTTCAAGGACAAACAGGTGTCAGGCCCATGACCTGAAAACAGGGCAGATTGGGTGTGTCCTGATGTAGGCGGCCCTGCAGCTATTGTCGCCGCCACGGGAGAACCTGCCCGGCCACCCTGGCCATGCTGTTGCAGCCCGAGGTGTCTTATGGGAGCGGGACCCAGCGATGTGGATTGTGTTGGGACCTCGGGTCCTGTAACAGGACCTGCTGGTTGCAGTGCCCGGTTACCTTATGGTCCATCGGCTTTATTTGTGTAGCAGGCACCTGCATTCATTGAACTGGTCCCCAGGGCTGTGAGGCAATCGAATGGAGTGGCTTCTGTGTGTGTATTTGTGTGTGTGTGTGTGTGCGCGCGCGCGTGTGTATTTCAGTGCTGCCCTGAGCCCGCCTTGGGGAAACTGGGGACTAACATTATAGGGGGTCCAGCTTTGTCACTTGTTATAACAGACCTACAGATTGCTTCAGGGGAAGGGGGATGGTTTCTGCTGGAACGTTCTAGCAGGACGCCGACGCCATTCTAGAAGAATTTTAGGGGCATATCAAACCAGCCAGGCCACTCATGATTGCCTCCGTTCATTCTACAAATACAGACTGTGCTGGGGTGTGGGAGCGCATTGAGGGGAGCAGTGTGCCCTGTGCCAAACCTTTGCCTTGCCGAAGCCTCTCTCCCGAGCTAGGCACAATTATCCCCGTTTTACGGCAAAGAAATCAAGGCCTGCCCTGGCCGGTTTGGCCCAATGGATAGAGCATCAGCCCCTGGACTGAAGAGTCCCAGGTCCGATTCTGGTCAAGGGCACATGCCTGGGTTGCAGGCTCAGTCCAGCGTGCAGGAGGCAGCCAATCAATGATTCCCTCTCATCACTGATGTTTCTCTCTCTTACTCTCCCTTCCTCTCTGAAATAAATTAACATGTATTTTAGAAAAAGAAGAAAAATCAATTCTCACAGAAGCCAGCCTGAAAGAGGCAGGATTTGATTTTGAACTCGGGTGTGATTGCCTCTTGGGCTCGGTAGGGGGCACTATAGCTGCAGTGGGGAGGGGTGGTCAAGGTGGCCATCCAGGGCGCACAGCTCAGAGCTGCCTGGGCCGCGTATGTTGCACAGACCCCGGGGGCCACGCGGCTGAGCGGCTGTTCGGTTGGTTGAATACTCTGCTTGAACGGTCTTGAAGTCGGAACAAGGGGCCCCATGTTCTCGATTGGCACGGGGCCCGGCAGACTAGGAACCGGTCCTGCCGTGGGCTTTCTATTGCTTTTGATTGGCCCCTTGGGATGTGATAACAGGAGCCCAGGGGATCTGGTGGGCACAGACATCCTTAGAGCAGGACCCTGGGGATGCCAGAGGACACCGCCAGCGATGCTGTGAATGGCCCTGAACACACAGACGAGCCCACGGTCCCTGGAAGGGACTCCCAGTGAGCATTCAGGGGCCAGGACCCTCAGGGCTTTTTCTTTTAAAGCAGGAAGGAGGGAAGTTATGGGGGAATGTTTGGGGGCTAAACCCTGGGTCCATTCTCACTGGAGGGAGAGCAGATCAGAAAGGGGACAGTCCCACAGGGGCAAAGGAGGGCGTCCTGGGTGCCTGTGGTAGGCTGGACGAGGGTCCCCCATGGAGGTCTGCCCTAATCCCCCAAAACCTGTGCATATGAGAGCTTATATGATAAAAGGGACTTGGCAGCCCTAGCTGGTTTGGCTCAGTGGATAGAGCAGGGGTCCTCAAACTTTTTAAACAGGGGGCCAGTTCACTGTCCCTCAGACCGTTGGAGGGCCGGACTATAGTTTAAAAAAAACAACTATGAACAAATTCCTATGCACACTGCACATATCTTATTTTGAAGTAAAAAAAAAACAAAAACGGGAACAAATACAATATTTGTATTTGCATGTGGCCCGCAGGCCGTAGTTTGAGGACCCCTGGGATAGAGCATTGGCCTGTGGATTGAGGGGTCCCGGGTTCGATTCCAGTCAAGGGCACATGCCCAGGTTTTGGGCTCCATCCCCAGTGGGGGGCATGCAGGAGGCAGCCAATTGATGATTCTCTCTCATCATTGATGTTTCTATCTCTCCCTCTCCCTACCTCTCTGAAATCAATAAAAATATATATATTTTAAAAAGGGACTTGTGCCCTATGCAGTTTGGCTCAATGGATAGAGCGTCGGCCTGCAGACTGAAAGGGCCTCGGGTTCGATTCCAGTCAAGGGCACATGCCCGGGTTGCAGGCTCAGTCCCCAGTGGGGGTGTGCAGGAGGCAGCCGATCAGTGATTTTCTGCCATCATTGATGTTTCAATCTCTCTCTCCCTCTCCCTTCCTCTCTCTGAAATCAATAAAAATATATTTATTTTAAAGAAAGAGCACTTGGCAGATGGGATTAAGTTCAGGATCTTGAATTGAAACATAATCCTGGATCAAATAGGTGAGACCAATGTCATCACAAGGGTCCTTATAAGAGGAAGTGGAAGGATCAGAGTCAGGGAGACATAAGGAAGGGTGCAGGGTCAAAGAGGAGGGGAGGTGCTGGTGTTGAAGATGGAGGATGGTGCCACTAGCCAGGGGATGCAGGTGGCCTCCAGCCGCGGGGAAAGGCAAAGGAAAGGATTCTCCCCTGGAGCTGCCAGAAGGAGCCAGCCCTGCGGACCATGTTGGACTTCTGGTCTCCAGACCTTAGAGACAATACAACTGTATTGTTTTTTTTTTTGTTTTGTTTTTTTTAATATATTTTATTGATTTTTTACAGAGAGGAAGGGAGAGAGATAGAGAGTTAGAAACATCGATGAGAGAGAAACATCGATCAGCCGCCTCCTGCACATCTCCCACTGGGGATATGCCCACAACCCAGGCACACGCCCCTGACCGGAATCGAACCCGGGACCTTTGAGTCTGCAGGCCGACGCTCTATCCACTGAGCCAAACCGGTCTTGGCACAACTGTATTGTTTTAAGCCACTTTGTTTCTGGTGCTGGGTTATGGCAGCCACAGGGCCCTAATACAACGATCCCAGGCCGTGTGGATGGATGGCCGCTGAAGCAGGACCCCAAGCCTGCAGGGGAATTTTCCCAGACCCCCTGGACACTTTTGTGGTTGTGGGGACACACGAGCAGGCCCTGTTTTAGCAGGACCTTAAAGGCTTCATGGCAGGGCTCGGGCTGGGTAGCTCAGTTGGTTAGAGCATCGTCCGGATGCACCAAGGTTTCGGGTTTAATCCCCGATCAGGACACACACAAGAAGCAACCAATGAAAGAGCAGAGCAATTCGATGTTTCTCTCTCAAACCTGTAAATTATTTTTATTTTTATTTTCTTAAAGGGAGGTGGCCAGTCTTTATAATATTTCATTGGTTGTATCTTTTTTTAAATATATTTTATTGACTTTTTACAGAGAGGAAGGGAGAGGAATAGAGAGTTAGAAACATCGATGAGAGAGAAGCATCCATCATCTGCCTCCTGCACACCCCCTACTGTGGATGTGCCCGCAACCAAGGTACATGCCCTTGGTCAGAATCGAACCTGGGACCCTTCAGTCCGCAGGCCGTCGCTCTATCCACTGAGCCAAACCAGTTAGGGCTATAAATTTTTTTTAAATAAAAGACT
This sequence comes from Myotis nattereri, assembly GCF_964212035.1. Classification (NCBI taxonomy): domain Eukaryota; kingdom Metazoa; phylum Chordata; class Mammalia; order Chiroptera; family Vespertilionidae; genus Myotis; species Myotis nattereri. The sequence goes on from NC_138090.1 coordinate 49,499,637, forward strand.
TCATGGTAGGTCTAAGAGGCATTCTACTAGGTTCCAGGCAGTGCTTAGAGGGTTTAGAGGGGACACCCTGAGGCCATTTGGTGACCCTCAAGGCTACACGAGGGAAGACTGCGTCCATTTTAGTAGGACCCAGGGGGCCTTCTGAGTGCCCAGGGCCCTGCGGACATTTTATCAGGAACCAAAGGACTTCTGCAGAGGGCGCAGTGGTGGAGTAGGGTCTGAGGGGTGTCCAAGTGATCGCTGATGGGCATTGCAGCAGGACCTGGGACACCCAGACATGGGTAAAGCGGGACCTGAAGGACAGTGGAGGGTTATAGCAGGACCTGGGGCCACTGGGAAGGCCCGGGACAGTGCACGAGGGCCCTGGGTGTGTGGGGGGCGGGAGCCCAAGGACTGGTCCCCAGGGCTCTCCTGGGATTGGTTCAGGGTCCTGGGTAATAGAGCAGAATCCTAGGGGGTGTTTTAACCATTGGAGAAGGACCCCGAGCATCTGAAGGGGACGCACAGAGCCATGGAGAGGGACCTCAGGGCCCTTTTTAGTGGGGTCTCAGGTCCCCTATAGTGGGGACCTTGGAATGAGGGAAAGCAATCTAGCTAGACGGGCGGGGGTCCCTGGGAAAGTGATGGTTTCCTGCCGGCTAGGGGGGCCATAGCAGGTCCTGGGGGCTCTGTCTAATTGATTCTATTTTTCTGTCTATCGATTTTGCTATGTGTCTGTCTATCTGTTTTGTGTATCTGTCTATCTCTCTTTATTTTCCAATTTTCCATCTATCTATCCATCCATCTGACTCCTTGTCCATCTGTGTATTTATTTTTTTAAATATATACTTTTGATTGGCCCATTGGGACATGATAACAAAGGAAGGGAGAGGGAGAGAGAGATAGAAACATCAATGATGAGAGAGAATCACTGATCGGCTGCCTCCTGCACGCCCCACACTGGGGATCAAGCCCACAACCCGGGCATGTGCCCTAACCCGGAATTGAACTGTAACCTCCTGGTTCAAAGGTCGATGCTCAACCACTGAGCCACACCAGCCGGGCATCTGTGTATTTATTATCTGTCTGTCTGCTTAACTACCTGACACTCTGTGTCTGTCTGTCCATCATTCGTGGGGAGGTTCTGGATAGGGCAAGACTTGGTGAGGGACAATAATCGAGAGAAGCCAGGGGTGGGGGTGGGGGGCGTGGCTCAGCTTTACAACAGAAGCTGAAGGGCGGGAGAGGTCCTGGGGCTGAAGGCCCCAGTGGCTGGTTCTCTGAGGGCTCAGGACTCATTTGGGAGGATCCCAGGGACAGAGGGACCGACTCCTCTGGGGACATTAGTGGAGCCTTTACAGACGTTGTTGCTGGGCCTCAAGATACTGTATTTTCGGGGACCCAAGGAGCCTGGGGTGGAGGCCTGAGATTACCAACGACCCAGGGCAGGGCGGGGTCCTCTGGTGACGGCCCTGCAGGACTCAGGCAGCGGAGTTCACCCTGCTTATTACAGCAGAGCTGGGGGGGCGGGGTGGGGGCGGCCAGGGCTGTGTAGCAGGTGCTGGGACAGCTCAGGGAGCCTCTCACCCTTTGCTGTTGTTGTTAATCCTCATGTGAGGAAATTGAGGTGTTTTTTTTTTAATATATTTTTATTGATTTTTTACAGGGAGGAGGGGAGAAGGATAGAGAGTTAGAAACATCGATGAGAGAGAAGCATCGATCAGCTGCCTCCTGCACACTCCCCACTGGGGATGTGCCCACAACCAAGGTACATGCCCTTGAGTGGAATCCAACCTGGGACTCTTGAGTCCACAGGCCGATGCTCTATCCACTGAGCCAAACCGGTCAGGGCAGGAAATTGAGTTTTAAAGAGAGTGGAAAGGAGGAAAGGAGGAGGAGAGAGAAACATTGATTTGTTGTTCGATTTATTTTTCATTCACTGATTGCTCCTTGTATGTGCCCTGACTGGGGGTCAAACCCGCAACCTTGGTGTATCAAGATGACACTCTAACCAACTGAGCTGGGCTTCATCTCATCTGCTACATCAGCCCTTCCTGCCTCTCCATCCTGCCTGACTTCGGACTTCTCAGCTGCAACTCTTTCCTGAGTCCCCAGCCTGCCCACCACCCCTATCAGAGTTTAGACTCAGCAAACCTCACAATCATGTGAGCCAATTCCTTAAAGTCTCTTTCTATATATATGTATATACACTTCCTGTTGGTTCTGTTTCTATGGAGAACCTTGACCAGTACATCATATGACCTAGCAATTCCATTTCTGAGTATATGCCCCAGAGAATTGAAAACAGCTATTAACAACAAAGCAAAACGTGTACCTAAATGTCCACAGAAACATCTCTCTCTATAAATAAAAGGCTAATCTGCAAAGTGTCTCCTCAGGAGTTCACCCGGGAGACCGGGAGTTTGATCGCTCACTATGACGTGCGCTGACCACCAGGGGGCAGCGCGGAACGAAAGAAGGCTCCGGCTGCCAGCCAGAAGGCCCCCATGGGCCCTGATCGCCCACCAGGCCTCTAGTTATTTATAATAGCCCCAAAGTGTAAACAACCCACACGGCCATCAACAGATGTATGAATAAACAAAAGGTGATAGATCCATGCAATGGAATATTATTCAGCCATAAAAAGGAATGAAGTTCTGCCCTAGGCAGCATGGCTCAGTGGATAGAGCATCAGCCTATGGACCAAAGGGTCCCGGGTTTGATTCCAGTCAAGGGCATGTACCTTGGTTGCAGGTCCTCCCCAGCCCGTTCCTGGTCGGGGCTCATGCAGGAGGCAACCGGTTGATGTGTTTCTCTCGCATCGATATTGTCCTGTCTTTCCCTCTCTCTTCCACTCTCTCTAAAAATCAATGAAAAATATCCTTGGGTGGGGATTAAAAAAAAAAGAAATGAAATTCTGACACATGCTACAACATGGATAAAACTCAAAAACATTATGTTAAGTAAAGAAGCCAAGCCTGGCCGGCGTGGCTCAGTGATTGAGCGGCAACCTATGAACCAGGAGGTCACAGTTTGATTCCCAGTCAGGGCACATGCCCAGGTTGTGGGCTCGATCCCCAGTGTGGGGTGGGCAGGAGGCAGCCGATCAATGATTCTCTCTCATCATTGATGTTTCTATCTCTCTCTTCCTTTCCCTTCCTCTCTGAAACCAATAAAAACTATATTTCTTTTTTATTTTATTTTTTATTATTTTAAATATATTTTAATTGATGTGCCCTGACCGGGAATCAAACTGTGACCTCCTGGTTCACAGGCAGACGCTCAACCGCTAAGCCACACTGGTAAGGCTATATTTCCTTTTTTTTTTTTTTTTTTTTAATATTTCCTTTTTTTAAAAAGAAAGAAATCAGACACAAAAGGCTACGCTATTGGAGGGTCTCATTTCCATGAAATGGCCAGAATAGGTAGATCCACAGACGCAGAGAGCAGATTAGTGGTCGCCAGGGCTGGGGGTGCTGGGGGGGCGGGAGGTAGGGTTGCTTGCTGTGTGGGACTCCTTTTTGGGGTGGTGGTTCCAATTGTGAATGCAGTAAATGTCATTGAATGGGAAGTCATTTTTTCTTTTGGCAAGAGAAAATAACCAAACTTCACACATACATCCGTATGGGAACCCCACATACATGAGAGAGTCAGGGACCCACAGGCAGGAGAAGTTCCATTAAATGGTAAATCTTTCGTTTTGTGCATTTCACAATAAAGCAAATGAATGGAGGCATTATCGCAGGCGTGCGGGCCGGGGGCGGGTGACTGGAGCGTTGGTGTGCCTTGGCATCCGTGGGCATTGTTCCAGGACACCCTGCAGATACCCAAGTCCAGAAGCTCAAGTCCTTTATAGAAAAGGGTATAGTGATGTGTATTGGGACTGTGTGCTGAGATCATGTCAGAAGGTATTAAAGACCCAAAGGTGCCCTAGCTGGTTTGGCTCAGTGGATAGAGCGTCAGCCTGTGGACTGAAAGGTCCTGGGTTCGATTCCAGTCAAGGGCACATGCCTGGGTTTCGGGCTCTATCCCCAGTAGGGGGCATGCAGGAGGCGGCTGGTCAATGATTTTCATCATTGATGTTTCCATCTCTCTCTCCCTTCCTCTCTGAAATCAATAATTTTTTTTAAAAAGAAATAAGCTAGCTACAGAGTTCATGTCCAGGTTTGCTTGTTTGTTTGTTTTTATATATATATATATATATATATATATATTTTTATTGATTTTAGAGAGGAAAGGAGAGGGAGATATAGAAACATCAATGATGAGAGGGAATCATTGATCCAATGCCTCCTGCAGGCCCCCCTCTGGGGATGGAGCACACAACCCAGGCATGTGTCCTGACCAGGAATCGAACCTGGGACCCTTCAGTTCGCAGGCCGACACTCTATCCACTGAGCCAAGCCAGCTAGGAAAAGGTTTGTTTGGTTTTTTAAAGTATTTTTTTATAGATTTCAGAGAGGAAAAGAGAAAGAGAAACATCAATAATGAGAGAAAATCATTGATTGGCTGCCTCCTACATGCCCCCCCCACCCCCCCCACCCCCCCACTGGGGATTGAGCCAGCAACCCAAGCATGTGCCCTGACCAGGAATCAAACCGTGACCTCCTGGTTAATAGGTCGACGCTCAACCACTGAGCCAAGCAGGCTGGGCTCGTGTCCAGGTTTTACGCACTTGTAGAACAATGAGAAGTGTCTTTTTGCTGATGGGTGACTTTCCAGTTTGTTAACATCTCTGCCAGTTTAGTTTCTGGGCAGATTTCGAGCATTGTTTCCCCGACCCTTATTTTTTGGTTAATCCTCACCCAAGGATATTTTTTCCACTGACTTTTAGAGAGAGTAAAAGGGAGGGAGGGAGGGGGAGAGAGAGACACACACACACAGAGAGAAACATTGGTGTGAGAGGCACACATAGACTAGTTGCCTCTCCACGCGCCCTGACCGGGCCCGGGATTGAACCTGCAGCCCGGATACATGCCCTTGGCAGGGAATCGAACCCGAGACCCTTTCCTGTGTGGGCCGACAGTCTAACCATCGAGCAACACCAGCCAGGGCCATTTGTTGATTCTTGTCTGTGCCCTGACCCAGAATGAAACCCACAACCTTAGTGTATCTGGACGACACTCTGAACAGCTGAGCGACCCGGCCAGACCCCCGCTTTGGCGTGAAGGGAGTCATTTGGCAGCAGTGGAATCTGAGTGTCCGTTTGGCTTTGCATGTGCTGTGCCCCTTCAGTGTCTGATGCATAACTGGACCATGAACCAATAAATGTAAAAAAAAAAAAAAAAAGAGCTTTGGATCTGTAATGTTTTTATACAAAGTTTTTATTTTACTAATAAAACATTATCCTAAAACAAAAATACTGTTTTAAAAAAAAAAAAAGAAAAGAAAAAAAGAAGTGCAGGGCACTTTAACGGGCCTCTCGGGGGAGGGGTTGCAAGAGGAACTGACAGCGGCGGCTGGAGTGAGCCCAGCGCAGAAGCCGCGGGAGGCCTGGGGGTAAATGAGGTGAGGGCCCGGGGCGGGGGTGGGGGGCGGGTGCTGGGCTCCGAGGGGGGGTCCGCTCTCACCTCGGTCCTGACATTCGGGCGGCCCACACCCTCAACCTGAAAAACACAGGGAGCAACAGAGAAACAGATTAAAAAAAAAAAAAGGACAAAAAACGTTCAAGACAGGCAGAGACAAACACTCAAAGTCTGGGCCCAGGGCCTGGGGTGTGCCCTGCAGCTGGGGGGCGGGGTGCATATTCCCGCGTCGGGGACGGTCTCCGGACAGGATGTGAGAGAGGAACTGGGGTCTCCAGTCACGGGAGCAGCTGGGCCGCGCGGGCCGGGATCCGGGTGCGGTGAGCGGAGCGGGGCGCACACCGAGCGAGGGCGGACCGCCGGGGGCCGGGCTCCTGGGTCCGAGGGCGGAGCGGTTGGGGCCCCGGGCTCCTGGGTCCGAGGGCGGAGAGTCCTGGGTCCGAGGGAGGAGAGTCCTGGGTTCGAGGGCGGCGAGTCCTGGGTCCGAGGGCGGAGAGTCCTGGGTTCGAGGGCGGCGAGTCCTGGGTCCGAGGGAGGAGAGTCCTGGGTTCGAGGGCGGAGAGTCCTGGGTCCGAGGGAGGAGAGTCCTGGGTCCGAGGGCGGAGCGGCTGGGGGCCCGGGCTCCCGGGTCCGAGGGAGGAGAGTCCCGGGTCCGAGGGCGGAGAGTCCCGGGTCCGAGGGCGGGGCTCCCGGGCCGGGGCGGGCGGGGCGGGGCCGGGGCGGGGAGCGGGTGGCAGCCCTCCCCGCCTCTGTCATTAATTAACCGACAGGCAGCCAATTAAGGGGTGAAAGTTCGCGGAGGCGTCGGGCGTTCGTGTCTCGGTCCGCGACGGGGCCCTGAACCCGCTCCCGCAGCGCCCGCGCGGGGGCCGTGGCGGCCGAGCCCCGCGGAGTCGGGGGCGGGCGGGGCGGGGCGGGGGTCCCCGGGAGTCACGCGCCCCCTCCCGCCCCAGATCGCCCTCCCAGGATGCGGGTGCCCCGGCCTCAGCCCTGGGGGCTCTGTCTCCTGCTCGTCCTCCTGCCTCGGACCCTGCGCGCAGGTGAGCGGCGCGCGGCGGGCGGCGGGGCGGCGGGAAGGGCGCGCGGGAGCCGAGTCCCCCGGAGCGCGCGTTCCACCTTGTTGACCGCCTTCTCCTCCGCGGCCCGGGGGTCGGGGCAGCACCCGAGCCCCGATCCAGGTCCCTGGGCCGCTCGGGGTGCGCGCGCCCGTCTCCGGTCTGTCCCCGCGGGCCGGGTGGCCTCGGCTGTCGGGGCGCCGGCCGCGCTCCCGTCGGGGGCCGCCCGCCCCACCGGCGCCCTCGCCTGTCTCCGCAGACGGCCACCGCTCGCTGCTGTACCGCCTGACCGCCGTGTCCTCCCCGGCCCCGGGCTCCCCCGCCTTCTGGGCCACGGGCTGGCTGGGGCCGCAGCAGTACCTGCGCTACAGTGACCTGCGGGGCCAGGCCGAGCCCTTCGGGGCCTGGATCTGGGAGAGCCAGCTGCCCTGGTACTGGGAGAAGGAGACGGCCGACCTCAGGGTCAAGCAGGCGCTCTTCCTCGAGGCCTTCACAGTCTTGAAGGAAGGAGGTGAGGGGCAGGGGTCAGACCCCTGGGTCCGAGGGAGGAGGGGATGGGGCCTGGACTCCTGGGTCTGAGGGAGGAGGGGCTGGGGGCCTGGACCCCTGGGTCTGAGGGAGGAGGGGCTGGGGGCCTGGACCCCTGGGTCTGAGGGAGGAGGGGGTGGGGGCCTGGACCCCTGGGTCTGAGGGAGGAGGGGCTGGGGGCCTGGTCCCCTGGGTCTGAGGGAGGAGGCTGGGGGCCTGGACTCCTGGGTCTGAGGGAGGAGGGGCTGGGGGCCTGGACCCCTGGGTCTGAGGGAGGAGGCTGGGGGCCTGGACTCCTGGGTCTGAGGGAGGAGGGGCTGGGGGCCTGGGCTCCTGGGTCTGAGGGAGGAGGGGCTGGGGGCCTGGGCTCCTGGGTCTGAGGGAGGAGGGGCTGGGGGTTCTGAGTCCTGGATCTGCAGGAGGGGGGCCCTGCTCCCGGGCCCTGCTCACCTGTGGGGGGTACCCCAGGCTCCTACATCCTGCAGGGCCTGCTGGGCTGTGAGATGGGCCCTGACAACTCCACGGCGGCCGTGGCCACGTTCGCCCTGAATGGCGAGGAGTTCATGAAGTTCGACCCCAAGGCGGGCAACTGGGATGGAGACTGGCCGGAGGCGCGGGCCATCAGTCAGAAGTGGAAGCAGCACGAGGACGCCGTGTGGCAGGAGGGGCACTTCCTGCTGACCTCCTGCCCCCAGCGGCTGCTGGGCCACCTGGAGACCGGCCGCAGCAACCTGGAGTGGAAGGGTGAGCGGCCCCCGGAGGAATCTGATCCAGGGATCTGCGTCCCCGCGCCCCACCTTAGGCCCCGTCCTCTTCCCACAGCCTCTTCCCTGGCCTCCCAGCCTCCAGGGCCCCGCCACCCCGGCCCATCCCCCAGGGGTCCCGAGGGTCTTTCTGTCCCCAGAGGTGACCCGGCCCCTCTCCCGCACACAGCCCTCCTGTGGCTCCCAGAGCCCTGGGGACGGAGCTCGAGGCCCTCAGCGTGGCTTTGGGGCCCCCAGGGGTGTGGCCCCGTCCCTCTCCTGAGCCTCACATCTCTCCGTCTGCACCCCTCTGCCAGGTGGAGTCCCCCAGAGTTCCCTGAGCTCACACCAGCCCTCCCCTCTCTTCTCCTCTGTCGCTCTCTGTCCGGTTCCACTGGTGTCACGCCCAGGGACCTTCTTCTTCTGGTCCATGAGGCTCTCATTTGCCTTCTGGGGGCTCCCATGATGCCTCGTGTGACCTCCATTGCAGCACATGTCACCCAAGCTGTAAAGAGGGACAGGCCAGGGGGATTCTCAAGGGCTGGAATCGGAGCTCTTTGGTCCCTAGGGTCCCCCCACCCTGCAATCCCAGCTTCCCTCCATTCGGACCACCCTCCACCTGGCAGTCAGAGGGACGATTTATCTATCTATTTATTTATTTAAAACAGATTCTTTTTGATCTCAGAGAGGAAGGGAGAGGGACAGAGATAGAAACATCCATGACGAGAGAGAATCATGGATCAGCTGCCTCCTGCACGCCCCCCACTGGGGATCGAGCCCACAACCCAGGCATATGCCCTTGCCTGGGAATCGAACCGTGACCTCCTGGTTCATAGGTTGACGCCCAACCATTGAGCCACACCGGCCGGGCTCGATTAATTTCTATATGTGCCCAAGTACCTGCCCTCCAGATCAAGATCTAGGACATTCCAGGACCCCAGGAGACTTTCTTGTGTCCCCTCCAATTCAATTCTCCCCAAGGAGAACAACTCACCTGACTTGTGTGGCCACAGGATTGCCCGCCTTTGAGCTTCATACAACTCTGCGCGTGTCTTGCTTCTTTCGCTCCAGCTTGTGTCGGGAATCTGTTGTTGGGTGTGTCTGTCGTTCTTTTTCATTGCTGAGTACTATGCCACTGCATGCGCCATAACACAGTTTCTCAACGCATGGCTTCTTTCCAGACGGGGGCTGTCACGAGTAAAGCTTCCATGAGCATTTTTGTCCATGTCCGCGGATGAATCTGTATTTTCATTTATTTTGACTTCATACCCCTGAGTGGAATGGCTAAGTCATAGTCCATGTATAGGATTAGCTTTAGTAGGTGGGGCTATGCTCTTTGCAAAGTGGTTGAACCAGTTTCGTACGCCCACCAGCTGTGTGTGTGTGAATTTCAGTTGCTCCACAGGTTTGCCAGAACTTGATACTGCCTTTCATTTTAACAATTCTAGTGGGTGTGTAGTAGTATCTTGTGAATTCATTTTTCACTAAGCAGATAAATGATTATTTAAAAAAATATGTTTTTTATCAATTTCAGAGAGGAAGGGAGGCGGGAGAGAGAGAAAGAAACATCAGTGATAAGAGAATCACTGATCGGCTGCCGCCTGCACACCCTCTCTAAAACTAAAAATTACAAATAAAATAAATATGTCCTTTCTCAAAATCATGAAGCTATTCTCCCGTCGTCTTCTAAAAGACATGGGTAAATATTTTTCTTATTTGTAAATAACTTTCATATTTAGCTACATGATTCATCTCGAGTTAATTCTATGTAATGGTGTGAGGACAGGGGTCAAGGCTCATGTGTCCTTCATGGATGTTCAGTTGAACCAGCATCGTTTGTTGACTATCATCATCCCGTCTTCCCCACTGCACTGCGGTGGGGCCTTTTTCCTAAATTGCTTTTAGACACTTTTCCATTCCACTGATCCGTTGGACTGAAATTGAGTCAATAACGTAGATTTGTGGAAAGTTTTGGTATCTAGTAGTTGAGCTTTCCAGCTCTATTGCTTTTGTTATTCTGTGTCATTTGCATTTCTGTATACATTTCTGCTTGTCAATTTCGGCCCAAAAGAAGTCCTGTTGGGGTTTTTATAGTAATTAAATTGTATCTGTAGGCCAATGTGGAGAATCGACATCTTAACAACATTGTCTTCTAATCCATGCTTTCAGTGTATCCCTTTGCTTGTTTTGAAGTCCTTTAACTTCTCTGAGTAATAACTGGCAGTTTTCCAGGTAGAGGTCTTACACCCTTGGATAGATTTATTCCTAAGTACTGACATTTTTTGATGATTCTGTAAATGGTCATTCTAAAAATTTCATTTTCTAATTGTTTGTAGCTAGTTTATAGAATATCATTGCCTTTTAAAATATTTATTTATTTTAAATAGATTTTTATTGATTTCAGAGAGGAAGGGAGAGGGAGAGATAGAAACATCAATGATGAGAGAGAATCATTGATCCAATGCCTCCTGCAGGCCCCCCACTGGGGATGGAGCCCACAACCCAGGCATGTGTCCTGACCAGGAATCGAACCTGGGACCCTTCAGTTCGCAGGCCGACACTCTATCCACTGAGCCAAACCAGCTAGGGCTTAAATATGTTGGTTTTTTTAAAATATATATTTTATTGATTTTTTACAGAGAGGAAGGGAGAGGGATAGAGAGTTAGAAACATCGATGAGAGAGAAACATCGATCAGCTGCCTCCTACACACCCTCTACTGGGGATGTGCCCGCAACCAAGGTACATGCCCTTGACCGGAATTGAACCTGGGACCCTTCAGTCTGCAGGCCAACGCTCTATCTACTGAGCCAAACCGGTTAGGGCTTAAATATGTTTTTAAACATCAATCAGCTGCCTCCTGCAGGCCCCCTACTGGGGATCAAGCCAGCAACTTGGGCATGGGTCCTGACCTGGAATCAACTGGCAACCTTTTGGTGTATGGGACAATGCTCAATCAATTGAGCCACACGGGCCAGGGTGAAATACTATTGATTTTTATATATTTCCCTGTATCCAGAAAAATTTTTGAATTTACTTATTTCTATTAAATTTGTATAGCTTCTTTTGGATTATGTCATATTGGACCCATTTTATTTTCTTTTGCAATTTTAATACCGTTTATTTCTTTTTCTTATCTTGTTGCACTGGCTGGGATCCCCAGTACAATGTTGAATAGAGTGGTGATAGTGAACATCATGTATTCTCACATTCACAAGTAAACTTCACTTGGTCATACTGTATTATCTTTCATATAAATGACTTGATTCTTCTACCCTGGCCGGTGGTGCTCAATGGTTAGAGCATTGGACTGTGCCCCAAAGGGTCTCAGGTGCAATTCCTGGTCAGGGGCATGCACTTAGGTTTCAGGATGGATCCTTGGGTTGCAGGTTGGATCCCTGGCCCCCAGCTGGGGTGCATGCCGGAGGCAACCAATTGATATGTCTCTCTCACATTGGTTTCTCTTTCTCTCTCTTCCTCCCTTTCACTCTCTCTAAAAATCAATGGGAAAAATATCCTTGGGTGAGAATTACCAATAAATAAGTAAATAATTTTTAAAAAAATATATTTTATTGATTTTTTTACAGAGAGGAAGGGAGAGAGATAGTTAGAAACATCGGGGGATGTGCCCGCAACCCAGGTACATGCCCTTGACCAGAATCGAACCTGGGACCTTTCAGTCCGCAGGCCAACACTCTATCCACTGAGCCAAACCGGTTTCGGCTAAATAAGTAAATAAATTTTTTAAATGACTTGATTCTATCTGTTAATGTGTTTGTTTTTTTAAGGGATTTGAGTCTATTTGCATGAGAGATATTGGCCTTAAATTCCATTGCTTGTTATGTCCTTGTGAGGTTTTGTTATCACGGTTGCCCTGGCTACCATGCTAGGAATAGCTTCCTCTTTTCTCAGTTTCCTGGAAGAATTTGTGTAAGAACAGGATTATTTCTTTCTTAGTTGTTTTGAAGAATTCACCAATGATGTCATCTGGGCCTGGCATTTTGTTTGTTGAAAAGTTTGAATTTATGGATTCATTTTTTAAATACTTAGTACTACTCAAATTTTATTTTGTCAGCTTTGGAAAGCTGTATGTCTTAGGGATTTTTCCAGGACATTAAAATGTGCTGGCATGAAATATTTCATAATTCCCTCTTACTATCTTTTTTTTCCTTCCTTCTTTTCTTTTTTCTCTCTTTCTTCCTTTCTTTCTTTCTTTCTTTTTTTTTTTTTGTTAGTCCTCACTGGAGGATTTTTCCATTGATTTTAGAGAGCGTGGAAGGGTGTGGGGAGGGAAGGGGTGAGAAGAAAGAGAGAGAGAAACATTGATGTGAGAGAGCCCACATCAATCACTTGCCTCCCACATGCACCCTAAACGGGGCGGGGAACCTGAAACCCAGGAACGTGCCCTTGACCTGAATCGAACCCGCAACCCTTGGGTTCTGGGGCTGACGCTCTAACCACTGAGCACACACGGGTCAGGGCGCCCTCTTACTATCTTTGTAATGAGTGTAGGTCTGCCTTATTCTCCCTCATCATTCCACTTTCAGAGTCTGTTGCCTTTTCATTTATTTGTACACAGTCATCTGTCTCTCCCCTTAGAGCATAAGCTCCATGAAGGCAGGGACTTTGTCTCTTGTTCAGCGTGCCTGGCGCGGTGGACGCCCAGCACAGGTGCGCGCAGGGCGGCATGGATGAGGGCCGGGTACCCCGATGGCGGGCAGCTGGGTCCCTGTCCCCCTGGGCAGGTCCCTCTCCTTGTACCATCACGTTCTCCAGGCGAAGCGCAGTGCAGGGCCGGCGGCGGGGGGACCTGCTGCAAGGACTGGAGGCCCGTCTGCGTCCCTGTCCAGCCCGCCCGGGGCCTGGCCCTGGGACCCGGGTCCGGGGTCCGGGTCCGGGTCCGGGGGCTCAGGCCTGGCCGCTGTCTGTCTGTCTGCAGAGCCGCCGTCCATGCGCCTGAAGGCCCGGCCCGGCGGCCCCGGCCTGGCGGTGCTCACCTGCAGCGCCTTCTCCTTCTACCCGCCGGAGCTGCAGCTGCGCTTCCTGCGGAACGGGCTGGCCGTGGGCGCCGGGGACAGCAACTTCGGCCCCAACGGCGACGGCTCCTTCCACGCCTGGTCCACGCTGACCGTCCGCAGCGGCGACGAGCACCACTACCGCTGCGTGGTGCAGCACGCGGGGCTGCCGCAGCCCCTCGTCGTGGGCCTGGGTGAGGTCCCGCGGGGTATGGCGTTTTCCTTGGCGCTTCCGTAGCAAACCCCTCCCCCCGAGGCTGATCGCCCCCACCCGCGGCTGCGGGTCCTGCCCGCCGCGTGCCCCACCGCTGCCCCTGCTCCCT